>NW_026527002.1:72664984-73264984 GCF_024362965.1 Panthera pardus | reverse complement strand
TGGGAAACATTCTTTTTGTTGAAGACAGAATAACCAACAGAGGCAAAAAAGGTGGCTTTCTGTCTTTCATCTGTTGCCGACTGCCATTGGTGCTAAGCAAATCACCATTTTGTTTTCCATCCTCCTCCTTAGGCAACACGGTTCTTTCTGGTCACCCTGGTGTCTTTCTTCTGCTCCTTCTGGGTTTGCATTGTTCTCCTGTTCTTCCTACAGATTTGAAACATTTTTAACTATGTTGCCTGTGTCTCAGTCTCTGGGTCCTTTTGCTCACCTGCCCTTCTGTAGTTGGTGGTTATCGGAGAGCATTCGCCGGCTCCCAGCATCCGTTTCTCGAGACTTCTTGTCGAACAATGTGTGACTAAGTTATCAGGATTTCATTTTCTTAGAGCTTTTCTTGGACCAGAGCTTAAGCTATCATTACGCTGGGAGCTTCCTTCCACACACCAATTACATGCGTGCATATATTTGTCGTCAAATACCTTACAATCCATGTTTTTAAATTTGTTTTTTAGAGTAGAGTATGAGTCGGGGAGAGGGGCAGAGCGAGAGAAAAAATCTGAAGCATGCTCCGTGCTCTGCCTGACCTTGGGCTTGATCCCACGACCTGGGAGCATGACCCGAGCCGAAATCAAGAGTCGGACACTTGACCAACCGACTGAGCCACCGAGGTGCCCCTTAAATCCATTATTGTCGATATCTACAGATAAGGTGAGCACAGTATTGTATATTGCACCCATGCATATACATACATCTGATCAGAACATTTAGAAAATCCAGTAAGGCTCTCCTCAGTACACACGTGAACTCTATATAAGCCTTTGAATCGTTCACCTTCGTTGTCTGTTGCCCAAACTTCCCCTTGGAACATTCTGGTCTTGCCTTCTAGTTTGCCTTCCAAACATCGTATTTACCGTTTGGATTAAAGTTTAAATGTGTTCCGTGTTAACCTCAGCAGCACTTGTGTTGAGCACCTACGATGTGCTAGCCTGGGTCGCAGAGTTCTAAAGGGGAAGGAGGCACGGTTCTTGCCCTGGAGAAACAGGGGGGCTTCTGCACTGTGCCGGGGAGCATCTGAGACCTCATCGGAGAAGCAGGCATTCTCCTTGCGGCCTTGAGGAATACAGCCCACACCGAGAGCTCCAAAACACGATGCTTGTGCAGCCTCATTTGTCAACCCATCTCGAGCACGCTGTGGTTTGGTACGAGCTGTTCATCAAGGCATGAAGCAGTTAAGTAAACACTCGTGCTTGTCTAGAGAATTCTTCCCTCTGTGAGTCTGTTCTGACCACAGTGACCTCTCTTGTGCTGCCTGGGATCTGGTTAATCTCTGTCTTCTTCTGAGTAAAGCACACAGCCCACACACTTCCGCCTGTCAGCCCAGGAGACATCCAGTCCTGGCGCCGGGTGCCTGCAGCTCAAGGGCAAGGGACGGCCGCGGATGTCACCACGTTGGCCTCCTGACTGCGACCGCCCCGAGGGCTGGCAGACGACCCATGTCTGTGCCCAGGACGCTGCAGTGACGAGATGATGTTTTCTTAGACACATCAGAATTTATCCAGCCAAATTTTCATCCCCTGGAGTGGGTGCCCCCAGATTCCAACAGGGAAGCTCTGTTGGTTTCTTTATCTTTGAAGGGAGAGAATGGCATATTGAGAAGAGCACAGTCAGACATCACAGAGCTGAGACGCAGGCCTTATCAGTTGCTGTTACTGGTATGTTCCTCAGTTGCCTTAAGGGCTTTTGGACCTCCCTTTTTTCCATCTGTGAAATGGGCTGTTAACATTGACCATCCTGGAGGATTAGAAACAAATCTTGTGGGGCACCTGGGTGGCTCAGTTGGTTAAGCACCCGACTCTTGGTTTTGGCTCAGGTCATGATCTCACGGTCCATGAGTTCAAGCCCTACATCGGGCTCTGCACTGACAGCACGGAGCCTGCCTGGGATTCTCCGTCTCCTGCTCTCTCTGCCCCTCCTCTGCTCTCTCTATCTCTCAAAATAAATAAACAAAAAAAAGAAATAATGCTCATACCACACCTACAATAGTTCCCTGCACATACTAGCCAAGAGCAGAAAACAGCTCGTCCCTTTCTCACCGGCCGAGAGAGCTCTCTTTGGGCACAGGCAGCTAGAGCGGCGGAGGTAGGTGTGGGCATGGCCATCTTGCCTCTGGCTGCCATGACGGTTTTCTTGGTGAGGACGGCGGTACTCACCAGTTATCCGCAGTTTTGTTTTCCATGGTCTCGGTTTCCCCACGGTCAATCACATTCCAAAAGCAGACGATCCTCCTGATACGGCGTCCGAAAGAAGGTCAACGGTAGCCTCACGCTCTGTCCCAATGCCCACATCATTCCCCTTACACCATGTCGTCGCGGAGGCCTTGGTTCATCATGACAAGAAGGGTGAGTACAGCTCAGCAAGGTGTTTTGAGAGAGACCGCATTCACATAACGTTTACCACAGCATATTGCTATAATTGTATTTTATCATTGTTGTTAATCTCTTACTGTGCCTCATTTATACGTTACACTTTACCATAGATGTGTGTATAGGAAAAAAACCACAGTCTGTACAAGGTCTGGTACTTTCTGCAGGTTCAGGCATCCCTTGGGGGTCTTGGAACGTATTCCCTGCAGATAAAGGGGGGCGCTGTACTTTGAAAAGGGCCTTCTGTCTGGTCCCAGGAGCCCGGCACTCAAGCTGCCGGACTTCCCCTGTGACCTTGGGCATCAGTGAAATTGCAGTGGCAATACAGAAGGAGGTAATGCTCTTAAAAGCAATATTCAGATGAAAACTATTACACTTTTTAAATTTTACTCAGGTGGCTCTGTCTTCAAGTATGGCTGGAACCAGTTGATTCAGTATCAAGGATGTTGTACCGCTGAAAAATGAGATCAAAGATGTCTGACCGAGGCTTAGGTGAGAGCCTTCTGTCCGGCTAGAGCTTGTGACGGGAAGGGATTGCCTCTTTCAAAGGAGCACCGCCATGCCTTAGATCCCAGAGCCTCCAATGTTGACAAGGGAGCATCTAGACCTTTCTAGACTGAGCCCCCCTCAGTTATGCTGAGTTTTCTTCCTGTGTTTCTGCTGTGTGTCCGCCTTGATTTCTCTTAGCCCTCAGGCTCTGAGGTAGGTGCCAGGACACCCATTTTGCAGATGAGAAAGCTGAGGTTTCGAGACTGACTTGCCTTATGCCACATGACTTTGAAAGGTTGGATTCGGACTTGAACCGCGGTCTGACTGCAGAGCCCTCCCCACCACGGAGGTACCATTTCCTCACCTGCCCCCGCCCCCCGCCCACAGGCATCTTCATTTTTAATTTAGCAAATGAGGAGGCTAAAACTCCTCGTGGAGAATAAATGACTTCCCCTAAACTCGCAGCCGGTTGGAAGCGGAACCAGGTTGGGACGCAGGACTGACTCCCGTGCCTGCTTTTTTTCCTGCTCCCCTCCTCGCCTCCCCGAAGTGCGTCTCGTTAAACCCACCCAGATGACAGATCTCTTCCTTCCAGATGCCCGTTGATGCTGGCCTTGTCTAGAATGCCGTTGATCTGAACTCATGTGTATCTTGTCCTCGGGCATCAAAGTAATTGTTTCCTCCTCGTTTTCCTGTGGGACACTCAATGTGGGTAATAATGCTCTTGCGCAGAGAAAACCCAAAAGTGGATTTCTTATTCCAAACCACCAGCTGCCAGTGGTGCTCCTGCTCCTGTGTGCACGAACATTCCCTAGAGGTCAAGATGCCTGTCTGCCGCCTGGCTGGCTGCAGGAAGTGCCCCCCGAAGATGAGGCAGGACGGCTCAGTGGAGAGGGGTCTCTGTGCCAAGCCTCCCTGGTTTCTTCCTCTTGCTGCTTGGGCACACAGGTGGCGACTCCTCTTTGCTGTGGCCAATCCCAGGGGGCTTTGCCCGCCCTCGAGATGTCCTGGAGCCCTGCCTCACCTTGGCAAACAGCCCCTTGATAAAAGTGTCCCCCAGTTTCCGTGTTTCGCTATGTGATAACCTGGACTCCGTAGCCCGCCGTGTTCACCAGGGATTTCTCCTCTGGGCCAAAGGAGCATCAAACAGTGGTGATGGCTCCTCCGGGAGGACTGTCAGCATCTCAGGCCCCCACACTCCTGCACACTCACACCCTGGTTCTATAGGTCGGCCCCCTGGGCAAAGGTTCTCTTCTCTGTCTCACGCAACAGAGAGCTCCTGCTCTGTGAAGCTTCTCTCCTTGTGCCAAGGCTTCTGTGCCTCCCACTCTCTTTTTGTGCCTTGCAGGGTCCCGAGTGGGCCCAGCCCCAGTCTTACCCCTCACTGGCCCCTCAGAGCTTCAGTCTCAGGAGATGCTCCCTTAACACCTCTCCTGAGTGAATTTGGGAATCTGTAAGCACTGGTGAGTTTGGAACCCCAAGGAGAAGACCAGTTTTGGAATTCCAATGAGCCGTCCGGTTTGGAATTTGAAAGAGAAGGCAGAAGTATTGGGAGATGAATATTTACAGATCTCTCTTTACCAGGAAAATCCTTTCTTGTTTAGAAACATCAAATTCAAAAACAAAAGCAAGCCGAGCGCCTCGAGACATCTCATTCCTGGGGATGGAAGGCGTCTCGAGGCAGAACCAGCACCCCCAGGCCTGAGTCCTATTTCCGCTCTGCCACTGTGATCTCGGAGGGGTCATTCGACCTCCCTGGGCCCTGGGCCCTCTTCTGAGAAATGAGAGATGTGGCCGGGAGGTCTCTGGCAGGTGCACTGTCAGATCTGCGAATAGCTCGGACCTGTGTTTCTCAGCCTTTTGTTCCTTATCGCGCCCCCCCCCCCCCCCCCCCCGCCGCAATGAGCCTATAGACCTTTTCCCCCTAATCAGATGAAATTTTAATCCTATAGATATACTACCCCGTGCTGTAGCCCTTTGAAGGGCCATGGACCATGGTTAGAGCTAAGGTGTTTTCTGCCCACACCCCCCACCCTGAACCAGCTTGGGCCCCATTGAGAGGGCGTAGTTTCAGTGACTTCTCTTTGGTGGCCGGCAGGACTCTGCCCAGACCATGGGCCCAGCCCTTCTCTTGAGAGGTTCACGGTCTCAGAGGAGTGCAGACAGAAATGGAATCCCATCGGAGGCTGTGGTGTGCTAGGGAGGGGGCCCTGTGCTCCGTCCCTGCCTGACCGGGGGCTGGATGTGCCAGGGTGTGGTCCAGCAGCTGGGGACCGGGGGAACTCACAGACTCAGGGAGACAGAGGGGCAGACAACAGGGGCCGGCATTCCTGGGCTGCGTGGAAGATGCCCGGGACGGGGCTCACAGTATGGGGGTGTCTGTGACAATCCTCTGGCGGCAGATCTCACGCTCGCTGCACGGGCCAGGCTGGACTGCAGGCTGTGGGGCCCGCTATCCTCAGTCTGGCAAGAAACTCGGGCTGTTGGGGGCCGGGGGTGGGGAGGGTGGAAAGGAAGGACAGGGTGGGCTCAGCCTGCAGTCCAGGTCCCTGCAGTATGTGGTTCAGGGGGATGCTGAGAGTCCTCCCAGGGGTTTCTGCACCTGCTCTCGCTTTGGGGACCTTTAACCCCGTTTGTGCTGGTGAGGCGTCACAGCCCAGCCAGAGAACAGCAGCGTGGCTCCGTGGCCCTGCCAGGTAGGTGTCTTTACCAGCACTGCCTGCAGCCTCTCCCGGGCAGTGGCGGGGGGCTCGGAGCCCGAGCTGGGCCCGCTGTGCATCAGATTTCATCTTTCCACTCGTCTTTTCCTTGCTTATTCCTGTTTTGCCATCGCCTGTGCAGTCGTGTAAGTGACTCTGGAAGGCTCATACATTCCCAACAAGCAAAGTGTCTGCTTTTTCCCTCAATGTATTTCTGTGCTTCTGGCCGACTTGACCGTCCTCTCCTAAAAGGATCGTCATGGTCACTGTCTCTTCTCCTTTGCCGCCCTCGGTCTGTGGGGTTGGACATTCACAGCCGTGTCGAGGCGTTTGAGCTCCTAGAGATCGCCCTCCCTCTCTGTCCTCCCCAGCCACCCTACCTAACCGTCCTCCAGAATCACCGATTCAGCCACGTCAGACGTGACAGGGCTTCTCCCGCAAAGAAGCGGCTGGAAATCAGCTGCATTTGACAGGGCTGGGGCCAGGGAGGGCTCAGAGTCAGCCACCTGCCGGTAGGACTCTGAATGTTAAATCCAGAGGGGGACCTGGGAAGGCAGGCATTCCCCAGCTCGGCTGGAGGGGATCCCTCCCTGGGCTTTCCCCAGGCTTCCGGCTCTTTCCCTGATGCTCCTCCCTCTTCCTGGGGAAGCATTCCTTCTGGAGACCCCGGAGAAACCTGGAGCACCCGGGGCTGGCTACTTTACCCCTCTGCAGTGCGGATTTCTTATCTGTAAGCGGGGCTGATGCCATCTTCTACCCCGCAGGGCTGTTGTGAAAATTAATAATTTAGGTTAAGCTCCCAACAGGGCGTGCTGTAGGAACTCGGGACGAGGTGGATGCTCCTGTTATGGTTAATTATTATTATTTTGTGTAGCGGGACCCGAGCCCGGTCGTCACGGGGGTGCGTCTGCGGGCTGGACCCGCTCTGGGAGGCTGGGGCCAGCGGCTTCTCGGCATGAATAATTCATCGCCGGTCTCCTTTGCTCCTGAAGCAGCGGCTCCTGGCAAACACTGCAGACGGACTCATTTGTCGTGGGTGGGCGTGCATGCGAGAACAGATGGGATTCCCCAGTCACGTGCTCCTGCAGACGGCGCGTGACACACAGACGCGCCGAGGAAGCCCTGCTTCTTGGAGGAGACAGGCAGGAAGCTCAGCCTCTGAAAACAGAGGTGGCGAATCTGCCCACCGCCCCCCTCCCCCGGGGTGGGGGGGGGGGTGGGCATGGGTGGCAAAAGCTTTGTTCTGTTCTGCAAGAGAGGAAGGTATTTTCCATCCCACGGTGTCCTTGACAACGTCTGACAATGTTTGTTAACCACTGGGGGGATGGGGTGGGAGGTGGGGGGGGGGGGGGGGAAAAGCACATGCGTCTCCTGGGAATTACAGGATCAACTCCAGAGCCATTCGCTTCATTTGTACTGGCTTCCAGGCCCTGTGTTAGGCGGGAGAGGACACAGGTGGATGGAGAGCCACCCAGAATGTTATGGAAACGCAAAGAAGGGGGTTGGTGACGTACAGGAGGCATTTAATAACCCGCTTCTATATTAATAAATAACTGCTGGCTGAAAGCTACTTCATCCAGCCTGTGGCAGTCAGGGGAGGCTTCCTGGAGGAGGTGGCCATTCAACTGCTACTTGGAGGGTGAGCTGAGGGCGAGCTGGGGTTTCTGGATGAAGGAGCATTTTGAGGACCATGTGAGAAAGCATGGTGTTTTCAGAATACTGAATAAATGAGGGGCACCTGGGTGGTTCAGTTGGTTAAGCATCTTGACTCTTGGTTTCAGCTCAAGTCATGATCTCTCGGATTTGAGTTCGAGCCCTGTGTCGGGCTCTGCACTGGCAGCACGGAGCCTGCTTGGGATTCTCTCTCTCCCTCCTTCTCTTCCCCTCCCCCCTGTGCTGACATGGGAGGAACAGGAACCCCAAGGCTGCCTGTCAGGCCAAATCAGCATTACTTTGCTTTATTTATTTTTCTTTTTTTTAATGTTTATTTATTTTTGAGAGAGAGAGAGGGACAGACAGAGCGTGAGCAGGGGAGCGGCAGAGAGAGAGGGAGACACAGAATCTGAAACAGGCTCCAGGCCCTGAGCTGTCAGCACAGAGCCCAACGCGGGGCTTGAACTCACGGACCGCGAGATCGTGACCTGAGCCGAAGTCGGCCGCTCAACCGACTGAGCCACCCAGGCGCCCCAGTATTACTTTGCTTTAGATAAATAGGGTCAACGGAGCTCAGTGCTTGGTCTGATTGGAGGACCCTGTTTTGAGAGACATGACACGCAGCCCAGGTATGCTGCTGGGTAGCAACCAGCGGTCCCCTACCTGCTGCCCTGAGGCAGGGGAGGTGGCCATGCTGTGCTCCCGTGGCCCCCAGGATCCATCTGGAGCATGGCCACGGCCTCCCCCCCGTTCTGTGAGCTTGCTGGGCGTCCAGGCTGACAGCTGGACTGTGCCGTGCCAAATGCACACGCCTCTCTCACCTTCACATTGCTCAGGTGGCCAGTGGTGTTCGCACCAGGGTTTCTGCTCCGTGCCTGAAACGTTGCCAGGATGCTGGGGTCCCGGGTGGCGATGGCGTGGCACTCCTTCGGGGCAGAAATGACCCATCTGCCTCCTCCTCTTGTGATGTCCTTCATGGGCATATTTTCCTGGACAAGTGTGCTTTGTGGATTACCTGAATCGGAATCACCTGGGACGAAGGTTAAAGGGCAGCTTCCTTACTGAACGAGAATTTCCGGTGGTGGGGGCAGGGAGATCACATTCTTACATCACTACCCTTGGTGATTCCAAACTCCTTCACGTCTGAGAAGCACCACTGTAAAGCACAAAGCTTTTTTTTTTTTTTTCTGGAATCAGCCAGGGGCTATTTGAGCAGCTGCTGTGTCCCAAGCGCTGTGCCGGGTGTCACGCAATGGGCTATTTCGTCCTCGTTCTGGGTCTGGGGGCCGGTGGAGTGAGCCCATTTTTTACTCGGTTAGTAGGGAGTGAGGCTGGGGTTTATACCCCAGTTGCCTAAGGCCTGTAAGGTCTTCATCCGATGCTGGCGCTGAGTTGGTGCCGCGGACCACTGGACAGGACGGGTGCCCGGGGCACCAGCAGCAGCTGCATCGTCGTCCCCCTGTGCCCGCTTCACCCCCACCCCCTTGGGAGCTCCGGGCTCCTTTCTAGGCCATGGTTTCTCTGCTGCCTCCGAGAGAAGAGCATCCTGCTGTCCCCTGGAGTCTCAGCGTGCAGAGCCCAGGGGCTGCCTCTGGCTCCTGTGGGTGGAACAGCAGAGGAAGGGAGGGGGCGGATCAGGAGGCCTCTTGCGGTGATGCTGATGTTTCTGTTTATTTGTCTCGGGCTGGGGCAGGTACCCGACTCTCCTGCCTCCTCTCCTGGGCCTTTCCCTGGTTCCTGGGAGCTTCCCTCCTAAAGCCTTTTCCACCTCCCACGGGGCCTCTCCTGGGAGTCCCCTCTCCCCTCTGCAGCCCAGGGCCACCTCCGTTCTCTCTCTTCCCAGAGTGCCTTTCCAGTGGGCAAAGGCAGCCTTTCTCCCGGGACATTCCTACCTCCCTGGCCCCACGTCGCCACGCCCCCACCAGGAATCAAGCCCCCTGGACCACTCACTGTTGTTATTCTGCTAAGGCCCGCCCACTCTTGCCCAGCTCCTCCCCGGTGTCCTTTCCCTCCTGGGTCCCCTAAGTCAGGGGACACATGTACCCCCAGGTGGTCTCAAGTCCTTTTCACGAGGCAGGTGCTGGTGGATGAAGCAAGCCCAGTCCCCCACCCAAGAGGGTATTGAATTCACAAGAGATTTCTTTGTAAAAAAACCACTTCCTCGTGTTTTCCCCTTCTCAGGAAAAATGCCCATTCGCATTTACAGCAGGTAGTGGGCTCGGGCCTCACAGCAGCTGAGTCTGTGCGGCCCCGCTTAGCTGTCCTGGCGCCTGTCCCTGGAATCCTGTTCCTTCAGCTGGGCATCACATGCAGTTTTATAGCCACGGGGCTCCTCGGGCCCCTCCCGCACCTACGAGTCAGAAGCTGCTGGAACGAGATACCCAGGTGCTCTGTACGCACAGCAAGGTCAGAGAAACGCTGCTCTGCGCCTCACCTTGAAGAACAGGGAGCAGGTGGTAGCTGTTGTATGAGGACCTGGCCGAGACCAAGGCTGGAGTCCCGTTCTGCCATCTGTCACCCTCCCTATAAATTAGCTAAGCGGTCTCCAAAAATACCTCTCTGCGTAGCGACCTGACCTTGGCATCCATGAGGTTCCGTGTATCCCAGACTCTTGGTGGGAAAATACGACTGAATTTCTGCAGAGATGCCGTTAAAGGTCATGTGGCACCTACTGTCCAGTTTGCTCTTTAAGGACGTGTGTCAGGCACTGTGACAATACAGTGCCACTTCACGTGGGATTCTCCCATGAGCCTCTGCCCCGAGGACAGGTGTCTCCCTCCAGGTGGATGGGCTGCTTCTTTGCATCTGGCAGCAACAGTGTCTTTCCCTCTTTGTCCTCTTTGACCTCTTTTGTTTTCTGGAGGCTCAGAGATGATGGTAACCGAGACTCCTGGCCTGCCTCTCTTCTCCTTCCCAATAAATGAAATGCTTCCTTTTTGAAAATCTTGAGGTTCGCTGTCAGATTTCTCTATGTATTCAAGCTGCCTTATAGCCTTTCAAAATTAGTGGTGGTTGTCAGAATGGCTAAATTAACAACTCAGGAAGCAACAGGTGTTGGCGAGGATGCGGAGAAAGGGGAACCCTCTCGCACGGCTGCTGGGTGTGCAAACCGGTGCAGCCACGCTGGAAAACAGTATGGAGGTTTGTCAGAAAGTTAAAAATAGAACTGCCCTACGACCCAGCGGTTGCATTACTAGGTATTTATCCAAAGGATACAAAGATGCTGATTCAAAGAGGGTACATGCACCCCCATGTTTATAGCAGCGCTGTCAGCAATAGCCAAAGTATGGAAAGAGCCCACATGGCCATCGACGGATGGATGGGCAAAGAAGATGTCCATTTATATACA
Source organism: Panthera pardus (assembly GCF_024362965.1). Classification (NCBI taxonomy): domain Eukaryota; kingdom Metazoa; phylum Chordata; class Mammalia; order Carnivora; family Felidae; genus Panthera; species Panthera pardus. The sequence goes on along the minus strand of NW_026527002.1, from coordinate 73,254,371 downwards.
TACAATGGAATATTACTTAGTGATCAAAACGAATGCAGTCTTGCCCTTTGCAACAGTGTGGACGGAACTAGAGTGTTTTATGCCAAGCAAACTAAGTCTGTCAGAGAAAGACCGATAATCATGTGATTTCACTCATATGTGGAATTTAGGAAAGAAAACAGATGAACCTAAGGGAAGGGAAGGAAAACTCAGATGAAAAAAGAGAGAGAGGCAAACCATAAGAGACTCTTAAATCCAGAGAATAGACTGAGGGTTGCTGGAGGGAAGGTAGGTAGGGGGATGGGCTAGATGGGTGATGGGGATTAAGGAGGGCACTTGTTGGGATGAGCCCTGTGTTGTTATATGTAAGTGATGAATCTACTCAGGAAATTCTACTCCTGAAACCGATACCACACTATATGCTAACGAACTTGATGTCAAGAATATTTTAAGCATTTCCCCACTTTAAAATGACTCGTTAGGGGTGCCTGGGTGGCTCAGCCGGTCACGTGTCCAACTCTTGATTTTTCGGCTCAGGTCGTGATCTCACGGTTCATAGATTAAAGCCCTGCATATAGTGCAGAGCCTGCTTGGGATTCTCTCTCTCCCTCTGTCTCTCTGCCCCTTCACTGCTGAAGTGTATTCTCTCTCTCTCAAAATGAATAAATAAACTAAAACAAATAAAGGAAAATGACCCGTTATAGTCGTCTCTTAAAGAAACAGCACCCCCAGCGCTTTTAAAATGTGGCTTGACTTACGCATCCTACGCATAGCACTTCTGAAACTGACCTGTGTGAGCAAAAGTGGTGTGGCTGGTTGGGGTCATCAGCCAAGACCGTCTGGAAATGCAGATTGTTTCAGGGCCTGAAGTGTTTTCTCACCTTGACCCACACGGACCTCTAGAATAGGAATTGTCTTGAGAGCCGGGTGGGAAGGGGATGCAAGGGTGATTTAGATGAGATGCTCATTTATTCAACCAATATTTCCTGAGCCTCTTCTGCATCTCAGGCACTGGGTTCTGTAGATAGTTCTGGAGATGTACATCCCAGACAGATGCACGGTGGAATCGGGAAGTGGAAAGCAGAGGCATGAAGGTTGCCCTGGAGATGCTGAGCACAGAACTCTTTATTTTGGTGGAGTATCTAGGAAGTGGAATCTAGGAGGTGGCATTTTTTTTTTAACGTTTATTTATTTTTGAGACAGAGAGAGACAGAGCATGAACGGAGGAGGGGCAGAGAGAGAGGGAGGCACAGAATCGGAAGCAGGCTCCAGGCTCTGAGCCATCAGCCCAGAGCCCGACACGGGGCTCGAACTCACGGACCGTGAGATCGTGACCTGAGCCGAAGTCGGATGCTCAACCGACTGAGTCACCCAGGCGCCCCGGAGGTGGCATTTAAACTCAGTGTTGGGGATCTGCAGGTGGCACAAAGTAGGGAAAGGACTTCTTTGGCCAGGAATTCTAGGCCCGAGGATCAGGAACCGTCGCTGAGTCACCTTGGGTCCCCAGGGTCTAGCACGGCTCAGGGACAGAACGGGAGCTCCACCCAAGTTTGTAGATTCCATGGATGCTTGGATGGAATTAGAGATAAGTGGGAAAAATCTTTGGAAGGCAAGAGGGGCACAACTTTTTGAAAAGTGGTAAAGCTATGAATGGGTCTAACCTTGGAAACAATATAACATAGCAATTAATGACTCTTGTTCTTCATCCCTGGGTGTCTGTGAGTTCCTCTGGGGAGGGATCCTGTTAGCTTTTCTGTTGCTGCATAACAGATGACGCGGCATTTAGCAGCTTCAGACACCCATTTACTATCTCGAAGACCCTGCAGCTTGTAGCCCTGACACGCTGTGGCTGTATTCTCTGCTCAGGATCTCAGGGCAGAAGTCAGGGTGCTGGCCAGGGCCGTATTCTCATCTGAGGCTCCGGTCTTCTTCCAAGGTCACTGTTAACTGGCAGAATTCACTTCCTTGTGGTCGTAGGACGGAGGCTCTGCTCTTGCTGGCTGTCAATTAGATTTCGTCCTCAGTCACTGTCCCTCCTACTGAGCCCTCTCTGTTACATGGTGACTTCCTGCTCTTCATCTCGGTCATGGGCTCACCGGATTGGGTCAGGCCCGCCGAAGCTAATCTCCCTTTTGATGAACTCCAGTCAGTGGGGACCTTAATTACATCTGTAAAATCCCTTCTGCCATACGAGGTAAAATCACCATCAAGAGTGCCATCCTGTCCTATTCACGAATCCTGCACATGTTCAAGGGGAGGGGATTATACGAGGCGTGCACGTCCAGGGCTGGGGAACTGGGGCCATCTTGGAAGCCTGCCTACCGCAGGGCTCATGTTTGATCCATCCCTGGATTCCCTGTGCCTGGCAGATACCAGCGTCATTGCAGGTCAGGGCACACCCAGAGGACCAGAGCAGGGCACACGGAGGATTCCAGTACGCCCAGAAGGTAGACGCAGAATATTCATAATGCAGCGCACCAGGATTTGGCAAATAGCCTGGGGATATTGCCGGATTCTTGAAAGTATCTTCAAAGAGTAGTATGCCAGAGTTTTCCTGGGGGGAATTTTGGGGAAGCCATTCTACATTGAATCTTTAAGAAGCAGCCTACTGAGTTTCGTCCATGATGATTTACAAGGAAGAAAAAAACACAACGCTACCTGACACGTGTAGTCTGCTCAACGCTTTTTATAGCCCTTTGGCACGGAGCTTGATTAATTAAGTGGATGGGTGGGTGATCGAGAAGGTGGATAAGTTCCTTGTTACTGAGTTAATTTATTTACTTACTCCTATCTGTCCCCTTCCCGCCCAGCAACTTCCGCCAGCCAGTGTGCAACATCTCTTTATTGAAAGGCCTCCCCCCTGCCCCCGGCCCCCCGTGCTGTGCTGGGCACTGACGCTCTGAAACCTTGACAGTCCTGACTCTTCTTTTGCCCACAGTTGCTCGCGGTATGCTCTGGGGTTGCTTGAGCCTCCGTTACCTGGGGAACAGGTAGAAAATGCAGATTCCTGGGCTCTGCTACCGACCGGCTGAGTTATACTATCTGGGGGTGGCACCAAGAATATGCACTTTTCATAAGCAGCCCGGGTGGTTGGTGGCAGGCGGTGGGGGGGGGGGAGGGGGAGACAGGCCAGCAAGTAGGCACGTTCAGTACGTGATGGAGGGAGGCAGTGGGGACAGGAGGTGGGGACAGGAGGTGAGACGTTGTTCCAGGGACAAGGAATGACACCACAGAAGGCCAAGGAAGAGAGAAAATGGAGATGGGCAGGAATTAAAATATGGCGCCATCTTGGTTCTGGGATTGAGGTGAAGGCGGTCTGAAGGACCCCCCCCCCCCACCCCAGGTCTTAGTTACAAGAAGGGCTACGTACACTGATTTCTTCCGAATCTAGTTTCACCTGGCTAACCCCAGCTGAATCTAACTCTAAACCCCCACTTTCCAGGGTGGAGAGAAAAATCAGCGAATGATTTTTTTTTGGGGGGGAGTCCATTCTCCTTCCCCATCAGAAGTAGTCCCAGAGCTTGGGTATGCAGGAAAGGACATCAGCTGCTCAAAGGGCCGGATGTGTGAGGTCACCAGTCCGTTGGATGTTCTTCTTTCTCTGTGGGTTTAGAAGTTGTTGCCCCAAGTTGCCGAGTCCTTGAGCCCCTTTTCTTATCCCCCCCTCAAGATTTCTATTCCCAGCACCACTTGACTGGGTCCGTTGGATGTTCTTCCCTCTCTGTGGGTTTAGAAGTTGTTGCCCCAAGTTGCCGAGTCCTTGAGCCCCTTTTCTTATCCCCCCCCCAAGATTTCTATTCCCAGCACCACTTGACTGGGTCCGTTGGATGTTCTTCCCTCTCTGTGGGTTTAGAAGTTGTTGCCCCAAGTTGCCGAGTCCTTGAGCCCCTTTTCTTACCCCGCCCCCCAAGATTTCTATTCCCAGCACCACTTGACTCAGCAAATAAATAAATAAATGAAGTGTTAGCACCTGGCACCCATTGTCCCCCCTCACCAAGGCCACTCTCTGCTCTGATTGCTAAGTGTCCAGGCGGTACCTCGGGCTAGATATTTTGAAGCAGCACTCTTCCCTCAGCTAAAAGATTTATTCCTCCCTGTAACCTGGTGAAATTGGAAAATTTGCACAGAGAATTCAAGCCGCCCACACATGGCCGCCCACCTGGGACATTTCTGCCTGGTTTCTTGTTCTCTGTGTCTCACTCTTCAGTTCTCTGTGGCCTTTCCTGACCCGCAGGCTGTAGGGAAGTGACGCTTTCAGAAGACGCAGTTATATTTCAAGCGGGGGGGGGGGGGAGCTGTTCCTTTGAAGACCCCTTCCTCTGCGGTGCCTTTTGAGAGTCCCCGGTTCCATCTTTGTTGTGACGTCATATCCCTGCCACAGGCTAGAAAAGCACCGAATCGAGGCATTGGTGCGTGAGGAGATGTTACACGAAGAAATGACGGGGCCCTGCTGCAGTGTTGATCTTGCCGTGAGCCAGCCAGGTGGCTTTGAATTTGTCGGTTTCCACTGTGAGGTTCAAACTCCTGGAAGGTGGGACGCTGTCTGCTCCCTTTGGCACCCCACCTTGCTGGCCCAGCACAGCCCCTGGCCCCGAGTGGGTGCTTTATCAGAGTTGTTTGATGGCCACGGGATAATCACTAGTCCACCACGTCTGGAGGGTCACCTTCCAGATAGTGGGGAGGTGAGCCTCAGCAGCTCTCTCACCCTGAACCCATGTGCGAGAAGGGCTTCTCAAAAGCAAGAAGCAATCTGTGATCTCCCATGCGTAGGGAGGCTGGGTGCTAGAGGGAGAGCGGGATGGGGACCGCATGACTTGGGGGTCTCTGTTCCCCGGGAACAGAGGGAAATGGCCCTTTCTTGCAACAGGACATCTTCCCCTGCACAGTGTGGACTGAGGGTTCAAGGGTGGGGTCCGTCTCCTTCTCACGCCCAGGGAAGCTCCATGGCAAACTTCTGAAGAACGGGGAATGTCTCATCTGCTGCAGTGTTCCCAGCCACCTGCATCTTGCCCTCTCGCCTCCCCTGACCTCACCCTGGCCCTCGGTGTGGCGGGAAAGTACAGACCTAGCGGTCACAGAGATACGTGTTCAAAGCTCATGCGTTCCGTAACCGGGATTGTGGGTGAGGCACTTGGCAGTCTTCACTTTTTCCTCATCTGGAAAAGCAGGACAGTGGGATTATTGCAAAAATTAAGATCAGTGCTTGTCCTGTACAGATTGCCTGACCTTCATGGGAAATGCTTGATGAATATTCTCTTCCTCGCCTTGTCCGCCAAGAATGTCCCGCGGTGGAGTGACGACCCAGAATTTTAGTTCTTGTCTTGGTCGGGGTTCAGCCACGGAAGCAGAGCCAGCAGGAGATACTTATTAAGAGATTTGTTGCAAGGAGTTGGCTTGTGTGAGAGTGGGGGCTGGCCAGGCAGTTCTGAAATCCTCAGGGGAGGCTGTCGGGACAGCCAGGCTGGAACTTCCCGCACAGACTGAAGCTGCTGTCTGCAGGTGAGATTTGCTTTTTATCAGGGAAGCCTTACCTTATGCTCAGTAAGGCCTTTCAACTGATCCGGTCAGACCCACCCAGGTTGTCTAGACTGGTCTCCCTTATTGAAAATTAACTGATTAGGGACTTGACTCACATCTACAAAATACCTTCATGGGAAACATTTAGTGTTTGAATTACTGGGGACCGTTCCTAGCCCAGCGGATACGTTACAATCTCAGGTCCTAACCAGGGGAGGAGGGAGAAGGGAATGGGGCATCAGGAGAACATTCTCAAGTGACAGAGCCCTCCTTCCCCTGGAGACTTTGGTACGTGACCTTTCTTCCCATCAAGAACCACTGATCGTCAGAGCCCATTCTGACCTACTTCCTTCTGCCCTAATCAAAACTCCCATGTTCCCCCGTTTGCCCTGAATTTATGGGAGATTAGGGGAAACGGGGCCAGTCTGAGCTGTGTTGGCCAACTCAAGGCACAGGTCAGCTGAGGAGTCCCTGGTGGCATTGGCATCAGATGAGAATTGAGGAGAAGAGATCAAGAGTGGCCCTGGGGAGAGGACAGTGTCACACTCACCCTATGGCCCTGACCCCGTGGTGAGGTCTCAGCAGCTGAGCCCAGCTGCAGGACATTTTCTGAGATGTCCAAAGGATGGACAAATCCAGGTCCCTATTCTCTGCGGGGTGTCCCAAGCTGAAGAGAAGACAGAGGCACGGTTCTCCCCAGTAGGGTAAGCGCGGCTGCTCTGGGAACACAGCAGGAGAAAGTCACGAGCCCCAGGTTGTATGGGTCAGCAGAAACTTCCAGGGGAGATCACTCCCCACCTTAGTTCTGAAAGAGTCATACACACTGGCCGGTGGAAAAGGGATTTTGATGCTTTTGTCCTGGGGGCTTCTGAAGTTCGCCATTGACACGGTTTGGGTGGATCGCTGGCCTTCCTTGTAAAGTAGTGTTTCTGAGGCTTGGCAGGGAGGCCAGATTCATGCTGCTTAAACACCCTAACTGCTAATTAATGAACCCAAAGCCGCTGTTGCTCAAATGTGCCGGGCACGGCACTTGGAGCAGCCAGCTCCCTGGAGAGCAGAATGGGCCGCGGTCCGTACAGAAGGCTCTGGCTGGAGTGACCAGAGAGGCTGCCCAACTCCAGAGTCGGGGGGCAGCTCAGAGCAGCCCCGGGGCCTCCTCAGACCCAAGGGGCCTCCAGGACCAGAGGAGGGCACCGGGTCACGGCTCACTTGGTGACAGTCCTCCTTGGAACATTTTCTGGCTTTGGGAAAAAAAAAATTTTTTTCCTTTACATTAATAAGCTTTATTTTTTAATGCAGTTTTAGGTTTATAGAAAAAGTGAGCAGAGGGTGCAGAAAGTTCCTGCATGTTGCCTTCCCTGCTCCACACACGTTCCCGTTATTAACATCGTGCATGGCAGGGGCGGGGCACCAATGCCGATACGTTATCATTCACATCAAGCCCAGGGTTTCCTTTAAGGTTCACTCCTGCAGGTCTGTGCGTTTTGCCAAATGCGTAATGTCCTGTATCCAGCATTGCAGTATCACACGGGACGGTTTCACTGCCCCCCAAGTCCTCTGTGCTCCGCCTCTTGGATCTCCGGTGGAAGCATGCATGGAACAGCATGCGAGGCCTTTAAATGAGCCCATTTGTAAATAACCTGTTAGGTCACGCTGGACTCTGACGGCAGAAAGACCAGATCCCGTCACAGCAGCCGTTAGTGCCTTTCGGAATTAAGATGTGCTAGAGGTTTGTGTTTGGCGGTGATCAGGCATGTTGAAGAGGGAATTAAGGGAACTCAGTCTAAGAGCTCACCAAGCAGACGTTGGCCACCAGACGCCATGCAGTTTGGGGTGGGGCTCAGCTCGGGGGTCGATTCTCAAGCCGGGCTCCTTAAGCCAGGAGGAAAGTTGACGTTCAACAGACAGCAGGAAGAAGTAAGAGCAGAATGGATGGATGGCCCCATCACTGGACACCACACCCTCCTTCTCCCCGCATGCCTGCACGCTCTGGGCAAGGGGAGGGTTTTAGATGATTCTCCACAGTTCCGGATGGAGCGATCTCTGGGGTTCGTATTCCAGAGCCTCGGCCCCGCCTGTCTCCCACACCACCCTCTTCCAGCGGCCCACATGCCCGCCTGGCTTCCAGAGGAAACCGACATAGTCAGCTCTTCCTCCGGGGGTGCCATGTGCTGAGGGTTTCAGCCTCTGGATTCTCCGAGGTCCCGCTGACCAAATCTAGGTGGCCCCTGTCCCTCCCCTCTCAGGCCAGCACTAGTGAAAGCATTGCAGGGTTGGCTGTAGGCCTCAAGCATTTGCTTCCCGTTAGCGCTGACATTCGGAGGAGGGAGGGCTGGGCAGAGTCTGGAGTGAAAAGAAGAGATGCTTTGATTGCTTTCCACTTGCACATTGATTTGTTATAACCAAACGTGTTTCCTCCTCCCCAATTCTTGGCATCGTCAGGATCATATTCATGCCGTTAAAAGGGATACAGGACATTCTGGTGGCGGGATCTGCTTATCCAACTTTCTTATGGAGTCGGGGCCTCTCTTTCTGTGATCCTCGGAAGCCCCCGAGCTGGGAGGATTCCCACGTTCATGGCTCCCCGTTCACAGCTGCATCCCTGGCCCCTGTTAAAGAACAAATATTCAGTGCCACTTGTCAAAGATAGTAAGGCATTTTGTTCAGGACAGTCGCTCTAGCTGTAGGGACCACTGCAATGGGATTTTACCGCGACGGGCAGAGATTGGGTTCAACTCTGAATGCGGTGTGGGCAGGTGGGAATTTTTAGCCAAGGGGCAGGGCAGACCTCAGCGGACCGGAAATTGCTAAGAGGAAACAGCAGGGGTAATGGTGAGGGGGGCGGTTCAGGTTAATCAAACCCTAACAGGAAACTCGCTGAAGGCAGGCAAGGTGGTCAGACGTCACCTGGAGGGTGGAGGAGGACGAGGAACCCGAGATCCAAAGTGATCAGGTGTAGAGAGCGGGGGTTCTGGTTAAACTGACCGAGCAGGGTGCTTGGTGAAGCCCGATTTTACAAGGAAGTACACAGGTAGGCCTGGGAGAAGGTTCTGGTACAGGTGTTCCTCTGCTGACTCCCTTTGGCCTTGCCGCCCTTCCCCCTGCCGCCCCGGCCCCAGCCTTTTCACGCTAATTTTGTGAAGCCGAGTGGAGGGTTTCCCAGCTCACCTATGCTGAGTGCTGGCCGCGGCCTCCGGCTGAGGATGCACGGAGCTCTGCGATCACGTCGGGGGCCTGGGTGACGTGTCAGAGCCACAGTTCTGCGGGCCACCGTCTGCTTCTCACAGTCCTGGTGGATCAGCCAGTGTGACCGTGTAAAGACGTGGGAGGGACAGGACCGCAGTTCAGTGCCGTTGTGTCCAGATGCGAAGGGACAGCATCCAGACCCCTGGAGAGCCTCACCGTGCTGTCTGTCCATGCCCCCCCGCCCCGCGGCTGTCTCTGTCCATGTGGACGAGGCTCTGTGATCGCTTTCCTTATGGACAGGACACAAAAGAGCTGGGCCCTGCAGCCCAGCACATCGGCCGGCTTCCTTAACGGCCAGAGTCAGAGCTGGGGTGGGACCGTGGTGCTGGGACCCATGGTGGCATCTCCAGGCCAGGTGGCTGGCTCTGCTTCCATGTAGCCAGCGCCCCTGGCGGCCGTCCTACTGAGAGCCAGCTGGTCTAAGGGTATCACATGTCACTTTCAGGGTTATTGTACGAGATGCATACCTGCGCACAAGGCTGTGGGGTCCGACTCTGTGCCTGCAAATCAGACCATGACCACGTGAGCCACGACCAGCCCCGTGCTGAGGCCAACGGGATAACGTGAGAGGTGCTTGTGCGTGCACCTTCCCTTAGCATCTATCTCTCCTCGTTGTCTTTGCCTGTTTACATGCTTGTCTCCACTCTAAGGGCCTGGACGGCAGGGGCGATGCCCCACGATTCTGTCTCCAGCTGTGCCCAGCTCACAGTGTAGACAGCAGACTGCTTGCCAAGAGAATGAGCGAATGAACAAATGGACGATTGGGTAGTTGAAGGCAAACTGGGCTAAGAGGCAAAATCTGAAGGTTGGAGAGTTATTTTCAGTGAACCTAGAAGACGTAGAAGGCATGATTTGGTTGTGGATCCTTGATGACTTACGGGGGGAGAATGAGGAACAGCACCAAACAAAATAGGACCGAGGGCTAAATTATATGATAAAGTCTGGGGGTGGCATATGCCTTCTGCTCCCTGCCTTGAAACTAGCTCTGAAATTGGGATAGTTGTTCATTTGCTCTTCAGCAAATATTAATTGAGGAGCTCGTAGACCTTGAGCTGGAAACTCAGCATGAGATAGTGTCCCGCCCTAATGGAGCTAAAACCTAGAGTGGGGAGGTCACTGAGTCGATTTAGCAAATATGAAAGGAAATAGAGTAAAACGTTAGTCGCTGGGGTGAGCGGCTTTTTAGATAGGATAGGCAGAAGAGGACTTTCTGAGGAGTTGATATTTGGGCCAAATCTTATGTCAGGGAATCAGGTGTCCTTGTGGGTAGAGAGAACAGTCAGTGCAAAGGTCCTGAGACAGGAAGGGGGTTGGCTTGTTGGAGGGACTCATTAAAAGGCAATGGGTTGGAACCAGGCGGTGGATGGAGAGAGTGCCGTGGGATGTGGCCAGAGGACCTGTTGTTCAAACAGAGAGGGTCTTCTTGGGTTTTTCTTCTAAAGGAAACACTGGAAGCCACTGGGGGAGTTGTTTTTCATTTCCTCGGAGTTGACTTGTTTTTCATTTCCTCTGGACTGCTTAGTGCTGATGGCTGTGTGAAGAGAGGGTTGTGAAGAATGGGTTGCGGAGGAACAGAAATAGAAGCGCGGGGGCACCTGGGGGGCTCCAGTCGCTTAAACGTCCGGCTTTGGCTCAGGTCATGATCTCGTGGTTTGTGAGTTCGAGCCCCGCGTCAGGCTCTCTGCTGTCGGCATAAGGCCCTTCGGATCCTCTGTCCCCGCCCCTCTCTCTGCCCCTGCTTTGCTTGCTCGTGCTCTCACTCTCAAAATAAATAAATAAATAAATAATAAACAATAAACATTAAAAAGAATCGAGGCTGGGGTAGCACTCGGGAGGCTCCTTCGGGGCTCCAGACGAGAGGTGATGGGATTGAAATCACAGGGGAGGAGGTGAAGCATTCAAGGTAATAACAGCTAATCCTTCCCGAGCGTATATTCTGGAGTGACTCTCGGAGTGACTCTTGTGACGCTCTCAGCGGCCTTATTGGATGGGTCCTACTACTGTCCCCAGTACCCAGATGGGCGAGCTGGGGCTTAGAGAAGTCACTTGCCCGAGAGCACAGAGCTGGGAGGAGCATCGAGGATGCTGCTCCCCACCATCCGTGTGGATCCATATGGGTTCCAGGGTAGAACAGACACGTCTCGCTGCTGGGCTGGGTGTGCGGAGGTTGGGAAGAGAATGTCCCAAGTGTCTGGTGGACGGGAACCCAGAGTTCTTTTCCGGACTTTTTTTTTTTTTTTTTTTCACCCCTTCAGCTCAGGCCCTTGTTCCTCGTCCCCAAGGCCTTTGCACTGGTCGCCTCCCCATCTGCCACCTCTGCAGACACGTAAGCACATACCGCTGTCAGCCCAGCGACATCGTGCTGTCTCCCTCCTACGTAAGGCTGTGCCATCACTTCCCTTGAGGTCCGCACTGGCTGTTCCATCAGCCAGCGCGACTACCATACCCAGTGGGATCCTACTGGGTGATCTTCCCCACTCTTCCTCCCTCACTGTAGCCGAAACCGTGTGGTCCCCCCCCGAAAACAGACTCTGCCTCCAAAGTCCGCTCATCTCTGAGCACAGGGCAGGACGCAAGGCAGATGGTCGGTACAAGATGCCCGAACAGATCAGGAGAGATTCTCCATTCTCCTGTCGCGCCACCTTGGTGCATGCTGGTCCCCGAGCCAGATGTGCCTCCCTGACCTGTGTTCCCCGCTGCCCTCCAAAGCCGGTTCCGGAAGCTTCTGCTATTCCCGGAAGCTTTCTCACATGGCTTCCTTCCTCCTCCTAGTGAGGTCGTCAAGTGCAGAGGCCGTGCTGGCTTCTGTCACTGTTGCCTCTAGGAGAGAGCTTCTGGCACTCGTCTCCCCTCAGAGACTCTGAGCAGGTGAGGAGGCAGGTTAAGGAAGCAGAAAGGACCTCCCAAGAAGTGCCGACTCATCCCCTGCTCTCTGCTCCCTGTCCCCTGATTCGTGCTCCATGGAGTGCCGGTCTACTCTTGTCTGACATGACCTTTCATTCCGCAGACAGTGATGAGGCACCTGTTGGCGCTGGGCAGTGTTGGACGTACCGTGAGGCAGAGGTCAGCAAAGCAGGCAAAAAATTCCCGCCCTGGCAGAGATCGTGTTTCAGTTAGGGTCACGGGCAAGACGGCGAGTGAGCACGTGAATATGTGGTGGGGGAACGAGTGGTCCTCCTGCTGTGGAGTCAAGCAGTGAGAGCAGGGGGCGGGAGGGTGGTTTGCTGTGATGCGCTGGGGGGCGAGGAGGCCTTGTCCGAAGGACCACTGGAGCAGAGAGCACGAGGAAGGGAGGGAAGAGACCACCGAGCACATGAGGCTGAGGGATGAAGCGGGCTTGGAGGGCGCTAGGAGCAAGGAGACCAGCGAGGGCAAAAGCAGGATGTGAGGTTAGAGAGGTAGGAGGCCAGGAGCAGAGACCACCAGGGCCCCGAGGGCCGCCGTAAAGCCTGGGCCTTCACTCGGCGGAATCCAGAAGCTCCTGGAGACTTTTGAGAGGTACTATGAGCCGACTTGGTTCCCAGTAGCATCTCGCCAGCTCCCGTGCAGATAATAGACCGGAGTGGTCCCATTTTACAGAAAAGAACACTGAGGCCCATAGAAAGTTTATTTAATGGCAAATAGCTGGTAAAGGGGCAGGCCCTGGTCTGGTCACTGGGGACCTCGAGGTGGGCAGGATTCTGGTGGCACATAGGTGCATCGTGGTCATGACTCTGATAGAAACACCCAGAAAGTGCCTCCATCTTCATGGTATTCTGGACACTGTAAATGGGTATTGAAATGTCAGGGTTTTTTGGGGGGATCCCTTCTCTCTCCCCTCCCCTAGCCCTGTGGGTCTCAGGTATGAATGACCAGTGAGGGCCAGGATGACAAGGCTGGGGTGAGAGGCAGTAGAAAGCGGGTGCTTCAGGAGAGATAATCTTCCTGCGGGACAGACAGCTTGTTGCTTACCTGCTAATAGAACAGCCTCCCAGGAGAGCTGCAAAAATGTTCAAACGCACTGGAAGGAAAAGTCACCCCCCCGCCCACAAGCTGAGGCCCAGGCTGCCGTGTGAGCCCACGGAGGCGAGAGCTCTTTCTGCACATCCTTAGAGTTTTTACTGCAACATTGTTAACCACCGAAGCCTTAGAGTTTTTCCTGCAACGTTGTTAACCACCGAAGCAGGTTGATTCTACCGCACACACAGAGCCATAGCTTACGAATAAATGTCTCAACCACGTGGCATATTGTGTCATTGGTAGGTGCTCCGGCATTTTGGGGACACCTTCCGTTGTTTGGGCAGAGGTCTGGGGAAGCCTTCCCCTTTCGTTGGGAGATTCCTAAGACGGCCCGGCTCAAAGGGCACCTGACGTGGGGCTGCACTGGTGAGTCCTTATGTGTGTGGAGGCACGGTGGCTTCACTCTGGGGTCAGAGGTGGGGGGTGTGCCCAGGCCGTCTGGGCACGCAAGGCGACGTTCGGCTCCTTTCCTTTGGGGCAGACCCAGCGTGACCTGGGGTCCCCAGGAAGCTCAGTGCATCCATCTGACATGCCTCATAGTTTATCCGCTTCCTTCCTTCTCTCCTTTTGCTCCTGGATCATCCTCCCTGCCCGTCTTGCTCCTTCCTCCCTTTACCCCCTCCAGTTCCACCCACCTCTCCACTTCTGGCATCATCCAGTCTCTTCCTGTCTCTCTGTAATCCAGCCACTTAACCTGTAATATTTACACAATCTATACATCTCCGGCAAAATTAAAATAGCATTTTAATAGGGGGAAAGGCTTATGCAAGTAACCTTTAATAAAACGTTGAGTTTGGGGGGACACCCCCAAAGAGATTCTGACATTTGAGACTTTTTTTTTGGCAAAGCACATAGAGAACTTAAGAAATGTGAGTGAGCACATCATTTTGGAGAATGCCATTTAAAAAATAAAAGCCACCGTGATCTGGTTTCTTCCCATTCTATTTGACTATAACACTTTTTTTTTAAGGCATAAAATGCAAAAATGAAACCAAGATGCTCCAAAATTTGGGGGGACTGTATTACACAAAAAATGAAAATAAAAATTAGCTAGCATGTCAAATAGCGCACCTGCAGCCCATCGGACCTGTGCTCCCGTTTAGCAGAAGCTGCTTGTAGAGAGTCAAGACGGGACCCCGGGACTTGTGCTTGCCTTTGAAGACACACTGATTTCCCCAGAGACTTGGTGACTTTCTTTTTTTAATTGATGTGGGATTTGGTGTAACTCCAGAGTTTGATACTCAGCGTGTGCCTCTGACACTGTCTGCCTCCTCCAGCCATCTCTGAGTAACCACCCAAATACAGCACACAAATAACCTTGTGAGGCTTTTGCACAGAGTAAATGTCTTACAAGTTTGATTTTTTTCACAGTAGATCTACTTTTTTTAGAAGATAGCCTTAGGACTCAAAGTAGGAAGGGAGGGAGGGAAGGAAGGAAGGAGAGAAGGAAGGAAGGAAGGAAAGAAAGAAGGAAGGGAGGGAGGGAGGAAGGAAGGATAGGAAGGAAGAAGGAAGGAAGGGAGGGAGGGAGGAAGGAAGGATAGGAAGGAAGAAGGAAGGAAGGGGGAGGGAAGAAGAGAGGGAGGAAGGGAGGGAAGGACAGGAGGAGAGAGGGATGGAAGGAAGAGGGAAGGCAGACAGGCAGAAGACAGGTGGGTAGGTAGCTGACATTTAGCTGAATACGAAGAAAACAAATTCTTGAACTTGGAGTTAGGTGATAATAATTTGAGTCCTGTATCTTATTTGCATCTTTGAGCAAGTTACTTGTTTGGGAATTATTTTCTAACTTTTTTAAAACTTATTTTATTTTTCATTAAAAATTTTTTAAATGTTTATTTATTTTTGAGAGAGAGAGACAGAGCACGAGCAGGGGAGGGGCAGAGCGCGAGAGTGAGACAAAGAATCTGAAGTAGGCTCCAGGCTCTGTGCTGACAGCCCGACGTGGGGATGGAACCCACGAACCATGAGATCATGACCTGAGCCGAAGTCAGATGCTCAACCTACTGAGCCACCCAGGCGCCCCTAACCTTTTGAAATAATTGTTAAATGAAAAAGAAAGAGCTTTTCAAGCTAAATGTTCCACAAGCCAAGGAGGTTCACTGGGTCACCTGTGTAACCCCTTGTTAGGCATGATTTATTGAACACTTGCTTTAAATTCTCAGCTGATGGGCTCTGGAGAACCTGTCCCAGGCCCTTAGAGATCACTGTTGGAAAACAGCATTTCATGATAAAGCTTCTACTTTGTACTGGGCACTCCCTGTGCGAGATTTTACATGATTCCTCCCCTCACTCTACCTGGTGTCCATGTTCTTGTTCTGGTTTTCTGTTCCTGAGGAGGCAGCCGAGTCCCAGGGAGGTTAAACATGGCCAGGTCACCAGGTGGGGAGGAGCAGGGGGCTAGAGAATAACCCAGTACTTTGCTCTCGAGCCGGGCCCCTGTCCAGCTCATCGTGTGTTGAAAGGGAGTACTGTGGTCGGGCGGGATGGCGGATGATGGTCGACATCACGCAAGGCGGTCACATGGGACACAGTGAGCCCCACTCAGCCCCCCAGACTGAGTACTGAAGTTTCAGGGAGTGATTTGGTAAAATGAGACTTCAGCCCATTAAGCCACCGTCCAACTGGATCAATTGGATTTGATGTGTCTGTGGCAGTGGGGCTTTTTATGAAAAGTGCAGTGATAATAAGAAGCCACTTGGGAAATAAATGGGCTCCAATGTCAGGGGACGGCACGCATAACCAAGCTGTAGTCATCCCCGAGGCATAACCACACACGGGAATAACAGTGAACACGGGGCGAAACTCTAGGTGTCATCACGGACACCGGGGTAATCTCTCCATCTTTTTTTTTAATGGTTGTTTGTTTTTCTTTTTGAGAAAGAGCGAGTGGGGGAGGGGCGGGGGGGGTGCACAGAACTCCAAGTGGGGTCCAGGCTCCGTGCTGTCAGCACAGAGGCTGACCGGGGGCTCGAACTCACGAACTGGGAGATCCTGACCTGAGCCGAGGTCTGATGCCCAACTGACTGAGCCACCCAGGCGCCCCAGTGATCACTGGTTTTTACATACGATCTGGATCAGCTCTTGGTTGCAGAGCCCTACTGCTCGGTGTAGGTCGCGGCTGGAGAACTGATCTCCCTGGAAACTGAACCCGGACACCCCAGTGTGTGTTACCCTCATCTGCAAAGTGGGGGGAGTAGCGGCTCCTTATGGAGATTAAGGAGGCAACAGGTGCAGTGCGCCCAGCAGAGCGCCCGGCTCAGCAGGAAAAGTGACAACGGCGAGTGCCGGGGCTCCTCACGTATGATCTCCTGTGACTGTTACGACCAGCTGGGCTACCAGATCCAGCTCCGTTTAGTGGATGGGGACCCTGGAATCAGACAGGACTGCGTAAGGCACTCATCCAGACGGATGGTAGACAGAGGTGGGGCCGAGCTCAGGTCTGCGGCCCCAGCCTGGGCCTAGCGTCTGGGGGACGCATCGGCGAACACCCTGGCACGTTGTAGAAGCTCCGTAATGTGTGGTTGAATCCGAAAGCTCCCGAGGATGAGATGCTGGTTGAGCACCTGGTGTTATCGCTTTGTGATTAAAAGCCTCTCCGCTTTCCTGAGTTTGTTTTTACGTTTCTGAATTGCCTTGAGCGAAGATGCTGGGGCAGGTTAAAAAAAAGGGCTACGTTTTGATTGCAAAAGCTGTACTTTTTTTTAATGTTTATTTTTTTGATAGAGCATGAGCAGGGGAGGGGCCGAGAGAGAGGGAGACACAGAATCCGAAGCAGGCTCCAGGCTCTGAGCTGTCAGCACAGAGCCCATCGCGGGGCTTGAACCCACGAACCGTGAGATCATGACCTGAGCCGAAGTCGGATGCTTAACTTACTGAGCCACCCAGGTGCCCCACAAAAGCTGTATTGAATGGAGCAGGGAACCACTTTGATCTGAGCTGTGGTACGTGAAACGGGCTTCAAGCCATCTCTTTGCTACTGAGACCCTCCTGATGCCTCTTTCAGGGCATGGTATGCATGGAGAGTTCCAGATAAAACAGCAGGGCTGCGAGGGGATCTTCAGAAGCACGTAGGAGCCCTGTGCCCGGTCTGTGAGCTCTTCGTGACTGTCGCTGGGGCTGGCTAATTGAGCTTTATGGCTGGTTGCCAGGGATGCAGGCCCGTTCCCAGCAGGCCTCAGCTCGCTTTCGCACCCTGTGCATTTGGAGCTGGTCCTCGGGTGTGGGTTAAGTTGCGTCTCTGGGCAGAAGCACACGTTGTCTTCCCAGGCCGTCCAGGCAGCCCTGGCCAAGCTGCATTTAGCACCTCTTAGCAGCAGACGGAAGCCGTCTGTGGTGCTCAGTGCTGGTTAAATAAGCAAATGATCCAATCTGAGGGCTTTCCAGCTTTGGGCTGTGCAATTACCAGGGGCCTGAGGACCGGGGCAGCCCCACGGCTTCTCCAGCCTGCACTCCTCACACATGCTGAGCCCTGCTCCGGCCTTCCGGGGCCCCATTTAATCAGGATGATGAGGGTAACAGTTGTGGCCACATTTTAGGTACTTACTCTGGATCAGGAAGTCATTTTTCAAAGATTAACCCATTAATCTTTTTTAAATGTTTATTTACTTTGAGAGACAGGGAGAGCACACACACATGCACAGGAACTGGGGAGGGGCAGAGAGAGAGGGAGGGAGAGAGAGAGAGAGAGAGGGAGAGAGAGAGAGGGAGACAGAATCCCAAGCAGGCTCCACGCTGTCAGCACAGAGCCTGACGTGGGGCTCGAACTCATGAACCTTGAGATCACTGAGCCGAAATAAAGAGCCGGATGCTTAACCGACCGAGCTACCCGGGTGCCCCAACCCATTAAATTTTCTAACAAAAATTTCGGGGCATGGGGGTTGTACTAGTTTTATGACTGTTTTCTGAGACATCGAGACATCGAGTCAGGGGCTTGAGGTCTCCATAAGCTCTTAACGGGCAAGAATAGAAATTGGTCCCAGGTCTGACGACCCCAAACCCACGGCTTAACGGTGGCCTTTTGCTAAAACCTTCCCTGAGCCCGAGGGTGGAAGTCTGCTCTCTCTTCAACCTCCCCATCCTCTGTCTGGAATTTCTGGTGGGTGCCCCTCACCTCCTCCTGGTGCGGCAGGGAAGGATGCTGCACCCTGCCCCCCACACAGATGGCCCTCACAGTGCTTGCACTTCTGGTCTTTCCTCCTGACACCAGGCCCTCTGTCAGAGTCAGGGTCTGTAACAGCCAGGCTGGCCCCGTGGCCTACATTTGCTGCCTGGTGGGTAGCTCCTTTGCTTGAACGTAGACCCGAGTCTGACTGAGTTTTGTATGACACGGGGCAAATCAAGGGACATGGCAGGTACTGGGCATACCCTGGCCGGACCGATGAGGACAGAATATCTCCGTGGTGGGTGGTGAAAGATTATAACCTTACCTTCAGCATGCCTTGGCATTTTCATGGAACGTGTCCCCGGAATGAAAGGCACGTGTCTAATGGTGGGATGAGCGGCGGCCTGGAACACTGCGGTCCCCACTTTGTCACTTAATCAGGACCTTAGGAAGAACCACAGGGCCACCCTCGTCTGTCCTTTGGCTCATAAGCCCTCCGTCTGATGGGTTGTCCTGTGGCTAAAAGGAGATGTTTGGAAGAAAGCCCAAGCGCGGTGCTCCCCCGAGAACAGGCACTTGGAGACATTATTCCGTTCACTCGTATGTTCAGCAAGCGTTTATTGAACACCTACTATGTGCCTGGCACTGTTACAGAGTGGAGGACGCTCAACAAAGTGTGGCCTGCCGGCTAAATCTGGCCTGTGATCCAGTTGTGTAAATAAGGTTTCATCTTGGAACCCAGCCGTGCTCACTATTTATGTAGTGTCTACGGCAGTTTGTGTGTTACAAGGCAGAGCTGAGTAGTTGCGACAAAACCAAAAACCAAAAAAACAATAAAAAACCCCTCTATTGGATTATAAGGTGAAAAGTGCCATGGCAAAAATGGAGGAGCCTAAAGGGGTGACCGCAGCGGGGTGGTGGAGAATGTCGCAGTTTTTTGACCGTAGAGGCTGCCCAAGCAGACCAAGGGGCATCAGTGTAGGCATCGTCGGGAAGGTGACATTTGAACAAAGAGTCGAGGGAGATGAAGGAGTGAGTCAGGCTGCCTGTGGGCTAAGAAACTCGAGGGCCAGGGGAGCAGCGAGTGCAAAGGCCCTGGGGTGGAAACGTGCCTGGCATTTCTGAGGAACAGCAAGGAGGCTAGTTTAGCTGGAGTGGCGTTAGGAAGATGCTGAGTGGTAGCAGTGGAGATCAGGTAGGTGAGGGGCCGTGGACGGGGCTGGAAGGACAGCCGAATGGCTCTGTTTTGAAGGTCCCGGCAAAAATGGTAAATTCTCCCCTGGAAAGTTGTAACCCAACTCGGGAACCAACGATGACTTCCGGAGGGTTTCTTTTGGAGACAAGTCAATACATTGACCCAGGAGCTGAAGAGCCACTGTTCTCCTTGAACACAGAGGGACTCGGTGTGGGTCTTAGGAGCGACACTGTAACCAGGCATGTTTCTCCAGGGGGAAGCCGAGTGCCGAAGACATTCAGACGGTCTGGCTTGGAGCTTCTGGGTAATCAAAGTCCATGACGGTCTCGGACGGCCGCAGGTGCACACAGGAGTGGGCGCGCACCGTCACAGGTGCGGTCTGGGGACACAGAGGCCTTGCGCTACGTATCCCGGTCGGCTCTCAGTGGGGGCTTTAGAATGGGTCCTTACTGTTCTTTTTCTGGCTCACGAAGCACCCCGTGTCCACACACAGCCTCTCCTGCTGCGGAGGCAGTTTCCAAGACAGCAGCTCCCCGGGCAGTGTGACATCTGTATCCACAGCAGTGACAGCCATTTTCGAGACTGGTGGCCGCAGAACGGTGCCCCCCTCCGTGTGGGATGTGGTGCAGGAGGCTGGCTGGCACTTGCTGAGAATAAGCCTCGAGGGGGTCAGAAAGTTGAGAAATGGGGTAGCTGTGCGGAGTCTCCTGCTGCGGGGAACGGGATGTTTTCTCTCCTGCTTGCCGCAGGCCAGGAGGGAGGATGCTTCTGACTCCGTGTTCCCTTGGTGAGCACTGTGTACCCAGGGGCAGCCTTACAGAGCAGTTTGGTGCTGTTTGTTTTAGCCTGACAGGCTCCTAAAATCCAGATCAGCCTACGGATTTGCTTGCATGGGTGTCGTTCCCCAGCCACCCGCCAGGCGTGGGGGCGTGAAGCGTTTTGTAGCTGAGCACATGTTGTGTGTTGGGGGCTTTTGTGTCCCTTATCTTGGTACAGCCTCCCCAAAACATCAAGGACACGTGAGAGCTGCCTTTGTCCTCCTCCTCTTCTTGCAGACGCAGATGCAGAGGCTTGCAGAGGTTATGTGCCTGCCCTAGTCCCCCACCCAGTAAACGGGGGCGGGGGTGCTGTTGAAGATCTGGCCTTCTGACACCCCGATCTGGAGGGCTAGTTTCTGAGCCGTGGACTAAACGAGCCTCAGTCCGGCCAGCCGTCAGCCCCCATCACCGCTCAGAGTACACAGTAGCCACTGTCGGCCGAATCAAGGAACGAAGGATCATGGGCGCCTGGGTGGCTCAGTCGGTTAAGCGTCCGACTCCGGCTCAGGTCACGATCTCACGGTTCATGAGTTCGAGCCCCACGTCGGGCTCTGTGCCGACAGCTCGGAGCCTGGAGCCCGCTTCGGATTCTGTGTCTCCCTCTCTGTCTCTGCCCCTTCCCCGCTCGTGCTCTCTCTCTCTCTTTCCCTCACAAATAAATAAACATGAAAAGGGAAAAAGGTAAAGAAGGAGCCAGGCTTTGTCTCTGGGGAATTAACAAACTTTAATTTGGAGGATGCACCCCAGGTGGACGCACCCACTTAACTCCACAACTAGGTCATCTCTCTGGATTCTGAATGATATTTCACTCTTTTCGGAAGTGGAATCTGCCCCTGTTCCCAGCCCCCGACTGAGGGCAATCCCACTTTGTCCCGAGATTACGGAAACCAAACATTCAATAGTAATAACATTTGCATGGGCCTACTGAATGTTTGGCATTCTCTTGACCCCTTCGTCCCTATTACCTCATTTAAACAATAACACGTGCTCCCATTTTATTATTATTAACACGCCAGCCTAATGCTTACTGAGCACTTAAAATGTGCCAGGTAATGTTCTAAAACCTTTGCGGGTATTGGCATTTGTAATCCTTACAGCATACCTTGAAATACCGTTATGGCACCCATGTTTTACCAAAGAGGAAACTGAGGCACAGGAAGGCGCTCAGGGTCGTAGAGCTGAGGTGAGACGGAAGGGACAGTTGAGTTTAGACACAGACGGGAGGTACTACTTTCTCGCATGCGTTGCATCGGTGCTAGGTGGCCCTCGGGCTGCAAGAGAATCACCTCGGGGCGTATCTGAAAACGCGGAAGTGGTGCCTTCCCCTCACATTCTGTTTCAGTACCTTGGGGCGGGGGCCCCCACATCAGTATTTTTGTTGTTGTTGCTTCAGTACCCCTCTCTCTTTTTTTTTAAGTTTATTTATTATTTTGAGAGAGAGAGAGAAAGCACAAGTGGCAAAGGGGCAGAGAGAGAGAGAGAGAGAGAGAGAGAGAGAGAGAGAGAATCCCAGGCAGTCTCCCTGCTGCCATTGCAGAGCCTGATGCAGGGCTTGAACTCACAAACCGTGAGAGCATGACCTGAGCCAAAGCCAAGTGCCGGAGGCTTCTCCGGCTGAGCCACCCAGGCACCCCTCAGTATCTCTTTTGATTGTGATTATGACACCCATGACGAAATGTGGATAACGGGAATGTACAGTTTCGGGAATTCACGGAGAGGGGACAGCTTGGTCACCACCACCCATGTAAGAACGTTGCCACCTCCTACACTGTCCTTTTCCATTGTCACCACTGTACTGACTTTTGCAACAATCACTTTCTTTTCTTTGTACGGTAAAACCTTGGTTTGCGAGCATCGTTCGTTCTGGAAGCATGCTTGTAACCCAAAGCACTTGCATATCAAAGCGAATTTCCCCATAAGAAGTAATGGAAACTCAGATGATTCCTTCCACAACCAAAACCAATTCATATAAAAATGATTACAATACTGTAATATAATACAAAATAATAAGGAAAACACAAAATGTAAAGAAAAATAAACAAATGAACCTGCATTTACTTTTTTTATAAAATTTTTTAACATTTATTTATCTTAGAAAGAGAGAGACAGAGCATGAGTGGGGGAGGGGCAGAGACACGGAGGGACACAGAATCCGAAGCGGGCTCCAGGCTCTGAGCTGTCAGCACACAGCCCGACGCGGTGTTCGAACCCGTGAATGGTGAGATTATGAGCTGAGCCAAAGTCGGACGCTCAACCGACTAGCCACCTGGGTGCCCCAACCCGCACTTACTTTCGAAAACCTTTGTAGCTGGTGTGAGAGAGACCAGAGAGAGGGGGTTTATTATGTAGGACGACTTTCACTATCACTAATGGATGTTGACTACGGTACCGTGTTGATAAACTCTTGTCATCCGCTGTATTTCGTGTACCTGGAAACAAGGCAGCAGAGGAAAGGGTCTGTATCTGCAGGCAGCCCGACCTAGAGCCCAGCATTCCTGAGCTCACTCTTGACTGGGCGAAGGACTGTCCATAGTGGCTTTGAAGTGACAAAAAAATACACCAGCGCCAGTTGTGGGCACCTTCCAGCTTTCCGAAAAATCACCGATGTCTGCCAGATACCACGGCTTGAGACTGAGCATCCGAGCATGGGAGACGGTCGCCCACAATCCCACAGTGAGAGAGAGAGAGAGAGAGAGAGAGAGAGAAGAACCATTGGCTCAGTTGGGATCATGTGATGTTCAGCATCGCGTACTACTCGTGTTGCAAGACATCGCTCGTTTATCAAGTTAAAATGTATTACAAATGTTTCTTTGTCTCGCGGAACACTCGCAGAACAAGTCACTTGCCATCCAGGGTTTTACTGTACTTTCGTGATGTGAGTGTTCATTGCCGAACACTGTATAGTCAGCCTCTGCCTGTTTGGGGACTTTATGTTATTGGACCCATGTAGTAGGTGCCATTTTGCATCTGGTTTCTTTCATTCAGCCTTATGTGGGTGAAATCTATCGGTGTTAGTGAATGTTGCTGTGTCTCATTCATTTCCATTGCCGTACAGAATGCCATTGTATGTCCCCACCACCTGTCACCGTGGATGGACATTTGGACTGATTGCCATATTGGATTATTACAAATTATGCTGTCAGGAACTTTCTTGTGTATGCTTTTTGATGCATATATATACGTGTTTTTGCAAGGTCTGTGTTAGGAGTTGAATTGTTGCTTTCGAGGGTATGTTTATCTTCAAATACGGAATATAATGCCTGTTTCCTAATGTGGCTGTATGAGTCTGTACTAGTAACAGTACAGAAGAGTTCTCCACACCGTAGCTCAATGACCCTCATGTTGCAGCCGTTTCAAGTTCAGCCATTCTGATGGGCACGTGGAAATGTCTCCTTGTGGCTTTGATTTGCATTTGCCCCATGGCTGATGAGATTTTTCTCACTTTTCATCTGGTTAAACGCCATCTGGAGGGGCGCCTGGGTGGCTCAGTTGGTTGAGTGTCCAACTCTGACTCGGGTCATGGTCTTGCGGTCGTAGGTTCGGGCCCCGCATCAGGCTCCGGGCTGACAGCTGGGAGCCTGGAGCCTGCTTCGGCTTCTGTGTCTCCCTCTCTCTCTGCCCCTCCCCTGCTCACGCTCTCTCTCTCTCTCTCTCTCAAAAATAAATAAACATTAAAAGAAATTTTTTAAAAAAGCCATTTGGAGATCCTTTTTAATGAAGTGATTGCTCTGATCTCCACGTCGCTTTATTGTTGGTCTGCCTGCATTTCTCTTGTATGTTCTGGATAAAAGCCTTTTATTAGTTATATGTGCAGCAAATATCTTTTCTCACTCAGTGGTTTCACTTTTCCCTTTCTTAATGGTGTCGGTGCTATTGTTTTATGACCAATGATTCTTAATTTTAATGCAGTGAAATTGGTAAACTATTCCTTTATGAAAAAGGCCGTGGAGATCATCTACATTATTTTCTTCTAGAAAATTTATTGTCTTATCTTCCACGGAGACGTCTATCAGGCTGGGACTGATTTTTGTGTATAGTGGGAGGGAGAGGTCAAGTTTCACTTTTATTTTTTTCCAGTTGATACCACATTTTCTCAGGAACATCTTTTGAAAACTATTTTATCAGCTTAGATGTTAATGTTTGTTGAAGCTTCACGGTAAAGTCCAAATTATAGCCTAGAATGAGAACTGCTGAACTCTGTTGAAATCACATTTCATACAGAACATACAGGGAAAAGCACAGAATCTCAGAAGAAGAACAGGAAAACCACTGCCAGTCCCAGCAAATGGACCCAGAAAGAGGTCCATTCATGTATTTCATGAAGACCAGCATCTAGGCTATTTTACGTGACAGTCCCCAGACCCACGCCCGGCACTTTGTAGATGCTTGATATTTTTTGAAAGAATGAGAACTTTCATTTATTTGCTTCCATCCCTGTTGGTCTTTGTGTCTTTTCACAAATTCAGGTCATGTTCTACATGCGATTGGCAACACGATTTCTTCCCTTAACAACAAAACTTCCCTGTTTTCTAATAGTAACTTCTACGTGATAACTTTTACTGGTTACGTGTAGAATGTTTTTACCCAGTGCCTTGCTGTTGAACTTGTACATTATTTTCCAGTTTTTAACGAGTGTAAATAACATCTTCTGTCCTGGGGTCCTCACATGCTCTCAAGTGTATTTCTTCAGAATACATTCCTACAGGTGGATCAAGGTATGGATATTTATGAATATTTTAAAACTCATTTCCAGATTTCTTGCCAAAAACTTTCGAATCAATTTCAATTTCTCCAAGCAAATGATAATAGTGCCTCTTACCCAGAATCTTCAAAATTACTTGCATCATCATTTTTTAAAATTTATTTTAATTACTTTATTTTATTTATTTTAAGTTATTTATTTTTCATATTTTATTTTATATTTTTAATTTATTTCCTTCAAGGGTATTTTTTATTATTTAAAAGCATTTTTAAATGTTTATTTATTTATGAGAGAGAGAACGTGAGCATGGGAGGAGCAGAGAGAGAGGGAGACACAGAATTTGAAGCAGGCTCCAGGCTCTGAGCTGTCTGCACAGAGCCCGATGTGGGGCTTGAACTCATGAACCGCGAGATCATGACCTGAGCCAGAGTCGGGTACTCAACCTACTGAGTCACCCAGGTGCCCCTTAAGTGAATTTTTAAATTATATATACATATTTAACTCTTTATGCTTCTTCTTTTTTAACTTGCTGAGATCTTGTAAGAGTTCTTTATTAAGGACAGTAACATTGTGATTATCAGATATACTGCAAATATATTTTCCAAATTGTCACTGTCTTTGAAGTTCATTGTTTTTCTTTTCTTTGAAAGTTTCACGTCATGATGTACAAGATCTACACTGTGAAACTTTTGTTTGATGTAGTTTTATCTTTGAGTTTCTCCTTCTTCAAGCCCTCCCTGCATTGTCCCAGTGAGATTATCTCTAGTTTTCTGAATTGAGATGTTTCTTATTGGTTTTAAACAATTTTTCTCATAGTGAAGAATTCTTTCAGGGCTACTAATTTTAAAATGCCAGGAACAGAGGCACCTGGGTGGCTCAGTCGGTTGAGTGTCCAACTCTTGATTTTAGCTCAGGTCATGATCTCAGAGGGTCCAGAGATCAAGCCCTGCACCAGGCTGTGTGCTGAGCGTGGAACCTGCTTAAGATTCTCTTTCTCCCTCTGCCCCTCCCCCACTTGCATGGGCTCTCTCCTTCTCTCAAAAAAAAATCACATTTGATCAATTGCCATTGGTCATTTATTAAGATGATTATATTGATTTTTTCCTTTGACTTATTAATGTAATGACTCCCACTAATAACCTTTCTAATGATAGACTGTCTTCTTTTCCTGGTGTAAAGACTTTATTATTTTTGGCATTAATAAACATAATGTCCTCTTTGGATGTAATAAGCTTTGTTTTCTTAATGTGCCATTTGATTCTTCTACTGGGATTTGATTTAGAATTTTTGAACTATAACTATTTGATGGAATGATTTTTCAGTGTTTAAAATTCTGTTTTGGTTGGTTTTTCAACATGATGCTTTCCTCCTCAAAATGGATTGGGAGAATGTCTGCTTTTCCTGAGAGCCAGAGGAATGACTCATGATGCATTCCTTGATGGTTTAAATGAACTCGTAACTTTTTATTGTATCTCTCTGCTGTGTTGAGTTTTAGTTTCAGTTTCAGTTTTTCTTGGTACTGACTTTAGTAATTCAGATTTTCCTTTAAAATCATCTATTTCATCTACATTTAAAAAGATAACACCACAGAACCAGCTATAACACACAGTTTTGTGATTTAAAAATGTATCTAGGGGCGCCTGGGTGGCTCAGTCGGTTAGGCGTCCGACTTCAGCTCAGGTCACGATCTCACGGTCCGTGAGTTCGAGCCCCACGTCGGGCTCTGGGCTGATGGTTCAGAGCCTGGAGCCTGCTTCTGATTCTGTGTCTCCCTCTTTCTCTGGCCCCTCCCCCGTTCATGCTCTGTCTCTCTCTGTCTCAAAAATAAATAAACGTTAAAAAAAATTTATAAAAATGTATCTATTTCTGCACTTATAAAAGCTTCTTATTAAAATTGTGTTTGCTTATGTTTAACCGGCTTTAGTTTATTTTTCAATTTTACTCTTAATGTATGCTTTTGTATTTTTAATTCCATTAAGATGTTCCATGATTTTTTTAATTATTCAACTGAAACCTCACTCCATTTATTTTAATCTAGACTTCTCCAATACTGCCAGCCTTGAAGGCTATGTATTTTCCTCTGAAAACAGTAGTGGACAGCACCTTTACATTCTGATATGAGATGTGCTCATTACGATTTTCTTTTTACTCAGGAGAGTATGCTCTCTTAGGAAGGAAGGTAGATATCAAAATCACCTATAGGGTCTTTCCAGATAATATAAGTGATCTCAGAAAGTCTAATATCTTCCCTGCCTGCCTTCTCATCCTTTATTTTATTTTTTCCTTTTACTTTGTCACTTTGTTTTAGGTGTGTTGCTAATAGATAAAGAAAAATATTAGACCTGATTTTTTTTTAACCCTCTCAGTGTGTTTTAAGGAAATTTGATCCTATTTGCTTTTACTATCCACTTGATCATCTGTCATCATCATCTTGTTTTATCTTAAGCTTCTGTAAGTCATATTTCCTTGCAATTCCTTGGTCTCCTGTGTTTTGGGATAGGTCTGCTTCTGCACTTCTTTTGTTCCAAGGTGGATCCCTTGGTCTGATGCGATGTTATGTGAGATCCAGTGCTTGTCAGCCAAAGAAGTTCTTAGATCATGGTGCTGTCTGAGGTCCAGGAGGCAGGAAAGACCAGGAAGTGTGTCTGTTCTTCCAAATGGAATGGCTGCCCATTCCGGATGGAGGGGCTACCATATCCACCTTGCTTCCCAGTGGCTGGTTGGTCTTCTCAAGTGACCGCGCTGTATGGGATCTCTGTGTTGGTCTCCTGCCTGGCAGGTTGGGTTCCCCAGAAAGCAAACTCCGAGGACATTAGCCTGCAGGATGTTTGTTAGAACTTAGCACTTGTGGGAAGGAAGAGGAATCAGCACTGAGCATAGCGAGAAATTGGGTGTGGTGCAGTCTCTACATGGGCCTCAGCCAGCTCCACCGGGATCTTCGGAGCTGGGATGATCTTTCATAAGATTGTCCCAAGTTGGAGCAAGGGGGCTAGGCCTCTATCCCCCCGTGTTGGTTAGTCGTTGGCTGTGGGCCACCTCTGGAAAGAAGCACGGTCTTGGGCGAGGAGTTTTCTTCAGCCAAGGCCATCTCCTCAAGGCTGGTTGCTGGATGTTCTGGTAGCATTGCAGCATCTTCAGGGGGAGGAGGAGAGTCCTTTGTTCCTGAAGGGGCACTTGGGTGGCACATGACAGCATCCACAGAGGTCTCCTGGGTGCCAGTCACAGGACCACATGCTGTATATGCATTATCCTGTTCAACTCCCTCTCACAGGAGCTCCGTGAAGTCGGCACTGCCAGTGTTCCCATTTTACAGATGGTAAAGTGAGGCACCACGAGGTGAAAGAACTCGCCCCTGGTCGCCAGGCAGCAGAATTGGTACTCAATCTGACTTGAATACCCTGCTTCCGTACTTCTATACTGATACGGAAGGTGTAAAGCCTGCTCTCCATTTTCCTAGCAGTTACTTTTGGCATTAAAAAAAAAAAAAGATCCTTGAACTTGTATTTCCCCACTGACTCTCTGGTTATGGCTCCATATTGCTGTTACACTTCAGTGACCAGCTGACAGGTAGGAATTCTTGGGTTTGCGACCTTTTCCCATTAACCTCTGCATGGACGTTCTATCACTTTCTAAGGTTTAATGCACTGTGCTGAGCAGTCTTAGGGCCCTGATTCTTTAATCTTCCATTATTCATGGCCTGTCCGTTTCTGTTTGTATGCTTGTAGGAGTCTGTTTCCATCCCAGAATTTCAAATGCGCCAACACGTTTCGTGTTTTCTTTTGTTCTCTCTGCCCTCCTCTTGGGGAGATCACTCATTCGTTCCTTCGTTTGTTCACCTTTTGAAATGTGTTGGCCTTCCTTCCCTGCCAGCTGGGCGATGGGTACACACAGAGGTAAGTCAGCCAGAGTAGCCCACGGGGACGAGGACACAGAAGGTCAAACACAGCGCGTCGGGGTTGGCGAGTGCCTGGGGAGACAGACCCAGCAAAGGCTTGCTGAGTCTGGGGAGGAGTCTTTAGGGCAGAGAAGCCTTCTTTTAGAAAGGGAGCTCTGACTTGGGATTTGAAGGATGCACAGGAGTTTTTCAGATGACAAGTGAAAGGTCTCGCGTTGACTCCCAGTCTCCCCAGTGAGGCTTTTCCTCTCAGAGGAGGTCTGACAAAGTTCATCACGGCTCATTGTAGCTACCGCTTCACACGGAAACCATCTAGATGCTCTTCCTCTGTTTACTTACGAGATCTGTATTTTTCAGAGGAGAGACTGGAGCCCAGAGAGGTTACACAGCTGGCCCAAAGTCACACAGCTGGAATCGGCAGAAGCACAGCTTGGTCCCCCGCCTTGTGGTGCTCAGAGGGAAAGGCAGGACCAGAGACTCAAAGGCCTGGCCCTCCCTGGGAAACAGGAAGAGCTGCCTCTAGATTCTTCTTCCACTAGGAGGCCCTCTGTTCCCTACTTCACCATGCCCCCATCCACCAGAGCCCCTCTCCGGACACCCTGCATGAGTTGTACCGGCCCTGCTTTCGGGGCAGAGTGGGCGTGGTTGTGTGAAACCAGGGCGCCACTGATGGAAAATCACTGTGCCGAGAGGTGAAGGGGGGGGTGGTCCTCGCTAAACTAGCCTACCAGGGCTCTTGCTAAGGGCAGACAGGGATGTAGACATTGTGGGGCTGAGGAACCCTATCAGCTATCCAGGGTGGTCACAGGTGTCACACGGGAGATGCTCTCTCTAAACAGACCCGGCAGCATTATTTGGCAAGACTGAGCTGAGCCAGGCCAAAGCCAGGACAGGGGCCAAGGTCAAGGCCGAGTCAGAAAGAGGGCTCAGAGGAGCCTGACAATAGTCTGCTCGAGGAGAGGGTCTCTGTCCCCAGCCGACGTCCTACAACACAGGGCCCAGCAAGGTCTGTTGAGTGGGTGAACGCACACACGCTGGGCCATCTCGGCCCTAAAGCGAGTGGGCCTGGCTGTAATCCCCAGCTGCCTCCCTTCTCTCATTGCCTCTCTAGCAGCCTGAGGCTCTGTCTGACCTTTGCTGGGCTCCCAGCATCCCCACCCCGCTGCCTGCAGGCTGGCGGTGCCCCCCGGACCCCCGCCTGGCCCCTCACCAGCATGACCCTGCCCTTTACGGATGGAACACACTGTGCGTGGAAGATGTACGTGATTTCCCGGCCCCTGCGAGCCGCCTTGCCTCTGAGGCAGCTGGAGGCCTTCCTCTGTGACGCCACCCCACCCCTGCAGCATCTCTCCCCACCTCGCCTACCCTGTGTCCTCATGGAGCAGGTGGACAGCGGTCTTCAGAGGAAAGTTGCTGGCTATGGGGGGAAAGAAGACAGAATGGTTCGGGGGTGGGGTGTTTTCAGCCGTGGGCTCTTAGAAGACATGGGGCCGGATTTTTGTCTGTTTGCAACGAGAGAATTTTCGGGAGAACTAGACGCTTCTCATGATGATGCTCGGGCTGGGTTCTTTGGGGACCCTGTCCCATTCGGTCTTCCCCCAAATTCTCTGAGGCAAGTACTTCCCTTCACTCCATTTCAGAGATGGCAACACTGAGGTTCAGAGGGTCGGTATCTTAGGCAAGTGGTGCTGAGCTGAGAAGTGGCAGAGCCAGTATCTGGGTGCGGGCCGTCGGGCCCCTTGGCCCCTGCCTTGTCCACAGTATCAACCTGTGAAGGACAGCAGGCCCCCGCCACCCTCCCTCTATCCTGTCCCCAGCTCCTCGGCAGCTTGGGCCTGTGTCTAAAAGCATCTTGAGGCTAAAAGCATCTCTCCTGTCCCTTGTTTCCCTGCCTCACTTCTCAGAAGCCTGACCCTCACAGCAAGGTGGCACAAAGCCCCGTTAAAATATCATGGCAGGTGAATTCTATCTCAATAAAATTGCTATTTAAAAAAAAATGGGCAGAGATTCCAAACTTTGTATTGGGGCCCTCCACCCCCAACTCCCCTTTCTCCCTTCGGCTTCCCGGAAATGCATTCCTCCTTTGGTTGTTATTTATGTGACTGAGCCAAGTTCTCTGCCCAGTTAGTGCCCTGGAGCCCGGGACGGGGAGCTCCCCCAGCGTGGGCCTCAGGCTTGCGGTGAAATAGTGTTGGGCTGCCCAGCTTAGCAGGTTTCCAGTCACGTGGCCGGATGTCCTCACCCCAGTTCTGACTCCAGGGTCAGCCCGGCCGCAGTCAGGCCTGCCCGGGCCTCTCTGGTCCTCCGTTGTACCCAGAGGGGCTGAGCCAGAGTGAAGGGACCCCGTCCCCGTGAGAGCCAGGCTGCTGGGCCTCCCGGACACCGGTGTTTATTTCTTCTGCAGCCACTGCTAGGATGTCACCCAACTTTTGCCGTTTGGTTCACTGACGTATCCCAAGCACGAGAGCAGTGCCCGGCACGTAGCAGATGCTGGGTAAATATTGTTGAGCGACTAAACTCTCGTTGCAGGCTGACGGTGACGTAAGTAGGAGTTAGCTCGCCAAGGAATCTTCCCCGTGTAGCAAAGTCCTCTCCTCTTCCTTGCAGAGTAACACCACTGGCAATCCTTAAACACTGGGCAGGGGCGGGGGGGGGGGGTCCTGTGGCCTGGGAACCCTTGTACCCTCTCTAGGACGTGGTAGTAAATGCATCAGGGCCCTGCTGGGAAGGACTGTCACTGCTCAGGAGAAGCCTGCATCCAGGCTCTGTCCAGAGGTGCCTTCTTCCTTCTTCTAATTAGCACCTCCTGCTTCCGTAGTAAGAAGACTGACTCTCCAGGAATCAAGCTGGATGTCTTAAGTTTGGTGAATGTGGCTCAACTTCCTGTAACCGTGTGTGTATGTGTGTGTGTGTGTGTGTGTGTGTGTGTGTGTGTGTGTGTGTTGGCCAGGTAGCTGTGTCAGGGGAAAGACCCCGGGCGTGCCCAGGCAGAGGGCAGGCAGGAGAGTTTCTGGCCTGGGCAGCTTGGGAAGTGGGCCAGGCGGAGAGGCAGACTTCTGAGTCTCGAGGGGCTGTCGTGTGTGGGCGCTGGCACCTTCTTCACCTGGCTTGTGATGCGTCACTTGGACCACCAAAGTTGGGAGAATCGCCTCCTGCCTGTGCAGGGGACCGTATGTATACGGGAGGAGTTGAGATGTTTGCCTCACTCTCACAGGACCTGTTGTGAGGCTGGAGGGGCCACTCTGTCCACGGGAGCTGGAAGAGAGCCCAGGCTTTGGGCTTCCACTGGCCTGAGCTCAAAACTTCCTTCTTCTGATGCCCCTGCTGAGCGCCTGGTAGGGACCCGTGGTTTTACTTCTCGACTCTTCTATTCTCATCCGAGGGGATGATAGAGTCCCGTAAGTAGTTCTTGAATGAGAAGGAGGGAACGGGGTGAATTTTCTCATGTGTCCAGCCCAGTACTTGGCCCACAGAAGGTGTTCAGTAAATATCATGTGTGTGTTTTCCTCTTAGATGGAGGCAAACACGGCTGTGTATCTTTACATTGTCTTAATTACTGTTATCATCCTGGTAATAATACAGCTCCAGGATTTGTTGGCCTTTATATCATCACAGGTAGGCTAAGCCAAAAAAAAAATATTTTTTTTAAAGATGCCAAGATTTCCTCAGGAGCTCCTGGAAGGGAAATCGGGAAGGTCGCACAGCAACTAGCAAATACTTAATTTGTTGCGATATGTTCCCTGTCTTTGCCTCTTGAACAATTAGCTGGATGAAAAAATAGCTGTCTGCCCTCAGAAACAGAACATAATATGCAATTAAAATTAAGGACTTGCTATTTGAGGGGACCTGTTACATGAAATTAGAGGAGGAAGCGATTGGGGAATATTACTGTTTCGCATCTTTAGGAATCGGGATCATTGGCAGAGAGCAAAGAGGGAGGGCCAGCTGGACGGGGCTGCGCAGGGGAGGAGGGAGAAGGGCCCTGCCTCGCTGGGCGTGGCCACTGCCGGGGGTAGTTGGGTTACATACAGAAAATGGGGTGTCTTGCAGCTGTTGTCAATGATGGGGTGAATCCTGGGGGCTGTGGTTATGGGGAGAAACTTAGACTATCTAGAATGGCCCAGGTTTACATTCTGGCCCCTCAGTTTAGTTGTCGTGTTATTCTTCCCTTCTAAACTTGGTTTTCTTTTCATCTGAAAAACAAGATAATCTTTCTGACCACAGAGATTTGTCATGGAATTCAAAATGAGACAATGCTCAGGGCGCCTGGGTGGCTTAGTCGGTTAAGCGTCTGGCTTCGGCTCAGGTCATCATCTCACGGTTGGTGACTTTGAGCCCCGCATCGGGCTCTGGGCTGACAGCTCAGAGCCTGCAGTCTGATTCAGATTCTGTGTCTCCTTCTCTCTCTGCTCCTCCCATGCTCATTCTCTCTCTCTCTCTTTCTCTCTCCCTCTCTCAAAAATTAATAAAAACATTTAAAATTTTTTAAAAAATGAGATCGTACTTGTAATATGCTTCCTAAAATATTGCAAGTAGTAAGTCTTCAACAGACATTAATTTTTATTATTCTGTTTGTCAATGTGCAGAGATGTCCACCTATGATAGAGAAGGTGGAAAGCAAACACATAAACCAGGTTACAAATAGTACCTGATCTCAAGGATGGCTCTGGCTGCAGGTAAAAGAGAACCCAGCTGAAGGGGACTTGTACACTAGGGGCATTTATTATCCCACAGAACAGGAAGTCCCGGCTTGGTTAAGTTAACTGTCAATGACTTGATGGTTGCCATTAGTAGGTGGAAACAGGGAGTTCCCAATCAATGGGCATAAAGCTTCAGTTCCACAAGATGAGTAAGTTCTAGAGATCTGCTTACAACATTGTACCTATGGACAGCAATACTGTATTATTATACACTTAAAAATTCATTAAGAAGGTAGATTCCGTACTAAATGTTCTTACCACTGTAAAATAAGACTAAAATTAAAAATGAAGGAAGTTACCTAAGGGGGCCAACTCTCCCCCCCAAAACAAAACAATAACAATAATAAAAAGCCAATAGCAATAACAACAACAAAAACCCAAAGGGCTTGGGCATCTCTGGCATCTGGACAGTCACATCTACAAAAGTAATGTTTTTTTCCCAGATCATGTGATTCCAGACTAGCTATACCTTCTCCCTTTGTCAGTTCTGAGCAGTTAAGTTTCTGTGCCTGAAATGCTTCCATTCCTTTCTCCCTGACCCCCAGCAAGTTAATGAGACCGTGTGGGAACATTGGGTGGGGTATGGAAGCCCACAGGTAAAGGCACAGTTGTGAATTACCAGCATCACATTTGGAGGGGAGGAATTATATTGACAAAAGGTAAAATGCTGCTGATTGCAAGATAGACCGTCAAGTTAGCCACAGCTTTTTGAGACGAGAAAGCAGAAACGTTAAATGTACACATCAGTTTAAGACAACCTGATCTCAGAAATATAATAATGCGAGGAGAAGGAAGTGCATCTTTTAGAATTGGAGAATTAGAATAAAAACCGTGGGGAATTGGAGAATTAGAATAAAAACCGTGGGGATGGGAATTTGGACAGATGAGAGAGGAAATGAACTTGGCATGCTCGGCAGGGTCAGTGAGATAAAGCACACTGATTGACACGAAGGTTCCATGAGGGTCTAACACTAGCCGGGCCTCGGGTATGAGTCATACCCTGCCCTCAAAGAGCTCACAGTCCGGAAGTGATAGTGATTCCTTACCTGGAAAACCTATTCCAACCTGGTGAGTGCTGGGATGAGGTATGCAAAGAGTGCTAGGTGAGCTCAGGTGAGCACTTACCTGGCGTGGGGGTGGGAGGGGGCGAGGAGAATTCCTAAAGGAAGGGGTACCTGTGGTGCATCTCCAAGGTTAAGAGGTGGACCAGGAGGAGACACTGGGCCGGTATTGCAGAGAGGAGGACTGATCCAGCCAAAGGCTCACAGGCGGGAACGTGGCTGTTCATTCTTTCCAGGGAGGGCCGTGGAGAGGGGGGCAGTGCCCCCACCACAGGCTGTTGGACAGGGGAACTGGGGCCGTACTTCCCCTGAAAGCAACGAGAACCAACAGAAAACAGACCGGCAGGGAACCTCATCACTTGACAGCCAGGGTGCAAAGAATGGGCGCAAAGCAGCTATTCTCAAAGTGGGGTCTGGGGACCCTGTGGGCTCCTGAGACCCTTCCAGGGAGTCTGAAAGGTCAAAAGTATTTTCTTCATAATACTCAGAATTTATTTGCCTTTTCCAATCTCATTGTCTCAGGAGCATACGTTTCAAGCTACGTCAGGACACCCTGAATGCAGAAGCAGGAGTGAGCGTCCGGCTGTCTTCTGTTAAGACAGACGTCAAAGAGAGTAAGCAGAGAGACAAAACAGTGCCCTTCTCTGCTTTGTGAAATATAGCTATTTTCAAAAAAGATACGTATGCTAAAATTTCATACGTTCATTATTTTTAAATGAATTAAGCTCATGTTAAAATATCTCAGTTTTAGTGTCGAAGAGAGTGAATATTGATAGATATGATCCCATGAACGAAAAGCGCCTCTATAAGAATGTCAGACTTTGAGAACCGCTAGATGAAAGGTTAGCTTTCTGGGAGAGCCAGTTCCGGGGGGTGCCAGCAGGGGGAGGTGTCGGGTCCAGGCCCTTTGGGCCCAAGGGTGGGAGAAAGGGGGCAGGAGGGAGAGGAGGAGGGCCCAGCAGCCCAGGACACAACTTCGTTCGATAGTTTCTCCACTCTGTGTTCTAGATGCTAACAGGGACCGTTTCCTGCAGCCCGTGGCGCTGAATCTGACATTTGTGTTTTTCATCTCGCTGATCTTGGCAACATCACAAGGAAGGGGCCGGCAGGGTTCGGATTTTACAAATGAGGCAACTGAGGCCCAGAGAGGGAAAGTGGCCTCCCCCAGGATGCGGAGCGAGGCAGGACACAGAGCCGGGCTTCAAGCCCAGGTCTCTCTGACTCCGTGGTTTGTGCGGGTCTCTCCCACGACCTGTCACCTTCATTGCGGGGTGGGTGTTGGAGGCCCCAGTCCCTGAGAGCTGTTCTAGGGCTGTGGGCCCCTGTCCCCCGGCTTCCTGTGGGGCGGTCTCAGATGGCGTCTGGAGAGCACCCTGACCACGGTTGGTGGCAGACTGTGGACGCTGGATCTGGCAAAGAGGCTCTTAGCCTCAGGAGCTTTTTGCCACTTGCGGGGGCTTCTGGGAGGAGATGTGCCGCCAGTGATGAGCTCATCCTTGGGCAGAACCAGCTGGCAGATGGGGAGGGGGAGACTCGGCTTCAAGGCAGGCTGTCTGCTTTCAGCACATGGTGGAGCCCACCGCGCGTCTGTTAACGTGCCAGGTGCTGACCTTGGTCCACCAACAGAGCACCGAAGAGGAGAGAAAGAACAACGAAGATTCATCCACCTTGTACAGCGCGGGCAGCACGCAAAGGTCGAAACTGCACTGGGTCTGTGGGGGGCTCTCCACCCAGAGGCCTGACCTGCCACTTGTCAGCCGTGTTACCTTGAGCGTGTGACTTCACCCCTCTGTGCCTCAGTTTCCTGGGAGTAAAGTTGAGATGCAAGAACTCGCCTTGTAGGGTTGGCGTGAAAATCAGGTGAGTCAGTACCCGTACGGCACTTAGGTCCTGGCCTGACGGCTAGAAAGCACTGGACAAATTCACTCCCAACATTCGATTATACCACACAACATACGAAGATCAGTGTGTCTCATGAGTGTGTGTTAGCTGCTTAAGGCACGTCTTGCCACATCATTTTACCCGGAGGCCTGCGTGTTAGGTGTTTTATTATCGCCCCAGTGATTTTGAAACGTAAACCGAGGCTCAGAGAGGCCCAGTGGCCTGTTCCAGGTGTAGACGTCCAAGGCCATCTCTCCTCTCAATTCCGACTGTAGGTAGCTAACTTTTCAAGGCCCGCTTCTGCAGCCGCCGTGACTTTGAACTTGCATTCTCCTTGCACGGAGAGGAGCTTCTTTGATGGAAGAGGCCTGCATGGAGTCGTGGTGGGCAGGAGGGTGGGGGAGGGAATCTTGTGAGAAAGGGGGAATTCGCTGACCTCGTCTTTGGGGACAAGCAAGAGGGGTCTGGAGGGGAGGCTCTTCACCTCAACGAGAGGCCCAAGATCCCAACCAGAGACGGCGGCCACGGCGATTCTGAGATTCCGCGGCTCCGCTCATTTTCCGGTGCTTTCTTTTCGGTGTCTCCCTGCTCTTCCTGCTCCTGAATAACCACGGTTAATTTCGCGGAGCCCCTCCTTCCGGGAGCAGAGCCCTGCAGTTTGCCTGTATTTCTGCCCGTAATAGTCGCAAGGAACCCAGGGGGTCGTGCTAAGGAGAGTGCTCTGTGCCCCCCTGAGCCCACCCTGCCAGGCCCCCTGATCCAAGTGTCCTCACTCGCTCCAATCTCAGAAGAGCCTTGAGGGATGGGAACTGTTAGGGTGCCCATCTTACAGATGAGGAGCTCCAGGCTTGGAGACAGGTGGGACGGTGCCCAAAACACCTAGCCGGCGAGCGTCAGTGACAGAACAGCGTCAGAGACAAGATCTATTTCTGGAGCCCGCCATTAAGGTACAGGCTGGGACAGAAAAGCCCTTTCGCCTTCCCTCGGTGGGGTGAGGTTCTGTATGTGGGACAGAGCGGAAGGAATGGATGGGTGTTGGCGGTCCAGGCCAAGCCACTGAAAGGCTAGAGACGTGCCCGCTGCTGGAGCCATGGCTGCAAGATGAAGCGAGGTCTCCTGACACAGCGGGCACGCTGGGGTGGAGGGCCCTGGGGGCTGGGGCAGGAGCCGGTAGGGGGGCAACTCACCCTCGGCTTTGCGCCTCCGTGTGCAGAACAAGGACGTCTTAAGTGGTGACAAGCCACCCTCGGTGGGCCTCGAGACGGGATCACAGGCCAGAGCTGAAGGCGGGTGTTCGCCAAAGGGCACGGGCATCAGTGTGTTTGCTGTGTGCAGAGGGGACATTGAAGGAACACAAGGCCTCCTCGGCTGGTATTTACTCTGGACTTATTGACTGTTGACTTTGGAGCCAAGGCTTGCGAGGCTCCAGCTGTGCTCCTAGAGTCTTAAAGGAATAGGAGGGTTTTTTTTTCGCGATGGAGGTAGGGGGTAGAGTGTTGGCGTGTGTGTGCCTGCTTGTGCTGACTGTGCAGGAAGACGGGCACCTTCCGTGCCTCTGGAAGATCCTGCCTCCTGCTTGAAACAGGGCGCACCTTCAGAGGGGGCTTAACCTTAACCAACCCCATTGCTCTGGGGACCAGTGTGTTGAAAATAGCCAGAAGCACACTCCTGCCAGCCGTTTCCATCTCGTCCCTCCCGTCTGGGCTCAGGTGTGCCCTCCTCCGGGAAGTCTTCTCCGATGGCCTAGGCCAGGTGGAGGCTTCCCTCCTACGTTTTGCTGCACCCGGCGTGGCCGAGTTCTCGCCCTCGCTGTACTTCATTGAAGCCTTTGGTTTACACGGCTGCCTCCCGCAGGCTTCTCAGACCAGGGACTCAGAGCTCAATAAATATCTGTGGCCTAAATTTGACAACCCGAGGAGGCAGGCTGTTAGTCCCACTGAGAGCAAGGAGAGAGCTTCTGAGAATAAGTCACTCCCCCAGGTTATTAAGTGTTTGCCTTGAGACTCGGACTCATTTCCAGTAGGTCACATTGGCTAAAGGCTCCAGAGGAACAAGGAAGCCCAGCAAGTGACCTGTGACACGGCCGATCAGCAAGTGTCACTTGGGTGCCTGCTGAGAGCCCTTGTGTCCTTAGCGAGACAAGGAGGGTGCTTCCTGCCCTCAGGGAGAGTCCGACTGAGAAGGCTCGGGTGTGAGCTGACCTTGCAGGGCAGTGGTGGGGAGTAGCCGGGGGCGGGCACGGAAGGCGCTCTGCGTGGCTCCTGGCACATTAAGTGTTCCAGAAATGCTGCCTCTTGTTGCTAACACAGTTACCATTTCTAGCGGTACCAGTAAGAAGGGCATTCCCGGCAGTGGGCTTTGCTCCTCGGCGTCTGCCCCAACTCAGAGTGGGTGGTTCCCCACCTTGCCAGCTGTGTAACCTGATCCCCTATTGCTGTGCCGCTGAATTCGGCCAAGCACCCTTGCTCTCCTCTTCCTATTGATTGGGGCCGTTTGAGGCCAAAGAGAAAGCACAGGGCTCTAATGGCAGAGAGAGCTTGCCAGAGGGAGCAGGCTAGTGGCTTAGACAACTGCCCCTCCCACGGAGGGGCCACGGGCCCACGGGAGTCACTGGGGACGCACTGCTCCAGGTAGGCGTCAGGAGAGCCTTGCAGGACACCCTTACTGGCGTCTGCTTCTTCTTCGGGGTCAGGTTTCTGCAAGACTCATTCATTCACTCATTCACCCATCCGTTCATTCATTCATGCACGCATGCGTGCTGTGAGTTATTTATTAAGTGCCTACTGCGTGTAGCTCATTGAAGCTTGGTGAGCTTGGAGGCCCAAACCACTGGCGATCATGAATAGTGGAGGGTGCCCATGCAGAGCACTGGCAGAGTCAGGAGCACGGACTCAGCCAGGAGTCAGACGAGACTTCAGCAGGGCCCAGAATGGGGGAGCGGGCGGTGATGGGCTGGGTCGGCCGAGGAAACAGCAGCTCGGGGAAGGCCTGCGGTTGGGAAAGCACAGAGCCATGCTAGGGTGAGGGAGGTGATAATAGTGACAATGGCAACAGTGGACATTGATCGAGAGCCTGGTCGTACTTCCCGCCTTCCTGAACACCGTGTGCGTGGCATCTCAAGGAGCGTCAAGTGCTGTGTGTATAGGAGCTCATTTCTAGGGTTGAGGCATCTGGGTGTGAGTCCTAGCCCCACCCCTGTTCGCTGTGGGATCACGGACAAGTGACTGAGCCTTACTGAGCCACAGTTCCCTCGTCTTTGAAAACTGACAATACAGTCGTGTATCTATGTCAGTATGGACTCATGATATATATTTTATACTTTGGGTTATAGTCTTATTCTGCATTATTTGTTTTGTTGCTCAGATTGCTACAGCTTTGGCCAGTTTCCAGGTGGGTCCTGTGTCCCTCTGACATACTTCCATTGGTGTGTGTGTGTGTGTGTGTGTGTGTGTGTGTGCACGTCTTTACTTTCTAGTGCTAGGTGGTTCTCCAGACTCATCCCATACAGTCGCTGCCACAGGCTTAGAATCAGCCATTTTTCAAAAGATCTCTGGTTTCTTTTACTGGACAATGGTATCACAATCAAAATCTGGCTGGTGCTGAGCTCATTATTATTGGGGTATTGTTGCTTCTAGACAAATCTCCAGAGCAGAACAACTCCAAGTAATCTACCCAGAGAATCCTCTTCCAGGAGGTAGAGCACTGCTCCCCACCCCCGAAGTGTGGGCTGCACACAGTGACTTCCTTCCAATTAGTCCAGTATGTAAAGAGGGAAAACGAGGGCCGGATTTTCAGTGGCAAAACCTGACACACACGACCTCAGCCAGGTGGTCAAGACCAACACGTGATATTGGCAGTGTGTACCCTTGATAGGATGTGATGAGAATGGCCCTCGACCCGCGCCCCCAAAACCCGTGACTCCAGTCTGCTCAAGAGAAGAACACCTTAGAAACCCCAAATGGGAGACACTCAACAAAATAGCTGACCGGTTACCCCCTCAAAACTGCCAAGGTCATCAACAACAAGCAAAGCCTGAGAAACTGTCACAGTCCAGAGAAGCCTAAGGAACATAATAAAATACGATGTGGTATTCTGAATGGGATCCTGAGGCAACAACCCCCAAAAAGGACAGTGGGGGGGGGGATGGTGATACCTGAATTAAATAGGACTTATTTAATTAGGAATGTATCAATATGAGTTCATTACTTGTGATAAGAGCACCAGGGTGACATAGGATGTCAACAATACGGAGATTGGCTGTGGGTCTGTAGGCTCTCTACTCTTTTCATGACCCTTCTGCAAATCTAAAAGTTTCCTGAACTAAAAAATATTTTAAAATGTAGGTAATGTTATTATTACCAAGTAAGGGTCTTGTGAAAAAGAAATGAGACACTTTAAACCCAACAAGGAGTAAGCCGTCTGTTCATGTGTATTTTTAGTGTCATTATTGCCACTCAGTCCTTGCTAATCCCTGATGAAGGTGGCCGATGCCTCATGATGACCCTTTGAAAGAGGTGGCACCCCATATTCCTTATGCAAACTCAAGGTTCACATACTTGAATGCCACTGTTTTTCAAGATGCACCTACTGTGTACCTAGCAGTGTGCTTTCTTTTTCTGGGAGTGGCACATTTTGATTCTTAAATACGTCTTGGAGGGGCAGAGCTGCTGGGAACCATGTCGTTGCGAAAGAACATGGTGACATGTGTGTATATTTCATTCTGATAAGTGATCTGGGGAAGACATGTTGGCAGAAGGGACAAGGTGACCCCACAGCACGAGGTCTACCAGAAATAGTTGTGAAACTCAGAGACTGCACTGCCTCCAACTAATCCCAGTGATGCTTCTTGTTTGTTTGATGTTATCGTTGAGTTTTGGCTGTCAGGCACTAGAGGTTGAAGAAACATACGTGGCAGAAATTGTTTTCGAGTTGAAAAAAAAAAATCCACCCAGTAGCTTAACTGTGCAAAATTAGGACAAAGCCATCCCTGTTCCTTTTTTGTAGGTTTGGAGGTCTTGAGTGGAGACGCTGTATCTGATTTTTTCAGGTATTGCCAACAGGCTTAATAAATGTTGAGTGAATGAATGACTAAATAAATGTGAAAATGACTTAATTTATTAGTCCAGCTCTTTAAACACCAGTGTGCTGTTGGAGTTTAATTTAAGAGCTTATTCTCCGGGGTAAATGGAGGGTCTCATAATCTTTCTGGAGAAGGAAAAAAATACCAATACAGGAAATAATTGCAGATGAGTGTGCAGGAGAAAATAATGATATGAAGTTGCCTCTCAACTTTGGAGGTTGATTGGGAGGATAAGTCTGCAGGCTTTTGTGGCCTCAGGCTCAGAGTTCTCTGCACATATAATGTTTGATGTTGGTTTCTTATGATTGTGCCTTCGATGTACTGCTTCCTTTTTTTTTTTTTTTTTTTTTTTTTTAT
The DNA here is from genome assembly GCF_024362965.1 of Panthera pardus. Classification (NCBI taxonomy): domain Eukaryota; kingdom Metazoa; phylum Chordata; class Mammalia; order Carnivora; family Felidae; genus Panthera; species Panthera pardus. The sequence continues at coordinate 73,212,840 of NW_026527002.1, read as the reverse complement.
CCTCACAACATCTTCCCCTGGACTAATTCCTAGTCATCCTTTAGGATGTTCAGTTCCGAAAGAAAAAGAAGGAGAACTTCCAAATTCTTTTTATAAAGCAGTCATAACGATGGTGCCAAAATGTATTGAAGGCTGCATAGAAACAGAAAACTGTAGGCCAAATTCCACTTACGAATATCAAGCAAATATTCTAAATAAAATATCAGCAGAGTTCAGCAGTACATTAAGAGATCCCATGATCAAGTGGAATTTGTTCTGGGATGTAACATTAAGAAATCTATAACAGTTTTCATTGTAGCAAATTGATCTGAGGAGAACAGGCAGAGGATCATCTTGATAGATGCTGAAAATGCATTTGGCAAAATTCAACATACATTTCCTGAAAACTTTCTTAGTAAAATTAGAATTGATGTATTTTTTTTTACCCGATAAAAAAAGACCTATCATAATTCAAAAGCTAGCATTATACCTACTGAGAAAATATTGGAACATTCAGAGTCATGACATGTGAAGGCAAGAACATTCACTGTTAATGCTGTTATTTAACATTGTACTAGAGATACTAGCCAATGTGATTAGACAAGAGAAAGGAATTGGAAGTATGAAAAATTTTTAAAAAAAGGTAAAATTATTGCTATTTTCAGATAACATGATTAATACCTGAAACATGTAAGAATAAAGTTAAATATGCTACAAGAGATTCAGTAAGGTGGGAGGGCAAAAATTAATACACGGAAATCAATATGAAAATGAAAATGAGACCACAAACCTATGTACCATAGCAATAAAAAAAAAAGATAAAATACCTAAGGATAAACTTAACAAGGAACGTGCAAGAGTTACATGAAAAGAACTTTACTCTGAAGGTAGTCAACAAAAGCCCCAAACAAATGGGAGGGTTTGGCATGCTTTGGAATTAAAAAGCCTTTACATAAAGATGTCAATTTTGCCTGTGTTCATCTATAAAATTAACTTAATCTCAATATAAATATTTTGTTCTTCATTCTGTTTACATGTTTTACTAGCATTTACTTTCTTAATCCAATAACAAACCATGACACAAAGAACGTCATTACCAACATGTCTATTCTATAGCTGAGGAAACTGAGTCACATAGAGGTTGAGTAAGGTGCTCAAGGTCATACTCAGCTATAAAATGGTAGAGCCAGCCTGAAAACCCAGGGAGTTCACCTCTGGCTCTCCCCCACTTCAACCATGGTGCTACATCATGAAATGATAGGAAACAAATACTGTGATAGGAAAAGCACACACGAGCACCCAACTCATTGTCTTTCTTTACTGGGTAAAATACAGGAAAAATGCCTGCCTCATAGGATTTTTTTTTTAATTTTTTTATTTTTTAAAATTTACATCCAAATTAGTTAGCATATAGTGCAAAAATGATTTCAGGAGTAGATTCCTCAGTGCCCCTTACCCATTTAGCCCATCCCCCCCTCCCACAACCCCTCCAGTAACCCTCAGTTTGTTCTCCATATTTATGAGTCTCTTCTGTTTTGTCCCCCTCCCTGTTTTCATATTATTTTCATTTCCCTTTCCTTATGTTCATCTGTTTTGTCTCTTAAAGTCCTCATATGAGTGAAGTCATATGATTTTTGTCTTTCTCTAATTTCACTTAGCATGATACCCTCCAGTTCCATCCATGTAGTTGCAAATGGCAAGATTTCATTCTTTTTGATTGCCAACTAATACTCCAGTGTGTGTGTGTGTGTGTGTGTGTGTGTGTGTGTGTGTGTGTATAATACCACATCTTCTTATCCATTCAACCATCGATAGACATTTGGGCTCTTTCCATACTTTGGCTATTGTTGATAGTGCTGCTATAAACATGGGGGTGCATGTGTCCCTTCAAAACAGCACACCTGTATCCTGTGAATAAATGCCTAGTAGTGCAATTGCTGGGTAGTTCTATTTTTAGTTTTTTGAGGAACCTCCATACTGTTTTCCAGAGTGGCTGCACCAGCTTGCATTCCCACCAACAATGCAAAAGAGATCCTCTTTCTCCTCATCCTTGCCAACATCTGTTGTTGCCTGAGTTGTTAATGTTAGTCATTCTGACAGGTGTCAGGTGGTATCTCATTGTGGTTTTGATTTGTATTTCCCTGATGATGAGTGATGTTGAGCAATTTTTCATATGTCGGTTGGCCATCTGGATGTCTTCTTTGGAGAAGTGTCTATTCATGTCTTTTACCCATTTCTTCACTGGATTATTTGTTTTTTGGGTGTTGAGTTTGATAAGTTCTTTATAGATATGGATACTAACCCTTTATCTGATATGTCATTTGCAAATATGTTCTCCCATTCCATTGGTTGCCTTTTAGTTTTGCTGATTGTTTCCTTCACTGTGCAGAAGCTTTTTATTTTGATGAGGTCCAAATAGTTCATTTTTGCTTTTGTTTCCCTTGCCTCCAGAGACATGTTACATAAGAAGTTGCTGCGGCTGAGGTTAAATATATTTTTGCCTGCTTTCTCATCTAGGATTTCGATGGCTTCCTGTCTTACATTTAGGTCTTTCATCCATTTTGAGTGTATTTTTGTGTCTGGTGTAAGAAAGTGGTCCAGGTTCATACTTCTGCATGTCGCTGTCCAGTTTTCCCAGCACCACTTGCTGAGGAGACTGTCTTTATTCCACTGGATATTCTTTCCTGCTTTGTCAAAGATTAGTTGGCCATACGTTTGTGGGTCCATTTCTGGGTTCTCTATTCTGTTCCATAGATCTGAGTGTCTGTTCTTGTGCCAGTACCATATTGTCTTGATTACAGCTTTGTAGTATAGCTTGAAGTCCGGGATTGTGATGCCTCCTGCTTTGGTTTTCTTTTTCAAGATTGCTTTGGCTATTAGGGGTCTTTTCTGGTTCCATAAAAATTTTAGGATTATTTGTTCTAGCTCTGTGAAGAATGCTGGTGTTATTTTGATAGGGGTTGCATTGAATATGTAGATTGCTTTGGGTAGTATCGACATTTTAACAATATTTGGTCTTCGTATCCAGGAGCATGGAATCTTTTTCCATTTTTTTTGTGTCTTCTTCAATTTCTTTCATAAGCTTTCTATAGTTTTCAGCGTATAGATTTTGCACCTCTTTGGTTAGATTTATTCCTGGGTATTTTATGTTTTTTTCTGCAACTGTAAATGGGATCTATTCCTTGATTTCTCTTTCTGTCACTTCATTGTTAGTGTATAGGAAAGCAACCGATTTCTGTGCGTTGATTTTATATCCTGCAACTTTGCTGAATTCATGAATCAATTCTAGGAGTTTTTTGGTGGAATCTTTTGGGTTTTCCATATAGAGTATCATATCACCTGCAAAGAGTGAAAGTTTGACCTCCTCCTGACCAATTTGGATGCCTTTTATATCTTTGTGTTGTCTGATTGCAGAGGCTAAGACTTCCAATACTATGTTGAATAACAGTGGTGAGAGTGGACATCCCTGTCTTGTTCCTGACCTTAGGGGGAAAGCTGTCAGTTTTTCCCCATTGAGGATGATATTGGCGTGGGTTATTCATATATGGCTTTTATGATCTTGAGGTATGCTCCTTCTATCCCTACTTTCTTGAGAGTTTTTATCAAGAAAGGATGCTGTATTTTGTCAAATGCTTTCCCTGCATCTATTGAGAGGATCATATGGTTCTTGTCCTTTTTTTTTATTGATGTGATGAATCCCATTAGTTTTTTTGCAGATATTGAACCAGCCCTGCATCCCAGGTATAAATCCCACTTGGTCGTGGTGAATAATTTTTTTAATGTATTGTTGGAGCCGGTTGGCTAATATCTTTTTGAGGATTTTTGCATTGATGTTCATCAGGGAAATTTGTCTATAGTTCTTCTTTTCAGTGGGGTCTCTGTCTGGTTTTGGAATCAAGGTAATGCTGGCTTCATAGAAAGAATTTGGAAGTTTTCCTTCCACTTCTATTTTTGGAACACCTTCAAGAGAATAGGTGTTAACTCTTCCTTAAATGTTTGGTAGAATTCCCCTGGAAAGCCATCTGGCCCTGAACTCTTGTTTTTTGGGAGATTTTTGATTACTAATTCGATTTCCTTGCTGGTTATGGGTCTGTTCAAATTTTCTATTTCTTCCTGTTTCAGTTTTGGTAGTGTTTTTGTCCATTTCTTCCAGATTGCCCATTTTATTAGCATATAATTGCTCATAATATTCTCTTATTATTGTTTTTATTTCTGCTGTGTTGGTTGTGATCTCTCCTCTTTCATTCTTGATTTTATTTATTTGGGTCCTTTCCTTTTTCTTTTTGATCAGACTGGCTAGTGGTTTATCAATTTTGTTAATTCTTTCAAAGAACCAGCTATTCATTTCATTGATCTGTTCTACTGTTTTTTTGGTTTCGATAGCATTAATTTCTGCTCTAATCTTTGTTACTTCCTGTCTTCTGCTGCTTTGGGGTTTTATTTGCTGTTCTTTTTCCAGCTCCTTAAGGCATAAGGTTAGGTTGTATATCTGAGATCTTTTTTCCTGCTTTAGGAAGGCCTGGATTGCTATATACTTTCCTCTTATGACCACCTTTGCTGCATCCCAGAGGTTTTGGGTTGTGGTGCTCTCATTTTCATTGACTCCCATATACTTTTTAATTTCTTCTTTAACTGCGTGGTTAGCCCATTCATTCTTTAGTAGGATGCTCTTCAGTCTCCAAGTATTTGTTACCTTTCCAAATTTTTTCTGGTGGTTGATTTTGAGTTTCATAGCGTTGTGGTCTGAAAACATGCACAGTATGATCTTGATCTTTTTGTACTTACTTAGGGCTGATTTGTGTCCCAGTATATGGTCTATTCTGGAGAATGTTCCATGTGCACTGGAGAAGAATGTATATTCTGAAGCTTTAGGATGAAATGTTCTGAATATATCTGTTAAGTCCATCTGGGTCAGTGTGTCATTCAAAGCCATTGTTTCCTTGTTGATTCTTTGATTAGATGATCTGTGCATTGCTGTGAGTGGGGTGTTGAAGTCTCTTACTATTATGGTAGTACTATTGATGAGTTTCTTTATGTTTGTGATTAATTGATTTATATATTTGGGTGCTTTCACGTTTGGCACCTAAATGATTACAATTGTTAGCTCTTCTTGGTGGATAGACCCCTTGATTATGATATAATGCCCTTCTGCATCTCTTGATACAGTCTTTATTTTAAAGTCTAGATCGTCTGATATAAGTATGGCTACTCTGGCTTTGTTTTGTTGACCATCAGCATGATAGATGGTTCTCCATCCCCTTATTTTCAATCTGACGGTGTCTTTAGTTCTAAAGTGGGCTCTCTTGTAAACAGCACATAGATGGATCTTGTTTTCTTATCCATTATGTTACCCTATGTCTTTTGATTGGAGCATTGAGTCCATTGATGTTTAGAGTGAGGACTGAAAGATACGAATTTATTGCCGGTATGATGCTTGTAGAGTTGGAGTTTCTGGTGGTGTTCTCTGGTCCTTTCTAATCTTTGTTTCTTTTGGTATGTACGCACGTATGTATGTATGTATGTATGTATTTATTCATCTTTTCTCCCCTCAGACAGTCCCCCTTAAAATTTCTTGCAGGTTTGGTTTAGTGATCACAAACTCCTTTAATTTTTGTTTGTCTGGGAAACTTTTTAGCTCTCCTTCTATTTTGAATGACGGCCTTGCTGGATAAAGAATTTTTGGCTGCGTATTTTTCTGACTCAGCACACTGAATATATCCCGCCACTCCTTTCTGGCCTGCCAAGTTTTTGTGGGTAGGTCTGCTGCAAACCTGATCTGTCTTCTCTTGTAGGTTAGGGACTTTTTTTCCCTTGTTGCTTTCCGGATTCTCTCCTTGCCTGAGTATTTTGTGAATTTGACTATGATATGCCTTGTTGATGGTCGGTTTTTGTTGAATCTAATGGGGGTCCTCTGTGCTTCCTGGATTTTGATGTCTGTGTCTGTCCCCAGGTTAGGAAAGTTTTCTGCTATGATTTGCTCACATAGCCCTTCTACCCCTATTTCTCTCTCTTCCTCTTCTGGGACCCCTATGATTCTGATGTTGTTCCTTTTTAATGAGTCACTGATTTCTCTAATTCTTAAATCGTGCTCTTTTGCCTTAATCTCCCTCTTTTTTTTTTGCTTCATTATTCTCTATAAGTTTGTCCTCCATATCGCTGATTCTCTGTTCTGCCTTGTCCATCCTTGTCGCTGCTGCATCCATCCATGACTGCATCTCAGTTATAGCATTTTTAATTTCATTCTGGCTATGTTTTACTTCTTTTAGCTCTGCATAAAGGGATTCTAATCTATTTTTGACTCCAGCTAGTATTCTTATTATCATGATTCTAAATTCTAGTTCAGACATCTTGCTTGTAACTGTGTTGGTTAAAACCCTGGTGTTGTTTCTTCATGCTCTTTACTTTGGGGTGAATTCCTTCATTTTGTCATTTTGAAGGGAGAAAAGGAATTAATGAGGTAGAAAAGTTAAAATTAAAAAATATTAAAATTAAAAAATATTAAAATTAAAAAATATTAAAATTAAAAGACACACACACAAAAATCGAATAAGTGATGCTAGATTCTAGGTGTGTTTTGGTCTGGGTGTTGAAAGTGCTTTGACAGATTGGAGGGAAAAAAAGGAGGGCAAAGAAAAAAAAAAGGAAATCGTTTGAGAATTTGAAAAAATGAATACACTGAAGTAGACTAAAATGAGATGATGGGAATAAAATAGAATTTGAAAAAATATACACAAAAGTAAAGAATATAGTAGAAAAATTAAAGGAAAATATTTTTAATAAAAATTAAAAATAAATGTGAATTTTTTTCTGTATTCAAGAAAAAGAAAAGAAACGAGAGAAAAAAGATTAAAAAAAGGAAAAAAGAAATCGTTTGAAATTTTGAAAACATGAATACACTGTAGACTAAAATAAAATGATGGAAGTAAAATAGAATTTGAAAAAATGTACATAAAAGCAAAAATACAGTAAAAAAATTAAAGAAAAATATTTTTAATAGAAATTGAAAGTAAAAATGAAGTTTTTCTCTTTCTGCATTCAAGAAAAAGAAAAGAAACTAAAAAGAGGAAAAAAGAAAAAAAAAGAGATCGTTTGAAAATTTGAAAAGGTGAATACACTGAAGTGTAGACTAAAATAAAATGATGGAAGTAAAATAGAATTTGAAAAAATTTACACAAAAGTAAAAAATACAGTAATAAAAATTAAAGAAAAATATTTTTAATAAAAATTGAAAATAAAAATAATTTTTTTCTCTTTCTGTATTCAAGAAAAAGTAGTGCACAAGAGAAAAAGAAAGAAAATTGAATAGATGGACCTGCTAACAGATTGAAATAGGACTGAAATTACTTCGTTTTCCCCTAGAAGTCAGTCTATGTAGGGCTTTATCATCCGTAAATTAAGCCCTTGGTGAGATTTCTGTTCCTGAAGAGCGAGGTTGGCCCAGTTGGGCGGGGCTCAGTGTAACGGCTCCGCTCTCCACTAGATGGCGCTGCTAGCCTCCTGGGGTGGCGTGCTGCGGGGCTCGTGGATGCGCCTGCGCCTGCGCGGGAGTGGTGAAAAATGGCGCCACCCAGCCACCCAGTGTGTTCTCCCGGGTCAGCAATCGCGCGCTGGTCCTCCGACTTCAGCTCTCGTCCACTCCCCACTTTTTCCCACTCTGTGACCGCCCGGGGAGTACCTCTCTCCCGAGTTTTGTCTGGGATACGGCTGTTTTCCCTGGCCCCTTACTTCCAAAGGACTGCGGCTTTGACCCGCTCCGCCCCTCTGCGGGAGGGTCTCACCGGGCAGTGGCCGAATGAGCAATGGACGAATGCCGGCTGCACCCGGGAAGCCCGCTGGACCCCGTTGTTGCCGGTGCCCCGAGACTGTGGCCAGGTGCCAGCCCGTCCCAGAAAATGTTCACGAGACAGTGTGGAAGCAGCGTCTCCGGGATGATGGAAAATCACAACACACGTCTGGCACCGGGCTTCACCCTTAACGGCCTTGTTCCAGCACCAGCGAAGGTGGCCTCCTTCCGGGGTCTGCCGGGACCGGGTGGCTTCCACAGTCTCCACCAAATGTCCTTCCAGCAGTGGAACCGCTTTTCCCCGTGTGGCCCGAGACCCTCCCGGACCCCACTCTGCTCCTGGGGATTCGCCCTTCCCACCAGAGCACCGCCAGGTAGGGAGCTGCGGTGTTGCAGCCTTTGTGCTCCCCTCGTTTACAGTCTTAATGGGATTTAAACCCTCTCCTTTCTCCCTTTTTAGTTTAGTCCCTGCAGCGGTTTCCAATTTTCCTCTTTCTCTCCAGCTGCTTTTGGGCAGCGTGCTTTTCCCGTGTTCTCCCCCCCTCCAGTCTCCATCCTCTCTCTGTTTGCAAAAGTACTTCCCTTCCTGCACCTTCCCGCTCCCCAAGTTCACTTCTCCGCGCCCTGTACCTGCTGAATTCTGTGGTTCAGGTTGTCCAGATTGTTGTGTTAACCCTCCAGTCGGTTTTCTAGGTGTGTGGGATGGTTTAGTGTTGGTCTGGCTGTATTTCATGGAGGCAAGACATGCAAAAAGCTTCCATGCTGTTCTTCCATCTTGGCTCCTCCCCCCTGCCTCATAGGATTGTAAGAATTAAATGATTTTACACATGTGATGCATCTACAGTGCCTGATGCAGAGTAGCTATGCCATCAATGATAAGCCCTCTTTACCTAAGAAGGAACCCAACAGAAAATAGGCTTCATGTTTATTCATTAATGTGTTCAGTACAGTCTTAATGCTTGGCTCTGATGTAAAACAAGAACAATTATAAAATGAATGAGTGGCAAAAAGAAACAAACAAATGATAAAAAATGAAACACAAAACAGAATCAGTAGCAGGACTGATAGAACAGCATTTACCACCTTCTCACTGATATTCTCTCCCCATGTTGAAATAGACATTGTCATTATGTTGCTATTCTTTATCGCCAGATAAAGGTGGAGAATGGGCAATAGCTATTTCCTAGCTATGTGATTTTGACCATGTTAAACTCCAGATCTTAGTTTTTTTTTTTATAAAATAAGGCAAAAGAAAAATAACATTGTGCACTCTATGGTGGAATAATCTCTACCAAAAAGTACCTAGGCAATTATCAGTGTTCACTATTCTATGGTTATTATTATTTGGAGTAGTTGTGTAGTAGTTTAGCCATGCTGACCTTGGCATGCCATTCATCCATCTGCCCATTTGTCCATCCATCCATCCATCCATCCATCCATCCATTTATTGAACCCATTTGTTAAGTATGTATCAAATACCTACTGTGTACCAGGTTTGTGTGAGGTCCCACACACAATGAGAAGTCAAACACTCCTGTATCTACTCTTCTGGAATTTAGAGTCAAGAGCACTGATAGTCCTCCAGCCTGGGGTCTCACCACCTTATTTCCTGAGCCCTCCCAGCATAATCAACAAGGCAAGCTCCCTCAATGATGGAGACGTTTTTCATGGTAAAGAGGCATATTCAACGGAGAAGGCTTAGGGAATCCATTGTAGCTCCATAATATGAAGTCATCAACCCAGAGCTATCTGTTATATAGGTGCGTCGCCAACACTTAGATACCGATATTGGGGTGTTTTTTTTCTTTTCCTCCTAAAGTAATTTCCTCCTTAAATGTTTTCAAATTACATCTGCTCCAGTATTGCCTTGCGCAACGTTAACCACATCCTGTGTCTAATCTGTATTCCACCTGCCCTGAAATGTTTTAATTCAATTTTTGCATTATGTCCGATGTGATGAATTAGAGCCAGAGAATCATTGACTAAGTGTCAGGAAAGATGGATCGGGGAGTTGAAACTAATGGCATTTGGGGACGATATTTTTCCGCAAATATCAGAGTCACAAATGAAGAGGTGAATTATGTTACAACCAAGAGCAGTACACAAACTTCAATGATACGCGCGGACTTTTTACAAGAGAGTGAATCGCATCTGAGTTTAGATTCTTTGAGAGATTCCGGTTTGAAATATAAGGTCAGCTAGGGATAAAGAGTGGAATCACCAGTCCCTGGCACTCAGAAAGGACAAAGGGTGGAAGAAAGGAGGGCCGGAAGAAGAGGGAACCAGGAGGGTTTGGAGGATGAGACATGGAACGTGGTGTGGAAGGAACAGTAGTGAATGAAGGACGCACTCTGCAGCCTTTCGCTGGGGCTGCTGCTGTTGGCCCCGGGCTAAGTCTTCAGGCTAACAGAAGCCACTCAGGGTCGATGTGACAGAGCTGTCCCCATCAGAAGGTCACCCTGGGTCAACACCTTCTGAGATGTGGATTTTTAGGAACACGTTGATGAGCCCTCCTTGACATGACGCATTCCAAATGCTCTTGGGTCTTTTTTTATGTGAATGTATATCTATATCAAACCACATCCTGTACACACACACACACACACACACACACACACACACACACACACAACATGGCCTGGTAACATTGTCCAGAGTATGCTCCAAAGGATACCAAACAACTGTGGAAATAAAGTTTCAATAGCAACATAGTTTGGGAAGTGCTTATCCACCAAATGGACTCATACTACACATGAGCTCCTTAAAGGCTCTGAGAAGTCCAGCACCGTCTAGCCTTTCCCAGAACCATTTGCCACGTGGCACCCTTCTGTGTTTGAGGATTTTATCCACCAATATCCTTCCGAATTCATGTTCCACTTAATACTCTTGGAGGGATTTGAATCAACACATCTCGTTAGCTCTGCCAGTGGCCAGGTTTTGCTGAAGGAAGGGCTTCCTTCTGAATCTGGCTTCTGACCCCGTGCTCTGCTTTTGTCTGACTTATTCATAGTATTTACTTACTGAGAGCACCTTCCCTTCACTGTTCAAATCATTGCCGGATGGGATTCCCTACCTCTTGTCCCCCCCACCCCCGACGCTAGCCTCAAAACCCAGACCGACTGTGTGCGTCCCGACCGTGCTTCCAGACTCCTCACTGCTAAGTCTCATTAACGTGGTCATAAACCCTGGCCTCCTCTTGTCTTTTCTCAGCTCATTACATCTGCTCTCGTGCGGGCTGTGAATATGAAGACCATGGGCCCTTCAAGCCCGCTTGCCTTTGCACTTGCTGAACGTCTTGTCACGCTCTCCCTTCTTCGCCTGACCGATCCCATAGCCCCTTCATAGGTTCTCACATGTCCTACTTCCAGGCATCAGGGGACCTCAGGGATTGTGCCGTCCAGCAGTGCCTTTGAGACTGCCTCAGAAGCGAGCGTCATCCACCCTCGGGGGTGCATTTGCCTCATCGTGTCATCATCTCCTTTGTTTGTGTCCCCCAGCTGAGCTGGACTTCTCAAGGGCAGACTTTGGCTGTTCCTCTCTGTTTCCACTGTTCCTTTATTCCTTTCTGTTTTCACTGGAGCTGAGAGGTGCTCAGTAGACGTTTACAAATGACTTGGCAAAGTGGAGTTTTAACAGGTCCTTAAAGCGTGCTTTGAATTTGACTCAGGGGTAAGGATTAAAGGGTGTCCGCGGGTAGAGATGTGGCATTCTTAACAAATAACAGATCCTGCATTTGGAACCTTCTGGTAGACCTAATTTAAGACATAGGAGGATTTTGTTATACGTCTCTCTTTGGAGAGACGTTTTGAGGGCTTTAAAAAAATTATGCTTATTTTTCTAGTATGGAATTAGTAGCAGTCTCTTTTGAAATATTGGAAAACAAATAATTGATAAACGATTGATAAGGAAAAATTCACCCAAGCCACACACGAAAGATAAAACACTAATACTTTTTAGAGGGCTTCTTTTGGTTTCTCTTTGTTCAACTTTTCATCAGAGAATTCAAAATCCTACTCATTTCATGAAGTATCTTACAACATTCTTAATGTGGCCGACATCCTACTCATTTCATTTACATAAAACAGAAGTGTTTTACAACATTCTTACTTAATGTGGCCGACATTATTTTGTTCACATACTTTTAATTGCTGCGTAGTATTTCTCCCCTTGGATTTTGTTTAAGGGGGTTATTGTGTTCCATTATTATGTCATTATAAGTAAGACTCAAAGACTTTATTGGACCTATATCTCTGACTGGGTTTTAAACATGTAGGTGGGCAGTTTGCAAGCCTAAATGCACTTTGCCTGGATTAATTTACAAGATGTAATTACTGGTGTACTCGCTTTAATCAATAATTGAGAATTCTGTTTTACCGCCTTCACGACTTGTTTTATGGGTGTGCAAGGAAGTTCACTTCATTTTCATTTCTTTCGGTTACTATTAATATTGACCATTTTAGGTATTTGTCATGTCTTCAGGTCTCTTTTTTTAGGCATCAGAGAGATTTCCCACAAAAAGAAGTTCCACAGGCTGATAAACAGAGTTGCTATTCTAAACAGTTAAAACAACCGTGACCCGGGTGTCAGCAGCCTGAAGAATTCAGAGGATAAAAAATAGTGATTTTTTTTAAAAGGTCGATACATAAAAGCCATGTTGGAAATAAAAAACCTTTGCCTGGGAGCTATCACGAGGCACGGACATCGGTGGGGAGTGTTGTTCAGGGAATCTGGGGGTGAGGGGCTGGGGAGGTTAGTCCAGAACAAATCCCACATGAAGCCAAGAGGTCTGCTTTGGGCCAGGTGTTCCCGGCGCAGTTCCATTCGTGACCAAAGTGCTTATCTTCAGAGTGGCCCCTCGAGAGCGGCGGGAGAGTCCAGCGTCCCAGCTTCTGGGCCGTGTGTCCCGGAGCGGTGCGTTCATTGCTCAGTACTTCTGTGAAACGGGCTACCTGGCTGGGGATGAGGACCAAAGACTAAAGCAGTAGGCAGCCTCTAACCACGAATGGCACACTGGTTGTTTCCTCACTTGGTTTCAGAACAGGCTTGCTCTGTTTCTTGAGCCATCCGTTGGTGAAGAGTCCCCCGCAATGGCCCCAGATTCCTCTGACGGTCCTGGAGTCACCGTAATGCCTTGCGTTTTTAGAGGACTTTGCAGGTTGCGAAACACGTTCGTGTCTGTTATTTTCCTCGGTCCCCACACTAACTTGTGAGGAAGGTGTCCATCATCATATCTTTTAATTCTTATTCTTGCATTTTCTAGCCGGGCGGCCTTGGGAACGGCAACAGCTCTCTGGGGCCTCAGTTCCTACTCGTTAATCCTGGCTGGTGCCCTCAGCACCCAGATTCAACACTCCTGTCCTGTGACACCACCTCCAACCCCCCAGACAGGCTGGGTCCCTCCATGGTCTTTTTATCCTTATGACACCAGCATCATGTCTTTTCCATTGTTTTCTAGCACAGCGGTTAATACGCACTTGATGAAAGAATTTGTGCTAGACAGAGATACCCAGCTGAGGATTGAATGGGCTGGTGTGTGCGAAAGGGCGTTGGAGGTGTCCACTCATTGTTGACTGAATGCATGTGAATTCCTTCTCTCTTCCCTTGGGATTACAGGATTGGGCAAGACTTTACTGTTCTGTCATCAAATTTCTTAACCAAGGGCACCTGGGTGGCTCAGGTGGTTAAGCATCAGACTTTGGCTCAGGTCACGATCTCGCGGTTCATGAGTCCAAGCCCCGAGTCGGGCTCTGTGCCAACAGCTCAGGGCCTGGAGCCTGCTTTGGATTCTGTGTCTCCCGCTCTCTGCCCCTCCGCTGCTTACACTCTATGTCTCTCTCTCTCTCTCTCTAAAAAATAAATCAACATTAAAAAAAATTTTTTTTAAATGTCACATCCAGTGCAAAAACCCTCCCACAGTCACTGGATTAATCAGTAATCCTGTTTCTCCCAAGGAGGCTGCTGTTGTGTAAGAGGTCTTGAGGTAGGGAATGTAGACTTCTCCACCCTGGAGAGCACAACCATGAAGGGACCTCCAACACAAGAGAAACAACAAAAATTCTCTTCTTCCAATTTTCCTGATGATAGCTCCTTTCCATAGACCATAAATACATCTAAGATAGTCAGGGTATAAATGAGAAAACACGGAGGCAAGCCTTTGGGGTCTGGCATCACAGGGCCTGGACACAGCTCTTATAGGCTGTCAGGTATTAGGTTGGGTGATATTAATGCCTGTTGTCCAAACTGTCTTGGGTCAAGTAAGGCCTGGTAAGCCAACCATTGGCTGCGATTTGGGGAACTTGCATTGGGTGCTAAGTGAGGGGGTGGAATGAAAACCAGAGAGATAAGGGAAATCAGGAGAGTACACTCTGGGGGTGTCTGGGTGGCTCAATCAGTTAAGCGTCCGACTTCGGCTCAGGTCATGATCTCACGGTTTGTGAGTCTGAGCCCCGCATAGGGTTTTCTGTTGTCAGCGCAGAGCCCCCTTCAGATCCTCTGTCTCCTTCGCTGTCCCTCTCCTGCTTGGGCTCTCCCTCTGTCTCTCAAAAAAAAAATGAAAAAAAAAAAAAAAAGAAAGGAGAGGAGAGGAAAGGACACTCTGGACTTAAGCCCATAAGAAGAGCCAAGCAGAAGCCCGATAGAAGCATCACCTGAAGGGCCCGGACAGCGAGGCTGAATCCAGGTTACCCTTCTTCCCCACCTTCTTTTCTGGCACAGTCCCTTTTATAAATGACCGCTGTGCGCCCAGCACTGTCCTGGACCCCAGGGACACCAAACAAGCTTCATGACCTTCACAGGTCTAAAGAGTGAGACAAAGAGTGAAGGGGAGAATAAAGGCATAAGCCAGGGAAGATGAAAATAAATTGAGGTGATGCCCCAGGGAGGCAGGAGGTGAGGGAGCAGGAGGGGTGGGTGTCGGGAGAGCCTGGTCTGCAGGGCAGAGGTACCAGTGCCTGAGGGCCGCCCCTGGCGCTGTCTGAGTGGAAGGCCTCGGCCAGCAGTCCAGAGGGATACGATCGGGGCCGACTCCTCTTTCAAAGACGGTTCTTTTCTGTGAGGTGCAAAGTGCGATCCTTCATGCGTTCTGCCAGCGGTTCCTGAGCACCTACTATGTGCCGGGGACTGTTCCAGTGATCGGCAGAAGCGATGAACAGAACAAGGTCTCAGCCCTCACAGAGCTGTCATCCTGGCTGGAGGAGACACACAATCAGCAGGGAGACCCAGTGTCGTAGGTCAGGTGGGCATGATGGGCATGAAGCAGAAGAAAATGGGATGGGGGACAGAGTGAAGGAGGTGGGGCACGAGGGAGGGAGCTGCAGAGAAATCTAGGCCGCGGGGTTGCTTGGCTAATTCCAGGAACGGCAAGGGAGCCAGCATGTGCTGGTGGGAGGGGGGACAGGAGACAACACCACAAGCTCTGAGAGATGAGAACTTCGCTGGCCACAGCAAAGGGCTTCGTCATGTGGCTGGTATCCCAGTCAGGGGCCCTAGAATCTTAAGAACTGAGGCCGTGTTAGGCAGTAATAACCGGGAGAATCTAGAACGGAAGTTAAGGGTAGATGGTGTCAGAAAGACAGAGCTGTCCAGATTTGGGCCCGAGAAACTAAATTCGTATCAGATCCAAGGGGCTAGTGCAGGCCCAGGAGAGTAGATGGGAGTCAGAAGCTGGGTAAACACAGGAAGAGGGAGTAGGAGGGAAGCAGGAGAAAGTTCTGGGAGGGTTGGCAGAGATTGGGCCTGGGCTTCCTATGAATGCGATCCTAGTCACCTGCCTGGTGGGCACCTTGACTTAGGCTTGCCAAAGGAGAGCCTTTAAATGACCATCAGGGTGCTTTGGAAACTCCCATTGAATCATTTGTTATGTCGGTGGCATCATCACTAATTTCTCTAATGATCACTAACATGATCAGGAAGCACTACTCAACTCTCTCACCTGGTCACACGGGGGTAGCTGGATTTGTCTCAAGGTCTTTTTCCAGAGTATGGTGCTCAGATTCAATTGGTTTCTCTCTTCTTGATGCAGAAATCCAGCATTCCACTGCCCACGGACCTCTAACCCGCTAGCTTTTGTCCAAAGACCCTGGTGTCCGAGGTGCACGGTGAAGCCGCGTAGCGAAGGTGTCGCCGCTGGCTTGAGCCAAGCAGAGGAGGCCGAGAGAACGATACACCCCTTCCCCAGAGCTCCCAGCAGGACAGAGCCCGGAAGGGCTCCCGGAATATGAGCCCATCCGAGATGCAGACAATGAATGGTGCTCTAAGCCAGAAGCAGTTCCAACAATTAGAAAGTATTCGGTTAGAAAGGAACAGGTTGCCTAGCAGGATAAACTTGACCTGAATCACAGATGAGACATTTTTCCCTCTTAGGCTTAAACCAACGAGCGAGAGGTTTCCTGCTCTTTTAAATGGTGGGTAACGTGGTTGAGGGCCCACTACGGTCCAACTGGCATGTTATGTGACGCTTTCTCATTCTACTTGACCCTCACAATTATAGTGTGCTGTTCCCAACTGACAGATGGAGAAATGGGGGCATGGAAAGGCCAAGTACGGGACCAAGGTCAAAGAGGTGGCAAGCATCAGGGGAGTTAGTGCAGAGAATTTGTTGATGAGCACACGGAAGGCAGAATTACAGCGACAGACAGGGATGGCCCCAACCCGTTGTTCTCCATCCTCTGTGAGCTGCTGGTGTGTGTGTGTGTTTTCTATGGAACCGTGAACTGCCAGTCTGGACCATCAGGGAGGCTTTGGGGGCTCACAGACCCCCTTTAAAATGTTTTGAAAGCACTGAGTCCTTGTCCAGGAAAAGCGTGCATTCACACAAATTAGCATTTATCTCTGGGGTTCATACTCACCCACAAGCACATCCCTGGACATAAAATGAACATTCTCGAACCTGTCCGGTTCCCATATTGCAATTCCACATCGATGTTGTTAACCTCTGGCGGGGTTCCTCCATGCTTTCTGAACACCTCCACGTCATGGTTGCAAGCTCACTGCCTCCTCACCTCTGGAAAGCTCCGTCAGAACATTTCCCCCCGAATCAAATAAATAAGTCTGTCACGTTCTGTTTGGTCCGAAGTTGATGGTGCTGGTGGAATTCTTGAGCTAGAAGGAACCAGACGTCTCTAGGCTGACTGTGCCCAGGGTGCCTTCTTGATGTTCTCCTTCCTCCAGACGCTCTTGGGTTTTACAGGAAAAGCCTTCTGTGGCTGAACGAGTCTGGACACGGCCTCCTGAGACAGAGCTGGCCAGGATCCCCAGCAGAGCCACGGCGACTCCCAAAAGGGGGTCCGAGGAGGGGGCATCTCCCAAACCAAGTAGGCCTCAGCATGTGTTCTTTGGAGGCATCTTGAAGGTCTCGTGCTTCTCAGAAAACACTTGAGTCAACCCTGATTCAGCCCAGGCCCCTCCCTCGTTGTAAGTGGAGGAAACGGAGTCTGGAGGCCCTGAAGCTGGTTTACGAGAGTCATCCTCTCCTCCTGCCAGAGTCACCGTCTGTCTCCTCCGTGCCGGGTCCCACTCGGGGGATAAGACCTGGCCTCTGAGCTCAAGAGGCTCATTTTTTTGTGGCAACACGGACGGACGAATGATCACTGGACTCCACAGACACAGCCATGAAGAAGCGGCTTCCACGGGGGGAGTGACGTTTCAGGTGGGCGTGGGGATGGGCGGAGTTTGGATGAAATGAACATAAAGGGCCTTCCAGACAGAGGGACTTGGGGCCAGACCACAGACACCTTTAAGGAAGGGCCGTGTGGAAGCCCAGTACGAACTCCGCAAGACATTTTGCGACATCGGCTGGGTGTCCCACGGTGTAACTCGATTCTGACACTGTCTACCTGCAGACAGCCTCAGATCTCCCAGGTTAAGGACTCGGTCCCACGACACTGTCCCGGCTTCAGGTGCCAGATGCAAATCCGGGTTGTCACCTGTGCCTCTGACCTACCGCCTATAACTCAGAGTTCCCAAATGCCCTCTTCAGATTCGATTCATTTGCTAGAACTCAGGAAGACAATTTATTTACTAGATTATTAGTTTATTATAAAAGGACATAATTCAGGAATAGCCAGCTGGAAGAGGTGCTTAAGGCAAGTCTCTAGGGGTCCCAAGTGCAGGAGCTCCTGTCCCCGCGGGTCTGGAGTGCGTGACCCGCTCAGCAGGCAGATGCGTTCAGTAACAGGAAGGCTCGTCAGATCTTGTTCAAGAGTTTTTGTACAGCTTCATCTGTGGCGCACCCTCCCTTCCCCTCCCAGAGGTCAGTGGAATGGCTGTAAGTTCCAGCCCTCTATCACTTGGTCCTTCTGGTGACCAGCCCTCTGCTGAGGGTACCTGGCCCCGCCCAAGATGCCTCATTGGCACAGACTCAGAATGAATGACAAAAGACCCTCCTGTCACTTAGGAATTTGCAAGAGTTTGAGGAGCCTTGTGCCAGGAACTGGGATAAAGACAAAATATGTTAATGCTACAGCAGCGCCAGGAGAGGCAGGTGACTCACCTTGCAAGAGGAGCTTGTCGCTGGAGAAGGAGCAGCCAGGGCTGAGATGAATCAGGGGGTGGGGGTGGGGGGCCTCGCGAAGGGCTTCAAATGCAGCACTCCGGGGGCCCGGCTGGCCCTGGAGCCATGAGAGTGTGGAGCAGGCAGACTGTCTTACCAGGATCAGAGGGGCAACGGGCCTGAGACCAGCGTGAGGCGGGGCCGTGAGTTTGGGGCACTACAGACTCCACAGAGGGCAGGTGAGAGGCTTGACTTGGGGAGTTTGGGGCCGCAGCTGCCTCTAGTGATCGATGTCCCTCTCCCCCGTCTCCTTTCAGCGGTGGCTGCCCCGGGGCAGCTCTGTGTGAGCTCACGCTTGCAGACTGACCTTGCACGGCCTGCGTGCATGCAAGCTTAGTCCACGGTGCAGGGCAGTGAACGATCCTGGCGTCCACTCAACCACTGGGGGGAGAGGAGACGTGGGCCAGTGTTCCAGCCTCCTGCCCTTCCCGCGGATCCTTCTGGGAGACTCTGTGGGAGCTTCTTAGGTGGTGCTGGGGGAATGGACCCGCCGTTCTCCGCAGCACAGGCCCACGCTGGCTTTCCTCTCTGCCTCCCTCTCCCCACTCGCTCCCTCACTCTAGCTTCCTGGACTCACCTCCCCAGAGAACCGCCCACCCCAGGCCCTTTTCTCAGGCTTTCCTTTGGGGGAAACCCAAACTGAGACAGGGACATAAAAGGAAGTGGGTGTTGTTTTTGTTTTAAGTCAAGTGAATCTCATGCCAGATGGCCTGACTGGGTGAGTAACGCGGTATTCTCTGGCTCACTCAAAAAAAGATGATTTTCAAGATGTTCGCGGTACTCCCTGGGTAAGTGACTCAACTTCCAGAATCCCAGGGCCTTTTATTACTATTATCATAAAAAATCTGTTTTGGATCTACTTCATTTTCTCCTATGCCACAGGGCTGTAGAGCCTCCCACCTGACACATATTTAAAAAGCTATCTAATCTAATCCCAATCTCGTACTTAAATTGCCTCTGTATCATTTCTGTTAGGGACCCACTTCCCTTGTTTCTCTCCTTGTGATGGGGGAGCTCACTACCTTGCAGACCCTACCCCTTCCCAGGCAATCACTCAACAAGTCAACCTCAACGGATATTTAGTGAGCATCTGCTAAGAGCTCGGTGTGGGGGTTTTTGAAAGCGTTCATCCCGGCTTTCTTTCCTCCCAGTTGTAAAGCATGTGGGAAATAGCGCAGAAGTCCGATGGGGCCACGTCTCAGCTTTGTTGCTGATAAGGATTCATCAGGAAATGGGGCTCTGTCCTGAGCCAAAAAAGCTTCCTAACAGACCATGGGACAATGGTCCGTTAACAAAAATACAGACCATGGGACATCCCTAAGGGGGAGAGGCAGGTCTGCAGAATGGACGTACATCCGGCCAACTCTGTGGAGGACTGGGGTCTAGCTGGTGGCTCTCGTGTACTGGGGAGCCAGGTCCCCAAAGTAGGAAGGTATCCATGGGTGGCCTCTGAAGCATCGTGCCTACGTTGTAGAGAAGTGGGCACCAAAGACCTGGCAGCCTGCCACCGTCTCCTGGGGGAGTGCTGGCCTCCCCTGGGACCAGAATGGGACTGTAAAGAAAGAGGTGACAGATGTCCTGCCATTCCCACCCCAGTCCCAGCGATTAGATGCGTTAGATGAAGGGACAGACTCCCTCTGACACTTGCCCCAGTGCACAGCCTGGGGAAGTCAGAGGGCAGTGCGAGAAGTTTGAGAAACGTGACTGTGACAGTGATGTTGAGCCCGGGGTGCTGGGGCCTTGGAGATCATTTCAGCCAGCCGTTCTCCTCCGGGGTCAGTTCTGCTCCCCCCAGGGGACACTTGGCAATGTCTGAAGACACTCGTGATTGTCACAATGGGAGAGAAGTGCTACTGGCATCCAGGGAGTAAAGGCCAGGATGCTGCCAG
The DNA here is from genome assembly GCF_024362965.1 of Panthera pardus. Taxonomy (NCBI): domain Eukaryota; kingdom Metazoa; phylum Chordata; class Mammalia; order Carnivora; family Felidae; genus Panthera; species Panthera pardus. The sequence continues at coordinate 73,192,640 of NW_026527002.1, read as the reverse complement.
ATATCCCACAACACGAAGGGACAGCCCCCGCCACAAGGACTTAGCAGAGCCTGAATGTCAGCACTGCTGAGGTCACCACGCCCTGGTTGAACCCAGCCGTCTGTTTCCACGCACCAGATCTGGAAACAGGCCCTGACATGTGACAAGACAGCCCGAGGCCGCACGGTGGGCCAGGGGAGGAGCAGGGGCCAGAATCAGAGTGGCCCTGCCTCCCAAACCAGGGCTCCCCCTGACTGCCACGCCACCTCCAGAGAAAACAGTGCCCAGGAGATGTGTGCTCAGGGGAGGAGGAAAGGACAAACCTAGGAGCCCAAAGCTAGACCATCTGGTGCCACGCACATCTGGCTGGGTGCTCCCCAGTCCCTAGGATGACAGTACCGGTGAGGAGGGGCGGTGCAGGAAAGTGTGCTCAGGGCGGGAGCTTCCGTCTGAGGGAGGTTAGGGGGCCGGTGAGGCGGCTCTGTGCCCCTGCCGTCCAGGGCGGCCTTGCGTGAGCAGCGACAATAGCTGTTCTGGGCGTCAGCACACTTAGGAGTAGGTGGGGAGAGTGTGTGTGTGTGTGTGTGTGTGTGTGTGTGCATTACCATGGCAGTGGTTAAGACACAGGTTCCGGAGTCAGACTGGGAAGGAATCCTGATTCCCCCCACTTGCTTCCGACTCAAACGTAAATAAACCACTTCGCCTCTCTTTGCCTCAGTTTACCTATCTACAAAAACGAGGAGAGTGAGTCCCTTCTTCACATGGCTGTGGTGAGGCTTAAAGGGGGCAATGGCCAGAAAGTGCTTGGGGACACACGAACTCTCAGTAACCACTGGGACTCACCACCTCACTTGTCCTGAAAAGCACAGCATTTGGGGCCGAAGGGACTTCGGGGGCACCCCAGCTCTCTCTGTTTACAAGGGATGAGGCTGTGGTTTAGAACGCAGGGCTCACCGTCTCACGATAGCCCGGGACAAGGCCTCCTGCCCCAACCCAGAAGTCTTCCCAGAACATTTATCTTGGAGAAACTTGGCTTTGAAGGGACACTTACATTCCCCCCGCTGTGGTGCCAACCTGATGGCTGGGGTGAGTGGCCTGAGAACAGAAGGCATGTCTTCTGCTGCTTTTTGACTAGCAGGGAACATTTACGGGGCCTCCACTCAGTGCCTGGCACTGTGCTCAGAGTCTCATAAAATCCCCCATCACTCCTGTGATGGTCTCCCTCTTACACATGAGGAAACAGAGGCTCAGAGGGGAAGTGTGATTGCCTGAGTTATCACCTACGTAAGGGGCTGCGCTGACATTTGAAGTTGGTCTACCCTCACAGCCCTGCTTACCTGACTTCCTGGAGCCCAGGCGATGCCTGCCTTTTGCCGTTCCGGTTTTCCGAGCCCAGAGGACCATCTGAGAGTCTGTGCCGTCTTTGGTTTACAAAGGCAAATTGAGAACCCAGATAGTTAAGGGGATTTGGCTCAAACATTTCTGGGGGTGAATGTGCCCCAGAAGTTCAGCGAGCCTGGACTCCCTGTTTGCAGGTGGCAGAACCCTCACCTGCACTAGTTCAAGTTCAGAGGGAAAGATCTTGGCTCGTGTCAACAGACCACGTGGTAGTCAGGCTTGGTTAAAACCAGACACGCTCAGAACCTGTCGGTCTTCTCTCTCACCCCGCTTCTCTCTGGTTGCCAGCTTTCTTTTCCCAGACCCTTTCCCACAAGAGTGGAATTGTGATTGCTGCCAGTTCAAAACTCACCTTCTAATTGCTTTGGGTTCTTCCTCTTCAACTCATTTGGAAATTCCAGGGAAAGGTTCTGATTGGCAGGCTCGTGGTCACATGTCAATCCCTGAGCCAATCGCTGTGGTAGAGAGGCGGGACTTTATGATTGCCCCTCCCGCCACAGGGCGGGACCTTCCCGCCTGGACAAGTAAGTCGGGAGGGGTGTGGCCAGCATGACCGGGGTGACAGGAGTTCCCCAAGCAAGCCGGTGGTGGCGCCTGGTGGTGCGAGGCCCTGGGGCTCTGGCGGGCACCTCGGTCGCTGCTAGAAAAAGGAGCGCGCTCTTACTGGATGTGTGAGCCTTGCTCACCACAGGTAACAAATAGCCTCGAGATCTTTTTATAGCAATAATTTATGCTCACTGAACCCGCAGCTCTGCGGTAAGGTAAAGGGAGGCATTCTACATCCCGACCTCAATCTGGTTTCTAGAGGGGCTTTGTGACATTTCCACAAATAGACCAGTTCTTGATTAAGTAGCCTAAAGAACAGGCACATTGCCTCTTCACCTGGAGCTCCATGCTGTTGCTGCCCTGAGGACTGTTTGAGAACTGACACTCTTGCTGACTGTCCTGCAGGGTGGTGCCCCGGGGACAGCGCTGATACCCCAGGCAGGCTGCAGGGCTGCTGAAGCCCTGCACCCAGCCCTCCCCACGTCAGAGGCTGTTTGCTGGGAAGTGGAAAAGAGCAGTGGCGACCAAGGGGTGCTGGGGGTGCCCGATCCACTCTGCAAGCCCTGCCATAAGGGAAAGAAACGAGCTTAAGGAGGAGTTCAGCCCCCGGGAGAGGAGAGATGGGACCTGGAAGGCAGGATGTCCCTCCGTGCAGAGCAAGACCAGGCTGCCTTCTCAAAGAAGGTAGGAATATCTCTAAAGAAAGAATTTGCCTACCAGAAGTGGGGTTGACCCACCACGGAAGTCTGGCCATGGAGAGTCAGAGGAGCAGAGAGGGAAGCGTCCCCTGAGCGTTGTCCAAGGGAGAGGCGGCACTGGCCCAGGAGCACGACCTGTCCGGTTTTAGTGGCTGCATATCCTTGTGGTGGAAGGTGGAAATGTCAGGCTGGCCAGAAGCTCAGCGCCAGGAAATACTCAAATATGTAATTAATGCCACGTGTTTCGTTTCCTGTCTCACCCAGACAGCTTCTGGTTTGCAGCTGGTCTGCAGGGAGAGACCGCCCTGAGCCAAGGAACTAACTTCTAGTATCCTTGGCAGTTGTTCTTGCTGTGCAGTGATTACTTGGCATGCTGGTTTATACATCAATCTTTTTGAATTGTGTTAATGTGAGTCTGCCTATGATAGGGGGAGACCCTGAAAATGGCAAAGACACTAATGCTAAGTTCCATCCTGTAAGGGTACGTGGCAGCCAGCTGCCTCTCGTATAAGTATCCATCCCTCTTAGCTTTCCTTCGGATTTCTACGGTGGCGATCCTGTGAGTGTTCAGCAAAAGTTGGGCACCAGGAGAAAAATCAAACAAGCTCCTACATCTGCCATAACGTACATAATTCAAGCCCCCTCTTTTTTTTTAAACCCCCTCTTATCTGCAGGGCATGAAAAGACAATATCATCACAGTCCCCAAGGAGCTAAGTAGACAGATAAGGAACACACACATGTAACCACAAGGCAGTGAAAACCTCCGCCTGTAGCCATTTTAGAGCTTACGCTGTTCTCTCTTGCCTGTGATCTCACCCTTTTGCTATTACAAATCCAAAGTCTGTGAAGGCAGGTAGTGCTAACTCAAATTACAGATGACGGAATGACACAGAAAGGTTGACCAGATCTGCCCAAGAGCCGATTTGGACACACGTTTGCCCAGCTCCCCAGTTTTGGCCCTTTCTATGTGCCAATAGCTGCCCCGAGTTGTCGATCAATTTTTTTTTTCTGGTAGTCCTTCTGCCTGCAAAACCTCTCCCTCTCCTCCGTCCCCCTCCCCACCTTCCCTTCTTCCTGCCCCTGCATCCTCCCAGGGAGTCTCCCAGTCAGAATCCTACTGCCAACCCTTCTATAAATCCAAACCGTTTATCCGGGAATTTATAGGGCATCGTGCTAAGTGTGGAACTAGAGGGTCAGGACAGTGAGGAATAGGCACAGATTCCCCAAACCTCCCCAAAGAGAGAAAATAATCCTTAACTGTAGGAACCATGATGGAGCTGTCAAAAACTCATGAAACCAGCTATGAAGTCATGACACATGAGTCACCGAGTATTTCTGCCCTAACAGGTGACAATAGCATAATCTCCATCAAAAGGAAAAATAAAATCAAAGAGAAAAAAAAAAAAAAAAAACAAACCCACAGAGGAGCGCCCTTGACATAAAGGAACAGTTGTTGTTGTCACTTGCTGGCGCCATCTTGTGGTTAGAGCTGGTATTCCCAGAGCTAAGTAGCAACACCGCGCTCCCTGTGCCTTGCTTCCCCCAAGCACCAAGGTGCCCCTGTGTCCAGGGCAGCATCCGACTTAATCACAGTGACTTTCCTATGTCAGTCTTGCTCTGCTTTCCTTAAGTTGCCATGACTTTTCAGCCTCAGCACTCTTGATATTCCCAGCCTGAGGATTCTTTGTTATGGGGTCAGTCCTGCGCATCGTGAGGTATTCAGCAGCATGCCTGGCCCCCAGCCGCTGGATGCTAACAGCATCCCGACTAGCCTTGTGGTCCGGTCCGATGGGGGAGCCTCCCGTGAAGGGGAGGACAGATGGATTCGCCAGGCTCTGGACCTGCGCTGTCCAGCCGGGTAGCCAGTAGCCCCGTGTGGCTATTCACATGTAAATTAATTAAAATGGGATGCAATTAAATATTTCCTGTCTCCATCACCCTAGCTGCGTTCCAAGGGCTCTATGGTGTCATTCAGTGAGTGACACCACATTGACAGCCCAGAGAGAGAACGTTTGCTTCTTCACCAGAAGTTCTGTCCGACGCTGCGGCACTGGATTTCCCACACAGCATGGAGACCCTGAATTGTAGCCTTTGCTAGATTCGAGCGTAGGTATCCCCCAGGAAAACTTAACTTCCGCCGCTATGCAAACCAGCAAACCTGCGGTGCGAATTTACACAGAGATATTTTCAGTGTTAAGTAACCACCTCTGAACGTGTTGATTCCAAATTAGGGCAGTTCATACCCTGGTTTGTCATCCCCGAAGTGTTGGTTCCTGATTAGAAGCTGCAAATGGTAATTCACTTCTCCTAGGGTGTGAATTACAGTTAACTTGTAGGAACAGATCACAGTCTTTATAATGCAGTACGTAAAACAATTTTTGTTCATGTTTATTTTTTTGAGAGAGAGACAGAGACAGAGACAGACAGACAGAGCAGGAATGGGGTAGGAGCAGAGAGAGAGGGAGACACAGAATCCGAAGCAGGCTCCAGGCTAGATGCGGGGCCGAACTCACGCGAGATCACGCGAGATCATGACCTGAGCCGGAGTGGGCCGCTTAACCGACTGAGCCACCCAGGCGCCGCTATGATGTACTATTTTAATGTGAGTGGCGCTGTGCGAAATGCAGCAGAGGCTCTGAGAGGTGTTAAGTCCTGTCCTGCCTCTGAGCATCCTCTTGTGCTGGTCCTCTTACCTGGATAACTCTCTTTCTACCTGGCTGGCTAACTCTTACCTAATCCTTCCTGTCTTGACGTAAGCATCATTTCTCCAAAAACGACCCTCTTTGATGTGGCCATCTAACTAAGTTCACTCGTAGCTATTCTTCACTCCAAGGGTCCTGTCCTCTCACCTCACAGCACTTGTCATTGTGTGTTGGCTTGAGTGTTTGGCTCACCTTTTTCTCCTCCCCTCCCTCACTAGCAGATAATTCCACAAAATAGAACACAACCATGTTGTTCACTGCTGTGTTTCCAGCATCAGGACGTTAACTATCATGCAAGCAAAAAGCAAAGCCAACAAATAAGTTTTCACAATACTAAAAAATAGTCTGGGACGTCACCAGAGGGTACTTCCTAGGCTCGGGAAATATTGGATGGATAAAGGGAGGGCCGGGGACCTAGTGGGATCACACTGTTTATTGGTGGCCAAGTCAGGATTCGAATCCACACCTGTCGATTTGCAGGTGTTTCTTTCTGAGAACCACGGAGCCTAGGGGCAGAAGGGATCCTTAAAATCAGCCAGCCCAGGGTCTCCGGGAGCCAGGCTGATATGATACGTGGGTGGACCAGCCCACACAGGACGAGAGAGGACGGTGACAAAGCTGTCAGCGTCGCCAGTTAGAGCGAGCTCAGTTCAACTATGTAAAAACAAGACCAGCCAGTGACGTGGACTGCTGCCCAAACTGTTTTGCACTTCATTCCTCCTCCCCAGCATCTCCATAGGTGCTATCAGCTTCCATTCCTCAAAAAGCAGTGCCGTGTGTTTGGGGGCCTCTTTGCCCACAGGCCATCCCCCCAGAGAGCGCTGGGCTGGAGGGAACAGCTTCCTGTTCTCCCCACCCCCACCAGACTCTGGCCTGAAGTTTGGGTGAGGCTGGCCAGTGAGATACCCTGCTGCTTCTTGGGCACCTGTTTGCTTTCCAACCTGTACCTCCCGGGAGATTTTTCCAGGCAGATATCGAGGAATTTGCTCCATCGTTTTGGAGGACCATCGGTTGCAGCTCAGCTGTATAAATCATCCACGTCCCCTCATTAGGCTTGCTGAGGAAGGGGAAGGAGTGGTGAGTCAAGCTTCCGAGCCGTGATGGAGAGTGGTGGAGAGAGCTCCAGTCTTCCCTCGTGCTAACAGCATCACCCTCCCGGATCACCCGAGGCTTCTCAGAGGATGGCTGAATCATCCTGACCTTTAGAGATGCTCCCGCCCCCGCCTCCCTAGGCTCTGCTCACCTCAAAGGCGCTGGCATTTTCTCAGGGTGAGGTGATGCTTGCATGAGCAGAGGCCAGAAGAGGAAACGTAGCTGGAGAAAACCAGTGTGGAAATGCCAGTCTGCTCTTTCTGGAACCCGACAGCCAGAGCAAGGTGCCATATGGCTTCAAATTCCAGATTCACTTGTAAAGTAACCCCTGTGTGCCCTCTGTGGTGGGGAGGGGAGGGACCAGCTGTGGTCCTGTCCTGGCCAGCATCACTATCACCGTCCTCACCATCACCATCACTGTCATTGTCACTGTTATTGTTATTATCGCCATCACATCATCACCATCGCCATAACCCTCACCCTCACCCTCACACCATTGACATCACTACCATCACCATGGCCATCATCATTGTCATTGTCAATGTTGTTATAGCCCTGATGGATAATAAATAATAAGTATTTATCGAACTCCTATTTTGTATCAAGTTCTGTGCCTGTCATCTCATTCTCCCATCATCTTATTCTCCAAAGCTCTTGCATTTTAGAAATAAGGGCCCTGAGACTAAGTGATTTAGGTAATGGGGAGAGAAACCTCCCAATTGTAACGTGTCAGGGTAGGATTCAACCCAGACTGTGGCCCGTCCCAAATTGTGCGATCTCAGTGTACGTGAGATTCTCCCTCAACAGTGTCTATCACAGCTGTACTCAAGGAATTATTCATGTGGTAATGGCCTTCCTGATCCGATGTAGGTTTCATGGGTGAGGACCGCGTTGTTCACTGCTACATCCGTAGTGCAAAGCCAGTCAGACCTGGCACATTGTGGGTGCTCTGTACCTACTAGTTGCTTGAACAGGTTCTTGGAACATCACACTCCTACAGTTTTACATATTCTATGCAAATTCCAAGTGTATTCACCTTCATTGTATTTTTTAAATCCTTCTAGGCAGATCTAAGGCAGGGAGGCAGGACAGGTATGCATGATCATATTCAACAGACTAGAGAAGCTGAGTGAATGCAGCTACTTTATAATTGAACCAGAACTCCAGTCCTTATTTCTGATCACCGATTCAGTGATACTCTACATTTCATCAGGGTCATAAGTGTCAGTATCTTGCGTGACAGAGAGGAGTAGGGATTCACCCAAAGTCCCTCAGCAAATCAGAATTGCCACACCGTGACCCTTGATCAGCTCACCAAAAGGGAACGTGGTCTCGCAAAACTGGTCCCGCAAAACCATTGACCGTGTGGAGCTGTATGTTGCCAGCTAGGCTGACCTTGAGAAATTGATCACTTTATCATAGCTCCTTGCCCTCTTCTTCGGGTTACCACCCATCTTTTGTTTCCTGACGTCTTTTCACCCTTTTTTTCAAACCTTCAGGAACCCACCACCAAGTTGCCCCACCCAAAGCACGCAGTCCCCTTTTCGGCACCGGACTCCACCCTTTGCTCTTCTCCCACCTCCCTTACTTCTACACTGGCTTTGTCTTACCCATCATCTCTATGCACGTGCCCCCATCAGCTACCTGATGCCTGCACCTGTGGCCTATGCTGGGTCTTTCCCAAGAATATAGACAAAGTCACTTACTATGTGTTACTTACCTGGGCTCTGGACATTCAAATTCTGCGGATTCCGACCCTGATGAATTATGTGATCCTTGGCACTGTTTTTAACTCTTCAGGGCCTCAGTTTTCTCATCTACATAGTGGGGTTATAACCACCACTGCATAAGGTTTTCTTAAGGAGCCAGTGAGTCAATATGTGTAGAGTGTTCAGGACAGCGTTTGGTACCTGCAACAAACTCAGTAAATGTCTGTTTTATTCAGCTCTGAAAATGACGAGTACTCTGCACACACAATCTCATTTCATCCACGTAACAGCTGTGTGAGAGCAGTACTATTATTTACAGTCAGATTTAGATCTCTCTTCTTCTAGTGCCCATGTCTTTTTCCTCATATTGAAAATGAACTCAGGGGCACCTGCGTGGCTCAGTCGGTTAAGCGTCCGTCCGACTTCAGCTCCGGTCATGATCTCATGGTTCGTGAGTTCGAGCCCCACACTGGGCTCTGTGCTGACAGCTCAGAGCCTGGAGCCTGCTTTGGATTCTGTGTCTCCCTCTCTCTCTGTGCCTCCCCCGCTCACACTCTGTCTCTCTCAAAAATAAACATTAAAAAAATTTTTTAATGAACTCATTCATTCATTTAAGACACCTTGTTCTTTTCTCCATATAATGTCATGATCCTATAAAAAATCAATTTGTCTCTTTAGGGAGGCCTTTCAGGAGAGAGTCTATGGTCAAACATTTTAGGCACCACTGCCTCCTAAGAGAGTAGATGCTTGTGGCTGACAGAGACAGGAAGGAAGGCACTGCAGTTTCCCTCAAATGACACGAGGTAGGATGCTTCCCACTCAGCCCGTGCATGGATGTAGCTTTTTGGCAATGTCTTTGAATATGACACACTTACGAAACTACTGGCAAGGCTACGTGTTTAGCAAATGAGAGGGTTACTTCTAAATTTATGTTATTGGAGGATGGGATACTAGTCCGACAATACTCTGTACGTAGTGGAACTGTCCTCCCTACCTGGATATCCTTGGATGGGGTCACAGCGTATCACTGGAGAATCTTCCTTCCTCCCTGGGTGTATTTCATAATATACCTTCTCACTTACTGAAATCATGTTCCCAAAGAGGCTTGGATAATCCGCACCCCCCCCGCCAAAAGTACCTGTACACACAGGCCAATTATTGCCCAGCAACGGGCTTCATGTAAGCACAGAGGACATGCAGCTTCTGAGAATATTTGTCCTCTGTTCCGCCATAGTCTTCAAAATGGAAACATGAGTATCCTCTTGTCTGCACATCTTATTCCATTTCCTGTCTTTGTCACTGAACGGATTTGACACAGATATGCCTTTCATTCCAGGGTAGGAAAGAATATATGTAATTGAGAAGTGCATACTGTAAAGGTTGGGAGAACCACATGCAAAGTCATTCAGGACCTCACATGGTGGTCCCCACAGCAATGTCACCTCTGGCTTGCCAAGTCAGGGCGGGAGTATCTCTTGGGCGGGAGGAGTAGCTGGGAAACCAGCTTCTCATTGGAAGGTCCCTGAGGAAGCCACAAGCGGCACCTGGGTGGTCATGCTCTTCCTGCCTTCCGGAATGAACCATCATACCTCATCCCAGATGGCCCTTCATGAGGCAGGCTGGAGCCTTGAGGTTAATTCCTATGAGGTCAGCGAGTTTCATCTTCTTCAGTCTCTGCCTGCTTTGTGTCCATAGGCCCAATCTAATTTCATAGCACTTCTGTGGCTTTCCTGGGTGTATTTTCCCAGCTTGATGCCCGGGACACAGATGGGTTTAGTCTGGGCTCTGGTTCCAATCTGTGGTGCCAAGACCTGAACACAGAAGAATGTACTGCAGGCCAGGCGGTGTGATGTTTACGCCACCGGAAGGATATCAGCAAAGTTGCGTCTTGCCCCTGTCTAACACAGGGTCTGGAACACAGGGTGCCCTCAGTGAAATCGTAGCTAACCAAGGACTGAATAAGTGATACAATGGATGAGTGAGTGACTGAATGAGAGAAATGGAGTGAGCAGTCCAACCCATTGAACACAGTAGCCCACTGGGGGATTGGAGAGTCTTCAGGATGGAGAGGTGGCCAGGCAAGCAGGCCTTCTACAGGGTACATGTTAGAGCAGGACCGGATTAAGCCCCGCCCTTTGCTGTGGCCTTCGGGCACAGAGACAAGGCGCCAGCCTGTAGGAAGAGCTCACAGAGCTCAGCACAGGGCCCTTGGAGAAGTGACCCTGTGCTTTCTTCTCCTCCCCTGCAGGTGATTTTTTTAAGGTATGTCGTGTAAGAAAATTGGTGACAAGGGAAGAAAGGCCCTGTCTCATGAGCGAGAACTACATATGGTCCATGCTCCATGTGTTTGCTCAGTGATGTTTAGACTTTTATGACCGTACCTCCAGAAGTATTGAGACACTTTTATTGTGAAGGAACCACGAGGGGAAAAAATAAATTATCATACGTTTGAAGCTTTGTAGTCCAGAAGTTAGAAACCCAAGTGTCCATAGGGGCCTGGCAAATATTACAAAAGGGTAACGTGCCCAACTGAGACAATAGGGATTTGTGGGGCTTGTGAGCAACTAGGAAGGGCTGATTTCTCTAAAGGGAGAAACACTGGTTCCACTGACTGCCACCAAGTGGGAATGGAAGCCCAGTGTTACCAGATCTCATTTGTCACAAGAGAGGGCAAGTCTGGATTTTTGTGCTGATGATCTTCAGTCTAAAATACCTCATCAACTTAACAAAACAGATTCACAGGCCAAATTCTGCCTGCAGGATGCCTGTTGGCTGCCTGTACCCTACTTGTCCCTCTATCCCTTCTGAAACAACAGCCGAGAAGGAAGGATTTGGGAAATTAGATGATGACTTGGGTAATGAGAGTAGGGGTGGTGATTCCTTCTGGGAGAAGTCTCAGTAGATGAGAGAGAGAGAGAGAGAGAGAGAGATTGATTGATTTCTGGGTGAGTGGGAGGTGAAGGAATGGCCCGTCTTTGAAGAGATATGATGGCAAAAAGAAAGGGTCATGGTTTGGGTTTGAACGAGGGACAATCAAGTGAGCTTAGGGCATAGAGAAAGAGGCTAGGAGATCAGCATCACCTATCTGAATTTATGGAAAACCAACCATGGGCAACAGTGGATGTGAGATTGGGCAAGGGAGGGGTCAGTGATTGATGGATCAATAACCACTGGAGGTTATTGATTGGATCAAGGACACATGGAGAGAGTTCGTTCAATAAGCAGAAAGGACACTTCTGCAAGTCTAGAAGGAGCAGAAATAGGAAGAAGAAGGGGGCTGGGTAGAAGAGTCAGGATGTTTTTGTGCATGCAAAGCCATCCCGTTTAGCGGAGAAGAAGTGGGACTCACGAGAGCTATTTTTATCTAGTGAAAAGTTCATGGTTGTGTGAAAGTTTTATACCAAGTGATTAGAGGTGGATAAGCGCCGTGTCTCTTTTTCCATAGCTTTCTAAGATTAGAGAGATGATGGATAGGTTTACAACAGAGAAACCAGGTCTGGATTAAACCCACAGTGGAATGGGCCACTGTGTGGTTTCATCCATTCACTTAGTCACTCATTTTTCACAGACTTGTTCATTTATTCAATTATGAAATTGTGGTGCTGGGTACTGAGGATAAAGAAGGTCTCATAGCTGAAGAAGGGACCATAACGTGTGTACATACACAATTGTGATCCGAGGTAGGCTGTCCGCAAAGGTAGGCCAGAGCAAAGAGATGAAAAGCTCAGGAGTTAGGGGCAGAAGCACCTGGGAAGTGGAGGCAACTGAGTTGAACGCCTCAGGATGGAGAGAACTTGTATCCTCGTGCATAGATGACGCTCCTGGAAAAGTGTGAACGTGTCCGCTCTCCGACAGGCACCTCTGCCATTGAATTTCATCAGTGGCTCCTGCCCGTGAGGCGCTCAGGCATTAATGTGGAGCTCAGGAGGACATTCCTACAACAGTGCTCGAAGCTTTGCCTCCTGGGCGGCATAGCTTTCTCTTCCCTCTCTCTTTGCTCCCTTTAGACCAGGACTGTCCAGTAGAACTTTCTGTGATGGTGGACCTCTTCCGTATTTCCACTATCCAATATGGTAACCACTAGCCACATGTGACTAGTGAGCACTTGAAGTTTGGCCGGTTTAAATTTGATTTCATTGTAATTAATTGAAATTTAAATAACCACATGGAGCTAGTGGCTAGTGCGTCGGATAGCACAGTTTGAGACTGAGGACTCCTTCCGGTTTTCCGTATCCATGCAGCATCCAGCTCAGTGCTTGGTGCTTGGTCAGGTGCTCAATATATGTGCAATGAAGGAAACTATATCTTGCTGCTTAAAATCTAGACTGCTGCTCTAGAGGAGAAAATATCTGTTTTTAAAAATTTTTTGTTGTAATACCAGTACAGTTCAGACAGTGTCGTAAGGAATGAAATTATATGGTATTTGTCTTTCTCTGACTGACTTATTTTGCTTAGCATTATAGTCTTTAGCTCCATCCATGTCATTGCAAATGGCAAGCTTTCTTTCTTTTTTAGGACTGAATAATATTTCACTGTGTCTATGTATATACCACATGTTCTTTGTCCATTCATCTTTTGATGGACATTTGGACTTCTTTCAAAATCTGGCTACTGTAAATAATGCTGCAATAAACATGGGGGTTCGTATACCCTTTTGAATTAGTGTGTCTGTATTTTGGGGGCAAACAGTAGTGAAATTACTGGAGCCTCAGGTAGTTCTATTTTTAACTTTTTGGGGAACCTCCACACTGTTTTCCACAGTGGCTGCACCAGTCTGCATTCCCACCAGCAGTGAAATAGGGTTCCTCTTTCTCTGCATCCTCGCCAACACCTGCTGCTTCTCGTGTTGTTGACTTTAGCCATTCTGACCGGTGTGAGGTGACATCTCATTGCAGCTTTGATTTGCATTTCCCTGATGATGAGCTATGAGGAGCCATCTTTTCATGTGTCTGTTGGCCATCTGTATATCTTCTTGGGGGAACTGTCCATATATTTTGCCCATTTTTAACCAGATTGTTTATTTTTGGGTTTTTTGGATTTGGGGGTATTGAATTGTAAGCGTTCTTTATAGATTTTAGATACCAACCCTTTATGAGATATGTCATTTGCGAATACCTTCTCCCATTCCATAGGTTGCCTTTTCGTTTTGTTGATTGTTTCCTTTGCAGGGCGGAAGCTTTTTATCTTGATGTAGTCCCAGTCGTTCGTCTTTGCTTTTATTTCCCTTGCCTCAGGAAGACATGTCTAGAACAGCATTGCTATGACTAGTGTCAGAGATGTATTTCCTGTGCTGTAGACGACAGAATATTTTTATAGAGAAGACCTTTTTACCTCTGAGCATGTCCCCTCCTATGGATTTGGTTTTGTAAATTTGCCAGTAGAAGGTGCCTTATCTACATTCCCAAGGTCAGTGTGGAGCGTGAGGCCCAGGCTTTGAGGGAAGGGGAGGCTATTATTCCCCAGGAGGCGGAAAAATTGGAGTTTATGGTCAGGATAAGAGCACTGGGGAGACCAGACAGGGTGGAGCTGAAGACAGAGGCCATTGTGCTTGTCACATCCCCATAACCTGCCCCCATCAATCTTAACGATCCCAACTGATAAAATGTTTTGTGCGAGTGGATATTTTGAAGAAACCAGTGAAGAGGCTGACTCTTGTCCCCTGGGGTGCAAAGCAAAACAGAGACCCCGCCTGGCAGGAAATCCTGGGATTAGCAGGTTCTTTTAGGCAGCAAAACAAAGCACTACAAACTGTATAGGTTATAAACAACAGAAAGTTATTTCTCCTAGTTTGGGGGCTGGAAGTTCAAGACCAGGGTGCCAGCATGGTGGGGAGAGGGCCCCCTTCCAATCCTCCTCCTTCTTGCCGTGTCCTCTCCTGGCAGAAGGGAAGGACCAGGGAATGCTGCGGGGTCCCTTACAAAGACACCTGCTCCATCCATGAGGACTTCCTGCTCATGACCTGAGCGCCTCCCAAAGGCCCCACCTCTTAACATCGTCACATGTGGGTTAGGATTCCAACATGTGAATTCTGGGGGAACACAACCATTCAGGCCATTACAGCGGGTATCCAAGGGAACGCACTGACCCCCCCAGGCATTTAGGATAGCTGAGGACACACTGGCTCTGTTTAGATTTTTGAGGGCTGAGGGGGTCTCTAGGTCCCCTGGTTTAAACTGGTGGGATGGATGGATACAGGAGCAAATGCACGGAGGAAGGAAAAGAGTTAAGAGGTAATAGACAACATAGATTCTTGTTCTCCTGAAAAAGTCATCAGTCCTCGCTGCGAGGGCCCTGGTCCGGCTCTGGTCCAGCCCCTGCCTTGTTCACAGGAGGTGCCTGGGGCCCAGAAAGGGTGAAAGACTGGCCTGAGGCCACACAGCTGCCTGATGGACGGTAGGACACGAACTGGTTCCATGTCCCACATCTCTGATTCTGATGGCTTTTCCACCGTATTCCAGGTGCTCTTATACTGTAGGAAATGGGATTTCTCAGTGTGCAGCTCCTTTAATGGGTTTGCTGAGGGTCCCTCCTCGGGCAGTGCACTGGCTTCTCCTGAGGTTTGCTGAGCCAGCCTCCCCCACGTTATATAAGCTCGATTAAGAGACAGACACCTTGAGGAGGGGGTGAAGAAAGCCTAGGAGTTCTCATCGCTGGGAGGTCTCAGCATCCGTTCTCCCCCCACCACCCTTTGCGCCGTCGCTCCCCCCCAGAGCCACTTTTCTGCCTGGCTGTGTCCTGCACGAAGCAGCTCGATTTTCTCTGTGTCAACATCTCTTCAACAGGAAAGGGCATTTGCTGACAAACAAGCAGCCTGTTCCTGAGAGCACAGATGGGAATTCTGGATGGGCGGGTGCCGTTTGGGGCTGATGATAGCGAGTGTCCCCTTCTACCCTCGGCTTCCCCCCGCACACCCCTGTCAGACCACCGACTTCCAAAGAGCAGTGACAGAAATAACAGCAGTAGTAGTGAAATGAACAGTCCCCAAGTGCGAGGCACTCTTCTGAACACTATCAGAGATTAACCATCCAGCAGCCCCCTGGGGTGGGTCCCACCATTATCCCCAGTTTACAGTCCCCAGAGAGGGCAGGAGGCTTGTCCAAACTCACCCAGTTAGGGAAGGGCGGAGCTGGGATCTGAACCCAGCCAGCCTGACTCTCACTGATCCCCGAGTAGGGCCGAGTAGGGGGAGTCCCGGGGAGCCGGGGAGCCCTGATCCGGCTCTGCCTTGCACATTAGTGTGTGACCTTGGGACCACGCGGAAGCCCTGACCTTCAGGATCTCCCAAGCGGGGTAACACCTGCTCTCACATCATTGTCGTGAGGACTAGAAGGAACAACGTTTGCATAGTGGTCCTTCCATACTCCGCCCAGCACCCCAAGGTTCTCAGCACATAGAGAAGGGAAAATTACAGAAGTCATCTGTCTCTCTAATGCTTTGACCATCTGAGGCTCGCCACTACATGTTCCGTTCCCTCTTACTCAGCTCACCCCTACGTAGCCCCGATTGGTTCCCATTTTTCCTGTATCAGGTTTACTTGGAAGAATAGCTGGATGATAGGAACATTCCGTGCATTTTATGGGGTTTCTCTCTTGGCCGGTGTTTTGCAGAGTTCATTTCTGTCCTGTCAGACTTCCAGGTTCAGTTTCGTAGCACAGAATCAACCCCCCAAAGGTCCAGGGGCAGGGGAGAGTATAGGGTATATTGAGTGTTTATTATATGCCAGGCATAGGCTAAGGCACATTGGTTTTTATCCTCGCACGGAGTCCAAATACATTTACCCATAGCTGCGATTTCTGCATCATGATTCCTCCATGCAGAGCCCACAGCTTCGGGGGTTGTGCTGAGCCCTTGACACTCTGTGAATTCTGTGTCTATAGAGTGTGTTCAGAGTCCCAAGCTATTGACCAGCACAGAGCATGCTGGTACCAGCCCATGATTCATAAGTGGGAGCTGACTCTGTGTCACTTGACCTGAGGAACAGTTATGTTGCTGATCAGTCCATGGACAGGCTTCAAGGCCTCTGCTCCCCTTGAATTATATGTGGCCATGGCCAATGCCAGCTCATAAAGGAGCTTTATACAAATTAGAAAAAGGTGGATCCCAACATCTTCAGGAGGAATAATTGCAAAAGGGGCCTCCTCCTTGGGCAGGCTCATTGCCAAAATGGAATTCCTGCTCCAGGAGACTCGGAGACTCGGGGCTTGCTTAGTGGCATTTCAGCCCGTCCTGGAGGACTTTTGTGCCCTTGTGCAGTGCACAACCTGAACAACCCTACAGGGTTGTTGCCTGTGAATTGTTGCCTGTGCATATGATCATTTTGGAGAGACGGTTTTGCATTGGGGCATCTCTGATCTAAAAAAGATTTGATAATCAGTAGTGATAAGATGAAGGGTGCTTAATACTGAGAATAACTATGAGGAGGAAGAAGGACAGCTGGGAGGAAGGGGTGACAGGTCAAGTTCAGGGAGGATTTGGCCAAGCAGAGAAGAGGTTGGAGATGCAGCGTTTGGGCTCAGGACCCAGAGGAAGAGGGCTGCCAGGTTTCAGATCCTTGTATCCTCCTGGGCATGCTCCTTAATCGTTATTTGTAAAGCGGGGATGATAAATCCTAGCTCCCAGAGTGTTTCTGAGATTTAAACAAAGGAGAAGGAGTAGCAAGTTGGGCCAAAGAGGACAAGGGGAGTTCCAGGTGGAGGGTACATCTTGAGCCAAGGCTTGTTGGCCGGGAACAGGACGGCGTAAACCTCTTAGTATTAAAGCAACGTAAGTGGATGCTGGGAGCAGGAGAGCCAAGGATAGAGAGGGATTCAGCAGGAAACCCTGGTTCAGAGGAACCAGCAGGGAGACATGGCCTAGAGCAAAGTCACGGGGGAGTAAGGAAAGCCTCTACGAGATCACTACTTCAGACCGGTGAGGGGCTGGCACGGTGAGGGGGCTGCTTCATTGTGTCCCAGCAGAGAGAAGCCCAGTCCAAGGGTGGGGGTACCACATGCCCTGGCAGAGCTGTCCAGCCATGGCCGGGTGCCCCGAAGGCAGGAGCGTGGCACCTCCAGACACCGTAATACACCTGCCAGCTGGCCTCTCCAATGGGACTCTGTGGAGTTCTGGCCCGAGGTCCTGGCATGTCACCCTGAGGAAGCTGGGTGATCTTGGGTGAGCCCCACCAACCTCTCTGAGCTCGGTCTCTCACTGCTGAAAAAATTGGCCCAATCACAGTGCCTGCCTCACAGAACTTGGTAGGTTGTGAGGCATGTCCATAGCCATTGGCTCACTGAATCTTCAGATGATCCCGGGAAAGAGCCAGGCACCATTTCCCCTCCGCGTGTGTGGAAATTGAGGCTCAGAAAAGTTAAGCAACTTGTCCAACTTCCATAGCTAAGTAGCAGCTGGAGAGAGTATCCTTATTAGTCCTCCCGCTTCCTCTCCCATGCTGAGCTTGGCCTCAACTTGTTTGTGCTGAGAAGATTATTTCAGGGCATTAGCCAGGTGGGCAGTAGGCAGTAGGAAAGATGGGAATGCAAACCAGTGACTATGTCAGTGCCACTCTGACCTGCATTTGTTACCTATATTATGTTCTGCCGTTGAACAAATAATTCCGAGATTTAGTAGTTTAAAACAAAAAGTATTAATTGCTTTACAGTTTGTCTGGGTCAGGAACCTGGCTGTGGTTTAGCTGCAGGTCTCTGATTCAAGATCTCTTATGCATTGCTGTCAGGCTGTCTGGTGGGCTGCATTCTCATCTGACGGCCAGTGTGGGGAAGGTCTGCTTCCAGGCTCACCCTCGTGACCAACTTTGGCAGGCCTCGGTCCCTCCCCACGTGAGCCTCTCCATGGGCTGCCTTACAACAGCTTCCCCCAGGGCTAGTGATGCAATCGAGAGTGACAGAATTCATGAGAGGGTCTTCAAGAAGGACGTCACAGTCTTCTTACCATCTCATCTCAGAAGTGACGTCCCATCGCTTCTGCCCTATAATGTGCCTTCAGAGCAAGTCACTAAGTCCAGGTGACGCCCGCAGGGAGGAGTCTGTACGAGTGTGTGATTACCAGGAGGCAGGGACGGTGGAGGCATCTTACAGACTGCCTCCCACATGACCGCTGACCTGCCTGCCCCAACCACATGGAGATCTCTTGAGACATCTGGACACCTCGGCAGAAGGCGGCTGATGAATACGGCACATCCTCCGGTGCTTTGTCAACGGGCCACCGATCTGACTGTGGCACAGGAGTTGTTCTGCACAGCCAGTCTGATCTCCTTTCTCTCTCTTACCATGTCAACTTCTTTGTCACCACAGGGCCTTTGCCCTCGGTATGCCATCTGCCCGGATCCCAGAGAATTTGTTTGGGGTCACCCTCTCTGAAGCACTGCCCCCCTCCTTCCCACCTGGCCCAGCTGGCTGGCTGTACTCTATGGTAACTACATATATGATTTCTTTATTAGTAACTTGAATAATGATATATTCTTTGCTTTTATTATTAACTTAATGTATAATAATATATTACACATTGTTATTCATTTACTATTACTCTTCACCCCCAGCAGAATGCAGGGACTTCATTTCCCTTGCTGGCTAGCATCCCTTAGCAAATCCTAACTGAGAACCTACTGTGTTCTGGGTTTGGGGATGTGGTTTTTAGCTCGTACCTGCCCACGAGCTCACCAACTAATGAGGAAACAGACCATCTAAAACCGGCTACAGGGAAGGCTCACATCTTCTCCTTTCTCTTGGGGTGAGCCATTCATTGGTTCCCAGGGGTGGGTAAATCAAATAGATTCCATGGCTTTGCTTTAGCTAGAGCCAGGGGAATTGGATTTTTTAATCCCCTAAATGGAAACAAGCGCAGTTTCAAGAAGTTCAGGGTTATTATCCCCATTTACAGATGAGGAGAGTGAGGCCCAGAAAAGTCAAATGTTGCCCCAACGTTCGTAATTAATTAGAGTAAGTGGTGGAATGGAATTTTGAACCCAGGTCAACAAAGTCTGTGGCTGTCCCACCGCCATGGGCCCACCCCCACCCACAGACTCACCCCACCCCCACCCTCAACAGTTCCAGATCACTTTACTTACTGGATGTTACCTGTTTCCTCCTCTTACCTGTCCTTTCTCTTGACTCTTCTTGTTTGCAACATTTTTTAAAAATTGGACACGTTTCCAGGGATTAAAAATTCTAGTTCCCCTGGATCTTTTTAAGGCAAAGATGGGGAATCTGTTCTTTTTGCCAACCCGTGGAAATCAGTCAACGCTTCATACTGAAGAGATGAGCCGCCTAGGTTTGTAGGGATTTCTCTCTAAAGAAAAGGACGTAAAAATCCCGAAGACGTTTGAATCATTAAAATTTCATTCCCTGCAAAGTGGCTGGAAAGGAAAATCAGAGTTCTGACTTCAAGTCAGAAAGCCGAAAGAAGGGGGTAATGACAGAGAGCCCGAAAACCCACCGCCCAGACCCGTCCATCCAGCGTATTTCCCTCCTGACATTTTCCTGTGGAGTTTGACATCCTCATCAGCACTTTATGTTACTTTGAAATCACCAGATTTTGATTAAAATGTGGAATATAAAGTTTTATTTAAGAGACGGAGCAAACATTTTTTAAAGGTCTCTTAGTTACAGGGAAGGCACAAGGCAGGAATGAGGGAGGGAGACAGACATCTGGACAGAACCGCCAGCCTGCAGAGAGGGGAGGGTTCGGTCCACCCTCACGCAGCATCAGGGTCCCGTTGCCCCCGCTGTCCACTCCCAGGCAGCGCGACTATGACGCCAGGCTGGTGCCAACCACCCCCCCAGGGCAGGAGGCTGGGTGGGCTGAAAGGGCAGGTGGCAGGGCGTGGGGGGAAAAGACAAGCCTGTGTCTCATGTCACTTCCCCTTCTGGGCGTTTGCTTTGGTCCTGTAGATTCATTCTCCCAGCCTTCTGAAATCAACCCCTTCCCTCCCTGGTGCAGGTGAGCATGAGAAGTCAAACCCCATTTGTCCTGCAGAAGCTTCCAGAGCAAGCATCCCGCTCTCCCCACCCCCCCACCCCCACCAGTCTGGCTCTTGGTGTGGTTAGGGTGTCCTCATGGGACACAGCCTAGAGATTAAGGACCCGGGCCCGGAGTCCCACAGACAGACCTACCCCTCGCCCCCAGCATTTGTGAGGCAGGGCTGCGGTAGAAATGAGGCCCTCCAGACCGTGGGCTTCCTGCTTCCCTCCCCGCTCCCCCGCCTCACCGTCAGGGGCTTTGTGTGCGTGCATGTCTGTGGACCCCCAGCTCACAAGTCCACACTCCGCCACTGCCTGTCCCCTCCATTTAGCATTCCCTCCAACACCCCCCCCCCACCTCCTCGTCTCTGCACGGGCCTGGGCTGCCCCGGGGAACCCAGAGCCAAGAGGAGGCTCACCCAGCCCCTGAAATGTGGGCAGAGGATTGGCACGGTCCTGGGTGCACAGCCGTGAAACAAAAGGGACGATGGGGACTCCAAACTGGCAAACTCCCTCGGTCTGGGAGAACCTTCTCCTTGCAGGGGCAGGGGACACAGCAGGAGGAGGACCCTAGGGGGGCCGCTAAGGTTAGAGCCAGGGCAGGTCTGGGTTCAAGCCCCGCTGCTCCCTATCATGCAGTTTAGAGCGAGTTACTGAATCTCTCTGAACCTCAGTGTTCTCCTCTATCACGGGGAGCTGTTATTATCAGCATGTAACTTCATAGAGACCACGGGGACCCACAGAAACGAGGTCCGGAAGGTCTTAGGGCACCTGGCACACAGAAAGCCCCCGTATTAGCTCTTGCTATTTTCTCAGTTTCCTTCAGTTGGTGTGTTTCTTGTCCATAAAGACAAGGACCAGATTTGCCAAATTCACCACTGTTCGCCCAGCACCTGCCTCGTGGCTGTGCACACAGTCCGACTCAATAGTAATTTGCTGACTTTTTGGGTTCTGGGTAGGGCAGTGAATAAACCAGTAAAACAATCAAATCCCCTTTGGCTGGTGCTTCCATGTTAGTGAGGGAGTTGGAAAAACAAATGAGCACCGAATATAGAATATGACCAGAGGGTATAAGTAAAACCTTGGGTAAAACCTAAAACAGGGAAAGGGGCCCGGGAGGTGTTATTTTAGAAGAGACAGTCAGGGAAGGCTCTTTGATGAGGTGAATGAATGAATGAGTGAATGAATGAATAAATGAATGAATGAATGTTAACTGTCTAAGGGCAGGGACCGGGTCTTTTCTCTGCTGGGTCATTAGCCTCTTTCTCGCCTTACGTCTGACGCACGGCACGGTGCATGCTCAAAAGGGTTGTGCTAAGGGTGGATACAGGTCTGTTGGTATAAACTTCGACCAGGGGTGGGGGTCTACACCGCTCTGCAAGTGGCCCGGGAACCCTGCCTGTGTTCCCAGGCGTAGGAACCCCATGGTTGCACACACTGTGGAACCACACACTGTGGGGCAGCCATCTCCCTGCTGAGCAAGCTTTCGGATGTTATTTTATATGCTGTGCCAACTGCTTCCCCCACAGCACTTCCTCCTTCAGCCGTGAGCCCTTGGCATCATCCCACCCCATCCAGTCTGAATACCCCCCAGAGATGAGAGGCTCACGGTCCTGGGCAAGGTCACCCTCATGCTGACGTGACATTTCTCTCCCTGTGCTTCCATTCAGGGTCTGTGGGCCTGCTGCGGACTGAACGTTTGCGGCCCCCATCAGATTCCTTTGTTGAACCCTAACCCCCAATATGATGGCATGTGGAGGTTGGGCCTTTGGGAGGTGATGATGCCATGGGATTCGTGCCCTTATGAGGAAAAGAACACCGGAAAGTGACCCTCTCCTTGCCATGTGACGACAGAGCAAGAAGACGGTCACTTGCCAACTAGAAAGCGGCTCTCAGCAAGACCCGAATCTACCTTGATCTTGGACTCCCAGCCACAGTCTTAACGGTGGTAGTTTTGTTATAGCAACTGGTACTAAGACCAGTTTCCTCCCATGGGGCCCAACCATGGTCGTCCATCTCGCGTGGGACGTGTGATAGAAAGGTTGCGTTTCCCTGAGTCCTCTCTCCTCCAAACTAAATAGTCCCAGTTCCATATTCGGCTACCTGTTCTGGCCTTATAATCCTATTTTCCTTGATTGGGACCATGGTGTGAGCAGGTGCAGGGACTGAATGTCTGTTATGTCCAACTGTATTAGTCTCCTACAGCTGCCGTAACAAAGTACCACACACTGTGGGGCTTCAACATTAAACATTTATTTTCTTACCATTCCGGAGGCTAGAAATCCAATATCAAGGTTCCAGCAGGATTGGTTCCTTCTCTTCTTGGTTTATAGGTGGTCATTTCCTAGCTGTGTCTCCAGCTGGCTTCTCCCTGTATGTGTCTGTGCCCTAATTTCCTCTTCTTATAAGGTCATTAGTCATATTGGATTAGGTTCTACCCATATGACTTCATTTTAATTTAATTACCTCTGTAAAGACCCTGTATCCAAATAAGGTCACAATCTGAGATACCGGGGTTAGGACGTCAACATATGAATTTGAAGGGGGACACAGTTCATCCCGCATCAGCCCACCATCTCCTTTCTCAGATGGGGAGACTGAGTCCCTGAGTAGAGAAAGGTCTTGGCCAAGGGCCCAAGTCTGTGTTGGAGCCTAGAAGGGATCCAGTCCCCTCACTCCCAGCACACTGTTTATCCGTTCCATCCGTGTGACTGACGTTTTCTGAAACCCTCACAATTAGCTACTCCCTCCCTTCATTACTGTCAGAGTGCCCATCTCCCCACCCCCCATCCCTCCAGGGGCCTCAGGAAAAGGCAGGAGAAAGCCAGTCTGTCCCTGCGTGGGCGTTGATTCTGCCCACTCCCAGCTCCTTCTGAGCCATGGTGTGGGGCAATCCTAGAAACAGCGGGATGAAGGCCAGGGAACACGCTGGCCTGATTTTTTTTTTTTTTTTTAAGAAAAAAAAAATTAACTAGGACAGTGAATACAAACATTATTCCCAATTTGTGCAGGCTGGGAAGCTTCGAACTTTGCTTCACAAAACAATGAAATAACGGTAGAGCTGAATCCCAGGAAAGTGGCAGGTTATGGCAGCCAAAGCTGGGTTCTGGAAGCATGGGTGCCGTCACCTGCCAGCTTAGAGACCCTCAGAAGGTCACTGACTGGCTCAGTTTTCTCATCCAATAAAATGGAGCTGATAACTCATCCTCCTTTTTCTGCCAGCGTGATGATTTGAGGTACTCTGTATGTAAAGAAGTTGACATGACATGCGGTACCTAGTAGGTGCTCAGAAAATGGCCCCTTAATAAATAAAAAGAAATTCGTGTTAAACTGCATTCACTTCCCTTTTCCTCCAGAATAGCCTTTCCTTAGAGAAGCAGTTAATGAGGTAAGGAAAGGGAAGTGAGGGTTGAAGACTGTCTACCTGCCTCCCTTCCTTCATTCGTGCGTTTGTTCACGTAATTCGAGTATCACGTATCTGCTGATTTCAAGACACTGTGTTTAGAGATTAGGGGTACAGAGATAAGTAAATAAAGTCCCCTCCTCTCAAGAACTGTATGGATTGGCCGAGAAGAGACAACGCAGCGGAAGGCATTATCATGAAGTGAGGTGTGTGCGTACCATGCAGAGGGAAGGCTAACCGGACTGGCCATGCATTTGGGGCCATACCAAGACATCAGGGAGGGCTTCCTGGGTTGTTGAACATGGCATTGAAAGGTATGTAAGGTATTTCAGGTGGAAATGTCAAGGAGAGTGTGTTGCAGACTGCGGGAGTAGCACCAAGAGCCTAGATACGGACTCGGGAAGCAGGACGACAGTTTCAGAGAAAGCACGAGCACAGTGTACTTGCCAGACTGTCTACGGTGATGCAGAAGCGGATGTGGGAGAGGGTGATGGAGAGCATGTCCGGAATCAGATCGTGGGAGCCTCAGGGGCTGAGATCAGGAGTTTGGCTTCCTTGAGTAAGTGATGCGAACATATTAAATGTCAGGGAGGAAAGGACACAGTCGGATGTGTTTTAAATAGACTACTTCGGGGGCGCCTGGGTGGCTCCGTTGGATAAGCTTCCGACTTCGGCTCAGGTCGTGATCTCGCAGTTCGTGGGTTCGAGCCCCACATCGGGTTCTGTGCCGACAGCTCGGAGCCTGGAGCCTGCTTCCGGTTCTGTGTCTCCCTCTCTCTCTGCCCCTCCCCTGCTCGCACTCTGTCTCTGTCTCTCTCAAAAATAAATAAAACGTTAAAAAATTTAAAAAAAATAGACTACTTCGGCAGGGTGGTGGTCGAGTTGCAGGTGGGCGGGGCTGAGAGCCATGCTTATCTCCGTGGCTCAGCTGAGCATGTGATAGGAGTCAAGTCACCTAGTGCAGGCACATGGCGAAAAGGGGGAAAGACGAGAAACGTGGAGGTGGAAGCAGTCGATGTAGAGACTTTACTGGAGGTGCGAGATGAGGGAGAGTTTGAAGAACAAACCCAAGTTTTGACTCAGGTGGAAAACTCAGTGACGCTGCCATTTCCTAAAAAGGGGGGGCTAGGAACAGGTTTGGTGGGGGTAAACAATAAAGTTTGGGATGTATCAGGTTTTGGCGGGGGTCTATGAGACCCCCTAAGATTCCACAGAATGGAGAATCCAGGAGAAAAAAAAAAAAAGGTGAGTCAGGTCTGGTGAGTTCAGGCGTGCACATGACCAGATTTGGTGCCCGTGGAATATCTAGGTGGAGGAGTCTGGTAGGTGGTTGGATGCATGAGTGTGGACCTCGGCAGAGTGATCAAAGCTAATGAGAGGGATTGGCAGTCATCACTATAAGGAGGTGAAGGCATGGGAGAGAAGGAAGATGTTCAGGATCATGAAGGCTGAGAAGAGCACTCAGGAAACCCAGCTCCTTATAGTTCGTGGAGAATAAGAGAATCCTGGTCTTGGGTGATGATGTCCCTAGGCATCCATTCTGTGAGTGCGAGATGCTGCGGGGCCTGGGTCTGGGTGGTACATATGGGGTACCGTGGTTACAGGCAGCCAGTTAGTCAAGTGCGGGACCCTTGCAGCATTTGCACCTTAGAAAGATGCCCCGCCTCCTGGGGCGGAGCCTGGCTCAAGCCAGTGTCAGGCCCTATCAGGCTGGGGTCATAGCAGATAGGTCAGTGACAAGGGGAGTAAGTAAATCCTTGGGGTAGGAGCCCCACAATTTAGGATCAGGAACATCACCACTAATGAGATGGCCCAAAGCTCATCTCAGACCCAAGGAAATAGGCAGCCAACAGACTCTCCGGTCTGATGGGCTGGGGACTCTGGAGTACTCAGTGTCCCGACTGGAATTGGCTGGTGAGCTGGGGAGGACTGAGCCCACCGGGGAAACCAAGCGCAGCTCCAGTCGAGTGGGCCTAGCCAAGGTGAGGTGCACACAGTTCATCTGGGCCTTGGCGTCCCCATCAGAAGGTGAGGAGATTGGCCCAGGCCCATCCCAGGGACCCCTTGCAACTCCAATTCTCAAAGACGGTGTTCTCTTTCCCTCAGGAGGTTGTGAGCATCGAGGGCAGGGGCGGTCTTGGGTACTTTTGTAACTCTACTGTTGATCCAAGCTTGAGTCCCGGCTTCAACTCTTGAAGCTGTGTGACTTTGGACAAATAACTCTGTTACGGGGACAATAGTGCTTACCATTGGTCATTGTGGGGATTAAATGAGAAGTATCTGGATGTGCCCATAGCAGGATGTTTTTGGCGGACCGGAGGTCGGCTATCTTCTTCTCTAAAGGGCCAGCTAGTAAGTAAATACTTGAGGCTTTGTGGGCCACCAACAGTTTCTGTCACAATTCCTCAACTCTGCCTTTGTAGCACGAAAGGAGCCACAGACAATCCGTAGACGAATGGGCATGGCTGTCTTCCGAGAACATATGTATTATTTGCAAAACACATGGCAGGCTGGATTTGCAGGATTTGACTCGTGGGCTGCAGTTTACTGACCCCTGACTCAGATGCCTCAGCCTCGTGCCACCTCTCCAGAGGCCATGGGATCACTTCCCCACACTCCTCCCGCCTTTCTGTGAACAAACGCAGGACTTGGTTTGGGGGGAAGAAGGCAGAAGGGGGCTGAAGGGTCAACCCACGTGTGAGGCTCAGTACCGGGCAGAGTCTGGTACAAATGGAAAACGCCTTCCTCGCTTCCTAGGGGAAGAGGAAGCCCCACCGAAGGCATGTCCAGGAGAGAGAGACCGGGAACACTGTGTGTCCTGCACACATGATCACTGCCCCGAAACAATGGGCCCAGGGTGCTCGACTCCGCACCAGCCTAACAAACCCGCAAGTGGCACGCTCTGTGCTTTTCCTCGGACCGCACGGAGAAATGTAATTATTTTGGGAAGCTCCGTTCCCCGCGATGGGTCATCACCAACTGTGTCTAAAGGCCTTCACGCCTGCGTTTAACTGGTTGTGTGGAAGCTTGGAAGCCTGCACAGCTCAGAGCTGGCCTCGGAGGGGTGAAGAAGGAGTCACCTGCCCCAAGATTCCCATACACTTGGGTCTGAGCTGAACCAGTGAAGGCAGAAACCATTTGCCTGCTGTCTGAAGGCTTGGCCTGGCTGGGACTCATGCTTTGGCATCTTCGAGTATTCATTGGGGTCACCCCATCTTCGAGATTTAAATGAAATGTAGGCCCGACCTACCTCTATTCCACATATGCAGGTATGTTGGGAACCCCCAATGAGCTATTCTTCTTCACTCTCCCAACATCCCTGCCACATGGTGGTGGGGGACAGGGTTCCCTTCTCCGTCTCAGTCTTGCCTTGCCTTGCCTTCTCCCCTCTGAGCTAACAGAGGCGTCCGACTCAGCCCCTTGCTTTGACTTCTCTCCAGATTTCTCTCTGGAAGCGTGTGTCTGTAGAGTTGACTTTGCTGAGAGCTCAGGATGTCAGCAGAGACAGGAGAAGCAAATTAAGCACCAAGCAGCAAATAAAACTGTACATTAAAGATTTCTGCTTCTCAGTTAATGTGTCCCCAAGAATTGCCTGTTTGCCAGAATGTCTTTGTTAGCCCCACCCTCCCCAGGCCCATGGTATGATTCTGACTTACCATCCATCGTCCCTGTCTTCTTTCACTCCCCTCTGGACTCTCTCACTCCCACCAAACCATGCCCTGAGGCCACATCCAGGCCATTTTCCAGAATATCTGCTTTAAAAAAACCCTTTCGGGGTACCTGGGTGGCTCAGTCGGTTAAGCGTCCGACTTCGGCTCAGGTCATGATCTCACGGTCTGTGAGTTCAAGCCCCGCGTCGGGCTCTGTGCTGACAGCTCAGAGCCCGGAGCCTGTTTCAGATTCTGTGTCTCCCTCTCTCTCTGGCCCTCCCCCGTTCATGCTCTGTCTCTCTCTGTCTCAAAAATAAATAAACATTAAAAAAAAAAACCCTCTCTGTGTTGGTCCTCCACCCGCCATGTGGGCGCAATAATAGTGCCCATCCCCCAGGGCTCGGGGCGGGGGGTGCAGGGGACCACAAGCACAGGTGAGGAGTGGGCCAGTCAGAGGGCTACCTGCCCAGGACTCCTTTCATGAGGCTAGATTCTTTCTCCGTAAGGACCAGATTGTAAACAAGGAGGATTTTACCTGGCACACTGGTGGGGATGTGATTCTTAGTGAAAGGAACAGCCTGGGCCAAACCACAGAGGTATGGTAGTGAACGATGTGTTCTAGAAATGGAACACAGAAGAGTTTGGCTCAGGTGTAAATGACATGGGGAAGCCACAAAATAATGCGACTGGGAAACCGGGGACAATTGTGAAGGCCTTGCTGAGACTGTGAGTCGTGCTGTGAAGTTTGCATTTTATCCTGTAGGAATCCGAGTCCAGCCCAGAAGTGACACAGTCAGATTTTCTGCTTAGATACATCCTTCTGTGTGTACGTAAAGGGGGAGCAAATGAAGGCAGGGAGACCCACAATGGCGGTACCACGGGCAACCAAGATGGCGGTACCACGGGCAACCAAGATGGCGGTACCACGGGCAACCAAGATGGCGGTATCACGGCCAACCAAGATGGCGGTACCATGGCCAACCAAGATGGCGGTACCGCGGCCAACCAAGATTGTGGTGACAGATCTGGGTTTTTGCTGGGCAAGATGGTGGTCCACGGACAGCGTTTTAGCAGAGCACAATGGTGGTGCCTAGGCAGATTTTCACAGGATGAAATGGAGGGCTCTACCCTGTCTTAGTAGTAGTAGTAGGGTGATAAGAACCTGGTGGGACCTGGGAGATGCGGGACAGTTTGTATGCATCAAGCATCGTGAGTTTCTGTGGCTGACTGACCCCTGACTGTCTCTACAACTCTACAAAATGGGACAACTTTATGTCCCAAGCCAGCCAACTACTCAGTAACTATGACCTAGTTTGGTGGTTCTCACCCCCCAGCTGCGTGTTTTAATCACCTGAGACCTTTAGAAATGCAAAGACCAGGTCCCACCTTAGACTACTTGAATCTGACGTCCCTTGTAGGTAGGTCTCGGGCACATGTGCTTTTTTATTATCTTTCACAGGCCACCTAGGTAATTCTAATACGCAGCCATGGTTGAGAACCACTTACGAGTGGAAATGTGGGTAAGAGGAAGTTCTCACGTTTGCAAGTGGATACAGTGGCTTCAGCAGGTGTGGGTGGAGGTGCTGATCAGTCGCAAATGTTTTGAAGCTTCACCGGGCACGAACATTCATTTGTTTTCTCATCTGCTGTGAATAACAGCAGCTCCTCGATTCATTAAGGCTTCCCTCTTCCACTTGGTGCTGAATATAATTTCAGGAGCCCTGGCTCAGAGCGAGCGGTGCTGTCGGGATGCATTTATTAGATTTCCTTCTGAGAGATCAAGCTCTGGCTTCTCCTCTGAGTCGAGCGCGAGTTGCTTGTTGCCCTCGGAATTAGGTGGGTTGAGAAGGTCAGAGAGATTTACCGGGATCATGAACAATTTGGGTACATTTCAGGCCGGAAGGGGGCTCAGGCTGGTGTTCAGTGGTGGGCCGGATGTCCTGGGTGACACTGTGACCTTGGGCGCGTCGCGTAGTCTCCCCGAGCCTCCGTCGCTCTGTCTCTAAAAAGGGCAGGTAATGCCATTCCCACTAGACAAGGCCAGCGTTCCAATGAGACGGTGACATGGTACTCTTCACATATGTTTGTCTCAGGTGCTTTTTACATCAGCCCCGTGCACATGGGTGCTATCATCCCCATTTTAACCGACAAATAAACCGAGGTCTGAGAGTCCAGTAACTTGTCCAAAGTCACGTTATCTGATAAATGATAATACCAAGAATATGGCCTTGGCCTTCAGACTTCAGAGCCCATAGTGTTAATCCCCAGATAAAATGCTATGTGCTGTGGCACCTGACAACTGTATAAACCCAACCATATATTAATTTTTTTAAGGGTCGTACTTTCAAGATTGACAGCTTTACTGTTTGTTAGAAGTAAAATCTTGTGGATTCGTTAGACATCGTGGCGGGCATCTATTCATGTTTTATTTCGTTCCTTCATTCAACACGTAGTTCGGGAAGGGAACTAAGTTTGTCCAAGGCTGGTCAGCACAGGTGCCGTGGGAATGAGGAGGCGGTCGTTTCTGAGGACCTGAGAAGGTAGGAAGGAGGTTGGCCTGAGTAAGCTCTTCATTTTGCTAAAAGTCTTCCATTGCAGAGTGCTGAACAGGCCCCGGTGTGCCCGTCTATGCAGTGATAAATCCACACTGACAGGCCAGACCATTAGAGCAACAGAAAGCCCGTTACATCGTGCTGCGCCAGTGATCCAGGCGGTATAGATGAGCGTGCGAGCAAGCAGGAGCCCAGAGGGTCGTGTGGCTGCCATCCATCACCCCCAGGCGGTGCCGCTGCTTCTTGGCGGGTGCCCGGTGGCTCTTCAGTTCACGGACCCCGCGGCCTGGAGTCAGGCCGACCACGGGGCCAGTCTGGCTCCGATCGGTGAGGAGTCTGCCTCTGTTCTCTGTTCTGATCTCAGGCATGTTCTTAAGGCGCCTGTGTCGATTTATTCTTTTAAGTCACTCAACCAAAAAGTACTGAGCCTGCAGGGTGCTGGAAGGGCCGATGAGTGAGACCGAGGCCCCTGTCCTCACAGAGGCCACGATTCAGGATGAAAAGGAGCCCGCCAGCAGACAGGCATCACTGTGCCGGCCGTGGCCTCATAGTTAGAGCTACGTTAAGGAGGACGTCTCCCTGGTCGACTTGAGCGTCTCCTTAGTGGGGGGACCCAATCCTGTGACCTCACATTTTTAGTTTCCCAGGATTCTGGAGAAAAATATCTAGCAGACCCAGGCAGGCCTAGGGTCCAATTCCCATCACATCGGCTGTGGGATCTTGAACTTGAAAAACCTCCTCAGTCTCTCGAGCCTCAGTTTCCCCAAAAGTCTGCAGTCTGTGCAATCGGATGTGTCTGGGCCTCTGTAGTATTTCCTGACACTGGGACACATGAAGACATATTATCATCCTTTTAGCACGCCTTTCGCTCCCCCCAGCATGCCCTATCATTATTCTCCCTGGTTCTGGATTGCCTTGGTTTACCCCACTGCTTTGCATCTCAGGGGCATTTGGGGATCATAATATTGTTACAGCTCAGCCTTTCTGAAACCTTCCTCCCTTGCCTTTAATATATATCTCTTTTTTGCGTCTCCAGCCCCTTGGCAGCTTCCTGTGCTCACACCTTAATATTTCTCTGGCCAGTCCAAAGCGCTTCTCCAAGGTCATGGGATCTAAGTATCCTTAAAGGCAAGGACCCAGGATTCCTTGGGGCAATGGATTCAGGCCCAGCTGACGCTTCTGTGGCACCCAGCAGTATCTCACATAGTACAGGCACTCAGAAAATAAGTTTCGTGCCTGCCTGCATCACACCCGTTCCCTCATTTTGCCATTTCGAAATGGTTGTTGACAGATTCAGAGAGGGTGGGCGGCTTACCCTAGGTCACACAGCTGAGTCTTCAGCAGAACTTGAGCCCAGGCTGCGTGATGCCACGTGTACAGGATTGAGCATTTCCCCTGGGCTGGGGGAATTTCCCACCAGTGCTTCTCCAGGGTCACACATCGTGCCTCACAATGGCCCACATGGAAGGACCTTCTGCTGTCCTCACTTTGCAAATGAGGAGTCTGAATCTTGGGGAGCTCAGGAGCTTGTCCCCAAATCACAGAGCTCGGGAGCTGGCAGAGCTGGGGTTCAAACCAGGTCTGACTTCAGAGACTTTATTCTTCACTACTGTTTCACCTGTCCTTCCTAATACCCAGCTCTGCGAGGTGGTGAGTAGTTGGTGGCAGTCAGAGTGATTCCGAAGAAGAGACAGAAAGTGCTCGAGGTGGACAAGGTGGGTGGAGCATTTAAATATGAGCTTTAAATACATAGATAAGCAAATACATAAATAATAATGAATGAATGAATGAATGAATGAATAAATAAATAAATAAATAAATAAATAAATAAATAAGAGCTTTCAGGACCAGGATGGTGCTGAGGGTGTTTATGCCACAGCAAACCACTGAAATCATGGGAGTTTGGATAAAAGGGGCCCATTTAATGACTGCGTTTTATCTGGGGACAGATGGGGTCTTTTATAAAAGGACCACATTCGGGAAGAGAAAATAAGCAGAGACACAAACAGCAACTCATATGTTCAAAGCCTGAAGCAGATTTCCTGTCCCAGGGTCATTGTTAGTAAAAAATGTTTCTATGAAAGTTTCCAAAATTATAGATGCCTCAAAAATATTCACTGAGCTACATTCGGGCTATTTTAAGGCAGTCCCTTAAAATAAGGCAGTCCCACTGCCTCTAAAAGATTGAAACGCATTCAGAAGCATGAATCATAGACCAATAACTTGTGATACAAGAGAGAGACTACTGATAGTTTATAATTCAATTTCGGCCTGAAATGAAGTTTAATAATACATAGAGCGGCCTCGTTTTCCTCTTATTAAAGTGAAGGATATGGCTTCAGGGAGAAATTAGCTAATCGAATAGAAATATTTCAGCTATAAGAAAAATAAAGGACACAGATTGCCCTCCTGAAAGGAAAAACAGGAACTGCGCAATCTTGAGAAGTAGATTATCTTTCAACTTGAAGAAAGTACTCACAGACGAAGGCCTGTATGACAACTCAAGAGACCCCAAAGAAGAATAAGCCAGGGAAAAACCCCAACATTTTTTAAAGGTGGACAAGGGAAAGTCAAACCTTGTGAGTGTGAGCTTTGACCTTTTCCTACCCCTGGAGTCATAGCTCTGCTCTCTCAGTCTTGTGTCACCTAGACGCGACCTGCACCTTACCGCCCCCTTCCCTGTGTCCCCCTTGCCCTTCTCCCTGTCTTCCCATGTTCCACCTAGACTCTTGCAGTCGCTTCCTCATTGTGTCCAGTCTTCTCCTCGCTGTGTCCAGTGTCTCCTTCACATTTGCCAGCTAAGTGATCTTACTAAAATGCCAGGGATGCTTGGGTGGCTCAGTCCGTTGAGCGTCCGACTTCAGCTCAGGTCATGATCTCACAGTTCGTGGGTTCGAGCCCTGCATTGGGAATCTCTCTCTCTCTCTCTCTCTCTCTCTCTCTCTCTCTCTCTCTCTCCCTCCCTCCCTCTCTCTCTCTCTCTCTCTTCTGTGTGTGTCCTTCCTTAGCTTGTGCTCTCTCTCTCTTTCTCAAAATAAATAAACTTGAAAATATGTATATATAGGAAACGTTTTTTTTTTAATAAAATAAAATACTTAACCATGTCTGTGATTTTCTGAAAATTATTCTGCAGTTGAGTCTCGTCACTTGCAGGATTAAGTCTAAACTCATGATTTCAGTCCTATTTACCTTCATGGTCTGCTTTCCTTCTGCTCTCTATTCTGTTCCCTGAGGAACTCTGTCCTCCGTCTAATCAGTTTCTTGCAAATGTCGGAACACATTCTGCTCTTTCGTGCCTTCCGGTTGCCTATCTATCTTCTCTGTCTGCTGTGAATGTCATTACCTTACTTGTTCATCTGACATGATCCTGCTTCTCTTGGACACTTCTCTCAAACATCATACTCTCTGTTAGGTGTTATTTTGGTGTTTGGATTAGAGGAAATACCGAATTTTGCTAACTGCTTGGGACAGTATTTCCTGGGCTGTTCTTGATCTCTTTGGTTTCTGACGCTGCTATCCCATAAACCAAATTTCACATTACTGGGGCCTCTTTTCATGTAATTTGCTCTGTTGCCTTCACATCATAATTCGGGCAATGTACTGTTTGGATTATTAAAGATACTTAATAACTATCATTTTCTTTTAAGACAAGGCCCCTGCCTTTACTCCTGTTTTTCAAAAAATTCTGGCATATTCTCCCATGTTACTTTGGAATCATTTAGTTTAACTTTGTGTCTATCCTCCACCAAAATCTTTGGGGTTTGGGAGGAATTATATTAAGCCTAATGAATTGGGAAATAATCAAAATCTTTACAGTAACATCTTTTCTTCCAGAAACAGTTTTTTTTTCTGTATGTCTTCCTAGAGATCTGAACATTTGGTGTTAGGATTTTCTTTCCCTCATTATGTGGTTGCTGGAGTTATTGTTGGTTATGCTAATTTAAATGCAATTACTTTTTTAGTTTTATTGTTTCTGTTTATGTGTAGGAAATGTATTGTTTTGGGCACGTGCATTTATTTTTATACCCAGCCACTTTGCACTCTTGTCTCTTGTTAGTTACAGTGCTTGGTTTGGCTGCTATTTTTTGTTTGTTTCGTTTTCAGTTGGTTTGCTTGGGAGGACTCCTTCAGAGGTGGATTTTAGAGCCAACTCAGCTGGTTCCCTAGTGACTGTGGTGTGATCTGGAGCAAATTAACCTCACGGTTTTTCAGTTTCCTTATCTGCTCATTGAGTCTACGATAGCACCTACCTCCTAGGGTTATTGTGGAGATTCACTTAGGAACTTTACCTAAAGTGTTAACCAATGTCAAGTCCTCATGAGGACTCCATAAACATTACCTCTTTCTATTTCTGGAGATAGACAGTCATGCTACTAAAAACAATGGTATATTGCTCTCCCTTTTTGCAAAATCCAGAACTCTTAGTTTTGATTTCTAATTCTTCTGATTTTTCCTTCTTAAATGAGACTATAAAATTACTTTGATGATAATACGGGTCCTTGTCTTGTCCATGATACTAGTTGGATCCCATGTCATAGCTCACAGTCAAAATATTTTCTCATGTGAACCAAACATTCTTCTGTTTTTAATTTACAAGATTTTTTCCCCCCAAGGAGGGATAATAAAGTGGACCACTTGTTCTGTTGCTATGAACAATTAAGTGACTTGCTGATTTTAAACCCTGTAGCATTTCTGCCATACACCCTATTTGGTGGTTGCAGGTTATCCCTTTAAATTGCTCTTCTGCAATCCATACACTAACATTTTGGAGGACTTTTGCACCCAGCTCCTTAATGTAGATATTTTCTCCCTTCTGTCAGGTTCTCTCCTTGAAAGACTCTATTCTTGTTTCACAGAGACCAGGTTCTCCCGAATCCTACTGCAAAAGCTTTTCTTGCTTTTTGAAAATGTTCTTCGGGCTCCCGGAGCACATCTCCGTCAGAGGTATCTTCTGGCTTTGAGACTTCAGGATAATGTTTTCCTCCACTCATATCACACTGCTCTGTTCGTAGATTCTGTGTTTCTCGTATTTTTTCCTTTTGTCATCTATAGATAAGGGGTTTCTTTCCAGCCCAGAGCTTGGCAGCAGGCAGACTTATGGGAACCACCTGTGGCCTCACTCACTGCCACATTAGGGACGGTCACAGCTTTTTGCCAGGTATACATCGAGGAGATCGGTGGGCACCGTGCCTCCTGGCCCAGTCCCAGGGGCTTCCAGGCATTTGGTCTGTGCAGATGTGATGGACTGTGATGGGGTCTTCTGTTTTCTGGCAGTCAGTCCGGTTTTCCATCAGTCCACGGCACATGGAGGACCACTGCCCAAGCTCTTCCTGTCTCCAATCCCAGTGGATGTTTCTCCTGCAGTGAGCCCATCCCCTCAGGACACAGCATGTGCCCTGATGTTCTCTGCCTTGGCTTTTCCCTGGAGATGAAAAGACTGGAGGAAGGAAGTGACTGAACACAGTGTCGGCTGACTCATAAAGCAGTGCTCACAAGCAGAAAGAGGTCTGCTGACTTTTCTAGTAAGTACAGACCCTGGTTCTCCGTCAGTAGAGAGAGGAGGGCAGATGTGTCCTGTATGAGTTCCCTATGGCCGCCATAACAAAGTACCACAAACTGGGTGGCTTAAAACAGCAGAAGTTTATTCTCTCGCAGTTTGGGAGGCCAAAGGTCTGAAAGCAAAGGGTCTACCGGGCCACCTCTGCAGGCACAAAGGAAGACCCCTTCCTGGCTTCTCTCAGCTTCACTGAGCTGCTGGCCATGGTGGTGGCCTTTTTCCTTCCGGTCTCCACCTCCGTCTCACGTGGACTTCTTCCCTATGTCTGTCTGTGTGTCTTCTCCTCTTCTTACAACGACATTAGTCATTGGATTTAGGACCCACTCTACTCCTGTATGACCTTGTCTTAACTAATTACATCTGCAGGTTCTCAGGTTCTAGAAGGACATAAGTTTTGAGGGGACACTATTCAACCCACTATACAGCAGCACCTCTCAGCCTGGCTGGGCCTCTCTCTTCCAGAAGACAAAGTCTTCAGAGGTCACTTAGTCTTTCTTGAGTCTAGCTCCTCTGAGTTAAACTAATAACAGTTAATAATTACTTAGTATTTCCATGGGCCAGGCACTTTACATGTGTGAATTCATCAAATAGAGTTGATGAAAATTCTTTCCAAATGCTGACATTAATTGACTTATCACTTTTGGGTTTTGGTATAGTTCTGAGTTAGGAAAGTTTGCCTTTTTCCTGAGTCATCGGTATTTTCATGAGGAGTAGGAAGAGGGTGGGCAAGCCTTCCTGGACAGATACCATCTTAACCTTTCTGTCTCTTGAAGGCTAAGGTTACTTTTATTTCTTTTATTTTTTTGCTTATTTTTAAAATCAATTAGTAACCAAAGGGCAGTCCTATTTCTCAATTTCCAGATTCTTTGGTGCCCTCTTACTTTTGATCTCACGTAGTACCTGTGTAATGGTTGTGCAGTGGCCTATATAGAGCACATAGCACATAGCTTCTGGGGTCAGAAGGCTCATCACTGGGTCTTGCCTTTGGATGGGTTTACCGGACTCATTCTCCATGCGCCCCACCCCCACCCCCCACCGCCTGAGTCACCTCAAGCCCCAATACAAAAATTGGGAAAGTTCCAACTTCCTAATCAGGATGTTTAGCTGTTTGCCTGTGATGCCCAGCACCCCCGTTGAGAGCCCTCCTCCTCTGCCTTCATGCAGGTTGGGGGGGGGGGGGGTGGTTGTTGAGGGACATGACCAAGCTTGCATCAGTCAGTTACAGGAGCAAACACCCAACCCGGGCAGTGGGGCTCATCTCCTGGCACCCCATCACTCCTGCTCCTCAGTGCTCCTCCTTTTCCCCAGGCCCTCACCATGGGGACCACAGTGGAATGCTCTGCTCCCATGCCAGCAGTCCCCACGGAGAATGGAGAGAAAGGAGCCTTAAGAGGCACTAGCAGCAGATCCTGCTCCGAGAGGGGTAGCGAGCACTGGAAGTGGACCCTGGGGGGTTTTAGGGTAAGGGGACCCGGGCCTGAGGGCGCACAGCAATACGGACGGACAAGGAGCTAGTAAGTGAGAAAGGGCAATCGCTAGGGAGCAGGAAAGCACTAGAAGGAATCCCGGGTGAGGACGTGAAGTCTGCAGGCCCGTCCTGGCAAAGCAGCAGCAGCCCAGGGATCTGAGCAGGGTTTATTTCCACTCTTCTCCTCTGCATCCGCCCCCCAGACAGAGGGGACGGGCACATGTATTACCTCTGTTTTTAAATTGCTTTGAACTTAGCATTCTGGGGTCAGCACATTTATTCTAGTAACTCATTTATGTGAGGGGATCTGGCTTTCCTAGTAAGGGTTGTGATACAGACTTCCTTTTCTTAGGCTGTCATTGGATTTAAGTGGGAAAGAAAGTTGGTTTAAAAATATAACTAATAGTGCAGCTAGTCTCCCTGGATAAGACAAAGACGGCGATAGGGTGTCTGACCAACGGACATTTGGGAAGGCCTGGGAGGGATCTAGGGCCCTTCAAAGTTCAGTATTTCACCGCTCAGTGTTCTCCGTGAGACAGCTGGGATTCAAACTCCGAGAGAGGGACCTATTCAAAGGACTTGGTGATCAAAACGATGTAGATTTGTCTTGCCTTCTTTTTTTTTTTTTTTTTTTTTTTACATCTTTTAATGTTTATTTAATTTTGAGAGACAGGGAGAGAAAGAGAGGCAGAGTGTGAGCAGGGGAGAGGCAAAGAGAGCGGGAGACACAGAATCCAAAGCAGGCTCCAGGCTCTAGGCTCTGAGCTGCCAGCAGAGAGCCCCATGCGGGGCTCGAACTCAGGAACGCGAGATCATGACCCCAGCCAAAGTCCGACCCTTAAGTGGCTGAGCCACCCAGGCGCCCCTGCCCTACCTTCCTAGACCGTTCTTCTGTTCACTTTTTTTGTTTGCAGAATCCTTATTATACAGGTACAAGTTCATTCCTTTATCTAGAATATGGTGAGAGTCGGATTTCTTGCATATGGTCCTTGCTACTCAATGGGAGTGATTTTTTCGGCAACAGTGCTGGCACTGGCTTCATTTTCTGAGGAACGCCTGTCCATGCGGGCCGTGTTCAGGGTGCCAGTCCTGCTGGAGCGCTGAATGGGTCATTCGCACACACATCTCTTCCAATGCTCATGGTGCTCCATGCGGTAGCTGTCCACCTGCAGATCGGCCCCTAAATCAAATACCAGAACAATATCAGAATCAATATCAGAAAACGCAGAACAGTGCCTGGCAGGTAGTAGGTGCTTAATAAGTATTCATGGACTGGATAAGCAGCAGGAGGTGATAATAGTTAACGATCAGATAGACCTGGACCTTGGTTCCGCCACTTCCTAGCGGTGGGATCTTGAGCTATTTACTCACCCTGTCTGAGCCTCAGTTTCTCTTCTCTGTAAAGTGGGGGTGACAACATTCTTACGGCACGGGGGTATTGTGAGACTTCCATGACTTCCACGAGCAAGCGAACCATGCCAGTCACTGGGCCTGCCCCACTGCAAGCACTCTCGTTGCTGATACTAATGATTATAAAAATAAATGTTAAGCGGTTCTGAATTACGGTGCCTGATTCCCACATCTGCCTTATGTATGGCTCTTGCATGCATCCTTAATGATTTAGCTTTGGGAACCCCATTTTTCTCCCTGCTGCTGTATTCTTTCTGGAAATGCCTTCCATCTTTGTCTGTGTCTCCAGACCCTCCAGAGCCAGGTCCCCTGTCTGGCCCTTCCCATTAGCTGACTCCTTCTCTCTGTGCTCCTGCAACCCTCCCGGTACCCTTCTCTCCAGGGGTGTTTGTCACTGTGGATGCTGAGTTGCCCTCTTTATCTGTTCTCCTCCTCACTGGACCAGCTTGTCCAAAGGCAGGATTGCAGCTGGAGATTCTGATGAGGAAGGAGGCCATGGAGGAAGAGAGGGACCCAGGCTGGAAGTCAAGCACAGTCGCAGGGTCCAGCTCTATTTTTATTCAACCTAAAACCTGGGACTGCTTGTCTTGTGAGGCTCCTGGAGATGTCTTGCCTTTCTTTGTTCTTCAGCCTTCCTGCCTGTGGCTCCCCGCAGGCCTGACACTGACAATTCTCAGGAAGCCCCAGGAAGCCTTAGTGCTTGTTTCTAGGACAGGAAGCATGCTTGTCATCCTCAGGGGGCCAGAGGAGGAGACAGGCTCTCATGGGAGGAAACCAGCTGGCCCGGGGAGAAAAGAAGCTGGCGGATGCATTTTTGTCACCGGGGAGCATAAAGAGAACCATAAGGGAGCTTTGTGACTCCTCAAGAGTCACATAACCTTTCTGATCTTCTGTTTCCGCAGCTCTAAGACTTAAAGCTTGATTACAAGAGCAGTTTTCCAACTGCGTTCAGCATCATGCAAAGCATTCTTCAGGCTGATTGGGCCCCCAAGTCTGGGAAGAAGGGGGAGGCCTGTGGCCAAGGCCCCTCCCTTTGTTCCCCTGCCAATCACAGAGGCCCCTCCCTCACATGTGCCACCAAGCACAGAGGCTCCGCCCTTCTTACACCCACCAATCAGAATAGCTCTGACCAAAGGGATTTACATATTGAGCCTTCCTCTGTGCTTTTCTTTTATACGATACCATTTTTTTGGCTTTTAAAAGCTTAAAATGCCCCAGAACGAAATCATTTGCACGTCTTTTTCCATGCACAAGAATGTACGTTACTAAAAATTACACTGAAGTTTGCAAGGACAAGAAGAAGGAAAAGGTGAAGTGATGAGCATTTATGGGCCTTCTTCTGTATACTCAGCACTACCGTGAATCCTTTAGTGACCGGTATCCTGGCCCAAAGCTGACTCTTCTTTTGCACTTAGCTCAAGACTAAGTTTACTGAGGAACAGATCATGCTTGAGATCACTAATTCCGTTCAATTAAACAAGTATTTATGAGCCAGTGCTATCCCCTGGGCTCTGGGGATTCTGCATTAAAAAAAAAAATAACATTGGCCCTGTTGTTATGGAGCTTACAGTCCTCTGAGGAGTCCTGGATCTGGGAAAAGATGTGTGTTGTTTTTTTTTTTAAATTTTTTAGTTTTTATTTATTTTTTGAAAGAGAGAGAGAGAGAGAGCACGAGCAGGGGAGGGGCAAAAGAGAGAGGGAAACAGAATCTGAAGCAGGCTCCAGGCTCTGAGCTCTAAGCACAGACGCGGGGCTCGAACCCATGGACCGTGAGATC
Source organism: Panthera pardus (assembly GCF_024362965.1). Lineage (NCBI taxonomy): Eukaryota > Metazoa > Chordata > Mammalia > Carnivora > Felidae > Panthera > Panthera pardus. The sequence continues at coordinate 73,152,741 of NW_026527002.1, read as the reverse complement.
ATGACCTGTGCCAAAGTCGGTCGCTGCTTAACCAACTGAGCCACCCAGGCACCCCTGGCAAAGGATGTTTTAAAGATAAGCTGATTAGGCCCAGAGCAGTGAAGTGATTTGGTCCGAGTCTCACACAGCAAGTGATATCCCTAGAACTAAGCTGTAGGTTTCCAGTGATTTCTATAAACTGCTTCACTTCTGCCTTCCCAGTTTATTACCTATTATTAGCAGGATGACTAGAAGCTGCCTCTTGAATTAGCCACAATCTCAAGCGGCTTACGTGGTCTGCAAAGGAGCCAGTCTTGCTCTTAATGGCCCCGGCGGGGGCGGAAAAAATAGGGAAATCTTCTCATTCCACTCTCACTATGGATTCTCACTGCCACGTGGTGTCCCTGTTGAACACAGGTCCTGCACAGCCCGGTCGCTGCCTCTTCACCCTGCACAGGAGCTGTTACTGGCCCCAATCCTACACTTGTTTGCAAGGTGCTGCAAACTTGGGTTCCAGGATTTCACCTCTTGGATTCCATGCTTTTATGCTGAACCATTGGTTCATAAAGAATATTTTCATGGCTAGGTGGCTGGATCGGCTTTAGCTGCGTATAATACTGGGATCAACCTTCCCCACAAATTCTGTGGTCCACGCGTTAAATCAGTGTTGCTGACCAAGACTTTCCCAACCTCTGAGCCATTTCTGTGTCCCGTCTTGTTTATTTCCGTGTATAATCCCATGGACACTTTTTGCAGTCTTCTCCCACTTCCCAGCTCAAGATATAAAGGGATGCTGTGGAGGCTCTGTCTGTCTTTGTTAAGCCAGGTAAAAGTCCATGATCCTCTTTCCGCGGAGCAATTTGTGTGTGTATATAATGAGGGCTATCACTCATGACACTTTGCCCTAAATAGCAGTCTTTCTAAGGTTACCTGGTCTCTCTCTCTACAAAGAGGTTGCTCTCTTTTATATTAACTTACAATTCGCACAACCTCTTCCTAGCTCGTCTGGTCCCTATAGTAATTTCTCTTTTTAATAAGTTCGGATGTGCATATATTGGTGTGATTTAGCTGTGTCACACCTATGCACACTCAGCTGGAAACGGGTTTGAGCCTCCGGGGTGAACCACTGCCCCTCTCTGAGAGTCACCATGTGGTCTCCGTGGCTGTGAAAGCTTAATGGAAAGTGCTTCCTGGGTGGGGAGTGAGAGAAAAACAAAAACAAACATGCTGAGAACTTCCAGGAGCCAAGAAAATATTCACCTGAGGGAAGGAGAAGGAGAGGCGTTTTTCAGACGCCTACACCTGGGCGCGGTGCAGGCTAATACAAAGGATGCAGGCATTGGAATTGGAAGGGTGTGTGTTCCTGTACTGTGCTTTGATTGGCGTGGCCTCGGGTGAGTCACTCAACCTTATGAGTCCCTTTCCTCCTCTGTAAAGAGTTGAGTACCTACTGTGCAGATTTAAGGAGAAACAACCCAGGGGAGGGAGCTTAGCACATTGTCTGACAGTAAGTAGAACCTTGCACTGTCAGCAAGAAACAATTCGCCTGCAGTAAAGACTGTTTAGTGAAGGGATATTGTGCAGCTCGTGGGCGGGGCTGAGGCAAGGGTAGGCTAGTGAAGCACCCAGAGGCCGGTAACTGCAAAAGCCATTACGACACCCGGTTGAAGGGCCAGGAGGAAGAAAGATACTGGAGTCACTGTGGCTGTCATTTATAAAGCGGGGGCCGCCAAACAGAGAAGCTTTCATTGGGGGCATGGGACGATAACAACTACTGCCAGACTTGGTGCCGAAATTGGGTGGGGAGTGGGGGGGCTCACCTTGCTCCCCAACCTCCTGGCTCCTGTCATTGGCTTGCGTTGCTGTCCCCGCCCCCCGGGAGAGGTGGTTTAGTAAACACGATGAGCAAGGAAGACCAACCCAAGAACCGGTGTTTCAAGAATATCTCAAAGGAGAATCATTAGGGAACGTATTTGTCAGGTTGTGAGGCTCCTAGGGGGGTTTTAGGGCAGTAGGTAGTGAGCGTGGCCTGGACAGAGATTGGCCAGGAAACCAGGGAGGTCACCGGAGCAGTCAGTGGTCTTATCTCTGGAACTTGGCAGTTCATACAGAGCTGTTGCTAACTCAGTTTGTGGTCTTAGGATCTTGGAACATACAGGACTGTGTGAGCTTAATTGGTATTGCATGCCATGATTCATTTGATCCCAACTGGTTTCTGTTTTCTCTCTCATTTCCATTAGCCAAACCCTATCAGACGGTAGCCAGCAAGGGAGCCCAGACAAGATGGTCAGGAAAGGGAGAAATGGTCCTCGCTCCCTCTCCCACTGCTTCATTTCCCCACGGATACTAATTCTTCCTCATTTGTGTCACAGCAACGTGTCACTTTCCTCTTTTCGTTGTCACACTTTGAGAATTATTGCTCCAAGCCTTTGCAAATTATAATCATATATATCACATAGATATAATTTAACATAATATAATGTGCATAATACATAATATAATAATACGTAATAATAATAATAATACATAATATAATGTATTGAAAATATATTATGTTGTTGAACATTTTTATGTGCCAAACACTTCTGCAAGGTGTCTAATGTACCCAGACGTCTTATTTTCTACATCGGCACTGCCCGGCGGAACTTTCTGGAGAAGTTTTATAATCCGTATTGGCAAATATGGTAGCCATTTGGCACATGTGACTACTGAGCATTGTTACTCCCACGCTTATACATAATAAGGAGCGAGGTTTTATAATTTTAGTTAATTTTAGTGAATTTGTATTTAAATGGCCACCAGCAGCCAGGGTCACTGTGTGAGACAGTGCGGTTCTAAATTGCCTCACAAGGGCTACTTTCAGTATCTTCAGTATAGACATGAGAAAACCGAGTCCTGGTGAGATTACGTAACATGCCCACGGTGACCTGGCTGGTAAATGATGGAGCCAGGACCGGGGCTCAGTTCTCAGTGGCCCCCAAAACACTCAGCTCCGTGACATGACTGCCTCCTCTGCCTGGAGACCCTTCTTCTCAGCCTCTTGGCTAACTCCTACTCATCCTTCGTGATCCAGCTCCAGGCTCTCTTCATGAAGACTCTAGAGTCCTCAAGCCCAATTTTCAATACACGTCATCATCATATCCAGTAAATCTCACCCCATGTCCTTTTCAACTTGCATCGAAGTTATTTGCTTAATCATGTACATTTCTTAGCAGAGTGTGAGGTCTTTCAGGAAAAGAACTGAGTCACCGTGGGAGGCACTCGGCAGGTACGAAGAAACAGTTTTGTAAACAAGTGTTTTATCATCATTGCTGCCTTCCACACACTGAAGTGGTAATGCTAGACCCCGGGCTTGTTGGTGCTAATTTCATCCGTTTCCTTCATAGGTTTAAATTCTATAGATCAACAAGATCTCTGCTGAGAGAAAAATTCAGGCCTGCCTGCCTCCCTCTTGGGTTCCTTGTGCACTCCTGTTCTTGGGCGATCAATAGCTCTGGCTAGGAGTATTTTAAGCCTGCTGTCTTTTGACTTGAGCCTTTCTTCTCCCAGCCGTCACGCGTCTGCCAGCACGCCTCCCCAGCAGGGTGGCGGGTCAGCAGTGCCTGAAGATTGTGGTATAATGCAGCAGGTTCTCCTGAGCAGTGTGCAAAGGTGGCCAGCTGCCTTCTGGACAGATACGTACATCTCTGGGTGTCCAGGATAGCCGTGGGCCAAAGAACCACCCTGCTGAAGGGCCCTGGGAAGTGTGAATTTCCTGGTAAAACAGGGTAAAGGCGTTCTGACTCACAATCTGGGACACGGCATTGTTACAAATGATTTGAGAGCAGAAGAGGGAGGACAGCTGAATCCTAAGAAAATGACTCTGAGCCCAGAGAACATTCTGATGGCGTCTATTCAGGACTAGTCTGTGGTCAACCCTTCCGGGTGAAGGGACTCAAAGGAAATGACCCTGTCCCCGTGTCTTCATTGTGTTGCCCACCGTGACTGTTTGTGCTTCAGCCGCTTTGCGTTGCCCTCCGAAATCAGTCCAAATTCCTTAGCGTTGTGTTCCAGCCGTGGCAACAGGTCAAGCCTCAGATGCCAGTGAGGGCCGGGTGGGTAAGATCAAGAGTGAAGCAACAGTTCGGGGGGTTTGACAAACTGGAAAGCCCATAGCTTTTCAAAGGAGCAGCCACTGCTGCATCTGACCGTTGTCACATGGAAGAATGAAAAGCCCACGCTCTCCTTTTTCTTTCAGTAGAAGAGCGAAATCTAGATTTTGGTGTAAAATCGCTGATTTCTCACTTTGCGAGACCAAGTGAAGCACATCTCTGGGTCAGGCTTCGTCCAAGGGCTGTTATTTTGCAACCCGTCATCTGCCCCAGTACCATTGCCCTCACTTCCCTCATGCGCTCCACTTTTCTGCCATTTTGACCATCTGGAGTTTTCTGTCCTTGTTCGTACCTCGGTACGTTTGCACGCGCTGTTCCTTCATCCTACAGATCTTTTCCTGCCCATTCATACATTAAGCCTATACTAGTCCTGCAAGGACCAGCTCAAGTGTCACCTTTTCTAGAAGATTCCCCACATACCCTGGCATTTGCTCCTTCCCCTGGGCTCTTGTGGCTCTGTTTCCACCTGGTCTATCGCATTTGTTCTTCTACATGCGAATTTGTGAGCTCATCGTGGGTTTTCTCAATTTGACAGAGTGCTCTTGAGCTCCAGAACTGTACGATTTACAGAGTCAGCTTTCTGCTGAACCCCGCTCCTCCAAGTGTCCCAGTTGGAACTGATCTGCATCCCCCTCCCACCAGCATGATTCCATCCATATGTTACGATCTCACTGAATGGCAGCACCCCCATCCAGTTATGAGGCAGGAAGTTGGGGAGTCATCTTGGATGCCTTCCTTTCCCTCACCCCTGTAATCCTGTCAGTCACCAAGCAAGACCTCCTTTCGATTTCTCCATTTAGTTCCTATCCCCCTCGGTTGGCCCTTCCTGTCACTTAGTAGACGGTCAGTAAATAGTTCCTTCGTGAACTGTTTAATTGCGGGCTTATTATCACGTAGGATTTCAGAGTCAATTGCACTGTGAAGGCTGCAGCCATCAGGGACGGCTCCCTGAGGAAAATGGAATGGAGTGGGACCTTGCTGGCCGGGTAGGCTGAGGGCAGGAAGGGGGCAAAAGAGTTGGACAGTCAGGGAAGGTGGAATGATGGCTGGAAGGAGCAGGGGCCATTTTACAGCAAGAAGGGCGTGCCGGCCCGACTGGAGTGGAGTATCATGGGATGGATAGACGGAGGGGAATGAGGTGGGATGGGTGAGCCACGCGGTCAGTTCCAAAGGGCCCGGAAGCCTGGAGAACACACCCGGAGTCTGTGCACTGGAAAACGAGGAGCCTTTGCTGGTTTTTGAGCAGGAGATCTGTGTCTACGTGCCCCAAGTAGGAAGGAGCAGAGCAAAATAAAAGCAAAGGATGATGACAGGGAAGCTGACCGCATGGGCCAAGGGCTTGGGGTTCCTGGGAAACTGGGGCGGCCATAAGACACCGGGCCACTGGGCTATGTGTGAGCAAGGGCAGCACTGGAGGGAGACCCTGTACACTGGAGGGACATGGAGTATATATAGAGGAAGAGAGAGACCCAGGAAGCCCATCACCTCTTAGTCTGACTTGCTAAGCAGTGACGAATATGAGCCTTCTCTCTACCACAGTTGGAAGAAAAATGGCCAAGCTGGCCGTGTCTCACTCTTCACTGGCTGGCGTAATCCCTTGTTAGGGCAGCAAGTTCACGAGGATACTTACCACCATCGTGATGCTAGGGGACCCTTGCTAGTGCTTTCTGCAAGCCAAGTGCTTGTCCGTCGTCTTCTCTGGTTCCCACACGAAGCCTACCAGGTCTTTGGTGGTGCCGGTCTTAACCTACTACAGATGAGGCTGCTGGGGTCCTGGAAGAGGATTAACCCACCAGAGGTCGGGCGGGTGGAGTCCCATTATGTGAGTGTTACTTGAGATTCGGTTTAAAACCTAGTTCCCCCGTGGGTGGGTGGGGGGGGGGTTCCTCCAAGATTCTGTTTTAGTGCATGTTGGGTGGGACTGAGGTTCCCAAGGTAGTTCTGGAAACCACAGTGCTTCCCCCCACCCTGCCTGGCTCTGATGTAACAGTCGTGGGGTCACGGGGTCATAGTGCGAAGCGCTGATGTGTCCCCGAGTTGCAGACTTCCCAGTGCCATCTCCAGCCCCTGAAAGACCTTTGGGGCATCTCTCAGCAGGGACCTGTTCTTACAAACTGCCACTTTCTGACAGCCTGTGAACACCAGGGCGCGCCTGGCTTCCGCACCCCCTCCGAGCCAAGACAGAAATAGCCCTTCCTACAGGGAACAAAAATAGAGATCGTGAAACAAATCCGTGTATTCTTATCTCTGTGCAGGGCACTCCTGTCATATGGGCAGCCGCTGCTTCAACATTCTGCCACGTGAAATGGCAGCAAAGGGCTTTCCCTGTCGGGAAGGGAAAATGCAGGAAATGCAGTAAATGTGTCACTTTCCATGATGGAATGATGATCCATGGTCTTGTCTTTTTCTTTTTCTCTTTCCCTCCCTCCCTCCCTCCCTCCCTCCCTTCCTCCCTCCCTCCCTCCCTTCCTCCCTCCCTCCCTCCCTTCCTTCCTTCCTCCCTCCCTTCCTCCCTCCCTTCCTCCCTCCCTTCCTTCCTTCCTCCCTCCCTTCCTTCCTCCCTCCCTTCCTTCCCTTCCTCCCTTCCTTTCCCTTCTCTTCCTTCCTTCCTTCCCACCCTCCCTTTCCTTCCCTTCCATCCCTTCCCTTCCTTCCCTTCCTTCCCTTCCTCCCTTCCCTTCCCCCCTCCCTCCCTCCCTTCCTTCCCCTCCCTCCCTCCCTTCCTTCCCTTCCTCCCTTCCTTTCCCTTCCCTTTCCTTCCTTCCTTCCTTCCTTCCTTCCTTCCTTCCTTCCTTCCTTCCCTCCTTCCCACCCTCCCTTTCCTTCCCTTCCATCCCTTCCCTTCCTTCCCTTCCTTCCCTTCCTCCCTTCCCTTCCCCCCTCCCTCCCTCCCTTCCTCCCTCCCTTCCTCCCTCCCTTCCTTCCTTCCTCCCTCCCTTCCTTCCCTTCCTCCCTTCCTTTCCCTTCCCTTTCCTTCCTTCCTTCCTTCCTTCCTTCCTTCCTTCCTTCCCTCCTTCCTTCCCCTCCCTCCCTTCCCTCCCTTCCCTCCCTTCCCTTCCTTCCCTTCCTTCCCTTCCTTCCCTTCCCTTCCCTTCCCTTCCCTTCCCTTCCCTTCCCTTCCCTTCCCTTCCCTTCCCTTCCCTTCCCTTCTCTTCCCTTAATAGACACATTCTTTCAATCTGCCCTCATTGCAGTTGTATTCAGGTTGCTGTGTGTGTTACTATCATACGTCAGAGGTATGTATAGTTGGATGAGATGTAATCCTTGCCCACACGGGGCTTCCCACTAGTCAGGGAAACAGATGCATAATAGATATTGACAACCCAGGGCTACAGGTTCTGGAACAGGAGGATGCCCAGGGAGTTGTGAGAAGGCACAGACAAGGGCACGCAGCCTCTTTAGAAGCCAACGTCCCTCCGCCCACAGGAAAAGCATCTCCATCATTGCCCGGCCTTGGGCTCAGTTCTGTGACCTTAGAAACAGAATTTAAATTGCTTCATTTTTCAGAGAGGCAGGAAGGAATTACTTGTTGAGACTTTTAAAAAGTCATGTGCCCAATTCTGGAGGAAGTAATAGGACATGTGGGCTGAGAGCCACGGGCACCTCCCTAATTATATTCCGTTTTCCGAAACGAGGACATGCCATTTCTCAGATCTTGGAGCAAGATGCCTCCAAGGGATTAAATATTAATAAGATCCTTCCTTCCTCTTTTTCCATCCTTGTTGCATCTTAAAATGCATTTTCCCTTCTCTTACCTCATTCATTTATTCTCTTGATCCATCCAATTGGAATATGCTGTGAATGTTGCTGGCACAGGGGACACTCATTTAAAATAATGAGTTCCCCCCACGAGTCTTGACCCTGGACAACCATCGGAACGTCTCGAGAATCTAGCTTTCATATGAATACAAATGCTCTGGAACCACCTCCAGGTTAGATTTTTAGGCGATAAAAGCAAAAATGTAGGAAAGTGTGTAGTCTGGTAACATTTGTGTGGGAAATGATTTGGGAGGGAAAAAACGTGCACGCATATTTTCTTCTGTCTGCACAGAATATGTCTGAAAGGATATATAAGAAGCTAGAGGCACTGGTTGCCTGTGGAAATGGGAAGAGTTGTCTAAATAGAGAAGAAGGGAGACCTTATTCTGTAGCCTGTTGAACTCTGTGCCGCATAGAATATGTTTCCGTTTGGAAATAATTTTAGTTAAAATAAAAAGTAAAGAAATAACAAACATTCTCTGCGGACCTCCCAGCAAGCAGACATTCTGAATTAGGGTGTTAGGGTGCCCTCCACGTCCAGTTCTGCCTACCAGCCACCTTTAACTATTTGCAGTTCTCCAAACGGCCCATGTTCCATCCGGCCTCTGTACATTGGCAGATGCAGTTCCCTCTGCCTGGTACACGCTTCCCCTCCACCGACCCGTCTCCACGCCCTCGTTATTACCCGCCGCCCCCGCCCCCACTACCTTCTTCAGAGAGGTGCCCCATCTCTGAAGACAACCCATGCTCTCCCGTGACGATGGCCCATTTACTTGTATGGAAGTGCCCATCAAACTCCGGAGAGAAGAGATCACCTCTGGCATATTCACATGGGAGCCCTGAACCCGGCCCCTAGACTGAGGCAGGTAAATGAAGATTGAATAATGACAGACCAGCGAGCTCTGTAACGTGTCCGCTGCTCCCAATCATGCACTGTTGAAACGCCCTTGGCCTTTAAGAATCCAGGAAAGGGGTTGCCAAACTGCAGCCTCCAGGCCACCAGCTTTTTGTGTAAACAAAGTTTTACTGGAACACAGCCATGCCCATGTGCTTATATATTATCTACAGGCGATTTCTTGCTACAGTAATAGATTTGAGTAATTGTGACAGAGACCATATGGCCCACAAAGCCCAAGATATTTTACTCTGTGGTCCGTTACAGGAAAGGTTTGCCGTTCCCTGGTCCGGGGTTTCTTTGGCTCCTGCTACAAGATTCCAATCCCAGCCGGCTTTGCCTTCTGACTGACTGAGGTGGCTCTTATCCTAGGTTGGCCAAACCATCTCAGTTTGCTGAGGACCGTCCTGATTTTTAACACCTAAGAGTCTTATGTCTTGAGGTGCTTGGGTGGCTCAGTCGATTAAGTGACCAACTCTTGATTTCAGCTCAGGTCCTGACCCCAGGATCATGAGATCGAGCCTCATGTTGGGCTCTGCTCTAGGTATGGAGCCTGCTTAAGATTCTTTCTCTCCCTCTGTGCGTCTCCCCTGCTTGTGCTCTCTCGCTCTCTCTCTCTCTCTCAAACAATTTAACATGAAATGAAATGAAATAAGTTAAAAGAGAGTCTTATGTCTTAGGAAACTCCTCAGTCCTTCACAAACTGGGATGGCTGGTCACCCTATGCGCCCCCTATTAGCCAGTAGACTCCTTGTGGACCGAAACCACATTGCTTCCCAGACACATTCCCCCCTAACAGAGAGCTGAATAGACAACATGGCAGTCTGCATGCCCACAAAAACTCTTAGGGGAACAAGCGCATAAATGGTCATGATTTCAGAATCAGAACAACCCAAGCACTCTGACAACTAAAGTATACTTTTAGGAAGAAGGGTTAAATACCAAGACAGTGAGTTGCTTGTAGCTGTCATTAGTGCCTCCACTGTCTATTTCTACCCCTCACCCTCCGGGGTGGCCTGTGTCCAGCTTTGGCCAATGAAACGAGAATAACACTGACCCATCAGTTCTGTTTGGGAGTGTCAGGAGCCAGTGCATCAGGGGAGCTGTGGGGGACCAGGTGATAGTATAGCATCCCTCAGGGTAGCTCCCTGCCCAGACCCACATGGACTTGTAATGCGAGCGAGATGGAAGTAAACTCTGATTTTGTAAAATTATTTACTTAGTTATTTAATATGAAGTTTCTTGTCAAATTGGTTTCCATACAACAGCCAGTGCTCATCCCCAACAGGTGGCCTCCCCGATGCCCATCCCCCACTTTCCCCTCCCTCCCACCCCCCGTCAACCCTCAGTTTATTCTCAGTGTTTAAGAGTCTCTTATGGTTTGCCTCCTTCCCTCTCTGTAACTTTTTTTCCCCTTCCCCTCCCCTCTTGTCTTCTGTTAAGTTTCTCAGGATCCACCTAAGAGTGAAAACCTATGGCATCTGTCTTTCTCTGTGTGACTTATTTCACTTAGCATGACACTCTCCAGTTCCATCCACATTGCTACAAAAAAGCCAGATTTCATTCTTTCTCATTGCCAAGTAGTATTCCATCGTATATATAAACCACAACTTCTTTATCCATTCGTCAGTTGATGGACATGTAGGCTCTTTCCATCATTTGGCTATTGTTGAAAGTGCTGCTATAAACACTGGGGTACAAGTGCCCCTAGGCATCAACACTCCTGTATCCCTGGGGTAAATTCCTAGCTAAACTCCGATTGCATGAAACCACAGAGATTCGGAGAGTGTGTGCTATTGCAGCATAAACTATCCTATCATGACTGATCTACTGTTCTAAATCATTTACAACATATTTACAACATAAAGTTAGTTTGTATTTGGGCTGTAATGCAGAAGGCTCTAGGAAAAGCCAGGTTAAACCTCCTTGGACAAGGAAAATTATTGATCAACAAATTGTCCATGAAATCAGAATTGTAGGTCACATAAGGTCATAGAATAAAAATGAAGCTTTGGAATCAGAAAGACCGAAGTTCACATCCTGGCCTGGCTATCTGCACGTTCTGTCTTGTAAGGCAAATGACTTGCTGTCCTCAGTCAGCACTGTCCAGTAGAATGTTCTGCAAGGTTGGAGGTGTGCTGCCCTTCACTGCCCAATATGGTACTTGCTAGCCACGTATGACGATTTCAGTTTGAATGAATTAAAGTTAATTAAATGAAATTTAAAATTCAAGTTCTCAGTCATCATAGCCACGTTTCAAGTGCCCAGTAGCTTTAATGTGCAGAGAAAATATATATAAAAACACCCGACCTTGGGGCGCCTGGGTGGCTCAGTCGGTTGAGTGTCCGACTTCGGCTCAGGTCATGATCTTGTGGCTTGTGAGTTCGAGCCCCTTGTCGGGCTCTGTGCTGGCAGTTCAGAGCCTGGAGCCTGCTTCCGATTCTGTGTCTCCCTCTCTCTCTGCTCCTCCCCTGTTCACGCTCTGTCTCTCAATAATAAATAAACGTTAAGAAAATTAAAAAAAAAAAATACCCGACCTAGAGTAGTTGCTCAATATGAAAATTCTTCCTCTTGCCAGCAGTTGATCTGTTCCACATTCCTGCAGACAAGGGGGGTATAAATACACCACTCAGAGAGATAATGTTTGGTGAACAGCTGCCAGTGTGGTCAGCATGGGGCTGTAGGGTCAGCCATAAGTCTGGATGTCTACAGTTTAAGAAATACAAAGGATCTGATCATTCAGACATCCCACGAGTACTTATGAAGGTATTTCCCTGGGTTATGAAGTAAGTCTGAAAATCTTAAGAGTTTAGCCCCAGAATGAGAATTTCCCAGTGGAGAGGGCAGATAGACCAAGAGTCCTAACTTTCCAGTTTCAAACTTTTTCTTTCTGATTGTCCTTTTCATCCTCAGGTGGCTCCCACAGAAGCACTGTTTCCCACAGTAATGGCCCACAGAAGCCTAAACCCCTTGCCCACAAACCCTTTTAGCATCACTGAAATAAACTCATCTTTCAAAACTACCTTACTGAACTCCAAGGGAGAACATTAGAGGGATAATCTCAGAGCCTATGAGGAATTTACTTCCAGTAACGGCATTTATGAAGGAGAGAGTTCTGGTGCTTTCCAGAGAGAGTTCTAGTCCTTTCTAGAACTCATCATCTCTTTCCCAATTGGTATGACACTTGAAGGTAAGGACACCCTTGCATGAGTCTTATCACTCAGTCTCTGGAGCATTGCCCTACACAGCATGACTCTTTCATCATCAGGACCTAGAGAAATGGAACCCTCCTCCCCACCCAATGCCTTCTATTTCATTCCAATGTCCCAGTCTGAAGACCTAACCCTTCCATGGACTGACACCAAGAAGGACCTCCCTCTTCAGGTCTGACAAGTCCTCAAGCCCAACTGCATGACCATGAGCCTTTCAACATGGAACCCAGTCACCATGTAATAAGAGGTATAGCATTTCAGTAACTGGCCAATCATTTTCTCATGTGAAACTGGATTAAAATCATGCAAACGTCAGTGTTAAATCACTAGTGATAGTCCTCTGGGAAGATCATGGTTTTTACTGAGCCTAAGACAAATGACTAGCCATTTATCCAACTCTGCATGCATCAGTCCACCCATCCTTCCTTCTGTTGGTCCATCTCACTATCCATCTATTTATGCGTTTGTCCAATCATCCCCACCTGTCCTGTGTCCCTCCCTTCCTCCCTTCCTTCCTTTTTTCTTCCCTCCCCACTTCCCCTCCTTCTTCCTTCCTTCCAACTGTATATCCACCTACCTGCCCATGAACATTTGTAATGTGATAGTCAACAATTTGTTCTCTGGAGTCAAATTGAATGGGTTTGGATTACAACTGTAAGTTATTGCCATGTGACTTGACCTCTCTAAACCTCCTTTTCCTCATTTCCATGGTGGAGGTGAATAACAATATTTACTACATGCTTCTTGGGTTGGGTGAGAATTGCCTAAGATATTAAAGTCTCAGGAACACTTTGTGAGATACGTAGCTATTATTATTAATTACCTACTATAGATATTAAGGAAACCAAGACATGTAAGGTCTAGCCAACATGAACTCCTCACTACAGTGAGATTCAAACCTTTTCCGCTTTTTATGTAATTGATTATTTTACTATTTATCACTTAAAGTAGCAACAGGTCAGTCAAACATATCATTTGAAAATTACAACCCATGGGACACCTGCGTGGCTCAGTCGGTTGAGCTCCCAACTCTTGATTTGGGCCCAGGTTATGATCCCAGGGCCGTGAGATCGAGCCCTGCATCAGGCTCTGCGCTGAGTGTGAAGCCTGGTTGGAATCCTCCCTCTGTCTTCCTCTGTACCTCTCCCCCACTCGTTTGCACTCCCTCTCTAAAATAAAAAATAATTAATTACTTAAAATGAGAAAAGGAAAGAAAGTTAGACGCCAGTATGTGAAAAGCAGACTCCAGAACCCTTAACTGGGTGCGTCATGAACAATGTTGGGCATTTGGACAGGACTAAGGTGGGATGGGGCCTTTTGGGGGACAGTTGGTCCTACAATCTCCCCAGCAGCAGCCCCTGTTCTGTGTGTATCAGTCGGGCCCTAGACTGTCTGTACAAAGGATATTTCCTTTGTTATCTCTCTTCTGTTATCTGCCCATGGAGGCCAAGCTATCTGTCCTCATTTTGTCTTCTAAGACAGGCTTAATGTTGTTGTTGGCTTTTTAAAATTATTTTTTCCCTTAGGGTCCTCACCTGGTATCCAGACCTCAGTTATAGATGGTTTGAGTGAATGGATCGCCCCAATAATTTGGAGATCTTGGCTCTGGGGTCCTCTCCTTAGATGGGGCTCAATACTTTGTTTTCATCCAATTATGCATGGATAGCATCTTTCATACCTTTTGTTCAAGAAGCGAAAGCCTTTATTTTCCCCAAGTGAAGCCTCTTGTGGATTTTTAGTAAATAAAATAGACAACGTGAATCTTGTAAACAATCAGAGATACACTTTGGGGACAATATTATCTGAGCTAAGTGTGGTTAGTTGTGATCGAGAAACATGTCTGAAAAGTCTAGTAGAAATGTAAAACTTAATTCACCTCAATTAATAAATTGCCTTTATCACGATATAATTTGGATGACCTGACTTTGGAAATGCCCTGGAAAACAACAACAATAATAAATGGCTCCTCTGTGCATATTTCACATCAGCAGGCTAAACTTTGGCGATGGAGAATTCTTTTTATTGGTCGTTTCCCAAGCTGTGAAAGGAACATTTGTGTTCATCTCTCTCAGTATCCAAAAGGGAAAGTCTATTTGTGTTCAGATGAGAAAGGCAAAGAAATTAACATTTATGGTGCACCTGCTAGGTGTTCGCGCTGTGCTGAGCGCTTGATAAGCATTACCAGCTCCGTGAATCCTTAATGCCATTCTCTGGATCTGCTGCCTCCGTTTCCTCCCCACGCACTCCAGTCTGGCTTCTTTCTTCCACCATTCACCAAAATAGTTCTTGCCAAGGTCTCTAGTGCGGGACATTAAGTCCAGTGGACACTTTCCAGTCTTCATCATATTTGATACCTCAGCAGCATTCAGCACTTCTGGAAATCTCTTCCTTTATCTTCCATGAAACGATACATCCTGCTTTTCCTTCTCTCTCTCTCTCTCTCCCTCTTCCCCACCTTTTTCTCTCTGATTGTTTGTTCTCTGTTGTCTTGGAGGCCCCCATCTTTCCCAGGTGGAACACATCCCTGCCGAAATCTCACACGCAAGACCCCCCACTCTCTTCCGTGCACATTCCACTCACAATTACATATCTGTATATCTGTTCTCAGTCAGAACATCTCCTTGCCTTCTTGTCGTCACCCCTCAGATAACTTCATCTTTTTCTCTAAAACCTTGTGGTTTCCCAGTATTTTCTCAGCTCTGTGGGTGACACTTCCATCCATTCTCCAATAGAAACTTACAAAACACCCTTGAAATCTCCCTCTTTCTCATCTTCCATATCCAACTGATCACCAAGCCTTCATGGCTCTACCTCCAAACTACCTCCTGAGGTCTCTCTCTTCTCTATTCTCCAATACCACCCTTGGTTGTCATCCTTAGTTCAAGCTACCTGAATCTCAAGTCTGATCGTTGGCAGCTTCCAGAATGGCTCTCGTGCCAGACATTGTTGCTGCAGCCGTTTGAATCTCGGCTAGAGGGATCCCTGTGAAAATGCAGGTCAGGTTGTGTCTCATCTATTTCCCCGCCTCCCCCCGCCCCCACCTCCAAATGAAACATACCAGTGCTTTCCATTGTTCTTAGAATAATCACAACATCCTGACCGAGATCCATGAGGACTTTCTGCCTGGGATAGCCTCAGTCTTCCTCTCCTGCCTCACCTCCTTTGTTTACTAGATGTCAGTCCTTGGCTGGGCATAGAGGATGCTAAGATGAGTAACAGTACTTTAACATTTTTAATTTAATGACTAGTCAAGATAGTGGGCAGGAGTCCAGGTTGTGAATTTTCTACTTCTTACTAGGATTTTGGATTTGCTATCAAAAAGGAGGGGCTAATACTCACAGATGAACTTTGAGCCTGGCTTCTACATTAGCTGAGTGCATTAAAGTCTGCTATATTACAAAACCATTTTTCTACAGGTGGGGAACAGGCCGTTTCTAAACAAGCAAGGAAGACTTCTATAAAAGAGAAGAGAGTCATGTCATTGCGACTTAGACATACTTGGAGATATTAGGATGTTTCTGCTTGCTACTGAGGATGAAGTCACAGGTGGAATAAGACAGTTGAGAGGGCAGGTCAGAGGACATTCGAGACTTTTGGAAAGTCTGTAACTTAACAAGGAGACAGAGGAGGAAGATCATATAAAAGCATTACAGAAAAAAATGGCAGATGTGATTAAGGATTTTGAAATTGGGAGATGGTCTCAGATTTTCCCAGTGGGCCCTAAATACAATCACACGTGTCCTTGTAAGAGGATGGCATTAGAGATAGGACACAGGTAGAAGGGAAGGTGGCAACAGTGGGGCAACAAGGCAGAGATTGGGGTGATGGGGCTGCAAGCTAAGGAATGCCAGCAGCCATGGAGGCTGGAAGAGACAGGTAGTGGATTCTCCCCTGCAACCTACAGAGGGACGCAGCCCTGCTGACACTTCAGTTTCAGCCCGGTGATACTGATTTGGGACTTCTGGCCTCAAAAGCTCAGGGAGAATGAACTCCCGTCATTTTAGGCTGCCAAGACCCTGTAATCTGTTACAGCAGTGTCAGGAAACTCCACGCCCCGGTATTGATGATGTAAATCATGCTGTGTGAGAAGCACTCACTGTTAGGATCTATGCATTTTTAATTAGCCTGCATACAATGACACAGACCACTCTTTCCCACTCCCAGCCTCCTCGATGCAGATTCTCGTTTCGTGAGGACCCAGCCATAGAGTATCCATATAACCTTGAAATGAGAACATATCTGAGCGATTTATTTTTCAACCCAGCTCTCGTATCCCATGTCCTCTGCAGCTCAGCTGACGTTTTTTCCTTTTCAAAATCATGTTAAAATCCACTTCGATCGTTTGAACCCTAGGCGTTCAAACCCTTGCCACTTTGAACTTCTGTCTTTTGCTTCCTGTCACAACTTGGAGAATTGTGTGTCGAGCACAAGGCCTTGCCACCCAAGAATGTGAATAAAGACACTATCCCTTCATGGGGAATGGTCCCTCAACATTCCAGCTGTGTCCCCATGTTGTGGAGATGTCCTGGGTCCATCCATAGACTGACAACGTTGTATGGAAGACCAGGTCGAGGACTGCGTGAGTGAGTTCAGTTCAGCTCAGAGATTCGTAAATATTAGTCCTGTACTGAAGGATCTCAAAATCCAGATAACAACACAGACACATAAGGACTCCCACACAATGTGCTGCCTGCTCAAGAGGTAGGACAAAGTACTCTGCAAGCAGGGATACAGACACAATATGGTGCCAGAGAGTCAGAGAGCTGTGGAGAAGGGCCACACAGGACTGATGAATTTGTAGGTAGTTGTAAGGCAAAAGAGGGTGGAAGGAAGGGCATTTGAAACAGTAGGAACAGCATGGGCCAAGGCAATGAGGACAATTTATGTGGACTTGGGGGTAAACAGGTGGTCCCAGAACAGGAGAAGAGGCCACATTTACACGGGAGAACTACCTGAACAGGAAGTTCTGAAGGAAGTTGATGTGGTTTTTTTAAGACCGAAAGGGAGGGGTGCCTGAGTGGCTCAGTAGGTTGAGTGTCCGACTTCGGCTCAGGTCATGATTTCACAGTTCGAGAGTTGGAGCCCTGCGTCGGGCTCTGTGCTGATGGCTCAGAGCCTGGAGCCCACTTCAAGTTATGTGTCTCCCTATCTCTCTGCCCCTCCCCTGCTCATGCTCTGTCTCTGTCTGTCTGTCAAAAACAAATAAACATTAAAAATTAAAAAAAAAAAATTATAAGACTGAAGGGGAAGATGCTAGATACCTCATGTCCTGTAAATACAAGCAGTTTTTTGAAATGGTAAGTAACGTGGGAATGCCAACGTGGGTAGGATGAGAAGACCCCTCACGTACCATTCATGGGAGGCTGAGTTAACCCAACTTTGGTAGAGAACCACTTTGCTGTAGGAAAATACCCATATATTTTATCCTGAGAATCCTGCCTCCAGAAATCTACCCTAAAGGGATAAGACAAACTATGGGAAGACATCACGCATAAAGAGATTCACTGCAGTCATATCTATAATGTGAAAAGCAGGAAATAACTGATATAATCAAGAAGAAGGAAATAGCTAAATAAATCAGAATTTCCAGCGCTCACAAGGTAGCAGCCAGAGGGGCCAAACCAGAAACAGGCCTTTTTGTTACTAAGTATGGAAAATTCTCATAAAAAACTAACCATTTTAAAGTGCACATTTCAGTGGTATTTAGTATTTACACGATGTTGGGCAAGCATAACCTTTATCTGGCTCCGAAACATTTTCATCTGCCCCGATGGAAACCCCAAACTCATAACTGGCCACTCCCCATCTTTACTCCCCCAGATCCCTGGAAACCATGAATCTGCTCTCTGTCTCTATGGATGTCCTTCTTCTGGGTATTCCATGTACATGGGATTATACAAGATGTGACCTTTGGTATCTGGCTTCTTTCACTTAGCATTATGTGTTTTGAGGTGCGTCCATGTTATAGCAGATATCAGTACCTCATTTCTTTTCATGGCTGCATTATATTCCATTATATGGATATACCACATTCTGTTATCTACTCATGTATTTATGGCCGTTTGGGTTATTTCCAGCTTCAGGCTATTATGGCCAGTGATGCCATTATGTATGTTTTTAAACAGTAGTAACTGCATACAAGTTTTTGTTTGAATACCCATTTGTAATTCTTTTGAGTGCATATGTAGAAGCAGAATTTCTGGGTTGTCAATTGTTTTTTTAAAAATGAACTTGAGTATGTTTAGTTAGGCCTTCATGACTCAACTTGGCTTTAGTTCCAGCCACTCCCTGTGGGTTTTTTTTTTAATGTTTTATTTATTTATTTTTGAGAGAGAGTGTGTGAGGTGGGGGGGGGGGGGGAGGAGCAGAGAGAGAGGGAGACACAGAAAATGAAGCAGAGTCCAGGCTCCGAGCTGTCAGCATAGAACCCAGTGTGGAGCTTGAACCTTCGGTGATCACCTTCTGGGTGTGTATGTTTCTCAGTGCTTTCAGACCACATTCAAACCAGTGTGATGTGTCCTCGGTGACTTTTCCCCAGTGGCCACCCTGGCATAGAGCGCAGGTGATGGGAAGTGGCTGTGACCTCTTGGGGGGTCAGCAGCCCGCGGGCCACACCGATCACCGTTAACGACTCACGCGAAACCAGGAAGAAGTTCTTCCGCCCAGCACTGGGGTCCCCGCCAGCGAGATGCAGAAGAACATACGGAAAGGAATAAATCACTTTTGTTCGCTTCACCTGTTTGCTGGTCTGTCCTCCATGTGTGTGTTTTCTACTGAGAGAAATGCAGGAAAATATAATGGGAAAAGAACGGGATTTGGAGTCAGACATGTTGAATCCATTAATGTATTCATGTTTTCATGCGACAAGCACTTGATAGGACCTCCTTCTTCCTACCCTGATGCTGAGCTATCTGCTGGAGAGTCAAAGACAGATACTTGATCTTTTTGTCTCTCTGAGCCCCTGTTTCCTCCTCCAGACCATGAGAAGTAATAATAATACCTTAACTGGAGGAAAACCCCAGACAGATCCTTGGAAACAATGGAGCAGATATTCAGCAAGAAAGGCTATAGCGAGCTTCCATAACGAAAAACACAGTTATTGAAAGTTTTGCTTCTGTCCCTTGCTCATTCCTTGCTCGTGCTCGGTTTCCCATCGGGACCCCCTCCTGGCCGCTGCCCTCCCTTCTTCTCCCTCTGCCCAGGCTCCTCCTGGCTTCCCCAATGAGCCCCTTCCTTCCCTCGCTCCCTCCGGCTGCCTGCCTCCCTCCTGCCAGCATTCCTCGCCCCCAGCCCTCTGCTGAGACCCTGTGGCCTCTGAGCATCCCTGTGGTCACCGGGCCAGGCCGCTGGCACCTAACGGGGAGGTTTGCCCATCAGGAGGGCGACCTGCTAAGTGGAGGTCACAAGGCAATTCTATTTTGGAAGCTTCAGGCCAGCAGAGCTCTTGACCTCCAATGTCGAGGGAAGGGAGCGCTTGGTGGCGCCTGCCTTGGAGCTGGAGATGGCCTGGCAGGCATCGCAGGGAGAGGGAGCCCTGGCAAAGCAGCCCTGGCAAAGCATGGATCTTAGAAATGGAATTCTCCTGGAGGGGAACAGGAGGGAGAATGCAACAGCAAAAGCTGCTTGGCGGGGGAGCAGGGGGGGAATGCGTATCGTGGGAGGGAGGAGGAGACCAACACCCCGCCTACTGTGCTCTTGAGAGGCAGCCGGGGAGACGGTGAGAGTGTGCCAGGAACAGACTTGTGTTCAGTCCCTCAAAACTGGGCAGGGGGACAGATGGGGCTGGGAACAGGATGGCAGCCTGCTCTCCCCGACTCCCTTCCTGAGCGAGTGCCGAGGTTCTCATTCTGTGAAAATTCGGGAGAAGCACATGGTCCTGCTTCTCTTGCTGGAGGACAGGATAAAGGGCTGGAAGATAAGGCTTTCGAGGACCTTCTCATGCCCTGCTGTTAAGGACATCTCCCTTACATCCACTGGGGTAGATGTTTTTATTTTCTAAAACTGCGCTAGAAGCTGGGGAGGCAGAACTGGTCCCTGACCTCCTGGTGCCAACACAGTGGATGTTTCCAGGGAGTCTTACGGGGTGCGTTGGGGACAGGGTGCTTTGGGGGCACACGACCTGGTGCCATCAGAGACAGCCTTGCGGTACAGGTACATCTGAGCCACGGCTAGAAGGAGGGGTCGGAGAGAGATGGGTGAAGGGTACGAGGAAGGTGACTGAGACGGAGTGGGGGGCATAGGTAAGGAGCAGGGAAGAGAGGTCAAGAGGAAGTCCCCAGAGCTTCAGGACCATCAGTGACAGGAGTCAGACCGGAGGTGGGTCGTGGGAGCTCCTTGGCCTCGGAGTGAGCTGAGCCACCCTGTGGGCCATGAGAAGCCATGACAAGGCTCTGAGCGTGAGAAGGTCTACAAAGCCCTGCCTTGGGAAGTTCTCCCATGTAGCAGTGCATTGCTATTAAGTCACTGGTGAATGTCAGGGGCCAGGTGGGGCCACTGCACTTGTCACCATGGACGGCTACACTAGGGAGTGAAGTAGATGAGGTATATGTATATATACACATAGGTACGTATGTATGAATCATAGATACATAGGAGGAAGAGATTTGTATATGTGTATTTGTGTATAAATATATATACGAGGTAGATTTGGTAGGTTGGGGCATGGCTCTGGTGGGACGTCAGTGCTACTCTCCCAGAGTAAGTCAGCAAAGGAGGGACAGGCTCTTCTTGGGGACCAGAGCACCTCCTGGGGCTGCTGCACCCTGAGAATGGTGCACACAGCCGAGGTTTGCCTCCGAGGTCCCTCTCCTCTGTCTTTTCAGGACACGTGGCTGTCCTCATGGAAGGGCAGGTGGCATGAAGTGTCTAATCCGAGAGAGGCGCTCAGGCCCCGTCTCCGGGCCCGAGTCCGTCCACTGGAAAGACCGTGAGATCTCGCCCACTGGGTTGCCTGCCACTGAACAGAGACGGTGCTGAGCGAATGGAGCTCCCTGCCCCGGCCTCCACTGCCCGTTCCAGACCCAACAGCCATCCTTGGCGCTTGTGCCCCTCTTGTCCCCCTGGAATCCAGACAATTAAAAAGGTCACATCACTTCTGCTTCTCCCATTCAAAACCCTATAGTGCTTAACCCTGGCCCACAAGCCCAGCCAGGCTTCTCCATAGTCCTTTCTACCCATGTCCCCCTTGCCGACTACACTGAAGAGACAGTGGCCTTTCTTCTTAAACGTGACGATAGTGGTGATCTCATTTGGACCTTCAAGTTTCTTCTTGAACGTGATGATCTCATTTGTACTCTCAGATCTCTGGAATACTAGGGTATTCCGTCTTCTGTGATGTACTCCTTGCAGACCTTCATGGCCAGCTCCCTGGACCTTCATCTCTCAGCTGAAATGTCACCTCCGCTGAAACGTCTTCTTTGACCCCCCAAGTGAACACGTCCCATCCTCTTCAGTCATGACTGTTTGGCACATCTTCTTCATAGAGCTTTTCTCTCTCAGAAATTATCTTCGGGATTTGCTCATCATTCATTGTCTGTCTTTCCCCTACTGAAGCCTAAGTTCCGTGGGGCTAGAGGCTTGGTTTTTCTTTTTCACTAAGTGGTGGTTCCCTAGCACCCAGAACTGAGTCTGGTGTGACTTATATTGGGTGTTTGGTAAATTATGTTAAATAAGCAACTGAATGCCGGTCGGTACCCTTATCTTAATTGTTAATTCCGTGTGGAATTTGTCAAAGCTGGTCAAATCCATGACTGTCCTCGACAACCAGATTTGTATGTATGTATGTGCATACGTGTATATATGTGTACATTTTGTACACACATGTATGGTCATATATAGATCTATGATTACACACACGTGTGCATAGAGATGCATATAGATTCATATGCAGGTATGTATGGATGTGTGTATACAGTTGACTCTTGGACAACACAGGTTTGAACCGCTTTGGTCCACTTATGTGCAAGTTTTTTATAGTATAGCACTATAAATGTGTTTTCTCTTATGATTTTCTTAATAACGTTTCTTTTCTCTAGCTTACTTTATTGTAAGAATACAGTATATAATACATATAACATACAAAATATGTCCTAACTGACTTTATTTCATTTATTTATTTATTTATTTATTTATTTATTTATTTATTTTGAGAGAGAGAGAGCATGTACATGCACAGGCATGGGGGAGGGGCAGAGAGAGGGAGAAAGAGAGAATCCCAAGCAGATTCCCCGCCGTCCGTGCAGAGCCTGATGCAAGGCTTGACTCCATGAACGGTGAGATATGACCTGAGTCAATATCAAGAGTCGGACACTTGACCGACCTGGCCACCCAGGTGGCCCTGTGCTAATTGACTTTATGTCATCAGTAAGTCTTCGAGTCAACCGTAGCGCATTACAGCTAGGTTTGGGGGGAGACAGAAATTACAGAAGGGTGTTTGCGTAGGGTGTCAGCACCCCTCACCCCTGCCTTGTTCTAGGATCTACTGCACATATTTATGTGTCTCAGCAGCAGCAGAACAGACAGTGGTATCTCCACTTTGCAGATGTGAAAACAAGGCTCAGAGAAGAGTCCCCTATTTTGTCTGGGTTTAATGGGGGCAGGTCAGAGGCACGCTTACACTCAGACTTGGATGGGTTCCTCCTGGTCCCAGTTATTGGAAAGAAACAGAGACGATAAGCCGTTGATCCTTTAGGCTCTGAACATTAAAATCCAGACCTGAAGTCTGGCCTCGCATCACTGTGGCCAGTGCCCCTGTTGATGGGACATAACCAAGGGCCAAGAAGAGTCTGGGGGACCCATTGCCTCGTCTGTAAAATCACATTCCTGACGACGGCCCAGAGATGCGGAGAGGGACAGTGAGGTCATGGTCGTGACACTGATTTCATGAGAACGATGCTTGTCTTCCCGTCCAAATTGAAATTGTCAGTTACGAGTCCTATTTCAGACTCTGCACCTCTCTTATCTGTCTCTGCGGGGCTTCGGGAAGTGAAAAAGCGCTCAAGGAAAATGTTTCCAGAGTGCGATCTTCGGGAGCCAGTGTCTGCTGATCAGCATTGTTATGTGCCGTCTGCGATGGACTCTTTTGGCAGCCAGCCCATGGCATTCTCAGGAAGATGTCTTCGGATGCATAAAATAAAATTAATAAGATTACAAAAGCGGCCAATTATCCTGAAATACAGTTATCAAAATTCAAAACAAACCATTCTAAAAAATACGAACATATGTGCATCTTTATTAATACGTTAGGAACAGGATCAGGCAAAAGGTCGAATAACGGCCATAATTACAAAGCAGTGGGAAGTGGAAATGCCTCTTTGAGATATCTGTCACACATGTGTCATATCAAAATGCCTTTGATTCTTACTAACGACAAGGGCTATTCTGTGGATGACTCTTAATGCTCCTGTATTAATAATCTGTTTACTCACGACGAAGGATATGGTAAAGTTCCATGAGGGCAGCGGTCAGTGAGCTGTTTTGTAAACTGCCAGAGAGTAAATATTTCTGACTTTTCTTTTTTGTTATTTTTTTAATGTTTATTTACTTTTGAGAGAGAGACAGAGGCAGAGAGAGACAGAGCATGAGTGGCGGAGGGGCAGAGAGAGAAGGAGACACAGAATCAGAAGCAGGCTCCAGGCTCCGAGCTGTCAGCACAGAGCGCGACACGGGGCTCGAACCCACGAACCATGAGATCATAACCTGAGCCGAAGTCAGACGCTCAACCAACTGAGCCACCCGGGCGCCCCATTGAGAAGCTTCTGTGATCCTTCTAGGAATCACACTTTGGAGATACTTATCTAAGTCAAATCCTGTAACAAACACAATACCCACTTTTTAAAAAAAAATTTTTTTTAATGTTTTTATTTATTTTTGAGAGAGAGAGACAAAGCATGAACAGGGGAGGGGCAGAGAGAGAGGGAGACAGAATCTGAAGCAGGCTCCAGGCTCTGAGCTGTCAGCACAGAGCTGGACACGGGGCTCAAACTCAGGAACCGCAAGATCATGACCTGAGATGAAGCTAGACGCTTACCTGACTGATGCCCCCACAATACCCACTTTATAGTTGAGAACTATATTAGTCCAGGTTCTCCAAAGCCACAGACAGAACCAATTGTGAGTGTGTGTGTGTGTGTGTGTGTGTGTGTGTGTGTGTGTGTGTGTGTTTGTATAAAGAGCTTTGTTTTAAAGAATTATCTGTGATTAGGAAGCTGGAAAGTCCAAAATCTGCAGGAATTGCAAACAAGAGAGCAATTATGGAAAACAATCCGCTTTACTCCAAGCCCACCAATTCCAATGTTAATCTCACCTAAAAACACCTTCACAGAAACATCCAGGATCACGTTTGACTCCATATATGGGCACTGTGGCCCAAGCAGGTGGGCACATAAAATTAACCTTTACCAGGACCCTGAGTCTGGAGGAAAAGTCACTGCTCTGAAGTCTCATGGTACTCATGTCACAGATGTCACTAGATTTCAGGTTTCTTCCCTTCAAGAACATTGGTCACTGGGATTTCATATTTCACAGAAGTGTGTTACATTGTTGGCATGTGAGTGGTGATGCTGAGCTATCTGGTCTAAAGGGCTGCTGGAACCTTCTGCAGGCCTAGTGATACTTAAAGGGTAAATACTCTAGAATTTGGCATTGTGGAGGAAGACAGGCCTGGCTGACACTTAGAGTTGGATTGTGTCTCAAGGGCCGTGCAGAGAACCTCCAGCCCTCCTAAGCTTATCAGCCCTACTCAGAGGTCTGGAATGTACCCTCAGAGGCTAATTGCTATGAGCCTCTGCTAATACAGAGAACAAGCCGGGAGCATACTAGCTGAGTGAATTCATTGATCATTAGCAGCCTAACACGGGCACACTTACTGATTTTTTTAAATTTATTTTAAATTTTTTTTGATGTTTATTTATTTTTGAGAGAGAGAGAGTAAGAGACAGAGCATGAGCGGGGGAGGGGCAGAGAGAGAGGGAGACACAGAATCTGAAGCAGGCTCCGAGCTGTTGGCACAGAACCCGATGCGGGGCTTGAACTCATGGACTATGAGATCATGACCTGAGCTGAAGTCGGACGCTCAACCGACTGAGCCACCCGGGCGCCCCACTGAGAAGCTTCTATGATCCTTCTAGGAATCACACTTTGGAAATACTTATCTAAGTCAAATCCTGTAACGAACACAATACCCACTTTTTAAAAAAAATTTTTTTTAATGTTTTTATTTATTTTTGAGAGAGAGAGACAGAGCATGAACAGGGGAGGAGCAGAGAGAGAGGGAGACAGAATCCGAAGCAGGCTCCAGGCTCCGAGCTGTCGGCACAGAGCCCGACGCGGGGCTGGAATCCACAAACTGTGAGATCATGACCTGAGCTGAAGTCGGACACACTTACCCGACCGAGCCACCCAGGCGCCCCTGCACACTCATTTATTATTAAGGAACAGTCCATAACCTTTAAAAATCACCTACCGTGTGCCCGATGCTTCAGTCGGGGAGCCTCAATCTGGACTCAATCTGGGCTGCAAATGGTTCCATCTGTGGAACTTGAAAAACATTCGGAGGCTCAGTCCTCGTGTCCACAGATTCTCATTTAATTGGTGTGGAGTAGGAACTCCGGCTCTCACACAGTCTGTGTTAAATCTCGCTAAGTAGTTGGCCACCGACGTCTCAGCACGAGGCGCTCAGCAGGGCCTGTTGGGCTCGGGTCCAGTGGTTCCCAGCCTGGGCTGCACGGTAGACTCACCGGGGGGAAAAGTCTTAGATCCTGTTGCCTGGGCCACACCCCAGACCAAATAAATCAGCATCTCTGGTGGTGGGACTCGAGCGTCTTTATTTTTTATAAAGCCCCTCCAGTGACACTAATGTGCAGCCAAGTTTGAGAACCAGGAGTCTAACTCTTTGGAATTCCTGGAAATCTGTATTTTCAGCGAACACCACAGTTCTTAAGGAAGACGTACTCACAAGCCCTTGCCGTGGACATTAGTTTTTTTTTTTTTTTTCTTTTCATTAAAGTTTATTTATTTATTTGGAGGGGGAGGGACAGAGAAAGAGGAAGAGAGAGAGAGTAGGGGTGGGGCCGAGGAGACAGAGAGAGGGAGAGAGAGCATCCCACGCAGGTTCCCATGCCGCCAGTACAGAGCCCAACGCGGGGCTTGATCCCACCCGGTATAAGATCGTGACCTGAGCAGAAATCAGGAGCCAGATGCTTAACCGCCTGAGCCAGCTAGGCGCTCCTGGGGAGCAGTATTTCTCAAATTTCAACGCATACACATCAGCCATCCATCTCATCATAGTGCATGGTCTATTTCATGGGTCAGGAGGGGCCTGAGATCCTGCGTTTCTCCCGTCACCCCCGTGATGCTGATGCTGCTGGCCCTCAGGCCATGCTTTGAGTCGGCGAGAGAGTTCGTCTTCTCACTGCCCCAGGCCGGGCAGCCGGGAGTCCTGCATTTGTACCACATTGCCTTAGCCCCACCGGACTGTGCCCACCAGGCTGGCACGGGTGTTCCGATCCGGTCCCGCCCAAAGAAACTGCCGCGGGGAGCTGGGAGTGACGGGTCTCCCTGCCCCTGAGCCACTGGCCCCACAGAAAGCTGCTTTTTCAGGCATAAGTTCCAGCAAACACATGTCGTCCTGGCATGGGTGGCAGTTTTCCCCGTGGATGACGCTGGTTGCGTAATCTCATTTTTGTTATTTTTATTTGTTTGTTCGCTTTGGCCACGGGAAGCTCAGAACCAAAATGCAACCCAAATGTGGAACGATCCTGAGATTTATGGCTCTGCTTCTGTATATAAATTTTACCTTCGATCTTATCATCCCATTTGCAAGGAACTTCCCTGACATCTCTGAGTTGCCATTTTCTGGAGCACAAAACAGAAATTCTCTAGTTACTTAGAGGCAGTGTGGTGCTGTGGAAATCTCGTGGTCTCTGAGGACAGATGGATTTGGGCGTGATTGTGTCCTGACTCATTTGACTTCCAGCTCTGTGGCCTTGAGTCAGTCCCCAGCTGTCACAGACAGGCGTGACCCCGACCCCACCAGGGCGAAAGTGAGGTCGTGGGACATCAAACGGAAAACGGAGAGACGCAGAGGAGAGGGGTAGGAGCGGACAGCAGAGGCGGAGGAACCTTCTAAGAAGCAAAAAGACCTTTGTCTGCCCTGGTTTCCAGAGAGCGAGACTGCAGCCCGGGCCGGCAGCCTGCAGGCTCCCGGGGAAGGTATCTAGCCCAGCCCAGCTCACAGCCGGCAGGGCAGGTGTGGGGATTCTGGGCCTGTCCTTTGGAGACTGTCAGCAGGGACTTTTCCAACTCCAACGTCTTTGAGTCTGCGAACTCACCCATCTGCTCGTTTGGGCTCCTTCTCAGCAGGGCGTTTTTACATGTGTTGACAAAAAAAATCTTTTGACATGTAGAAGGTTAGTAATTTTTAGATTTTGCGAAAAGACGCTCAAAAATCTGTCTCCCCAGCCGGTCTTCCCTTCCCTCCCCCTCTGTAGAGTCCTCCTTCGGACTAATTTGGCAGCCTCGCAGGTCCCTCCTCCAAGACTTTTCAGGATTTACTTTGCAAACCTGGGTATCCAGCTTCCCCGTGTATCTGCAGTGCCCGTATGATCCACATCTTTTCCAGAGTTGGGCAAACACTGGCAATAACCTTGGTTGGACAGACGTTGGAGTGGAAAGAAGACCGGTGGAGGGAAGAGAGCCAGATTCAGGTCAAGAGTCCTGCGTTTGAATTTGCTACTTAGAAGCTGTGTGACTTTGCGGGGCGCCTGGGTGGCTGAGTTGGTTGGGCGTCGAGCTTCAGCTCAGGTCATGATCTCACAGCTCATGAGTTTGAGCCCCGTGTCGGGCTCTGTGCTGACAGCTCAGAGCCTGGAGCCTGCTTCATATTCTGTCTCTGTCTCTCTCTCTCTGCCCCTCCCTTGATGGCACACTGACTGTCACTCTCACTCTCTCTCTCTCTCTCTCTCTCAAATATAAATAAACATTTAAAAAAATTGAAAAAAGAAAAAAGAAGCTGTGTGACTTCAGGCAAATTGCTCAGCATCTCTGAGTCCCAGACATTATCATCTGTGAAAGGAGGCTGATGACATTTACGTTATAGGCTGTAAACTTAGAATGGAAAACACAAAAGTGCTCACCATATTCTCTAGCACACAGTTTCGAGCAAGTTTTTGCCTTTCTTTAAAAAAAAATATTCTTTTTTGACATCTTCAAGCCAGTTCTGGTGCGTTTTCCTTCAGTGTGTTTTATTGACATGACATGTTCACTCTGCTCTAAGGGGACAAAGGTGGAGGATGGTTGATTGAGTACCTACTCTGCTCCTGGCTCTGTGCACGCATAACAGCATCTTGGTCCCACAGCATTGCTTTGAGCCAGGCATTGTCATCGGTGACCATCATCCCTGTTGTACAGACTCGTGGGAGCTGAGTGGCACAGTCGCCCAGCTCTGAATGGCGGAGTGGGGACTGCAGCCTGGCCTCGTCTGATTTTCTCTGGGGCACCTACTCGGCTCTGCATTCACAGTCTTGGGGTTGATGATGCCGACCGTGGGGAGCGTTTTGATATTTCGGAGGAAGGCAGAGCAGGATAGAAATGAGGCACAGAGCAGGATGGAAATGAGGCACAGAGCAGGATAGAAATGCCTGGTGGAAGTGAGCGGGGACACCCATCTTGAGTCAACATAAGAGAACCGTTTGATACGCGGTTGAGGCTGGAGCCAGGATGGGCTGCCCTGGGGGGCGACATGGGCTCCCCACCGCGGCAGGTGCTGCAGACAGGTGGGACGCTCCCTCGGCTCTGTCGACGGCTCTGCCGTTCCTCCTTGCGTGACCTTTCCCAAGTCCCTTCCACCTTAGCGTGTCCTCTTCTGTTAAGTTGGTAGAGGGCACCCACCCGCTGGCGTGGCTGTGAGCTTGAAGTGAGGTGATGCCGCAGCAAGTGCCAAGAACCGTTTCCGACATGCAGGAAGGTGCAATCATGTAGCCGCTGGGATTATTTGCATTTCCACAAATAAACTGTAGTTTGTTTGTTTTTTCTTTACGGTTTGGCTCATTTGCCTAAAAGGCCCCCGATTCAAAGGCACGTTAGGTGTTTCCCCACCCCCCAGGCTACTGCGTAGGCGAGATGACGTCATGCTGACAAGCCCTCAGGGCCGTGGCAGCCCCCGGAAGGTTCTCGGTAAGCTGTATAGACGGTGGTGGTAGTCGTTAGTGGTGGTAGTTAGTGTCGCTGTTTGGGTCCAGTAGGTGGTCCCAGAAGGTGGGCTCCAGAGGTCATCAGTGAGAGTGAGTGCACGTGGGCACAGTCCACTGTAGCGCCCCCAGGTGGCCGTGCTGAGCTTGTAGGGTAGAACCTTCACAGCCTTCCAGCTCCCAGAGCCTGGGTGCCGAAAACCGGTGGGGCTTCCGTCCCTCCCAGGGGCAGGTCCTAGCTTCTCTTCCCCTCCCTGCCCCCCTCCCCGGGATCTCACAGTGAAGTCACTGAGTTTGCTTTTAGTTGATCGGAAAGGGCCCGCAAGTGATCTTTAGGTAGTAGCATTCGCCCATTCATGTGTATGATGCTTTGTAGCTTAGAAAGGGTTTCCCAAGCCCCCTTTTGTCTGTTTGCTGGCTCATTC
This sequence comes from Panthera pardus, assembly GCF_024362965.1. Taxonomy (NCBI): domain Eukaryota; kingdom Metazoa; phylum Chordata; class Mammalia; order Carnivora; family Felidae; genus Panthera; species Panthera pardus. The sequence goes on along the minus strand of NW_026527002.1, from coordinate 73,123,134 downwards.
ATTCCCCAGATATTTATGGAATGACTGCTGTGTTAGGGATCCTGAGGGCCCTGGGGAAGCAAAGAAAACTTGGGTCCTTACCCTGTCCTTGAGAAATGCCATTTAATGTGGTCTTGGGTCCTGAAGCCACTTAAAACCTTCCAGTGACCCTCCTCCCCGCTCAGGGAAACCTGTACCTCTTACCTTGGCTGATCACCCGCATGGTGTGGACCCTGTCTCCCTCTCAGGCTCTGCTTCCTGTTCTTCTCTGGTCCACTCACTGCACCTAAATGGGCTTCTTTCCTTGACTAGCCCTGCCGTGGGCTCTCAGGGTTCAGGGCTGTCATGTGGGGACAGCCCCCAGGTCCCCTTTTCAATCTTTAGGTCTCTCTTACCTAAATCACCACTGCACAATGATGTCAGTTTCATGTCAAGGCTAAATAACAATGTCAATGACCACATAGGACCTCTGCCTTTGATAAACCCATGTCAGTGCCCTCTCCTCGTCAGGCACTGAACCAGGCCCTGGTGCATCGTTTCTAGGGGCTCCTGTAGACAAGGCTGGCTTCATGACAGCAGAGAAGTGGTCCAAGTTGTTCTTTCTGTATCTCCAGTGCCGAAAAGAGTTATTAGCCTTGCACATAATCGGGGCACAATACGTGCCTATTGGCATGTGTGATCACTCTTCCTTATCTTTACTTGGTGTCTAAGTGTTTCATGAGAACAGGTCACAAATCACTGCAACACAACTGGGAGCCAGAACTTCTCAAATTATAGTGTGCGGATGAATCTCTTGCTAAAATGAATAGTATTGGGTCCCATCTTAGAATTTCGAATTCAGTTTGAGTGAGTAAATGAATGAATGAGCCTTCTCTTAAACTTTTGTAATGGAAAGGATACAGACCATCACCTAGTCCAGGGGCTGGCAAATCTCTTCTACAAAGAAATATTCTATAAAAATATTCTATACAAACCATTCTGGCAAATGTTTCTGTAAAACTATACAAATATGAAATATTTCAGACACAGGGGGTCTCTGTTACAACTGCTGAGTTCTGATTTTACATTGGGGAAGCAGCCACGGACGATACAGAATGAATGGGCGTGGCTGTGTTTCAATAAAACTTTATGTATAAAACCGGGCAATGGCTCGACTTGGCCCATAGGCTGTAGTTGCCAGTCCCTGAGTCCAAACCTCCTTATTTTACAAGTGAGGAAACTGAGGACCAGACTCAACACCTTGCCCACGATCAGAGTTAAGAGGGAGGTGGTGGGGGTTTTGCCTTCTGTTGCCCATAGTTCTTGGAAGGACAACCTCAGATGAGCGTGTTTGGAAAACAAAATGTGCCCGTTTCTGCAATGAAATGCTTACAAGCAGGACTCCCTGCATATGGAGATTCTCTTTCAAGTAGTTGGAAACTAGAGAAATCTTGACTTGGTATTTTTAGAAAAACGGCCTTTTCTCAACCATCAGTTTTCAATCTAGCACTGTCAATATGCATTGCCAGAGTTTTAATTGAAACACCAAATTAAAGTTTTCTCTGATTACTTTAGCAAAGCTGAATACTCACGTCTGCTTAAATTTTTTTTTTTTTCAGAAAATCATAAAGCTTTGAGATCCTAGGGAAGCTGAGGCATTCAATAAGAAAGTTGGAAGGTTGGAGAAAGGGGTCCCATAAATAAGGAGCCCCTTAGAAAGTACTTGGCCAGATTATCCACTCACTTATTCCAGAATTATCAGACGTCGTCATCCAACTGTAAATTCTCTGTTCGGGTCGGTGTGGGCACGTAGGAAACCACCTTCTTTTACCCTGCATGCCCTGCCCCACCTTGCTGTTGCCTGAATACACAAAGACAGAAATCTCACTTAAGGGGTATTTTCTGAGCCCCTGCTCTGCATGAGGCCTTGGATTAGGTCCAGCTTTGAGGCGGAGAGGACAGGAGTTAGGAAAAGGAGAGAAATACGCACGGGGCACCGTATTCAAAAGGCTCACGGTCTGGCGGGGAAGGCAAAATGTATGCATCGTGTAAGAGAATTCTAGCTGCTAGAACAAGTCTTTAACCAAAAGGATAGTTTCTTTCTGATATAAAGTCCAGTGGCAACAGGGAGTAGGGGGTTGGTTGTGTTAATGCCACGAGTAACAATAAATTAGTGTTTTAAAAAGCAGTGTTTTTCAAAGTACGGTTCTTAGAGCATTTGCACCAGAATCACTGAGAGAGCTTGTCAAAACTTCAGCTTCCTGGGCTCCGTCCCCCGCTGTTTTCATTAAGGAGGGTCAAACATCCTCCTGGGAGTGCTGATGTATGCCAACATTTAGGAATTACTGATGCCGGCTGTAATAAGGGTTGAGGATTGACAAGGAGCCATGTGTGAGATTCTGGAGAGAATTTCAAGTCCTGCTAAGGAGTTTAGACTTTGCTCTGTAGGCTGTCGAGAGGGCCTGAAGGTTTGGATCAGGGGAGTAACGTGTTCAAAGCATGGCTCTGAAAGGGTTGATCTGCCAGCTGTGAGTTAAAAAGCCATGGTCCACGTCCAGGAAGAACGTGCCAGGGTTGAGTGTGAAAATACATGCAAAGAATTTAAATAGTGCCCTGCACAGAAGAAATGGATGGCACATTCCAGTTTCAGTCTTGACCCCTGAGCTGAGCTCAGGCAATGAGAAGTGAGAGGAAGCAGCATGGCTGAATTCCAGTAACAGAGATGGAACACAATCGGGGACCCTGGTTAGGTGGGCGATTTTGTGTCTTTGCTTGTGTCCCCCAGAGCCGAATACAGCCACTTCTTCATATTCGGTGGGATTGGAAGGTGGCTCTTGGCATCAGGCCTGAAGTCCACAGAGAGCGTATTGGCGCTTACTCCCGAAGTATCTGAGATGGTCACATCTGGGTGTGAATCCCAGGGCTCCACACTCCCCATCTGCCAGCTTTTGTTGCCTGCAAAACTATCCATTTCCCCATGGACACAGTCTTTTCTTTTGCCTTTATGTCTAGTGTCCTTCTAGCAGCTGTAATAGATAAGCCCTCAAATTTCAGATACGTAACACAAAATTTCAAGTATTAACCAGGGGGATAGTTTCCTCCATATGGTGATTCAGAACAGACATTCTCAAAGTGTGGCACTAAACCAACAGCCTCATCTGGGAGTTTGTTAGAAAGGCAAGTTGTCCGGGGGCCTGGGTAGCTCAGTCAGTTAAGGGTCTGACTCTTGATTTTGGCTCAGGTCATGATTTCACAGTTCCTGGGTTCTGTGCTGGCAGTACAGAGCCTGCTAGGGATTTTCTGTCCCACTGTCTCCCTGCCCCTCCCTTAGTCATGCTCATGCTCTCTCTATCTCATTCTCTCTCTCTTTCTCTCTAAAAATAAATAAACATTAAAAAAAGAAGAAGAAAGACAAAGTCTCAGGCCTTACCCCAGACCTACTGAATCAAAAACTCAGGTGGGGCCCAGAAATCTGGGCTTCCACACACCTTCCAGGGGTTCTGAAGCAGCTCAAGTTTGAGAACCACTCCTACAGACCTCTGGAACATTCTGCTTCCTGCCTGAAGGGGCAGGGTGGAGAGGCAGATGCCACAGGCTTGATGCACCTGCTCACTCTCTGCCCACTCCACTGGCCACACCCACTGCAAGGCAGGCTGGGATTTGTAGTCCAAACATCCAAGAGAATTAAAAAAACAAACAAACAGGTGTAATGAAGAATTTGCAGCACGGCCCCTATTTTCCAATCCATAAAATAGGCACAATAATGCACGGTCACAGAGACACCATGAGGATTATTTGATAAAATGCAATCTCAGCTCCTGGCTCAGAAGAGATGCTCAGTAAATGTTAGTCCCCTATTCATCCTGCTCTTGAGCCCCCAACATAGTCCTGAGACGATTGGTCTTCCATCATTTATGCTCCTGGGGAACTTTTCTGTTCTGCCTCTGTAAAGAACACATCCAGAGAGATCTATCCAGCAATCAGCTCAGTCAGCAAATGCTTTCACTCTGTACATAATGAGGCAGCACTGAACGAGGTCCTATTATCTGAAAGACACTTTATTTTTTTATGTTTATTTATTTATTTGTTTATTTTAAGAGAGAGTGCGTGAGCAGGGGAAGGGCAGAGAGAGAGGGAGAGAGAGAAAATCCCAAGCAGGCTCCATGCTGGCAGCACAGAGCGTGACTCAGGGCTCGAACTCACAAACCGTGAGATCACGACCTGAGCTGAGATCAAGAGTCGGACACTTAACCGACTGAGCCACCCAGGCGCCCCCGAAAGGCACTTTAGATAATTAGTATCATTCATTCCCAACTACACTTTGGGAGGTGCGACATCAAACTCCCTTTTTTACAGAGGAGAAACCCAGGGCTCTGAGACATAAACTGGCTAGCAAAGGTCTCCTGTGACAACTGAGCCAGGCTGCCCGACTCTTTCTGCCCCACCTGGCTTGCCTCCTTGGAGCTATAGAAGAGACAGGAAAATAAAGGGTGAAGCCCAAAGCCCAAGGAGCTCACAGTTTAGATGATGACAGCGGATAGAGACAGAAAAAGACACTGACGTTAAAAGCGTGTGTATGTGTCTCCTCACCTTGTTCCAGGGAGGGAAAAAAACCCCCAGAGATTTAAGACAAACAGACTCGCATGACGCCATTAAAAAGCCAGATGAGCTAAGCTCTCCATGAGCCATAGACACGGAGGTCGTGGTGTGCTCTGACGTCAGTTTGGATTTGCGTGTGTCACAGCTAAAATCTGCTGATGCACAGTGTGTGACACACGAGCCTAGGAAAAGCCCTGTCTCCATGGCAATTGGCTGTGCGTCTCAGACATCGTCTGGGGGCTAGGAAGTCCAGCTAGAGGCCCTGGAGACAGCCGACCCTGTCGGAACAGCGAGGCCTGGGAGGAATGCAAAGCCCCCTTGCCCTTGCCCTTCCCCTTGCCCTACAATTCATTGTCCTGGGAGAGCCCGGAAGTACAGATGGGCTCATTGCCAAGGAGATACAGTTGCACCACTAACACCCACCTCCTGAGATTCTAAGAATACTGGTTGACACAGGTGGCCTTGCTTTGCAAGCAAATACAGATTTTCTGGTTGGAAATACAGAGGAACTAGTTCACCCAGAGAAAGAGAATAAATGGCCAGTAACATTCCCAAACCATCAGATTCAGTAGAAATTGGCTAAGTGTCCTTAGTCTAGAATGCCTTAACAATAGCTGTGATTTGTTGAGCGTTTACTGTGTGCTAGGCACTTGACTGGGCCCCATGCTTTTATTACTGCCAGCCCTTTCAACAGCCCTGCAAGGTAGCTATTCCCATTTTACAAACAGGACTACTGTGGCTCGGAGAGGCTAAGTGCCGTGCCCAAAGTCACACAGCTCACAGGTCTAAGCCCAAGCGTGGGTTCTTTTGTCTCCATCTGTCTCTGGCATTTAAGGTAATGGGCCAGCGAAACCAGCCCCAGCCCCAGGAGGTATCTTAGCAGCAACTGGCTGGGCCAGTGCCTGTGGGAGTGGAACATGGTACCTCCCCAGGAAACTGGACAGCAGTGGGGACACAGAGTAGAGCAAACAGCATCAGATCAGCCTCTTTATGGGAAGCAGGGCTCTGGGCCCGGAGATGGGGTTCCAGCCCCAGGAAGTCAGCCCTTGGGAGAGCACACAGAACTGCCGACACATGGGTGGGTTGCCAAGCAGATGCCAGGCCCAGGACTGAGCTGTAAGAGCTGGACGAGCCCAGCCAAATTGTCCTCCGTCACCATCCAAGCTAGAGGTGAGGTCAACACCAGACCAGCAGGATGAGGGCGTGTGATGCCAGCTCAATCCTGCCTCAGTAGGAGATAGTTACACGATGCAGGGCGCATTGGCCTTAGGGTCAGATAGAAGATTAACCCCAGTTCCACTTTCTACTTGGTGCAGAATCTCAGGCAAGTTACTCAGACCTCAGCACCTCCTGCCCCTGGACTAAAATGGGGACAGTGATTGTACCCACTTATATAGATAGTCTGGCCGAATTAAATGAGCCCGTTCATACAAAGGACTTAGCCGGTGGTCTGTCACACAGATAGAACTTCATAAATGGTGTTGGTATTTCAGTGTGTAAAACATAAAACCTAGGTAACAAAACAGAGCAGTTTCTTTTTCCCTCGTGTACATGAAGTCTGGAAATAGCCTGTCCAAGGCTGCTGGGGCAGCTCTATGGTGGCAGAGGGGGCCCGGAGCACCTTGTGTTTTTGCCCGACCCTCCTACACATATGTCTTCATCCTTAACAGCATACATGGTGCAAGGTTCATGGCCCGGATGCAGATATTTAAAAACTTTAATGAATCATTCTTTCTAATATTAAAATAAAAAAGAACCATGAGGAGTATAGAATACAATAAACACCCAAGAACCTACCACCTAACTGGAGAAATAAAATACTATGAATACAGAAGGAGAAGCCCCTCAAGGATCCCTTCTTCAGGTTGTAATCCTTTTGCAGAGGTAACTATAATACAGGTGAATTGGCTACACAGGGTGGGGGTGAGGGGAAGGTGAGTGCGGACCAGTCATGTGAAGTACAGGGTCAGATCCTGTCATTTAATCATGGGGTTTTTACATTAATTTTGACTTTTTAAATATGGTTATCTAATATCTTGGTTGCTGAGGGGCGCCTGGGTGGCTCAGTCGGTTAAATGTCCGACTTCAGCTCAGGTCATGATCTCAGAGTAGGTGGGTTCGAGCCCCGTGTGGGGCTCTCTGCTGTCAGGGCAGGGCCCACTTCAGATACTCTCTCCCTCTCTCTGTCTGTCTTTCTCTCTCTCTCTGTTTCTCCCCTGTTCTCTCTCTTTCTCAAAAATAAATAAACTCAAAAAAATATCTTGGTTGCTGAGATTTGTGGCATCTCCTTAAATTTGTTCTTGTAACAGCTTTATTGAGATCAAATTCACATACCATACAGTTCACTCATTTAAAGTGTCCATTTCAGTGGTTTCTGGAATGCTCACGGAGTTGTACAACCTTCATCAAAATGAGCTGTAGAACATTTTATCAGCCCCCAAAGAAACCTTTGGGTTTCTTTAGCAGTCACTCTCCATTATTCCTTCTCCCCAGACCGTGGTAGCCACTCATCCACTTCTCTTTCTGTAGATTTGCCTATTCTGGACATTCCCTACTTCCCAGGTGTATACCTGTGTCCAGCTCCTTTCCCTTGCCGTGCTATTTCCAAGATTCCTCCATATGGTAGCACGTGTCAGTGTTTCCTTCCTTGTTGTTGCCACAGAGGACTCCACCGTATGGGTAGACCACATTTTGTTCATCCACCCGTCAGTGGATGGACGTCTGGATCATATCCACTTGTGGCAATTACCAGTAATGCTGCTGTGACTGTTCGTGCATGAGATGCGTGTCTCACTCACTTCCCCTTCGTCCGTGCCCTGACACTCCATGTAAAGAGCTTTATTGTGTGGCCGAAAGAGCAACCTGATTCCCCGACCCTCGTGTCGACATGGCCTCTGGCGACTGGGCGGATGATGGCTGGAAACAGTGGGAGTGGCCAGGTCACCCCCAGGCCCCCTGAAACTATCTCCGCTGCACTCTCCTGTTCTCCAAGTCACATCTGCTCCTGCAGCTGGATCCCCATGGTGCCTGCTACTCACACATTCTGCCGCTTGCCTCTTCTGCAGAAAGTGGAGGGAAGACCTGCCTATGACCCTTCTCTTCCAAGCTTCCAAACAACCGCCACCATTTGGGAAGCCCGCTGCAGAGCCGAGGATGAGGATCTGGGCCAGTCACAGAACCAAAGAATGCCTGCAGGAGCATGGGCTGCACGTGCGTAGAGTGGTGCAGGGCCGTTTCCCAAAATGGAGCCTGGTGGGGCGGAGAGGCAGGTGTATGTGAAGGTGGCTGTTCTGGGAAGCGTGAGGGTAAGAAGGAGGAGGCAGCTCAGTCTTCAGGGAGAAAACCAATACATCAGCATGGATTGATGACTTCGGGACCACCGCACCCCCTACTTTTCTCAACCTACTCCAGATACAGAGCCAAACTGCATGCCTGTTCCTAGGCCCCAGTGTCTCTTTTGCCTCTGGCCTCCCTCGGAGAGATTTAAGTTTTAGGGCTGTTGGGAATGATGAGTTGGTATGAGTTCGGTATGTTCTAGCAATAGGTAGTGGTAATTTACTTTGTGAATTTACTAAAATCCAACGAATTGTACACTTTAGAGAGTGATTTTGATGGTATGTGAATTATGTCTCAATAATAAGAGACTGGAAGACTGAATGGGATGATAAAATGTGATCGGATTGATGGATGAAGGTTGGATGATTCAAAGCAGGAACAGATTCCTGAACAACTGTGGAGGCTCCAAACAGATACCATTTGATTTTGGCTGTTTTTTTTTTTTTTTTTTTTTTTTTTTTTTTTTACCAAGGATGGGAGTAAGGTGGAAAGCATTTCATGGTAAGAAGCAAGACAGTCTCAGGATCGAAAGTTCCCCTCATTCTTAGAAGCTATTTTCCAGATAGCACTACCCCAACCACCCACTCCCAAGCATTCTTTATTCCCCCACAGACATTCTCCCCTTTTCCCTTTTATCTGGCTAAATTTTTCTCCATAGCACTTATAAATATCTGATATAATATGAATTTATTTTTCATTTTTTAATTGTCTATATTCCCACTGGAATGTAAGCTCCTTGAGAGGAGGGAATTTCTTCCTGCTCTCTGTTCATGCATGTATGGGTGTATATACATGGCTGTATTGTCCATAGAACAATTACACATAGTATGTCTTCAGTAATAATCAAGTGAATGAATAAATATCCTTATTTCTTCTGGAAAAGAAGAACAGAACACTTCTATCCCCACAGTTTAGACAGAAAAGAAGAAATAGAACATACTATGCGTTTTGTGCAACCTCCTTATTATATTTGGAACCCACCTGCATAATTGGAGAAGAAAAATAGGAAATACAGGTCAAATTGGAACCCAATGATCTCAACTTATTAATTTCTGCAAAAAGACAGCTGGAAATTTGACAGGGATTGCATTGAGTCTATAGATCAATTTGGGGAGTATTTTCATCTTAACGATATTGTCTACTCCGTGAACAAAGAGGTCTTAACATTTAGTTAAACTTTAAAAAATAATTTAAAAAATTTCAACAGTGTGTTGTAGTTTTCAGTGTATAAGCGTTGCACTTTTGTTGTTAAATGTATTCCTAAGTAATTTATTCTTTTCAATGCCGTGATAAATGGAATTGTGTTCTCAATTTAATTTTCCGATTGTTCATTGATTTTGTGTATAAAAATGCATATTGATCTTGTATCCTTTGACTTTGATGAACTCATTTGATAGTTCTATTAGTTTTTCAGTGGATTCCCTGGAATTTTCTATATACAAGGTCATGTTCATTTGCAAATAGAGATAGCTTAATTCTTCCTCTGCAATGTGGCCACTTTTTATTTCTTTTTCTCACCTAACTGTCCCAGGTAGAACGTCCATCCAGTACAATGTTGATAGAAGTAGGGAGACATCCTTATCTTGCTCCTGATTTGGGGAAGGGAACATTCATCTTTTATCATATATTAAGTATGGTGTTAGCTGTAGGTTTGCAAATGCCTTTTATCAGATTCTATTCTAAGTTTTGAGTGTTTTTTCCCATGAAAGGTGTTAGATTTTGTCAAATGGTTTTTCTGTGTCCAGTGAGATAATGATGTGGGTTTTTTTGTCCTTTATTTTATTAATGTGATGTATTCCATTGACTGATTACATATGTGGAAACAACTTCGTGTTACTGGGATAATGACACCAGGTCATAATGTATTTTTTTTCATTTGTTACCGGATTCAGTCTGCTAGTATTTTGTTGAGGTGTTTTGCGTCTATATTGATAATATATATTGATCTGTAGTTTTCATGTGAGGTCTTTTTCTGGTTTGGGTATCAAGGCAATAGAATGAATGGGTAAGAGTTCTCTCCTCTTCTGTTTTTTATTAGAGTTCATGAAATAGTGGTGTTGATTCTTTTATTACTGTTTGGTGGAAGTCACCATTGAAGGCATCTGGTTCTGGACTTCGTTGTTGGGGGAGGATGTTTTACGGTTACTCATTCAATCTCTTTACCTGTTAACATCTATTCATATTTTCTATTTCTTCTTGTGTCAGTTTTGGTAGTTTGTGTTTTTCTAGCAACTTGTCCATTTTATCTGAGTTTGCTCCATTCTTTCCCCCTTCCTTTGTGCTACAATTGATTGACCTACCAATTACATTTCTATACATCATATGCCCATGGACACAGATTTATAATTATTGCTTTACACATTGCCTTTTAGGTCTTTTAAATCAAATACAGAAAAAGAGCTACACATAAAAAAATACATCTGTAAAGTCTGTTATCTTTAACCTATGTAGTTATTTTTATTGCTGCTGTTATTTCTTCATGTAGATTTGAATTACTACTGTCTGACGTTCTTTTATTCCAGCTTGAAAGACTTCTTTTAGCATTTTTTTTAAGTTTATTTATTTTGAGAGTGAAAGAAAGCATGAGTGGGAGACGGGAAGAGAGGGAGAGGGAGGATCCCAAGCAGGCTCCACACTGGGAGTGCAGAGCCCCACATGGGGCTCAAATCCACAAACCGCAAGATCATGACCTGAGCAGAAGTCAGGCACTTAACTGACTGATCTACCCAGACGCCCCTCTCTTAGCATTTCTTGTAGGGCAGGACTACTAGCAACAAATTCTCTCAGTTTTTGTTTATCTGGGATCGTCTCAATTTCTCTTTTATTTTTGAAGACAGTTCTGCTGAATATAGAATTCTTGGTTGACAATATTTTTCTTCTAGCACTTTTAATATGCCTTTCACTTTGCTGGCCTCAATAGTTTCTGATGAGAAATCAGCTGTGATTCTTCTTGCGGATGACTTTTGCATGATGAGTTGCTTCTCTTGTGAAGCTTTCAAATTTTTTTCTTTGTCTCGGGATGCTGAAAGTTTGATTATGAGATGTCTGGGTGTGATTTGCTGAGTTTATCATACTTAGACTTCATTCAGCTTCTTAGATGTGTAGATAAATATTTTTCATCAAATTTGGGAAGTTTTCAGTCATATTTCTTCAAATATTTTTTCTGCTTTTTTCTCTCTCTCTTCTCTAAGACTCCCATTATGTATACATTGATACACTTGAGGGTGCCCTGCAGGTCTCTATTCATTTTTCTTTTCTTTCTGTTCCTCAGACTGAATAATCTCAATTGGCCTACCTTCAAGTTGACTTATTCTTTCTCAGATTTGATGTGGACTTCTTCTAGTGAATATTTCATTCCATTTAATGTCCTTTTCTGTTTTGTTCTTTTATATATATAAACATATAGATAGATAGATAGATAGATAGATAGATAGATAGATATCCTATCTCTTTATTGATATTCTCTACTTGGCAAGACATCATTCTCAAACTTTCCTTTGGTTCTTTATACATGGTTTCCACCAGTTATTTGAACATTTAAATATGAGATTTAACATCTTTGTCTAGTAAGTCCTATAGTGAGGCTTCCACGGGGACAGTTTCTACTCTTTTTTTTTTCTATGTATGAGCAATACTTACCTGTTTCTTTGCATGGTTCATATTCTTTATTAGAAAGTGGACGTTTCAAATAATAAAATGTGTCAACTCTAGAAATCAGATACCCCTGGGGTTTGTTGTTGGTGCTGGTGTTTATTCAGTGAGTTTCCTGAATTAATTCTGTAAAATCTGTATTCTTTTTCAGGTATGAACATTGGCTTAGTCAAAAACTAGTGACTGAACAGGGATTTCCTTAAATTCATAGGGCCAAAAGTTCTCTTATGAATTTCCTTAAATTCATAGGGCCATAAGTTCCCTCTTATTCATAGGGAGGTTCTCTCTGCCTTTGATGAGGGATTCTGCATGCATGCTGGGGAATGCCTTCAGTGTTCAGGCAGGCAGTTTATAATTCCACCTTAGCCTTCACTTCCTGCTTGTGCAGAGCCTCAAAATCAACCAGAAGTGAGAGCTTAGGGCCTTATCAGGTCTTTCCTAGCCGTGCACAAAGCCCTGGACTTGTGCACAGCACTAAAAATGTGCCTGGTCTTCTACGTTTGCAGGACTATGCAGGAGCCTCTGTGACCCAGATTTTTCCTTCAAGGTTTTCGGTTAGTGCATTTCCCCAACTGTCATTGCCACCTCAACCAGATGCAGTGTTTAACAATTTCCATGGATTGTTTTCAGCAAAATCCTCTTAGGCAAAAGCTGTTCTTGTTGTGTAAGTCCTGAGTTAGGTCAGATATAGATTTGATTCTGCAAGTCAGATTCTTCAGGAAACTACCAGAAAGGTCAAGTAATGGCAGCTCTCTGCTAATTGGGCTTTGCGGGTACTGTAACCCCACTTTGTCCCCTCCGGAGGCAAGTTTTTACTTTGATTTGTGGGTCTCTTGGTTTTTAAGGCTCTCATTGGGCTGGAAAGGGGGAAATGGGACTAAGGACGTTCAAATGCAAAAGCTTGCTATTTCTACCGAGGTTCAGCTGTTTTCCTCGAATAAATACTCCTGGATTGTTTCAAGCCTTTGGTTAATGTACAGAGTTCTGAAAAAGCTGATGTTAGTTTTCCCCTCCTTTAACGGAGGAGAAGACTTTCGGAAGTTCTTATTTTGCCATTCCTTAACAGTCTTTTCCATTCATTTATTCTTAAAAGCTGCCCTGTTAGTCTTTGGAAATGCAAAGAGAAATAAGTTATACTTTTCGCCCTCAGAGAGCTCACAGTCTGAAGGACACAGGCACATGTAATGAAAATATGATGTGACAAAGGCATTAATGGAAGCATATACTGTGATGATGTATCCAGTAGTTCTCTGATCATGGTCATGTCCTCAGGAGTCAGACTGCTACACCTCACTATGTTATGCATTGTTAGTATCCCTAATCTGTCTATATGAGTGGTTTCTTTGCATTGTTAATTTGTTCCTTAAATGTCCCTATAATTTCTGGGGCGCCTGGGTGGCTCAGTCAGTTGAGCATCCGACTTCAGCTCAGGTCGTGATCTCACACTTGGTGGGTTCGAGTCCCGCGTTGGGCTCCGCGCTGACAGCTCAGAGCCTGGAGCCTGCTACAGATTCTGTGTCTCCCCCTCTCTCGCTGCCCCTCCCCCACTCATGCTCTGTCCCTCTCTCTCTCTCAAAAATAAATAAACATAAAATAAAAAAGTCCCTGTAATTTCTAGATTGCTTGGTTACCGGTCATTTGCTTAAAATGGAGTGCCTCTACTCCCCACCCCCAGGCAGTGGAAAGGGAAGACGGCCATTCTCCGGCTCATTCCATTCCTCTCCCCTCTCCTCATAGCCGCACTCCTTACCTGTCAGTGGGTGTGTGAATCGGATTGAAACGCAGATTCTGATTCAGGAGGTCTGAGGTCAGTCCTGAGACTCTGCATTTCAACAGATTCTCAGGTAATGCTGGTCTGTGGGCCCCGCTTTGAGAAGCAAGAGCTGAAAGATTTAGCAGATTTGGTTGGCCCAAAGCCCGCCCCCTCCGTCTTCTTGATAGAAAATAGCTCCCATCTGCTTTCTCCACCTGGGCTATTTATGCACTTGAACTTTAGAATGTAGGTCACAGAAGAAGCCTGTGGGATTTTCTTCAGGGCTCCAAGTGGAGGAGAAGCTCATCTTCTACAGTGAATTCTTGTAAGGTTCTGCCCAAAGGCCAGGACTAGATGGAGGGGTTTCCAGGTCACTGTGAAATCAATCATGGTTGAGTACTTTGGATGCTGCGCATTATCAGTACTGGTAAAGGGAAAGCCAGGACAAGACTGGATAGTGACAAAACATGTCAGGTGGCTCTTATACACCTTTTCTCTAGGCCCACTGAGGAAAGGAGAGAAGAAAAAAGATTATAAAGCAGGAGGGGAGGAAAAAGAATGCCAACACATGGACTTGAGGGCCGCTGTGTTTCAGGGGCTGCAGGAGAGCATATTGCTTCTGGAGTCACACGACCTGAAGGAGCTTACGTTTATCGGTAGCAAGGCTTTGGGCCTGTTTCTTCTGTGCCTCAGTTTCTTCTTTTGTAAGATGGGGATCACATCAGTACCTGCATTCAACCACCTGTCACACAGTTGGTGCTTAGTGATGTTAGTGCTTGTTGCCATATCACGAGGCATTTTGCTCGGCCCTTGTCATCTGTGATGTCACTAAATCCTTCTAACTTCTTGAGGGAGGCGTTGTGGCCCCAGTTTATAGCCTAGGTCACAAAAGCCCAGAGAGGGTGATCTGTCCGAGGCTGGCAGCTGGAATCAGAGCCAGGAGTGGAGCCCACATCTCCCTTCCAACTCCCGATTCTTTGCTTCTTGGGAGTGACCCCTGCATTATGCCAGAATGGAAGCATCTGGGGAGGCTTATCCCAACAGCACAGTGTCTGACACAGAATACCCTTCATAAATACGTGCCCTTGCTTGATCAGACGAGTGGGCAAATTCTTGAAAGAGAAGTGTAGAAGCTCTTGGGACATCTTTGTCTGAAGATGTCAAAAGGTGCTTTTCCAGGTGGTTTAAGTATTTTACTGATGAGGATGGCAAAATGGAGTGGCTGGCGTCTTAAAAACCAGTGACAAAGGCAAAAGCAAGAAGGAGGTGTTTTACCTGGAGCGGTGTCACTCTCTAACTGCTTATGTTCTGGGATTAAAATAAAGCCATTAGGATCTGTCAGATTGGAACACACTTAGGATCCCCAGGGACCTCGAGGCAGATAGCAGATAATGCCAACTGGGATCCTGTGTTTTAGCCATGGTCCTTTCCATCAGGGGGAAAAAGAAAAAACCAACAATGTGTACTCCTTGCCTCCAGACCATTCAATGAAAATAGATTTTTGGAGACAAATGCATGTCTTCATACGGATCTTGTCCGGTCTCAGGATTGACTTTAGAATATCTGGGGCAGTTGATAAACTGGAGTTCACAAAACCCTCCCTCGATTAAGTTTCCTGCTGCCAAAATGTTGGTAGTTAGTGGGTAGGGATGAGTTTGAGGCCACCTTCCGGAGTGTGCGAAGGGAAGCTCTTGCATTTGGCCAGGGAGGGGCCGCAGGTGTAAGGAATGCCCTGATCTGAGAGGAAAGCCAGTGACCTTCTTCGAGGTAGGAAGTGTCTTGAAGGACTTGGGCCCAACTTGAGGCCCACCCACTCCTCTTGGAGTTGGGGAAATGGTCCGTGGATAGGCCAAATGTCCTCTCAGAGATTGTTTTTATAATCTGCTCATGTTCATATGCAGCTAGGCCATTGAGGCCCTCAATCTTCCAGTCCCAATTTTAAGGTAGGTGTCATCCAATTTAAGCCCACTTTGGAAACGTAGGATTTTGTGAAATATCTTAACATATACCATGTCCCGCTCTGTGTAATGATAACTGCAGGCTCATTAGGTAGTTAGTTAACTGAGGCCAAAACACAGGTCATATTCACAGACTCTATTCCGCAGGGTCAGCCTTTCTATTCTTCCATAAAGAATTGCTGAAGATCCTTCTAGCCAGGCAGAGTCGAAGGGTTCAGATGGTGTGGTCAGGAATCTGTTTCTCCGCTCTGCTTATCTCCACGTGGGCTCTATCCTCTGTCAGATTCTTCCCTCCTGGAGGCAAGACTGCCCCCCCGCAGCTCCAGGAATGATGTCCCAGCAGTGAGCCATCCCAGCAGAGAGATACCTCTTTTCTCGTAGTTCCAGCATATCCATCCCACACTTCCCCTGATTGAGCTAACTTGAAATCACCATGGCAGGATGGGGAAGGAATCTGCTGCTTGCCCGGATCCAGGGTCTGTGCCCACCCCTGGTGGGGGTATGGAGAGGCAGCCCCCCATGAATCACACGGACTGACTACACGGGAGTGTAAGAATAAGCAAAAAATATAGAGGCATGGTTATTCGAAGAAAATCCCCAACAGAAGTTGTTGGAATCTGAGCCTTCCCTTCGCTTTGGCCCTGGAGTTGCGTTGAGTTCCAGAGGGGCAGAGAGCGTCATGAGCTCCTCCTAGAGGCCAATATGAAAGAATCTGCTCAAGCCACTTTCTGGTTTTAATTGGGGAGGTGAGGTTGGAGACCTAACGTGAACAGGATTGACAGTGTTCTCTTTTTCCAAGTAAACACATAAATAAGCATATGAGTGTGTGTGTGTGTGTGTGTGTATGGGTTAGATATTAAGCATATGAGTGTATGTGTGTGTGTATATATATATATGGGTTAGATATTAATGAGTCTATAAGCATATTCATATGCTTATTTGTGTGCTTACTTAGAAAAAGAACACTGCCAATCCTGTGTAATATCTTTATCTCCGTATGGAAGTTTATAGACTGGAAAGGGTCTGTGGACCAGCTTTTGGGAGCCACAAAAGGTGGATTCTGGTATCAGGAGAGCAGACAGTGCTGCCATATACGGACTGTGTAGCCTTTGGTAAATTGTTCAATGTCTCAAGGCCCACCTCCGTGGACAGGGGTCATGATAGTACCTACCACTAGGATTTGGGTTAGGGTGAATGAGTTAACGTTTGTGACCTGCTGAGACCAGCGCCTGGCACCTGCTAAATAGTGTATTTTCTGTTATTTTCATTTTTCCCTCCTTGTTCCAAATGATCATGCAGAATGGAACACTCTCAGCCTTCAATAGTCATTTCCCTTATCTGTTTAGCAAACCGGGCGTTAGGGTGGCTAATGCGAGTTAACAGACGGTGATAGGGTTGTACCACCGGCTTGGATCTCGCCTTACCTGGGGAACCCTGGTGAAGTCCCTCAGACCTTTCGAACCTCGTTTTCTCTTCTGTCCAAACAAAACAGAAAACGTACACGGTGTAACCCCTAGGTTTATTATGCTGGTAAAATAAGAGGAGAGGACACGTTTATACATGGAAAAGGGTAGAATTCGGTTGGAGTTCACAGAGGCGGGGAAGTCTAGGACCACAGCACAGTGTAACAAGAGCCACAACCAGTGATAAAAGTCTAATGACAATTATTACAGTGACTATAATTTCCTAGGCAGTGGCTATTGGCACATATTTTATAGACATCTCATTACCTACATGAACTTTATGAGGTAGATGTCAACATTCCCCTCTTTTATAAACTATAAACGTGAGACTCCGTGTTTAAAGCACATGCACAGAATGGCACCTGCGTAGCCTGTGCTTAGATATAAGCGATATACTTCTTCAAGGTGCTGAGTACTTTCTGGGGCAGGTAATGCTTGGGCTGAGACCTGAGGGCTCAGTTGAGTGGGTTGGGAAAAACAGCAGTAAAATGTGACATTCCAGGCAGAAGGGACTGCACGAATAAAGGCAGGGAAGTAAGAGAGAACACACTGTCTCAACTCTGAAATGGAACACCCCATTAAATAATCTGATGTAATGCCCTGCCATGGGAAATGCACAGACTGGAACAATCTATCAAATATTTCCAGCTTCTTGGGGAGGGAGAACAAATGAACAAGGGGGCATTATCAGGGCAGGGATCAGGCTTGCCGAACCAAAGAAATTGTTCCCCTCTTGCTAAATAATGATTTAAAGTGTTTATATTTCCAACTTCACGACTGCCTCATAAAAGAAACCAACACCCCAGCAATCCCCCTGGTGATGGGATGCTAAACCAGCACATTTCTCTGCAAACCTCCTATTTCCGTTAACTTTATAGCTTCTTCATAAATTTGCTGCTTTGGGCATTTTTTTTTCTCCCACGTTCCTTCTCTCCTGTAGAGAAATGGTTTATTGGAAATATCCCATTTGGCTATTTTGAAGCAATGATTTATTTATTTCCTGGTTTTATTTAAATTCCCTTTGCCTGTGCCCAAAGGGCTCTGGGCATTTGCACAAAAATTGGAAAATGGGACAGGCAGTCTGTTACTGTAAGCAGCTGGGCTCCCCTAAAATAATTGAAGGCCCCCAGCCATGTCCCATGTGGAAAACAGCCCATGCTCTGATTCCTCAAGGTCAGTGTATTGAGAAGGAAAAACCAAGAAAGCCTTCTCATTTCTGTTTTTTTTTAAAGTATATTTATTTTACTTTGAGAGAGACAGAGACAGCAAAAGTGGGGGAGGGCCAGAGAGAGAGGCAGGGAGAGAGAGAGAGATTCTCAAGCAGGCTCCGCACTGCCAGTGCAGAACCCGATATGGGGCTCGAACCCACAAAGCTCTGTTATCATGACCTGAGCCGAAACCAAGAGTCAGATGCTCAACTCACTGAGCCACCCAGGTGCCCCAAGAAAGCCTTCTCATTTCTGTGTCTGGATTCTGGAGGGATCCTTTGATTTTCTCATTCATTCACTCACTCATTCATTCATTCATTGACCAATTTGAGCACTTCTTACGTAACAGACAGTCTACTAAGTTAAGAGGCTACTGAGGTAAATAAGATGTAGACGCTATTCCCAAGAGGCTCACAGGCTAATAGTGTCAATGAGCAAATAGTGGTAACTGCCCGGGAAAACACGTTCAAGGCCGCAACAACATATATGTTGGGGAATAGCTAAATAAATTGTAACAAGCTTATGTCATGGACTGCTGTGCAGCAGTTAGAAAGCATGAGGAAGTCTGCATGTTTTAATACGCTTAAATATCTAAGACATGCTGACTAGGAAAATGCTACATTGAGTATGATACAGACATCATGATCATGATCATGAGTATGATACAGACATTGAGTATTTAACAGACATCTTAACCGATGTCACGTAAACGATTAATTTGCAAGATGACTGAAGGAAACAATAGTTATTTTCTTATTTTGTTGGGAGGGAGAAGGGTGGTTTCAAAACTCCAGAATTTGTGGACCATATCTGTCTGTTTTAAAAGCCATAAATGTAGTCCATTTATGTATTAGGAGTTCAACTGGTAAATGTAACATTTGATGCACATATAGGCTACAGACGTAAGAAGAAAGAGTTTCAGGAAGAAGGGAAGCTTTTCTGTAGGAGAGCACATCTGACAAGGGCTTTGATGCATGAATAGAAGTTTTCTGGAATGATAATCCTAAGCAACACGCTTACAAATAGGAACAAACTGCAAGAGCTGTACCTGAAAAAGGCAGGTACAGATTCGATCCTGCAGCCCCAGGGATGCCCACAGGGAAGGGAGTGCTGACAGTCTTTGAACAGGAACTCAATCCATTTCAGCTTTCAGAAGTCAGCCTTGGGTCCCTGCACAGCCACTGAGATCTGACCAGTTCCAGCTTTGGCACAGATAAGATAAACTGAGTCAGAATACGACAGGAGGAACTTGCATAGAGCACATTCTACGTGAAAGTCCCTGTTCTAAGTATTCCCCGTATATCGTCCCATTGAACCCTCACCACTGCCCTGTGAACAAGTGCACTAACATTACCCCCACTTTGCAAATGAGGAAACTAAGGGACAGACAACACCTGAAAACCATCCCAGAGGAGGCTCACTTCTTTCCCCAGGCTTTCGATACGGACAGGCATGATTTCAAACTTGAGGTGACACCTTACATGCCGTAAGACACGTGACAAGACCATTCAAGATGCTAAAAAAAATGCATATTCTGATCGCAACTATTACGTAAATGCATAAAAGAAATGCCAACAGAAAAGACGCCAATGTGATAAGTTAGCAGGACGTGGGTAGCTTTTTCATCCTTCCTTTCCATTGGTTAACTCCAGTGCTGTGGTCATGTTCCTCTTACAATAAAGACTGTGCTTCTATAAATAATGAAAAGACATTTACCTCAATGCTCCAGTGTTGCCAATAAACAATGACGGGATGACACGGGCAGAAATGAGAGAGGCTTCTCTGCCGACTGGAAAAGGGAGCAGAGGACATCAAGCTCATTTCTATGCGGTGGGACTTGAATTCAAGATCCTGAGACCAGGACCTCAGTCTCCCGTGTGCACAGTTAGGGGCTAGGCCCGTATTCTCTCCAAGATGGATTTTCTCCATGAGATGTATTTAAAAACTAAGTGGAGAAACAGGAAGCCAGATGAAATGGAGTCACAGTATAAGAATTTTTACCCTATTGTTCTTTCAGTCTTTCTGGTTAAAAAGAGAAAGTCTCATTTTGGTGACAGTATATTTTTAACACCTCTCTATCCCCTACTGCCTCTCTCCCTGCCTCTCTCCACTGTTCTCCCTCCTTCCTTCTTTTCTTCCTCTTTTTCTCTCTTTCTTAAGCAAAAAATAAAATAAAATAAAGAGAGAGAGAGAGGGAGAGGAAGAGAGAGAAAGAGAGAGAATTCCTGGCCTCAGAACATTAACCGGGCAACAGTATCTGGTTGTAATTTAGTCAGTCTTGTTTATTTCATTGCACCTATTTTTACAGTTTCCTCCTATTTGTAGCAAGTAATAATACAGTTTCCTTTTTAAAATAAATGTGAAAGTACCTTTTATGTTAAACCATGAAGCTCAAGAAAAATAAGGAGTTAATGGTACCAGTAGCATAAACATGGGGAATCCGGAAAGCTTGAGAAGCCTGCACCATCTGATATCTTTGGACCTAGCCAGTCTTGGGATTCTGGGGTACCAAGTACCCCGGTCCCTCATCGGACCCTCATTGGTGTTTGAATCTGCACAATGACATCCGGGACACCTGCCTTTTCTACTCGGCTGTGGCTTTCCTTTCAGCAGCGAAGTTTCCGTGAAAGCCTTTTGCCACTGATCTCCCCTCAGATTCTCAGTGAAGCATAGACTTATATGCACAGTTCGACAATGGGAATACCTGAATTGTGGGGTCGATATATTATCCTAAGAGTGTAGAACCGGGAAACAAGGATGATTGTTGGGCATTTCTATTCTTACAGGTTCAGTAAAAGGAAGGAATAAACGGAAGTGAACAGTTATTGAGCACTTACTGTGTACATCGAACCGTTAGCAACTTGATCTTGCTATGAAATTGAGGCTCAGGGAGTTTAAGTAATTTACTCAGGGACACACAGCCATTAAGATGGGAATCAGGATCCGAGACCAACTCTGCATCCAAAGCGATTGCTGTTTTCCTGAAGCAACTCTTGTCTTACTTGATCAGGATCCCAATACAATCTCCACAGATGGGTGAGAAAAGGAATCACTTTTTATTTACTACTTTTTACTCTGCTTCCCATCTGGCTGAAACCCATCAGAGCTCTACATGTGTTTCCTTCCCCCTCCCCCCACTTCCAGACCTTTACAGTTTTCCTGCCTGAAATTCCCTCCCTACTCCCTTTTCACCTGCTCTGCTTTGCAAACCAAAGCCACCGTCACCTCCTCCAGGAAGCCATTGGGCATGATTTCAGATCATATTGTTCTTTCTCCTTTTGAGAGTTCCAGTGTGGGACTAGAGACTCATCATGAGACTGGCGAGGTTGTATCGTATCTGGTGTGTGGGGATTCAGCCCTCCTGTACCACGTGTAGCCTCGTGAGTTTGGGCAAGCCATTTAACCTTACTAAGCCTCAGGCTGCTTGTCTGTAGAAAGGGCTCACTCAGCATTAAGAAAGAAACCTCATGGCACGTATCACGTTTGGACTGGCATATTAATCACATGGCTCTTCTCTTTTTTCCCGTCTAGTAGCTTCCTGTCCTGATACTTTTTATCCACTACTGCTGAGTTCCTCATACAACAGGGATTTATCTTATAATTCCTCAAAAGCATTCAGAGTCTGCCATTCTTTCCTTGTGTAAAATATTACGGTAGGACCAAGGTGGCATCCCAGTGTCACTGCAGAAGAGTCATTTGTTCGGGACAAGTTCCTATTCTCTCTGAGATTTATGTTCTCATCTGTGAAACTGGGAAAGTCTACTCCACAGGATTGGGGTAAACAAATGCTTATACATCAGTATAAACACCGTTTCGTCCCCCTGCCCAAATGCAGTGTCAGATGTTATGATAAACTCAGGAAATTCTATTACAGAAACTGACTCAATTATTCACTCCTTCAGGAAGTATGCATTTTGTACCTGCTATGTGTGCGGTGCTATCCTAGGTGCTGGAGAGCCAGCAGTAAATGAATAGCCATGGAATTTACATTTTTAGCATATTTATCAGCTTGAGTTTCTTACTGGTTATCTTGTCAGGAGCAGAAACAAGGAAATAGATCTTTCTTAAACTAGATGCTCTGCTGTTGAAGGTGGTGTAATATAGAGGTTAAATTTGCAGCTCTGGAATCAGAGAAGTCTTGATTCAAATCCCAGCCCTTCCACTTACCAACTGTGTGGCCTTGGGTAGGTCCCTTGACATCTCTAAGCATAAACAGGGCCAGTATTATGAGGTTGTTCTGGTGGTCAGAGGAGACCAGGGGTGCAGGTCGCCAGTGCATCATAGGGGAGTGCCATGGATGTCATCACCCTTCCTAGTTCTTACAAGGGTGGGAATGTCTTCCACTCACCCCTTCCCATAATTCTTTGCACAGTGACCTACACGTAATGGGTGTTCAGTAAGTGCTTGTTGATTGAATACTAAAAAGTTACTGGACAGAAACAAGCAGATGCATTAACCGACCACCTCTCAGGTCAGCAACTCTTGACTTACCCACATCGGAGGTATCTGCCAATCTACATGGCTCAAAGAGACATTTCTTTCCCACTAATGCATGGGGGGAGAAATGAGCTGAGCTTACTTCCTGCTTCACAAGGAACTTGATGTTGTTGTTAAGTGGTTGTGCAGAGAAGACTAAGTTCCTGAGCAAATTAAAATATCCTTGATGCCCTTGGCTGTGTAATATTTGATACTGTCTTGAGCAAGTTGGTTTAATTCCCGTTCCGCTTTTCACTTCTGTGACAAATGGGAATAAGCT
The DNA here is from genome assembly GCF_024362965.1 of Panthera pardus. Taxonomy (NCBI): domain Eukaryota; kingdom Metazoa; phylum Chordata; class Mammalia; order Carnivora; family Felidae; genus Panthera; species Panthera pardus. Next base: position 73,100,452 of record NW_026527002.1, on the reverse strand, counting down.
TTTGCCTTCTACCATCCAGTGCTTTTCTAAGGCCAAAAGGAGGCGATGGATAATGATTATAATAACAAAATAATTATTTAAAACGGCATCGTTGCCTAATGTTGTTATGAAGCAGGAAGAATTTTACCCTGCACTTAGATAAGCGCAGTGATGAGGGCTTTGGCAGTTTTCCAGCCGCGTGACCTGGGGCAACTTATTTAACATCTATTTCCTCATCCATGGAATGTTTATAATAATTATGGTTATTTCATAGGGTTGTCATGAGAACTGAGGGAGTTGCTGCATGTGAAGCGCCTAATATAGCATCTGGCACATACCAGACCCTCACTAACTCATTTATTTATTCAACAAACACTCATTGAGAGTCGACCATGTGCCGGGCACAAAGCGAGATGCTTCACGCGTCCATGAAGACAACAGTCTCTGCCCCGATGGCAAGGTAGTGCCGAGACGCTGTTACTAGTCAAGAGCCCATGGGCTTCCTGTGACAGCCCAGGCATCAGGGTTGGTGTCGGTTGCCCGTTTGGAGGACAGTATGCTCTATTTTCTGGGTTAAATACCGAATGAAGGTGAACACGGTAGAGGAGGGAGTGGCTGCTGGGTCCCTTCTCTCAGTCTGTGTTTCAACACTTATTGGCACGAGCTGCTGGTAGTGAAGACAAAGTTCCTGCCGTGTCTCCCGGCCCATCTGGAAATGGCGCATTAGACTTGAGCTGAAAAATACCCTTTAGACACAGAACATTTCCAGGGCAATAAACTAAGTGGCAGAGCCAGGATTTAAAGAACTGGTCTGAGGCCATGATTTGAAGGGAAATGGGAGATGAGAAAGCTGGCATATATTTAACAAGCTCTTCCTGTCAAAGATCGTTCTTTATGTTATCACACCAGACCTTTAAATATTCACAGCAACTCAGGTGTTGTTTTCTTGACACGGAAACTGAGACTCGGAGTGTTTAAGTGACCGAGATCATTCATCAATGACAATGTAGAGCTCAAGATTCAAATTCAGGAATTGCCTTATTATCTTTCACTGAGTTTTTCTGTGATCGATTGATCATTGGCCATCTGTAGGGTCTCCTTCAATCACTTGAGACTGTCCTAAATATCACATTTCACTAGAATCATTGCAAGGGTCACCCATGGCATGGCACTTTGCAGCACCGGCTGTGGTCTTCCGGCTTTCACTGCCTGCCAGTTTCAACGTTCACATCCACTATCCTTTCTCCGGGACCCACAAGGTCCTTCCAGCCTCCTCCTCTCTAATTACTTGGAGTTTCATTGTGTCATCCCCTATGTCACCAGCTTCCTAAGTCAGGGGCTTTCATGAAATGTGCTTTAATTCTCCAAGCAGTAACCATAGAGGTATGTACAGAGGTGTTAAATTCCCTCCATCTCTCACACGGCTTTTATTTATTCATGTGTTAAGACGCGGTTGATTATATCTTGTTGGATTTAGCAATGTGCCAAGAGCAGGGTGTACTTGCAGAAGCTATCAGCCCATGGGATCAAACCAAGTCAGAAGGAGGATGGGAGTAGGGCAGAGGGCAGCGGTAGTTCTTCCAGAATTCCCAAAGTTTCAGGGTTGGACTGACTTATGGAAGAATAACTGATCCTCCAAAGAAAATGATTTAAGAGGCCCAGGGCTTTCTTTATAATGGGTTAGTCCCTTAATAATTAAGGCTCTGCCAAGCCTTTCTGTCCATCAATTAATTAGTCATTGGGTAAGCTCATCAGCCTGACACATAAGATATTTCATGAGTCCCCACCACATTCTTCTCCAGAGCCTTTTCTTGTCTTGCCCCATTGCTGTGTCCACGTATGGTTCTTTATTCAGCATCCCTTTATTAGGACTTTCTCTCTTCCTTCCCCGTTCATGCTGTAGAAGGTTCCGTATTAGGATCTGTGACCCCATGGAAATGGCTGATTGGGCTGGGGGTGGGGGGCCCTAACCCAAACCGGGCCGGTGGATTCCCCCGCTGAGAATTCAGTCTTAGGCCCAAGAGGTGCTATCATTTTCTTTCTGGGAGCTTGGAATGTGACACATATTTGGGAAGCTGTTGGTGATTCTGTTGCCTGAAGAATCCAGGGGGGAGGAGGGAATGTGGCAGGGGTGGGGGGAGAGAGGAGAAGAAGAAGAAGAGGGGAAGGGGAGGAAGAAAAGGAAGAGGAGGAGAAGGAAGAGGAGGAAGGGGAGGAGGACACTGCACAAAATGAGGCAGAAAGGAAAGAGGGAGCATTTGAGCCCGGCTCTTGTAACGACTTTGACTTAGCTCAGCAATCCAAGGAGACACCCTAGTTTTTGTTTGGTTTTCATTTTTTGTCTTAACAATAAATCCCCTTTATTTCCTAGGTGCCTTTCAATCTGGCTTCTGCTATTTGCACTCAAGAAACCCTAGCCATTAGAGCACGAATCCAAACCATACCACCCAGCTTTCACTTCCGCATTCCTTCCATCTCTGTACATCTCCGGGCCTGTGTTCACATGGCCCCGCTGGCCTGGACCACCCCCCAGCTACTCCCAGGTCAGGCCCCTTCCTGTTCGGTGAAGTCCTTGACTGCTGCCCCTGCATGGGCCATGGGAGGTGGTGCCGTGTTCTGGTTAAGTGCCCAGAGCTGGGTCCAGACTGACCCCGAGTAGGAACCCGGCCTCTGCTCCAAGGGCAGAACCCGGAGCCAGTGCCATTAATGAGGTGAATGTTTGTGAGCTTCCTGAGCTGCAGACAAACACGAAACACACTGGGTCCTACCTTGTAGAGTTCAGTGTGAGGATCAGCGGAGATGCTGTGTGCTCGGCCCTGAGCACAGAGTGAGTCTCGGTGGATGTTAGCTGAGCACAACCGTTGTTCTGTGCCACTCCCCGCTGTGCCCCGTGACTCCATGCGCTTTGTAAGGTTGCCGTGAGCGTATTCGTTTTCCATTGCCGTGTAACTAATTGCCACAGACTTAGTGGCTTAAGTGAGAACCTTTTACTAGCTGGCAGTTCTCTGGGACAGGGCCCTGGGCATGGTGTGGCTGGGCTGTCGCTCAGGGCATCACGAGGCTGACATTCGGTGGTGGCCAGCTGATTCGCAGCTGGACCCTCTTCAAAGCCCATTTGGGTTGTCGGCAGAGTTCAGCTCTTGGGGTTGCAGGATGGAGATCTCTGTCCCCTCACTAGCTGGCAGCCAAGGGCCAGTCTCAGCAATCTGGGCCACCCACATTCCTGGCCACGTGGCCCCCTTCCTCCTTTAAGCCAGCAGTGGAGAATCTCACGCTCCAAAGCTCTGACTTCTTCTGGCCCCTCGTCTCAGATTTAAAGGGCTCATATAATTAGGTCTGGCCCACCCGACAACTTCCCTAAAAGTCAGCCGTGCCATATAAGATAGCCCGATCACAGGGATGGAGGCCATCAATCACATTCAGTCCCAAGAATTATGCTGGGGCCGGGGAATCCTGGAGGTCACCTCAAACTCTGCCTGTCATCAAGGACCTTTAGAGAATAACACATGGGGTGTCTGGGTGGCTCAGTCAGTTAAGCGTCCAACTCTTGATTTCGGCTCGGGTCATGATCTCATGCTTGGGATTCTCCCTCTCCCTCTCTCTCTGTCCCTACCCTGCTTTCTCTCTCTCTTTTTTTCTCTCAAGATAAATATCTTTAAAAAGGAAATAAATAAACTTTAAAAAGGTAAAAAGAATGACACAAATTAGCCTCTCACATGTTACTTTGCACATAGCAAATGCTCACCGAGTGGTGGCCATGGTTATTTTGTTGTTTTCATTTTGTTCACATTAGTCTCAGCCTTGTTCTCAGTCAGGCTTCTGTGTTCTGAGGGTCAACACTGCCTTCTATTTATTTTTAACTCACAAGAAAAGATACTGGAATCTCTGCAAGCTTCAAAGATTTGTTGGTTGTTTTGTGTGTTTGGATTGAATCACCCGATGGAGGTCAAGGTTAAACCGGAATCATTTGGGAAACAATTGTCTCTTGGGAAAGGATTTCCGAAGTATTTACTCCCAGGTAGAATCAAATATTTCCTAAATGAAAACCATTTGCCCTTTGCAATTGTGCTTCTGTACCTGGGCTCAGAAAACCCTTGCCAGGACTGCTGAGTTAAATAGAGCCCAGTGGGCAACTCTACTGTCTTTCTAGTCTTGCCCAATTCCACTGTCACATTAGCATAGGCGGCAGCACCGAGGAGAATTGGGCATTTCTGATGGATTCATCCAAAGAAGAATCCCATTTGTCCAGCATGGACCCCATTCACACGGAGCACATGCCAAGTGGGTTGGGCTGACAACGACATGTAAACCCATACATTGGATGATTTCGGACAAGGCTGAGTGCCATCAAGTAGTGAACAGCATGATGCCATTGCGAATGGCTTGGGGACATGCTAGCTCATTTTATTTGAGGAGGCAGTGGGGAGGCGTCTCCAGGGAATGACTGAGATCCAAATAAGGTGAAGAAGCAGTCCCATAGAGATGCATGGCACATTCCAGACCCAGTGTCAAGTAAATGCAAATGTCCTGAACCTGGAGTTTATACGGTGTGTCCAAGGAATAACTGGTACAGAGTGAGTCAAGCAGGTGGATGACGAGGGAGGTGAGTGTGATCTCTTAGAGTTTCATAGGACACCAGGTGCTGTGGGTTATTCCAAATGCAGTGTGCTGGTGAGGGTTAAGCAGGAGAACGGTGGGGTATGACTTACTTTTTATTTTAATTTTATAGCTTGTTATTGCATTGGTGGCCCAGTGTCCTTTTTTTTAATGATACAAGTTACATACCACAAAATCGGCCACTTTATAAAGTATACAATTCATAGATTTTTAGTATATTCACAAGGCAGCGCGCCCAGCACCACTAGAGCTGATTTGCTATTGGAAATGGTGGTTCTGGCCACTGTGTGGAGCATGGACTGAATGGGGGAGGCAAGGAAGCTCCCGAAGTGGTCTAGGTGGGGTGGATGGCGGGTGGGAGCGGGGCAGCAGTGGTGATGGAGAGAAGCAGGGGTTCCTGGGGCTTCCAGTGTTCCAGATCAGGTGACCTGATGTGACAAGTATGGGGATGGACAGCCTAGCTTTGGGTCTGCTACTGGTCAGCTGCCTGACCACAGGCAGGTCACTTAATTTACCCAAGCCTCAGTTTCCCAATGTGAAGATGACAAGCCACCTCATGTGTTAGCTATGACAACCAAACAAGTTGAAATACACACGCATCCCATCACCTCGCCCACCATGTAGGGTGTGCTCTGTAAGTATTTTTTCTGTTTCTAGAGCTCCTGGGTTAGATCTTCCTGTCCCCCACCCCCCAGCCACTGTCCCCACCCACCCCCAGAAGGCAGCCCCACCTTGAGGTTGGCTTTCAGGAACTCGGTGCAGGCTTCCCCCTGCCATTACAGAGTTAATTTCCCAGACCTGGAATGGGAAAGCAGGTTGAGCTTCCAGCCACCAAGGAAAACACTTTTCACGGAGATGGGACAGTTGTGCACAGTTCTGACTTTATTGCCGCCAAGTTGTGTGGTCTTGGGAAAATCACAACCCTTCTGAGTCTCAGCGTCCCCTTTTACCAAAGGGAGATATTAACATCCGCCTTAGGAAGGGTGTTGATGACCTGGAAGGAAGAAAGACCAAGGGAGACCTAATATGAGATGCCATAGGAACCACAAGGGCCTGTACAAATGCCCAGAGTCGTTTGTTTCATTCCGTATCTGCAAGTCTGAGGTCATCTCCTCTGCGCACGTCTGTGATCTGGAGTCAGCTATGCACACTTGGGAGAAAACTAAAGACAACCGTCCTGATTTATAGGGAGACCACATGTCCTGGTTTGTCGAGGTCTGTTCTAGTTTACTGCTGCTGTCCCAGAACACTTATGAATAGCTCTACCTTTCACTGTCAAACGTGGTCTGGTTTGGACAATAAATTATTTGGTTACGCCATTTATTCGCTTCATCACTTTTCCCATGGGTCAAATTAGACCTTTTCCTTTATTGCTTCAGCTGAAACGGAAATGCGAGGTTCTGATGATTTGAGAGAAATTTCAGAGATCCTCGAGGTTCTTTTAAATTACTTGCTGTTGAAGGAATTTCTGCCCTTTTCTCTGCCTTTACAATCTAGTTGACATAAGATGCCCTTCCAGTGTATGTGCATAAGGATCTAATTTATGTTATACATCTATATTAAGTGTCTATAAAATATTAATGAAGGCAAACATTTTTGTGGGTGTCCGCTGGCTGAACCAGAGGGAGATGAAGGGCCTTTGTAGATTGGCATCTCTCTCAAGCAGTGAAGAAGAGAGATGGATGTATTCATGCGCGAGATGGACGGTGGAAGCAGGATGTTTTCTCTGCTTTCCCTCCCGTTGGCACCAGAAATCTAAGGGGAAAACCCACGCTTCCATTGATGCTTTTAGACTGGGCTGTCCAGGTGATTTATTAGCTCTGAGTTAATGCTAATGTTGAGCCTGCAGCTCAAAGATAACCCGGAATGCATCCTACACGCACCAGGCTCCCCACACACCCTGGCAACATATCGAGGTTGAACTGGCGGCTGTGGGGCAAACCTAGGATTTAGCATTTTCTCATACCAGCATCCAAGTTGAAGTTATTTTAGGAAATGGACTAATAGAGCCTGGATGAGAAAAGCGAAGGGAAAATGAAACCAGGACGGAAGATTTGCTTCTGGGAGAATCCAAACCAAGTCGTGGACCGTGCTCCAGGTTGTTATTTGGCTGGAATTGATTTTGAAACCAGGAGTTTTTAATGTCTGATGTGGTTTGGCTTCTTAGATTTGAATAGCCCACTCTTACCTCCGCTGGTGCCATGATTGAATGTCCTCTCCCAGGAAGGGGTCGTGGTATTTGGGAACCCTTCAGGCAGTGGTACAGGTCACCAATAAGATTGGCTTATGGGAGAGGATTCTGTTGCTCTCACAGAACAGGGAATAAGAGGCAGGCAGATGCTGACGTTTGCTCGGCAGCTCAACGATGCCAGAGCCATTGTTTGAGTGATCATGTTCGCTTTTCCCTCACGCTAGTTGTCTCGTTGTCATAAAACGCTGCATCGACGGGCATTAAACCCACGTGTAAGATGGAAGGAAGACACGGGAGGCCTTTTATAAGGAAAGCCAAAAGCCTTCCTGCCCCATCTCATTGGCCAGATCTGTCACATGACCACCCAATCCACAGGGAAGCTGAGGGTGTCAGTGTTTGGGCTGTTCTTATAGAAATTGGGTATCCGTTAGTAGTGAAGAGAAGAAAGAGTGCATATGCCAGTAGTTGGCTGAGAACATCTGTCGCAGGGGTGGCAGTAATGATTTTATTACTTGAGTGCTGTACTTCAGAAGTTAGGAATGTAGGCATTTGTTGACCAATTGGTATGTGCCCACTATGTTGTCTGAACAAAGGAAAATAAGTCAACATAGTAGCCAATGGCCTAACGGAATTTAAAATTAAGTTCTTGGGGCGCCTGGGTGGCTCAGTCAGTTAAGCGTCCGACTTCGGCTCAGGTCATGATCTCACAGTTCGTGAGTTCGAGCCCCGCATCGGGCTCTGTGCTGACGGCTCGGAGCCTGGAGCCTGTTTCAGATTCTGTGTCTCCCTCTCTCTCTGCTCCTCCCCTGCTCATGCTCTGTCTCTCTCTGTCTCAAAAATAAATAAGCATTAAAAAAAAAAATTAAGTTCTTGATTCTTTTTTGTGTCCATATTAGCTAGCACAGTGCTAGAAGCATAGCAGACAGCAAAGGCGTGTGGTGAATTCATCCACAGGACAATTAAAAACAAAAGCGTGGAACTATTTGCTCTGGAGTCCGTTGGGGTAAATCCTCACCAGTCAAAGCATGGTACAGAGGCCAGCATCATGTGGGAGCTTGTCAGAAATGCAGTCTCTCAGGCCCCACCCCAAACCTACTGAATCAGAATCTGCTGTTTAACAAAATCTCCCAGTGATTCCTGTTGCATATTGAATGTTGCAAAGCTCTGCTGTTACCGTAATGCTTGAAGTAGCTTGATTATGTTTGCAGAAACAGGAATACGGACTTGGACAAGAACAAGGGTAGCTCTTCCTGTGGTAGGGGGGGATGAGCGTATGCTCCAGAGTCCTTTGTCTGTGATCTAAATCTATGTGTCTCTACTTCCTGGTTGGGTGACCTTCACCGACTACCCTGTGCTGGACATTATCAAGAAGATTGTCTCTGTTGTCCACAGGGAGGTGGTGAGGGACAGGGCGTCCAAGGCATTGAGCACCTTGCCTGGCATGCTGTGGGAGCTCAATCAATGCAAATTTCCTTTCTGGGAATATTCAACATGGGAAGTGTCGCTCCACCTTCAGGGCCGTGGTTGCTAAGAACAGGAGGCAAGAGCTAAAGGGCGTGATGATGCGGAGCCATCATGCAAAGTACAAGCGTGGCCTGGAACCTGCCAGAGGATTGGGGTGGACGTCACGAGTCGGAGGGAAGGCTTAAAGGCATCCGCAGAGACTCAGCCATTTCTATGCCTTGGTTTCCTACGGCTGCCATGAACTGGGTGCAAAACAACAGACACTTATTCCCTCATGGGCTGGAGACCAGAAGTCCGAAAACAAGGTGGTGGGCAGGGCCGTGCTCTCTTTGCCAGCTCTGGGGAAGAATGCTTCCTTGCTTCTTCTGGTGTTTCCTGGCAATTCTTGGCGTTCCGTGGCTTGTAGATACACCACTTCGGTCACACAGCCATCTGCTCCCTGTTACAGCTTCACGTTGCTTCTCGCTGTGCGCGCCTATCTCTCTATCCAGATTCCCCGTATAAGGACACCGGTCATACTGGATTAATGACCTCGTTTTGACTTGATTATCTCTAGAAAGACCCTGTTTCCAAATAAGGTCACGTTCTGAGGTAGTGGGGGTTAGGAGCTCAACATACCTTTTGTGTGGGTGGGTGGGAGGGGACAAAATTCCACCCATCCCACTAAGCAAGTGTTCTTGGTGAGAAGCAGGCGTGATTCTGGAGGGATAGGGGCGGTTGATATGGAGAACAACCTAATGTATATATGGCCCCAGCAAAATGTTAAAAAAAAAAAAAGGTTTGGAAACAACCAGTGAGAGAGAGTGCTTTCTTTCCAAAAATTAGTGTGGGCACGACTTTTAAGGACTATGCCTTCCCTTTGCCCCATTGCATGTGGATTGAGATAGATTCTCACCTCCCTGCTCTCCGTAGAAACTTTCAAAATAATGTCACAGGGACCTTCCTGAGTGAGAAGCAGGGAGACACTGTAAGAAAATTGCTGTGACTTAATATGGTGAGGGTTTGGAGGTTGGTTTTTTTTTTTTTTTTTTTTTTTTTTTTTACTTCTCTTTTTTTTCTCTTTCTGCCTGTGCTGGCAATAGCAGCTGTCTCTTTCTCGGCAGTGACAGGCTGAGAAAATGGAAGATGAATTTCGGCTGGGCGTGGGTGTGATTTCTCTTTTCTCTAGCGGGGGCTTCATCTTGGAAGGCACGGAGCTGTTTTTATCCTGGCCTGGGAAACTGAAGAAGTAACTGTCGGTGTGCAAATGAGGACTTTGCAGCCTCCAGGGGCACTTCCTGCGGGAGCCCTGGCAGGGTTACAGACTAGAGTGCTGATTGGATCTCCCCCACCCCCACCCAAGGAGGCAGCGTCAGGGGAGACGCTGGGAGGGGCGTTTGGTCCTGTCACCTGTAAACAGGTGAGCTAGGCTGAACATGGCCCTGAGGCAGAGAAGCAAACATGGTTTTGACAGAGCTGCTTCCCAGATGGAAGGTGAACGATCAAACCCCGGCCTGCCCTTCCCAAAGCCAGTGGCAGTTCGGCACTGCTGGAATGTTCTGTGAAAGATGCCGATTATATGGGTTGATATATTTGCCCGTGCTCTCCTCGCCCCCGATCTCCTTGTAGGAGAATCGCGGCACATCCTTAGTCCTAATGCGTTCAGCCTGGGGCTTCACTCTGTCCTGCCACGTTCCATCCTGGGGCGATGTTGTGTTTGCTTCCTTGCTCAGCGACAAGAATGCACCTCATGGAAGGCCCGAGAGTGCCTACCACCACCCCCTGCTCTTGAATGCCCTGATTGATCCTGTCCATTCTCACAATTTAACCAACCACCCGTTAGCTCACGACTTCCAAACTTCTAGCTCTAGGTAAGCTCTCTTAGGAGCTCTAGCCCATGTTTGCTCACTCACTATCACCTCCTGGAAGCCACCTCACAGGCACCGTGGACACAACCTTCAAACTTAAACTCACCAGCTTTCTTCCGCTCCTGCTTCTGTACCAAAAGTCAGTGAAAGGCAGCTCCTAGCCACACCGTCCTCCAACCTCTATTGTTTTCCACTCTCTATCCTCCTCACTGAAGTCGTGAAGTCAATTAACTGTAAGTCTTCCAAGGATTTTGAGTCAGGCTCCTCCTGCTGTCCAGGGCCACTAGCTTGGTTGAGTCCCCATCCCAATCGTCTCCCCGGAAAGCTATGCTAGCAGCACCATTCATGTCCTTCTTCGCCACACATCCGGAAAGATCTTTAGGAAACACAGATACGATCAGGGCTGCATGCCCTCCCCCTGCTTAAAATCCTTTGTCAGGGAGGAAAAATTTTCCCCTACCCTTTTAGATTCTGTCAGTGGGACATGCAAATTAAACTGGCAAAAGACAGATCAACAGGAGAAAAGGCAAACTTTATCCATGTATGCAGATGGCAGAAAATATGGCTCAAAGAAGCCATTAGAATTTGGAGCTTAAGAGGCGAAGGGGAAGGGGAGGAAGGGCACTTCTGGAAAGAGGAATGACTTTTGGAAAGATAGATGGGTCCCCGGGGGAATAGACGGGCATTAGATAGTTTTGTGACTGTTTGTCGATGCGATTTCTCATCCCAGTAGGGACTTCTAGTTTGCTGTGATAAAATTCAGTCTTCCCCGCTATAGTAAGCTTCCCTTGAAGGGGGGTTTATGACAGCTGAATTGTTTGGGAAGGATCTGCTTTTCGGCAGATGGGGGTGAGGGTGGAGTTCAGACATAGCCCTTTTCTGTACCTTTTGATTCTTAAATGCCTTTAGCTCAAAATAATTTTTAATGCCACAGTGATAGATTCTGGATGCCTGCACCTTCAATGTCTCCCTGTTATCTGCAAGATAAATGCTCCGTTCCTTACCGTGACATATCAAGCTATTTAGGATTTGGCCTCTATCTTCCTGGCTTCACCTCCTAGAAATTTTTTCCTTTTTTCTTTGTCTACCTCTCCTTTCCTTCTAAGAATCAGCTAAGTGGATAACCCCGGAGGGAGACTTCCAGATACCCCCTGGCTAGGATAGCCAACTCTTTGCACCTCTATCCCAAGATTACCCTTATCCTACACTTTGACCACCATGTATTGAAAACGTTTTCTTGTCTCCGTCTCGACCAGATAGCAATAAAAATAAGGTCTGCACTTTTTTGAGTGTTCACTATGTTGTACACACTTTTCTAAGCATTTCTATGAAGTAATTTAAAACTCGCATCTCTCCGAGATCAGTACTAGATTGGGAGCTCCTTAAAAGAAGGAACTGTTTGGGGTGCCTGGGTGACTCAGTTGGTTGAGCGTCCAACTTTGGCTCAGGTCGTGATCTCGCTGTCCGTGAGTTCGAGCCCCGCGTCGGGCTCTGTGCTGACAGCTCGGAGCCTGGAGCCTGCTTCAGATTCTGTGTCTCCCTCACTCTCTGCCCCTCCCCCATTCATGCCTGTCTCTCTCTCTCTCTCTCTCACTCTCTCTCTCTCTCTCTCTCTCTCTGTGTGTGTGTGTGTGTCAAAAGATAAATAAACATTTAAAAAAGTATTTAAAAACAAAGAACTGTTTCTTTTACAGTCGTGTATTCTCCATGCCTAATTCTTTTCCAGATTCATAGTAAGTGCTCAGTAAATATTTTCTTTCATAAATGAGTAAACAGATGGATAGATAAGAGAATTATTTAGTATAATATAGTACCCCCTGTTCATATGACTCAAGAAAATTATTCATTTGCCGCTTCAAGGCCTGAAAATTTTGGGTTCTCGAAAAAGCCCACTAGTTGAGAAATCACATGGACTCGACTGGTGTAAATCAGAAAAGTTTACCCAGAGGCAGAACTGCCTGAATCTTGACTAAATGTGTGACAAAGTTAATAGGCGCTCCCTCTGGCTAATTGCAGTAGCTTTGATTTTGTCGACACGATTTTGCACAAGCAGGGGGGTTTTTCATCAAATGCAGCTTCTTCGCTCTTGATGGAACCAAACACAATCCCGCCGGCTTTGGTTTTATGGTTTTTAACTTCCGCGCAAACTCAGTCGTGCTTTTCGCCTCCCTCGCTTCTGAGTCTGAGTCCGAGCCGTATCTATGGTTCATGAGGCAAGGGCGATATTGCAAGACCCAGGCAACGGGAGGTGAGTTTGTAATTTTCTTACAGGCGAGCGAGAGTAGAAATGGTGGTAGAACTCATCATGGGCTTGGGGCAAAGAGGAACTCCCTTCTAATCTCGTGGAGGGCTGAGATTTCAGTATCGGTTGTCACGATCGAAGGGCGAAAACTGACATTTATCGAAGACCGACTGTGTGCCAGACACCGGGTGGGGGACTTTGGGATATTTCATCGCATTTTCACATCGCTCGTTTATTCGTTGACTGCCTATGGCATGGCAGGCACAGTGAACGGAGGTAAGCAGAAACAGACTTAGCTGTGCGTTCTCAAATACCGAGCGTATTTAAAATTGGTAAATGCTATGGGCCCGAGAGGTTAGGAGAAGGCCTGCTTCTCTCAAAGGCTTGATGCCTGGTAATGAGAGACAAGTGCAAAAACGTGGAATGAAGTCAGCCAGACTCTACATGAGAACAAAACTTGTGCTTGGTAGGAGGCCAGGGAGCGGGCAACTGTGATGAGGGTGTGTTTACTGTAACCCGAAGACAGAGGAGGTGGACGAACCACCACGTTACAGGAGAAAATACATGAGGAATCAGACATGAACTGCGTCTGCCTCCTCAGAGTGCTGGAAAAGTGTCAGCGACCACCTTAGCTTAGACCTCCTTAGAGATGCCCTTAGCACAGGGCCATTGGCCCTGATCATTGTCACCCTGCAGTGGGTTCAGGTTACCACAAAGCACTGGCCGACAGGTCCCTGTACGAGCTTGCTCAGGCTGCCATAACAAAATAGAGAGACTGGGCAGCTTAAACAACAGAAACGTATCCTGTCATAGCTCAGGAGGCTGGAAGTCCAAGATCAAGGTGTGAGCATGGCTGGTTTGTCCTGAGGCCTCTCTCCTTGGTGTGGAGACAGCCACCTCCTCTCCGTGTCCTCACGTGGACTTTCCTCTGTATGAACAAGCCCCTGGTGTCTCTTTCTGTGTGCACATCTCCTCTTTTTATACGGACACCATCAGATTGGATTAGGAGCCCACCAAGGGTCTCACTTAACATAATCAGTCTTAAAAGACCCTGTCCCCAAATTCATTCATGTTCTGAGGTCCTGGGAGTTAGGGAGTATATGAATTTGAGGACACAATTAAGCCCATAACAACCTCCAAACAGCTCTGTCCCTAAGGGTAAAATTGGGATCGCAGTAAAAGGAAGACAGAGGGCAAGAAGGAATCCCACTCTCTTGGGAAGTGTAAGGGAGACCTCATGGAGGAGGGAAGAGTTAAGCTCAATTTTGAATTTATGACTGACAGAGAATGGGAAGAAGGGATCTAGAACAGGGAAAATGGCACATATGAAGTCATAGCACTTTGAAAATATCTTAGATGTGACTCCAGTGTGACCAGAGGCTGGAAAGCGATGAGCAAAGTAGGACGTCGCACTGGAGTCCCGATGCCCTATCCTCAACTCTGGGTCAACTATGAGGTATGGATCTTTCTCAGGGGAAGAAACAAGAACCATCATTTGGATCCGCTGGGACTCCTGCATTAAGCACTCGATTACGTACTGACTTGTGTGGGTGGGTCACTTCTCTCTCTGCCGCCGTGGACAAGGGACCACCTCCCTGAGAGTTTGTCTGCTGATAAATGAAATCAATGACACTTTCCTCTAAGGATGCTGTGATGCTTCAGTAGGATAATGGATGTGAAATTCTCAAGATCCTGGTATGAATGTTAGTTACTCTTATTTTTATCACGCAGAGAGTGTTGCCAAAATGTGGGCACGGAATGATATCCTCCTCACCCAGTTCGTGTTCATTGATTCGGTCTTGGCGGGATCCGCAAAGAAACCTGTTGTCCTCTGCTTGTCGTGGAGCGCAGCTCCAGAAGCCCATTGATACCTGATACCCCCACTGTCTTCCCAGGATGACCTTGCAGTAGCCTCGAGATGCCTCTCTTTATACTTCTGCAAAATGGCACAGTCCTTAATAGCTACAACTCGGGTTTATTTTTAAGAACACCATGCCTAGTGTGTAAAATAATGGCATTCTGGCTCTGTATTTCTTGGAAGTTATTCCAATTTGGGCCTTGGCCACTTGTCAATTCTTTGGTTTATTTTAGATAAACCACTAAACCATGATTCTCCGGACCTGCCTCCAGGTTCTTGCGCAGATGCGTGTGCACACATGCGTGCACACACACACACACACACACACACACACACACATACACACACCTCCTTTTCCACCAGGAATGGATAAAAACACTCCATAGTTGGTATTTAATTTTCATATGTATGTTATCAGCACGGCAGTCTTAAATCCTTCCATGGCTATTTCTAGCACAGGAACGCAGACTCTCAGGGGAGGGAGTGGTTCCTGATCATTTGTTCCATGCCCCCGTGTGCTAGTTGGGTCTCCTTGCTGACACCACGTAAGGGGAAATGCATGACTTCCAAAGAAGCAATCCTACCCCAGTACAGCTGTGGTTCTATATCCCTGGTTCCACGCGGGTCTTGTGGGCTGTTAGCCTGGACCCCATAACCAGTGGAATGCTGGGATAACTTCTCTTAAAGAAAAGCCCTGGTTTGCAGCATTTGCTACTTCCTGTGGTAGATGTGTTCCCACTGTGGCCAATTTCAAGCTATCAGTGTAAAGTGAGTGAAATCAGTCAGGAAGAGGTGCTCATTATTGGCTCCTGCCAGATGGTGTGAGCAAGCTCCAGAACATTCCAGTCACCCAGTTGGCATCACATGGGTAAAGCCTCTTATGACATCGCTGGTCTTCCATCTGAAGCCCACGTCCTCACCCACCCTGTCGTCTCTGTCCTGGGTTGCACTGGGTCCTACCTACTCCTGAAGAGTTTTTAGCAGAAGTGGAGACTCTGCACTCCTTCCCCAGCCACTGTTACCCCCTAAATCCCAGAAAATGAGTCCAGTGATCTTTCTAGATTGAGTATCTGACTTCCTCTGGAATGCATTGAATTGTGGCTAAAATCTCAGTGCCCTCTGCCTTCACAAAGGGACGCGGCACTAGCTACTTTTATATTTGCCTCATATCATCGCGATTAGAGGTGTGAAAATATTTTATAAAGTCTTTTCTCGGGGGAGCAATATTCCTCAAGGTTTTTCCTACCAACAGAGTGCAGTTTTTTTTCTCTTGGGGCTCAATCAGAACAAGCCTTGCTAGGGATCTCTTCCAGATCACTTCCTGATCCTCAAACAGGGGACATACTGGTGGGTTTCTTCTGTCTCAACTTTATCATAAATACTTGATTAATGCAGCCTCTCCCTTTAAATTGTAAACCTGGAGAGGGCAGGGGCCCTGTCTGCTCTGTCCATCATCATATTAGTGTCTCACATAATGCTTGGGACACAGTAGATGCTGAATAATGAGACCTGACCTTTCCTTCATGCATTCACTCATTAATTTCTAACTAACTTCCTTCCTTCATTTCGCTCCTTTTTCTGACAACTGAATTACCATTATGTAGCTGATGTTAGGAACAGGGAGTTCTAATGAGCAGAATGGAAAGTTAGGACAAAGGGTTGAGAGCTCAAAAAGTCTCCACATCAAGGTATTTGGAGTTGACCATGGTCTAGGTATTGGCTCATTTTTCACCCACTTAGAATAAAGGTTGTCCTATTCCCTTTGACTCAAGTAGCTACAATGAATCTAATTATAACACTTTTGGGGGATAGAGGGAATGGCAAAATGAGAAAGCACGCCTTGGGTGTTTGGTTCTTGAGGGTATGTTATCTTCCCGCTGATGGAAGCTGGTGCATCAGACCCCTTTAACTGTGACCAGTTAGTAGGGAGACAGGTCAGAATTGGGGAGGAGCGAGGCAGAATGTTCTTCAAAAGAATGATTCCTCACTTTCAAGGGCATATAGACACGCAGAGTCTCCACTGCCAGAAGGGGGGCCCAACAACTATCAGACTGAGCCTGGGCTAATCAGTCCACAAAATTAAGTTTTAAAAAGCAATTAATTCTGTTTTTGCTTTTGTGTGAGACTGAATTTTAACTCTGGGCTATCCCCATTACATTCTACAAGGATATAAGCGTAAATTGTAGATCAACAAATTAAATCCATTTGAAAACAAAATATTATTCTGGAGCTTAGATATGTTATTGGATTTTAATAATTTATTATTTTTTACGTTTACCGAACATTTATTGAACACTTGCTATATGCAAGCCACTGTGCTCAATACTGAGGAGTCGAAAGTAAATAAAATCCCCACCTTCTCTAAGTTAGTCTTTCAACACAGGTACCTACTGCATCAGGATCTCCTGGGGTTTTATGTCAAATTTCAGATTAACCCAACCACATCCCATGCATACTGTATCAGAGCCTGTAGGGAAGAGTCCCAAAATGTGCACTTTTTTAAAGTGGTCATTGTGGAAAACATAATAGTAATGACTTGCATTTATGCTTTTTCAGTGATTGAAGTATCTTGGGATGCACGCCCTAGAATCCTTAAACACCTTGCTTGTAAGCCCCGTCTGGCAAAAAGTGCTAAACTCAAATACCACCACCTCTGCAAACTACCCCTACTTTAATGACTTCGGCATGTTTTTGTGCTTTGCACACATTTCCATGAAAATACTTCTTACGGGAGCCTGGGTGGCTCAGTTAAGGGTCCGACTCTTGGTTTTTTGGTTCAGGGCATGATCTCACGGTTCCTGGGTTCGACCCCACCTGGGGCTCCACCCTGGCAGTGGAGGCTGCTTGGGATTCTCTCTCCCTCTCTCCCTGTCCCTCCCCCACTAACACACGTGTTCTCTCTCTCTCTCTCTCTCTCTCTCTCTCTCTCTTTCTCTCAAAAATAAATTAATAAACTCAAAAAAAAATTTTTTAAAGAAAATACCTCTTACATGGGATTACAGTTATTTCTGTAACTGCCTACCTCCCTCCTGGACAGAAAACTGTGTCTTGTTCCTGCCTGAATCCCCAGGCTACCACACTGATTCTTAGTGGGTCCAGAAAAATCCTTCCTTCTTTTCCTTCCTTCCTTCCCTCTTTCCTGCCTCCCTCTCTCCCTCCCTCCCTGCTTTCCTTCCTTCCTTTTTTCCTTCTTTGTCTGAGAATTTATTCATCATTGTCTATAGTATCTAATTTAATCTGTTGAATATGTAAATTTACACATTTGTGAAGGAACAGAATTTACAAAGCGCTTTCACACACAGCGTATGCTTTGATGAGACAACCAATAGCGATCGTTGATAACATAGCTTTAGCCAAGTGTTTGTCAATTGCCAGCCACTCCTGTCCACCTTCATGATTTTTGTCACAACCAGGTTGGTATTGATTTAATACTTTTCTCTTTAGGGAAACTCAGTGGTTCTTACTCCATAAATTTAATCCTAAGCAAGACTATCTGTGAAGTCATGTATCTGATGTGCTAAATTATGTTCTTTCAAATCTGCTTTAAACATACAACTATATTTACACTACTAAAAGTTCCCTGAATGCCAACCAGGCATACATTCCACATCGTATGAAAGACACTGTCCTAAGCCTACCTGTGGCTGACTGCACTAGACAGAATTCTTGGTTCATATTTCAAGATGTCCTGCTTGTCACTCGTAGGTTTCTCCTCCCTCCTGACACCGTCTTACTGTATCTAGCAAAAGAGACACACATCTGTACCTCCAGACTTTCCTCCTCCTGAATGTTCTCTTCTCCCTAACCCAAAGCCCACCTAGAATACCTTCTCTTGCTCTAAGCCCACCCTGAGCTCTCCCTTCTCTGGACCTAACTTGACCATTCAACGAAAGCAAACAATTATATACCAAGTGTCTGTTATTTCCCTGCAAATAGTGGGTTTTCCCATGTGCGTAGTCACTCAAGGAATATGTCTTAACTCCACTTGTCTAACCATTTGCCCTGGATGGTTTTGAGATCAGTGGACCGATGTGGGAATTAACCAGTTTTCAGAATCCTGGTTTGCTTTATGGATTTGGTAAACAGAGGCTCTTTTTGGTGTACTTTGTGATTAAATGGGGACATTCCCTTCATCCAGAATATTCTGGATATTTTTTAAAAGAATGATGCTTTAGGGGAAAAAAATTCCATCAGCTCAGAGCCCAAAGTACTAATTTCAATCAGCTTCTGCACTCACTTTATCATGTCCTGAAAATCAGCTTACCTTGGCCATGGTACCTCCTGGTAACTCTTCCTCCAATTTTGGAAGGGAGGTGGTGGCTGGGGTCATTGTTGCTTATTTATTCCCAACCATCTCCAAGCTTAGGATCTCAGAGTCTGCACTCTTTCTGCTTTTCTTCATGCTTGGAATCGCAAGAGGCAGATTTGGAGATGTGAGGATATTGCACTCAGCCGATAAAGGACCTCACTTAATGGATCTTAGGAAAGTAATATCTGAGGGGGAAAAAATAGAAAAAAAAAAAAAGGAGTGTGGTGTCCTGGGAAGAGAACCAGAAAACCAAAGAAAATATCAGCAGGGTTTTAGGATTCGTGCCAGCTCCACAAGTATCTTCCTGGGGGACCTCAGGAAAGGAGCTGGACCTCTCTGGGACTCATCCTCCTCTGTGAAATGGTAGAAACAGATCGGATTAGCCAGGGGTATTCTCACATTTCTTTAGCAGCAAAATCTTTTCTTTTAAATGAAATCTTGCATTGAACCACAATATTCACAGCAGATGAAAACTGAGGTGCTCTGTTGAAAGAGGATATGGGGCAGGGCAGCAGGGCTGGTGCCTTTCCCTTTCGGGAGGGAGCCTGAGCACTAGCATGACAACTAGATTTACGTTTTAAAAGCTCACAATGACTGTTTTATGGAAAATGGATTCAAAGGGCCGAGACTACAGGCTCAGAGACCACTTACAGAGGTAGTTGTTGGGTGTGTGGGCGATGAGGGAGGAACAGGAAGCTGTGGGGCCCCAGGGTAAATAGCGCTTTGGTACAGACACAGAGGGGAGATAAGGAGATAAACTTATCTGGTGTTCCACCCAGTGGGGTGGATGGCTTCTCCCAGCCGTGTCAGGTCCCCCGTGTGGTCTGTGAACTGGAGAAAGAACAGAGAACTGACCCTGCACAACCAACAAGCTCTATGAAACTGACCTTGACCTTGGGACCTGCTCATCAGATGTGACCTGAGACCATGGCATCACCTGGGAGCTTATCAGGCCTCACCCCGGATCTACTGGGTCAAAATCTGCATTTAGGAAGGCCCCCACGCAATGCCTGTGCACACTGGAGTTTCAGAGAAACGTTAGCAGAAAAACGCCTTCGAAACAGATGATGAGTCTGCACAAGATTCCTCGATGAATTTGCTGGGATTGACCTTGGGCAAATCACTTTCCTTTTCTGAATGTTCTACTCCACACCATGGAAACCATACTGTTCACCTCACAGACTGTTGGGCCAGAGATGCTGTAAGTAGAGTTTAATACTGAGCTCACTGTTGAAACAAAAGCTGATGTTCAAGAAAATAAAGGAATAAAGGAAAACAGTATTCATACACACACACACACACACACACACACACACACACACACACATACCATTCCTCTGTGGACAAGGAAACAGGAAAGAAAGTGAGGAAGAAGTGCTAGGCCACCACTGTGATTCTGGTGTGAATTTTTGGTTTTCTGTCTTCTCCAGTGAGGGACATCTATCATATTTTCTGTGGGGCAGGGGAAAAGTTTTCTCTCCAAATTGAGTATTTCCAGGAAAACTGTCACCATTTCATAGTGCATAGAAAGAACATGGATTTTAAATTGAAACAGACAAGATTTTGACCTCCCTCTGTACTTCCTAACCTGTAAGACGCTGGCTGGCTGGATTAACTTTAGTTTTTCCCATCCGTACAATGAAGATAATAAAACCTTCCAGATGTTTTGTAAGGATTAAATGAGATACTATATGAAAAGAGTCTCTTTTGATAAACCCCCCTTCCTCCTTCCTCTTCTGTGACTGCTTTTTCTCTGCCATTATTGGAAGAACCTTTTTCATCAAAACTGGGGTTCGAATTATGGCATAAGAGCATTCATTCATTCAACAGAAATTTACTGGATGCCCACCATGTTCCAGGTGCTATTCTAGGTGCTAGAGTTACAATATGGCCAGGTTTGTTCATTCTTCTATGACATCCCCCAAGCTGTGGGTTACACCGATTCTGGGTACTGTCCTAGGTGCTAGGCATGCAGCGTCCTGGAGTTTGTTCATTTTTAAATTTCATTTCCCATCCTATAGGTTACAGCAGGGCTACCTGACCTGCATGGGGCACAGATCTGTTCTTGGGATACAGTTGTGGTTATTTTGTGGTCATTTTCATGGGATTCAGAAAACTTGCCTCATTTAGGTTTCAAGGATAAGGCTCATTTTGCAAGGTCTTTGCATCCTCTATTTAAAATGCACCCACAACCACACACTTGGCTAAGCAAATTAATAACACAAACAAGACTGGAAATATTTAACCTCCTTAGGAGAACAAACTGTTTTTCAAGGAGTCTGGCAGGGCCATTTGCATGCAAACACTTAACGGGCTGCTTTTAAATGATCCTTATCTATTTATTGAAGCAGGTCTGGCTAGACCCCTCCTTGGCAGTTCTTTGTTAGCTATTAGTTGGAGCCACTGTTGCACGTGAGCTGGAAAAAGTCATCAAAATGCATTTATTGAAAGATGCTCAATCGTTTGGCTTCCAGTGTTTTGCATGGGCCTCTGCTCAATTAGCTAGGCCAGTCAGCTTTGACTGAGCCTGCTGTTAGAGCCAGCCACGAAGAAATTATGACTCCATATACCTCGCACATAGTAGGTGATCTGTAAGCAGTGTTGAATGAGTGAATGAATGAATGAATGACGTTGTCTGACTTATTTCCTCTGCACCCTGCCAGGACACTTTATTAGGACTCTTCTCCAGAGGGGTGCTAGCAAGCAGTCAACAACCAGCTCAGAGTAGGGAGGAAGGAAGAGCCCTGATTTGCAGTGTTTGCTGATTTCTGTGGTATGAATAATCCCACCGTGGTAAACTTGAAACTACCAAGGCGACCCCACTGAGCATGAGGAAGAGAGAGGCACCATTATATAACATTTCTGTCATACGGAAAACAAAAGGCATAACCCCAGGGGCACAGATAACAGCGAAATGTAAAAAATTAGGCAGTGATGAATTTTGAGCTTGTATTGCCTTTGTTTTTAATATAATATAGTTCACTGGTTCCTAATGACAGTTGTGTTTAACTATGGCTGAGAATGTAACAGTGGGCCCTCAGGAGACACCAAGTGATGAGGTGTGTTCTCTCCCCCCACGAGGCTTCACTAGCACCCTGCGTGCACCCCTCAGTGGCATTTTTCACCTTTTCCTGTGTGTATTAAGAGCTACTTGTGTACTTGTCCCTTCCCTGGGGTCTGTGCCGTCCCAAACTGTGAAACCCAGATGCCCAGTGAAGCTCCCTGTCCTTTGGGATCCAAGTGGAGTGCGTTCCAACGATACCACACCACCAGTGGGAGTCTGCTCCCCTCTACCCAATCCCCTTGAGCACCAGGCGGGAGCACGGCCATGTTTGCCTGTTGCCCTCTGGCTGGGAAATCTGCACAGATATCATCCAGTGAAGGAATGAGCACTTTGTTCCTGAGCTGCAGGGCCGTTGCAGGGCTGTGCTTTGATATTGCTGCTGTTGCTGTTGTCATTGCTGTCTTATATTCTCATGTGATTTGGTCCCCTTTTCTCCTTCAAGCTTCCACTCCTCCCTTTCTCTAGCCTCCGACCTACAACTCTTTCACAAGATGCAACTCCTCTGCTCCATGGGTCACGAGAACAGTTTATTATACAGAGAAATGTGGCTATTTATGCTTTTTTGCCTATTCCCAGTTTCATTACATTTGCTGATAATCATGGGCCCTCAGTTCCAAATCTTACCTCAGGTTCCCCAGAACCCACTCTAAGCTACAGAAAGCAAAGGGGTGCTTTCGGTAAAGTCCCGTGGAAGAAAGCTTGAACCTGATCTCACAGGAAGCTCTGGAATATGAGTTGCAGCTCAGAACTTCCTGACCTGGGACCCACCCATCACTGGGTAACCCCCACCCTCATCTGGTGGGCACTTCCTGCCCTCTGCTCCCACCCACGGATTGAGCAGTTCTAGCAGTGCATGGCCTACTTCTTCCAAAGAAGGAGAGCAGATTTAGCTCGTTGAAGGCAGAAGCCTGAGGAGCAGCAAAAGATCTTTAGTCAGAGGATCACCCGCCACAATCGTTCAGAGCAAACTGCTCAAGGCTTTGGAAGACCTATCTTCCTCTCTTTTTCCCTAATTGTCTCTCCAAGGAGAAGAAAGCAGGATGGAGACTTCCCTCTGCTATGAATGATGGCATGGCTCCTAGACAGCACGTTGCTGTTGCGTAGCAGGGAGAGGGGGGAATAGGCATACACCCAACCAACAGTCCCCATTTACAAGGTGATATTTGGAAAAGCGATCATATGTTCCAAGAAAGAATCTCAGTGCCTGTGAACCAGCAGAGGTCAAAAGGACTAGGAGCCCTAGCCTTGGCAGGGATTGGTTGGAGAGGGTCAGCAGGCTGTGCTGCCATTCACTAGATAACTATTCCTGGACTATGCCCTCGGCACTGTCGCCAGGTACCTGGGCTACAGCAGTGATCTGGAATGACATGTTCCACCTCTCATCTATCTGAGACAGTGTCCTCACCTATGGCGTGGGATAAGTCATCCAGCCCAGCACATTGGTAGAGAACAAACGAGATAATGACACGAAAGTGCTTTGTTAGCCCCCATGGGGTGGAGTCATTTTTGCTTTCCCAGGTAAAGCATTCATCAAAAGGAGGACTCAAGGAGGACTCATTCAAATAAGGAAAGAGCCTAATTCAGGGCTTCACAAATGGCACATGTGTGATTGGAAGGAGGGGAGCGGAAGAGATGAGAGGTGTCAAGACGGGCAAGTGAGTAGGGCTCCCCTAATCCCTCCCCATAAAGCTGCTACACATTTTCCGTTGGAATTGTTGGGCTCCTGCAGAAGATTTGCTTTTGAAGAAAGGATTCTGCTCCTAAAATAAGGAAGAAGGGAGGGAAATAGGGAGAAAAAGAGAAAGAAATATTGGCCTGGTTCATTAAAAATCAACTCCAGTTGGGGGGACGAAAGTCTACCCATGTGTTTTCAGGAGCACATCTCTTGCTTAAATTGTGGTCTGTGTGTTGGTATTAGAACTAGTTAAGGATCTACAGAAATTACCTAGCTGTTAGGAGGAATTGTAGCTCAGACAGGCAAAGGGACTTGGCCTAGATCACCAAGGTAGCTTGGGGCAGAGCCAAGACTAGAACCCAGATCCCTTGACTCCAGTCCGGGGTCTTTCACTGCCCCTCCCTCCATGCCTTGCTTTATAGTGAAGACAAGTATATATGTACAATGCATTTGCTGGGCACCTCAGTTCTGAGTCA
Organism: Panthera pardus; assembly: GCF_024362965.1. Classification (NCBI taxonomy): domain Eukaryota; kingdom Metazoa; phylum Chordata; class Mammalia; order Carnivora; family Felidae; genus Panthera; species Panthera pardus. The sequence continues at coordinate 73,076,730 of NW_026527002.1, read as the reverse complement.
TTCTGCATATTTTTCTTCTCTTTGTGTGTGTTTTTTTCCTTGTCCTCATTTCAAGGAGAAAACTTAGTGTCCTCATCTCTAAAGAGAGAGAGAGAGAGAGAAATCCCATTTGAAATGCTGCACTCATGACACATTGCCCATGCAGCCCCATAACTCGGCCTCCAGAAGCATTGATTACTCAGTCCCCATTAGAGCCCCATGAGGTCACAGGGACCTTGATAAATGGATCTGGGGTCTTCTCTGCTGTGGCTGGGATGGTTTTCAAACCAGAGCTTGCAATAGTCTACCGAAGCGATAGCTGGCCTTCAGACCTGCCCACTCAGAAAGCTCTCTCTCTCCACATCCTCTGAGCCTGTGGCCTGTCAGTAAGAGAGGGACAGACCAAGGACAACCTTTGCCACTCTCTCAGGGCTGGAGGGGATGATGTGTGAGGAACGGAGTGTCACTGGTGTCGGTTTGGGACTTTGAGCCCCCATTCTATCTGTAGCCACTCTCAGATAATGGAGAGGTGAAAACTGTCAAGCTGTCTGAGAGATGGGCTCTGGGAGACAGAGGGGGGTGAGAAACCTAAGCCAGAATCCTTCTTTCCCCTGACAGGGCCTGGCTAGAGAAGGGTGAGGGAGTCATAGAAAGCTGTAGAAGAAGAGTGGCTCCTTCATTAGTGAAGTCCACTGTGCCACTGGGAAGACTGTCATTCAGATGGCAAAGCTGAGGTGGACATTGAATGCTCCAGCAACAGAACAGAGTTTCCAAAATGATTGCGGTGGCTAGAGATACGGCAGGGCCTAAGAAGAAGAAATTGAGGAAAGATAAAGATAAGAGGACTTAGGTCCAAGAGGTAGTCAGTTCCACAAGCAGTGGTAAATGGTCCAAGCTTTCATAATAACAACTGTGGGGGGGGGGGGGGGGGGACAAAGCCTGTATTTCTATAAGTTCACTTTGAAAAGTCAACCGTGTCATTCTTGTGCCCCAAACTCCAGTGAATTCAGAAGCTGTCCGAATAGGCTGCGGTGGGACCGGAAGGAGAACCCCTCTTCTGTCCACAGCACCAGGCAGTCCATCGGTGACTGCCTGCGAGGCCGTGCACGGAGAAGAGCATCCCAGGAAGGTTGAGGCGAGGAGAGTGACCGCAAGTAGTTTATGCCTATGTGGAGAAAAGCCAGCATCACAGCCCGGGGGTGGGGGGTGGGGTGAATGGTGACGTCATTGGGGGCAAATCAGAGTGACATGAGAAGATCCCGTCTGCAGGAAGAGCACGGGGTCTGCAACTGGAGGTCTGGAGGACTAAAGCCTGACAAGGCGCCGGATGTGAGACCCTACCCAAGAAGAACCTTCTTCGTAAAGTCACTCTGCCTGGACCTACGGAAGGGGAACCTTTCCCTCGACGCAGTCAGACCGCCTTGTGTGCGGATCTAAAGATCACTCATTAAGTGAACTTTACGTAATGTGTCTCAAGGAGGATGAACAGGATGGCAAAAAGGGCAAAGGTCTCTCACGGGAGGCCGGGTTTACGGACCCTGCGTCGGAAAGAGAGGAGACTTGGGGCCTTCAGTGACACCTTCCAATGCTTGAGGAGCCACTCGTGGAAGAAAGGTGGTGTTCTCTTCGGAAGGGAGAAACACAACAACTGAGCGGAATTTATGGGGAGACAGGTGTTGACCCCTTTAGAGGAAGGACTGACAGAGGCTCTTGGGACTGAAACCAATGGGAAGGGACTTCCGCAGGGATTTTTCAGGAATGGCCAGCATCAGGTTAACCCCTGGAGGTGGGAAAGTGAGTGTGGGAGGCTCTGCTGTGTGTGTGTGATGAGTAAAGGAAGTCAGGCGACCAAATGGGCAAATAAGGCATCAGTGGGCATTTACCCTGTGTGCGGCATTAACGGTATGAGGTCAAGAATGTGAGTTTTGGGGGCGCCTGGGTGGCTCAGTCGGTGAAGCGTCCGACTTCGGCTCAGGTCATGATCTCACGGTTCGTGGGTTCGAGCCCCGGGTCAGGCTCTGTGCTGACAGCTCGCGGAGCCTGGAGCCTGTTTCAGATTCTGTGTCTCCCTCTCTCTCTGCCCCTCCCTCACTTGCACTCTGTCTCTCTCTCTGTCTCAAAAATAAGTAAACATTAAAAAAAATTAAAAAAAAAAAAAAAAAGAATGTGAGTTTTGATGGCCAGACAAACCTGGGTGGGTTTGAATGCTGGGTTTACCACTTAGTAGCCATGTGGCCTGGGAAATATAGGTAACCTTTGTTGAAAGATAATTAAAAAAAAAAAAAAAGTAAACTCATGATTCTCATACAGATATAAAATATATTTTAAGGATTTTCTTTAATTTATCAGTCATTGACATAACCAGACAAATGTTATAAAGGGCTCAAAAAGGAATCTGAAAAACAGACACATTTATAGATCAGGAATTTTTGAATTGAATGGGCAAGTGAGACAACATTGGTTTCCTTTTCATAAGACAAGAGAGAAAGAAATCAATTAAATCCTCATTAGACAGGACAGAATTTGCATTAGTTTGCATTGCTATCTGTTATGTACAATTTACAGGCATAAAGTAGCTCAGAGACAGGGAAAGAATAAAGTCAATAAAGACCGTGAAAGACTTAAGATAAACTGGAAGGGTGTGATCTGAAGAAAGCAGAGTTTTCTACTGAAGCACAATTTCTTTACACCTTGTAGGGCCTCTGTTTGCCCATCTTGAAAATGCCCATGATGTGTGTCAGTAGTTTGCTGTGAGGATTAGACAAAGTGATGCCCATCTTGCATTTTGACCAGCGACTGACACACGGCAGGGCTTCAGCGAGGAGCCCAGCAGGCTTGGCGGCTGGGTGGAAGACAGTAGAATGTGTCACACCTGCCACAGGGCAGGTCTGTGCAGTGTGCTGTGGGGAGCCCAGAGCAGGACACCATGACCTCTGATGTGGGAAGCTGGAAGGCGGTGGCTTCTATGCAGGCTGTTGACGATAGCAGCATTCATTGAGTGGTCATGTGCTTTTAATGGATTGTCTTGTTTAATTTTCACAATGACCCATTAGATATATATAATATCCCCAGTTTCTACATGAAAGTAGGGTAGTGAGTAGATTTTAAGGTGTGCCCCTTGATGCCTTCTGATGTACATGATAACATAAAAGTACAGCACCATCTTGCTAGGCTCCATCCATCCATCCATCCATCCATCCATCCATCCATCCATCTGTGTATCTCTTCCTGGCTTTGAAGCAAGCTGCCATCATGAATCCCTACAAACATAGGAAATAAATTCTGCTGCCAACCCAAGGTGGCTTGGCACCACCTTGGTCCACCTAGGTTCTTCCCCAGTCAAGCCTCTGATGAGAACCTAGCTCTGGCCCACACTCTGATTCCAGCCCAAAGCAGAAGCCCTATCTAAGCTGTGCCCAGACTGTTGAATCACAGATACTGTGAGATGATAAATGTGTGTCTTTTAAGCTGCTAGATTTGTAATAATTTGTTAGAAAATTTATATAAATAGTGAGGCTATAGATATCAAGTACTTGCCTGGTATGTCTTTACTAGAAAGCATTACAGATATGATTCAGAACCCCCTCCTTCTGACTGCAGAGACACAGTACTACCATGGCAGGTGCCCACTGAAGTTTCCTTCTTTGACTATACACCAGCTGGAGACAGGATCCACATCCATACAGTCTGACTCCAAAGCCCACAGTGTTAGCTGTGATTTATTCTTTTCAGAAAGTGGTTCTCAATCGTGACTTCACAGTATTATCACATAAGGGAAGTTTAAAAACCAGACCAGCAGTGGCCCCACTCAGGACAATTAAATTAGGAGGTTCATGGGTTGAGGGAAGCCATTGGCTTTTGGGTTTTGTTTTGTTTTGTTTTGTTTTGTTTTTTAAGATTGATAGGTGATTTTAATTTGCAATTTTACAAACCATTGTTCCAGGACAGAGTGATGCCTGGAAAACCCGTATCAGTGCTACATCGGGGGAGAAGGTCCTTGCTGAAAGATAATTTTCAGGATGAAGCACACTCATAACTGACATCATAGCTTTCCATCGACACAAACATGTTTTCTATACCCAGCTCTTCTTGCCTAAGGAGGGCGAGGCTCCCATTCAGCCTGTGCTTAGCTGGCACCAGCCATTTTCCCCAAGTACTCTGATAAATGCTGCTAGACAAGAAAAAGAAAAGACACAGAGGGTTGTGTGGGTTCAGAGAATGAGGAAGAACCTCACAGAGAGGTCAGAGAGTCACTGATGAATGAGAGAGGCAAGGACCAGTGAGTGCGAAATCCTACTGTCTGTCATCCTCAATGAAGAGGGGGCCTAATGGAATTACTCCCAGTGTGTCTGGATGCCTAAATGCCAACAAATGTTCCCCTTCTTACATAGGTAAATTGTTTTTAGAAATGGCCTGTCTGCTTCCTGCCCTTCACCGCTCCTCCATAATTGAACCCCAAGGGTCTGTTCTAAGCTTTCCTCTGTCTCGTTTACCTCCTCTCTGATAGCCTGAAGCCCAGAACACACCCTGCTGCACCTTCTAGACTCTGATGCAAATAAGCATCACAAACCTATTCTAGATCCAGAAGGTGTCTTAGGAGAAGGAGATGTGGAATAAACCTGAGCTGAACCTGCTGTGTGCCAGGCACCGCGCTAGAATTTTGAATGCTAGGATTTTGCATGCATTCTCCCAGCCTACCTCTTCCAGTGGCTCTAAGCAGTTAGACCCATCTTGCCAAAGAGGTCATTGAGGCTCACAGTCAACTTGCCCAAGATCTCCCAGGTAGTTGGTGGCAAAGACTTGAAATTAGTTTTTTGACCCTAGTATTCCTTCCCCATCCCTCATTTCCTACATGGAAAAGCACAGCAACTGGTGCCTTTTTCTCAGGGCACCCCCAGATAAATATCATACCTCAATTTACAGTGTGACACTCATTCCAGATGTTGGGAGTAGTAGAGCCAAGTGAAACCAAGCTTGACAAAACTCCTAACACCCATGGCTAGTGAATGATCTTGCATTTTTCTCCAAGTGACTGATCTTAGAAATAGGTGAGAAGGGGATCTCAAAGTCCAGGATGCTGTGCAGTTTGGAAATTGTAGCTAACAGCTGGTAACCCCTGAGAACATATTAGGGTGCCCTTGACCATCCTCTGTCCCTGCAGAGTAGCACATTCCATATACATTCTAATGGTGGTCACTTTCCAGTGGAATAATTGGTTTCCTTATAATGCCATAAATATCTTAAGGGCAGACTTGAATCTTGGGTTACCTCTAGACCTTGACACAAGGCTCAGTACAGAGTAATTGCTCAGTAAACATGTATTGAATGAAGGACTGAGTGAATGAATATAAAATCCAGGAACATTTAAAGATAAACGCAGAGCCCAATGAGGGAAGGAAATTGCTACAACAATCAGCCATGATGGCCATTGTTTCTGCAGTGCAGCTGGGCAGACAGATGTGTCTCCACCATGCTAATGCTAGCATGGGACACACTTCTTAAAAAATCTCTCATTTTGGAAACTTGAAGCCACTAAGTGTTTCCATTCTAATGAGATTTCCAAAAGGAGAGGGAAAAAAATCTAGAATAATCAGAGCTGTGTCATGCTGGGGGAAAAACAGCATGGGACCCAGATCTTACTTTGTGTCTCTATGTTTGACTCTCAGAAGAACTGGTGGAGCCATTTGTAAGAAAGTGCAAATGGGATAAGAAAATATAAGATGTTTACACCTTTTGATTTGGGTCTGAGAGGACCATTTTTTACATCTGAATGAGAAAAGTCTCCAGGGCATGGTGAGAAAAGTAAGTAATACACCAATTACACATTGGCATTCTTCCCACTGTCTTCAGCCTGAAGGCAGTTGAAAAGGCTGGTGTCTGATTTGGCCACCATGTAGGTGGAGAAGGTAAATACCTACTTGGGAGAATTTCTGAGCTGCTGGGAAGGCTCGGTCCCTTTTCTCCAAAAACCTCTGTCCCTCAGCTGGCGGTCCCTTAAGAAGTACCTTAATCTTTAGGTACAAGACTTTATTCTCCTTTAAAATATAAATCCCAAGTGCTATTTTACACCTCTTAAACTAGCAAGTCCAGTAGCAAATGGTAATAACCATTGCTGGTAAAACTGGGTGAAAATAGGGTCCTCATATGTTCCTAGGGACAATGTAAAGTCCTGTAACCTTCTAGAATAGTCTGGCAGAATATATCAAGAATTCATACACATGTTCAAAATCAAGATACACTGGGGATTTATTCTAAAGACTTGGTCCTCACCAAGGAAAATATACATGCACAAAGATATTTACTCTAGCATTATTTATAATAGCACAGAACTGGAAGCTATAAACCCAAATATCTATCAATAAGAGACTAGTTATATATATTTCAGTGCGCTGATGTCATTGAATGCTGCTCTTTCATTAAACATGATGGTTTTGAATATTTTATAGCTAAGTGGAAGAATATTTATGCTTTAATAAGATAAAATGTAGAACATAATGTTGTGACAAAGCAATATGTAAAAATTGTATATGCCTGTGTCCTTGGGCTGGAAAGGGGACAAGGGTGGGTGGGGCGGGGGGAGAAAAGAGTTGACTTGTTAGACTTAGAATTAAATATAATGATTTTTTTAAGTTTATTTATTTATTTTGAGACAGAGAGCATGAGGGAGGGGCAGAGAGAGAGAGAGAGAGAGAGAGAGAGAGAATCTCAAGCAGGCTCTGTGATGTCAGCACAGAGCCCAATGTGGGGCTCGATCTCACAAACCGTGAGCTCATGCCCTGAGCCGAAATCAAAAGTCAGATGCTTTAACTGACTGAGCCACCCAGGGGCCCCTAACTGTGATGATTCTTTTATTTTGGTCTCCATTGTCCTCTTTAGAAGGTCTTTTGTGAAATGCACAGGATGGAGGGATCTAACTGTAAGCAAGATAACCAGGAACAGATGAGAGGCTGGTACCCTTTGCACCTGCAGTGAGAAATGCCTAAGAAAAAGATGTCGGGTGGCAATGGAAGACTGGAAGCCCCTTGGAGCAGATGTGACACTGGAAGGAAAGGGGTGCCCTAGAGCACATGCTCTGGACTCTAGACTCTGGGCTCCACCGGAGACATGAGGAGGACTGAAGAAACAATGTTGGCATCTACTGTGAGCCTGGGACAGATATGACCCTTAACTTCTGGAAGGTAGAGGGGTAAAGGGGAACCATACAACCTGTTTGCCATTCCCCCATCGTCTTCTCACCTTCCACCCTCATAGACCAAAGACCCTCTCCATGCAGGCCTGGGGAAGGCATCTGGGGAGCGAGCCTTCAATGGACCTTCCCAACCCTCTGGTGAGAGAGCAGTGACCCTACACTGAACATCTATAGGTATAGTTACTCTAGATAGTTTCTGCTCTGGCCTCCCTGGGAGAAGGTGCTGTGCCCAATACTTGCAGTCATGGCAACATTACCATTGAGCACATTTGGAACCTCCCACATATCAGAGTGTGCAATCAGAGACTTTGCATCTTTTATCACCAGTCTGTACTATAGTCCTGCAAGGTGGACACTGGTGTTACCAATGCACCAATAAGGAAGCTAAGAGGAATTAAACAACTTCACCTGGGTCACAAAAATTTAAAAAGGAAGGGCCGGGGATTGAAGGCAGTCTCTGATGGGGCATACTCTCCCCACCATGGCATACTGCCTCTAGTGCTTCATACATATAGGTGCTTCAAAAATGCACATATAAGATCCCTGCACCCCATTCTGTTTCACGGGAGGGGGGGTCCTCATAGTACCAAGCAATTCTCTGTCACCAACTGGTGTCCTACAATTTATCTCACTTCTGACACCATCTACCTGAAGATAGCATCCAATTTCATAATTTAAGAACTCAGTCCTACAAGAGTGGCCCCCTGGCCCCATTTTAGGCACCAATCAAAAATCCAAGTTGTTCTCTGTGCTAATGGCTATATAGATCAGAGATTCCAATGACCCCTCATTGGGTTCCATTAATTTGCCAGATTAGTTCATAGAAACAGAAACATTTGACTAAGATTGCAAGTTTATATATTTTTATTTATTTATTTTGAGGGAGAGAGAGCTCTCAGGAGGTGGGAAGGGGCAGAGCAAGAGAGAGGGGAAGGGAGAGAATCCAAAGCAGGCTCTGCACCAGTAGTGTGGGGCCCAAGAGGGCTCGAACTCATGAACCGTGAGATCATGACCTGAGCCAAAACCAAGAGTTGGATGCTTAACCAACTGAGCCACCCAGGTGCCCCTAGATTACAGGTTTTTTATAAGAGGGTATAACTCAGGAGCAGCCATATGCAGAGATGTCCAGGGTGACATATGGGAAAGCCACAGAGTTTCTATGCCTTCTCCAGGCATGCTGCTTTCCTTGTGTTGGCCAACCCAGAAGTTCTCTGAACTGAGTCCTTTGAGGTTGTTATGGAGGCTTCATTACATAGGCATGCTTGATTAAATCATCGAACTCAATCTCCAGCCCTTCTGCCCTACCCAGAGGTTGGTAGGGGAGGAGGGACCACAAGTTCCAACCCTCTGATCACATGGTTCATTCTCCTGGCCACCAGCCCCCATCCATAGATGGGTCCAAAGTCACTTCATTAACATAGCAAGAGATCCCTTGGTTCCTCTCATCACTTAGGAAATTACAAGGGCTTTAGGAGCTCTGTGCCAGAAACTAAGATGAAGACCACTTGTGTATATTTTATCATCAGTCCCAATATCACAGCATAGTAGGTGCTTTGCAGGTGTTTGTTAAATTAAACATCCTCTTGAGGTTGTTCAGTATCATTCTTATGGCAGTGTAGATGTCTCTGGAAGGATGGATTCAGACCTCAAAAATACCAGTCGTAGTGTGAAATGAAGAATATTTTGTTGACAACGCTGACTGGACTTCTACTTGAAGCTTATGGATTTTTAATCCTGCCCTTGTTTTTCCACCCTGTAATGTCATGCAGACTCCTGCCATGAAGGAAAGTAAGCCCCTGAAATTTCTCTTTTCTGATTTTTCAAGGTTTTCTTTCTTATCTCTTTTGAACCCCATCCAGCTCTCTGATACTATGTATCCTGTGATAAGGTCTTGAAGAAATTATGAAAAAGTCAATAAAAATGTTCCTGGTAAAGTGTCCTGAGTGGAAATGTAGATCTGCATTTTCTCTAGCCTTCCAGGATCCACTTTCCTAGATGGGCATAAAAGAAATACTGCATTTTTTTTTTCTGGGCATGTGCTGTACGTGCAGGAAAGTTCTGTAAGATGATACGACCCACTCAGCATGGTTAAAGTTGGCAGAGAAAATGGATGGGGTCTGCAGTCCAGGCGCTGAGAATGGTGGGGAGGACTTTGTAAGTTATCAATGTTCATTGATAGTCACTCTTCACCTGCACTGGGATCACAGAGCCCTGGCAGGCGTTCCCACTCACGTTTTCTTAGCCTCATTGTACAAATTAGGATACTGAGGTTTTCAAAGGCGAGATAATGTGACCAAATGTACATGGCTGGAAACGTGATCCAGGATCCAAACCCAGATTTGCACCCCGCCCCCGCCCCAGGCCCTTCTCTAATAAACCAAGTTGCTCAGATGATGCTTGACTGTGTGTGTGTATGGAGGGTGGGGAGTGATGGATATAAGGCAGGGAAGGACAGCTCTGGTCCTCTCAGGAGGAACTGGAGGGGAAACAGTGGAGGGCTGCGGGAGTGCTTTCAGGAGACCCCTGGAGTGATTGGAGGGAAAAATGATGTAGCTTGACGAGGGCATTGGTCGAAGAGACAGAAAAGTAGAACGGATGTATGGTAGTACATCAGAGGAAGAATGGACGAAATTTGCTGAAGGGTCAGGTATGCCTGCAGGGGGTGGGAGGGGTCAGAAGGGCACTCAGCCAGCTTAGGTGAGCCCCGCAAATCTCATTCCATGAAAATATGGGAGCTCTGGTTCCAGCGAAATGTGTGGAGGTTCAGACAAACTCAGAGTAATGACAGCTGTGATAAAAATGGAAAGAAGGGCTTAGGCCAAATAAACCACAGACCCAGACTTTAATGCATGTGCCCCGCTAGCACTGGGGACATAGGATCTTCCTCCCGCCCCTCACACACACCTGAGTTGTGTGTTAACACCTCATCCCGTCCAAAGGGTTTCTGAGGACTTGGTTATAAGGCAGTGTTACCTACGTCTGTTTTGTCAATTCTAACTATATGTCTTTCCCCATTTTAACATCTCCAAAATGAGGCTGTGAATTACAATCAATGGCTGTCATAATTTATTTGGCAGTTTCCTCTTTTTAGTAGTTTCTACAATTATGTGTCTTACAATTAGTATCGTTGCTTAGTTTTACCCAAAGACGACATGTGTCTGATGAATTCCAAATGTAGTAACGTTTCCTCCCATTGAGAATTTATAAATTTCCCGGGCATTGTGTTTTATGAATTAATAAAAATAACAATCATATTAATAATAATAATAATTGCTAACATGTATTAAGCACTAGCTTAACATTTTATTATCCCATTTAACAGATGGAGAAACTGAGGTGCTTCAGTCCTCATAGCAATTCTGCGAGATTGAATAATCACCCCCACAATGAACCTGAGGGATTGGAGGGCCAGACGGGTTAAGTTACTTACCCCAAGTCACACGCCGTTCAATAGCATAGTCAAAATTTAAACTTATTTCATGCCTGATTCCCAAATTTATGCTCCAATGATAAATATTTGATAAATGAGCATAAATGTCAGCAAATTGGAGGGCAACTACAAATTACCACATGCCCACTGCCTGCTGTATGCATTTTATATCTGTTACCTCCTTGAACCCTCTTAGGTAGCCCGCACTACATTCTCACCCTACAAATGAGGAGCCTGAAGCCCAGTGGTAAGGTGACCTTGAGGGACTGATGTGTCTGGCTCCAGGGCCCACCCTCTTCCCTGACAGGAGGTCCCCAGAATACTTGGTCAGGTCTGGAGCAGTTCGCCCTGCAGTCCAACGTAGTGCAATTAGTTCCATCCACAGATATGCTCCTGGGGCAGCCATAGTAAGTTCAAATGGACTGTTGCCACTGTTAATAAGACAGGGGCGCCTGGGTGGCTCAGTGGGTTAAGCGTCCGACTTCAGCTCAGGTCATGATCTCGCGGTTCCCCCATAATTTGTATTCTTTTCCCAAAATGTGTATTTCTTTTCCTCCATAAACCTGCATTATGTTCCTACTGTATTCCTCTAATCATGTTAAATATTCTGGTATTGATCTCAACAAAGGGGTTTTTAAGATTAAATCCCTAAATTTTAAGTTTCAAAATAGTTTTGGGGCGCCTGGGTCGCTCAGTCAGCTAGCCATCTGACTTTGGCTCAGGTCATGATCTGACGGTCCGTGAGTTTGAGCCCCGCGTCGGGCTCTGTTCTGACAGCTCAGAGCCTGGAGCTGCTTCAGATTCTGTGCCTTCCTCTCTCTGTCTGCCCCTCCCCTGCTCATGCTCTGCCTCTGTCTCAAAAATAAATAAACACTAAAAAAAATTTTTAGGTTTCAAAATAGTTCTTCTGCACCACATCGGATGTGGAATGTATCTTCAGGTGACACTGAGGGAGTTAAATTGCCCTTGGCTCTCAGTGTAGGTCAGGGGTTGGGAAACTTTTTCTTAAAGACCCAGATGGTAAATATTTTAGGCTTGCGGGCCAGTCTCTCCTGCAGCTATTCAACTCTGCAAGAGCAGCCACAGATAATACGTAAACGAATAAGTATGACTGTGGTATTAAAAAAAAAACTATTTACAAAAATAGGCAGCAAGCTGGATTTGACCCAAGGGCCATAGTTTGTTATCTCTTGGTTTAAATGGTCAAAATGTGCATCTACTGTATTACACATCTGTGGGTCTGTTGGTCGGTGTGGATAGGGCATAGATAGATATAAACACAGATTTGTGTGCGGTTATTTGTGTATGATATTGTTACCTCATTTCAAGACATGGAAGTTTTTATTTTTTTAATTTTTTTTTAATGTTTATTTATTTTTGAGACAGAGAGAGACAGAGCATGAACGGGGGAGGGTCAGAGAGAGGGAGACACAGAATCTGAAACAGGCTCCAGGCTCTGAGCAGTCAGCACAGAACCTGACGTGGGGCTTGAACTCACGGACCGCGAGATCATGACCTGAGCCGAAGTCCGACGCTTAACCGACTGAGCCACCCAGGCGCCCCAAGAACATGGAAGTTTTTAAAAACAAAGTGGTTTCTTTCTATATGTATTAAGGTCAATTTTTCGACTCCTCTCTATGAGTGTAAGATAAGGAAGGTAAGCAAGCAGCACCTGCTGAATGCCTGATGTTTAACAGAATTCTAGGCAGTTCACATACATGAATCTCTTCTAACCGCCATGCCCATCCCATGAGGCAGGTTGAGAGAGTCCCTTTATTCCACAGTTAATGGAATTGGTGAAAATCTACAGACAGGGAATCTGCTGAAAATGGAACCAAACGTCACACCAAATAGTGAAGAAGACATCTCACTAGAAAATACAATTAAAATACAAAAATGTGTGTATTGTATCTCATCATTAACAAAACACAGGTTGTAATTGCAGCCGTGCTCTAATTTGTAGAATGAGCAAAGACGGAATTGAGTGTGGATCTGAGGGTGTATTTTCTATGCTCAAATTATTTGCTAATACAACGTGACTTTGCATTTTATCTTCTCGACATTTGGGGGGGGGGAGGACTCTAAAAGGTTTTTAATGCTCTGAGGTATCAGCTGATTTGTCTTTAATTGTTGGAGTGAGAGTGTCACTTGTTAATGGCTGTGCTGTATTTAGAACATCCCTCCGTTGTCATGCCCATCAACCTCACGAAATCCTGCGTCTTTTGTAAGCTTTGCCTTCTCACTGTGTACATGGTTCATGTTGTGCTGTTGGACGCGGTACGTGTTGGGGAGGCAGGGACTGGCCTGTGGCACATCCTCAAGGATGTTTGCATGGAGACTTCATCAGAGAAGTGGATTTGGGCTGTCACGATTTTTGCTGCCTTGTGTAATCTCTTAAAGGCTGGGATGAAGAGTGCAATAACAAAAATCCCTTGTGTTGTTACTCCTGCATTGTAGATGAGAAACTGAGGCTCAGGAAAATAAACCTATCTAAGGTCATTTCGATTCTAGGTGGTGATCCAGGATTCAGATCCTGGTTAGCCAGGATTGGTTATCTATTACCGCATGACAAACTGCCACAAGATTTAGCAGCTTAACACAATATATGTTTATTACCTCAGTTTCTGGGAGGCGGGGATCCGGGGACTTCTGCTTGTGGTTTCTCACAAAGACCACAATTAAGTTGTCGGCCGGGGCTGAGGTCTCATCTGAAGGTATGACTGGTGAAGAATCCTCTTCCAGGCTGCCTTTGGTGGTTGTTGGAAGAATTCAGTTCTTTGAGGGCTGTTGGACTGAGTGTCTCGCTTCCTTGCTGGCCATTGATCGAAGACCACCTTTAGTTCTGTACCACCTGGGCCTCTCTGCTTGCGTCATCAAAGCCGCAAGAGAGAGGATCTCCCAGCAAGACGGCAGTCTCTGTGATTCTAAGAGGCTGTTGGGCCGACTCATAGGGAATCAGGAAATCCTTGGCACACAGTGGGTGCTTTACCTTTGGGGCATTTCAGCTGAAGATCGGTAGGATTCTGACGTCGTCTGAGGGGTTGGATTCTCTGCTCAAGAGCAAGAACCAATTGTGCTGCTGAGGATGGGGACGTGTGGGCTTACTCTGGCACCCGCAACACCTGCTCCCTAGAGGAGTCAGTTCTGCCTCCACCTGGCCGGGGAGAGTGTTTCTTACACGTCCCCACTTTGTGGCAGACAGACACGGATCGTAAGCAGGAGAGCCCAGTAGAGTCAGCTGCTGCCTTTCCCCCATCTAGGACCCTGGCCGAGTTCCAGGTGCTCTAGAAGCTGCCCAAGAGCAACTGTAATTGGAGCGGGAGCCAGCTGGGACCTCAGGGAACTACCTGGAAATGCAACTGAGCGTCTCTGTTCCCAAGCTGGGAGACCGGAGGAGAAGGGCCGGGCCATCAGCCCCCTCCCCCTCCCTGCCTGTTCCCGAAGATTTTCCCTCCAGGCCCCACGGTGGCTCTCAGAGCCGGTGGGTCCCCCCAGCAGCGCCGCCCCTCCTCCTATCATGACCCCATTGCCTGGGCCTGGAGGCTCCGTTCCTCATCTGTAAAGTGGGGACGCGAATATAATGGTGACAGTGACCCCACCTCGCAGGAGTAAGGGAAAATGGTGAGCAAAAGAAGTTATCAGATAAATTCTGGAGTTTCGCCACCTGTTTGTCTCGCTGCGAGGGAAGCCGGGGCCGGGGAATACTTAGCTGTTAGGCCTCGTGTCTTGTTCCCAGAGGACCCAGCTTTGTTCCTGCAAGGGAGGCCAGGCCTGGCTGAGAAGAGGGCGCAGGAAACCCGGGTGCCACTGTGGGTCCTCAGTCGCTTTCGCTTGCGCTGCGGCCCAACCGAGGTTTGGTATTAAGGGGCCTGGACCGGAAGCTCTGGACCTTACGCTTGACACAGCACATGCAGGAGCAAAGCAGCCTCCCTCCCATCCTCCGCAAGCCCAGCTTGGCTGGAAGATGCAGAGGATTCGGGGGGAAGCATGTAGGAGGTGGTGTCTGATTTAAGGGCATGTCTGAGACCCTTGATCATGACCAGCCTTGCTGGCCAGGACAGCCGGACCCCGCAGACAGGAGGACGCTGTTGGCTCTCTCCCAGACATCAGCCACAAGCCCTGGCCCGACTTGCCGGCCCTGGGAGGAGGGAGAGTGTGGGCCGGAGGGAGGAGGGAGAGGGGAGAGGAGAAGTCAGGGGAAAGTCGGGTAAAGGAGACAGGCACGGATGCGGAGCAGGGAGATCAGTGGCATGGCTAAAATCAACAGTATAAGAGTCACAAACACACACACACACACACACACACACACAAGAAGCAACAAGTGTTGGCAAAGATGTGGGGAAAAAAAGAAGGTTTGTGCACTGTTGGTGGGAATGCAACCTGGTGCAGCCACTGTGGGAAACAGTGTGGAGGTTCCTCAAAGAATTAAACTGAGGGGCGCCTGGGTGGCTCAGTTGGTTAAGCGTCTGACTTCAGCTCAGGTCATGATCTCGAGGTTTGTGAGTTCGAGCCCAGTGTTGGGCTCTGTGCTGACACCCTGGAGCCTGCCTCAGATTCTGTGTCTCCCTCTCTCTCTCTGCCCCTCCCCGACTCATGCTGTGTGTGTCTTCTCTCTCTCAAAAGTAAATAAACACTTAAAAAAAATTTTTTTTAATTAAACATAGAACTACCATATGATCCAGCAATCACACTGCTGGGTAGTTACCCCCAAAATACAAAACCACTAATTCAGAGGGATACATGCACCCCTGTGTTTATTGCAGCATTATTTATAATAGCCAAGATAGGTAAACAGCCCAAGTGTCCATCAGCACACAAATGGATAAAGATGTGGTGCGTGTGTGTGTGTGTGTGTGTGTGTGCCTGTGATGGAATATTATTCAGCCATAAAAAAGAATGCGATTTTGCCATTTGCAACAACATCGATAGAGCTAGAGGATGTTATGCTAAGTGAAATAAATCAGTCAGAAAAAGACAAATACCATATGATTTCACTCATGCGTGGGTTTAAGAAACAAAACAAACAAAGGGGGGAAAGAGAGACAAACAACAACAAAAAATAGACTCTTGAGAACAGACTGCTGGTTGCCAGAGGGGAGGTGGGTGGGGGAATGGGGGAAGGGGATTAAGGGCCACACTCGTCGTGATGAGCACCAGATGATGTAGGGAAGTGTTGAATCACTATATTATTGCACACCTGAAATTAATACCACACTGTGAGTTAGAGACACCGGAATTAAAATAACACACTTTTAAAAGTGACAGAAGTAAAAGAGTCATCGGTGAGATGTGGGGGAGTGAGAGAGCCAAAACAGTAGGAGGGAAGACGGTGCCTGACCACAGACATCTGGTTTCCATGGTGAGACTGGTAATTCGGTCTGCGTGTCTGAAATCAAGTGCATATCTTAAGAGTAAGTTGAAAAGTGTGAAATACCGAAGAGCATCTTCCCCTTCCCCGATTAAGGTGGGCTTCTTGATGCTCTTAGCTTTATAAATGGTTGTTCTCCAATCTCAGAAAGTAATTTCCTGAAGTTGCAGGTGCTTTGAATTCCTTGAGGTCTGAGAAAATGCTTGGTGTTTGCTGCCCCCTGCTGGCTACAGCCTGGGTCTGCACACTCCCTGCAGATGGGAGTCAGGCTGACGTTGCCTTTCCGCGGCGGGTTAAGGCCAAAGGATCCCCTTTGCTGGCTCTAAAACCACAGGCTGTAAGAGCTGAAAGGAACTTAGGTTTCCACCCTCAACCTTTCCGCTGAGCTTTAGGCTTGAATTTTGATCAGCCTGCTGGATATTTCCACTTGAACCTCAAACTCAGCACGAGGTAGTTAATATAATACGTTTTATTTCATATACAATGAAAACAAATGATTGCAAAATGATAATGGCTTATGCTCAGTCCTGGGATAGAAATGCAGTAGGGTGCTCCGGGACCCCAGGGGAGAGGCCACACAGGGGAACATGCAGAGAGCAGCTGAAGACATAGAAGCCTCCAGAGGCAAGGCGTGACTGGCGCTACCAAGACGTCGGCAGGGGCATGAAAGGGTGCTGGGGGGGGGATGGGCACAGAAGAAGAGCATCGAGACCGGCACACACACACTGAGGGAGTTTGAGGAAATGCTCTCATTCAGGATAGCTAGCCTGGGAGTGGGGAAGCAGCTAAAGAAAAGGCTACGAGGACAGCAAGGTCAGATCACCAAAGGCCCACATCTCTTGCTCAAGGAGAAGATTGCACTGGGTTCTGTGTCCATGAACATTTGCACTCTGCACATGCCCATGTTGTTCCTGATGCCTCGGGGGGGCATGGTCCGGGTCGACACACCTAAAATAGGCAATATCCTGGATACATTGGGACATACAGCCAGCTCTAGCTAAGCCTCAGATATACTCCCAACCCCTTGGCCACCACCTCTTCGATGCTTTCGGTCTTGTGCTCCCAAAGCATGTGGTAGACACCCAGATCATAACCTCTATAACTGTTTGTCCTCTGTTTTCCCACTGCACTGGGAGGTCCTTGAAAAGGAGGGCTAGGTTTTATGCATGTTTGTATCTTTAAAACCAGTGCTGTGCCTGGGACAGAAGAGGCACTCGATACATTGATGTTAAGTCACCATAAAAATAATAGCTAACATTTAATGAAGACACTCTTCCAGGCACCTGACGCGGATTATCTCATTGAAGAGTTGGGGACGTGGGCACCTTTACTGGGTTCATTTTATCGATGAGGAAACCAAGACGCTGAGAAGTTGTGTAACTTGCCTAAGATGACACCACATAAAGGAGGAAGGGGATTCTAACCTAGGGCTTATCTCCAGAGCCTGTGAATGAAGCAAATAAAGCCTTGAGAGAACCAGAGTGTGGATTTGCAGCATCATCCGAGACCACGTGCCCCAGGGCCTGCTGGGGAACCGGCCAGTGACGAGCGCATGAACGGGAGAACACCGGGCTTCATTTGCGTGATCCTGTACAGTTGAGCAGATAACTCCCCATCCACTGTCTCCTGTGGCCCTCACAGCAGCAGGATCTGTAGGCTGATCTGTTATTCCCATCCTCTGAATGTGATCACCGAGGTTCCCCAGGTCAATGAGCTACTCAAGATCACAGAGAAAGTGCAGAGCTTCCCTTTGAACCTGTGTCTTTGATCTCCAAACTCTGTGGTCATTTTACTGGCAACACGATTATCCAGATGGTAATGAATCCTTCTGATGAGTTTCTTCATCTGTCAAGTGGGAGTTCATGTGTACCTTGGGAGGTGGCTGTGAGGAAGGCCGCTGACAGTGGCCAGTGGCAGGTGATCACTAACAGGTGGTGTGGGGGCTGATGTTGTTACCGTCATCATCACCACTGGAGAAGATTTGGGATTCAGGGTAGGCAGATTCCAGGCATGGGTCAGGAACCGTAAGTTTAAAATAAAATGACCAAACGCGGGACGGAGTTGAAAATCTTGTTTAGGTTCCTGGAAAGCTTGGAAATACCGATTCAGATCTGCCGATCACTAGGCTTATTGATCAGAAAATGTGATCCGGGCCACCAAGGGTCAGAGCCAGGACTCGGGTCCCCAGCCAAGGCCAGGAGCAGACGTCTCCAAACCTCCCAACGTCGTGGTCCTTTCCATCGTGGCATGAGACGGCTTTCTGATTGGCTGGACTGTGGGCTCAGGAGGACAGATCCAGCTTATTCATCATAAGCCTATGAAGCCTAGCTCTGTGTCCCCAGTGACTACCATATAAATATCGAATGAATCAATGAATGAATGAATGAATGAGTGAATGAATGCACAAGTGGGTACCCACATACACAAGCAAGCCACCAAAGTGTGGATGGGAACCCAGGAGAGTGGAATAGAGTGGAAGGACCAAGCCTCACCCATGGACCCTAAGGAACCTGGTGCTGAGCACTGAGCCAGAGAGTCTCCACCAAGGGGGAGGGAGAGCCATTTTTCTTTGCTGAAACAATGAAGCATGCACACACACACGCACACACAGTCTCCCTCTCCCCACCCTCCCCCACCACCGAATTCATGTAGATGATCATTTCAAAGGATTATCTGCAGTGTGCTCCTGCCTGAGGCAGGCACATGAACAAGATGACCTCTCTGTGACTTTTCCAGGACCAGCATTCTGCATCATGCACTGGGGTGGCTCCTCTTTTTTCCATTAGGAAGAACACTTTGTAATTTCAAAAACAATTCTGAAGGTCCCCAAATGAGAGAGGTTGTTTCCTCTAGTAACTAGTGTCTGTAAGAAGAATAATACTAAGACATGATCACGGAGGCCCTTGCTGAATTTATCGATCTTTGAAACGAATTTGTCACTTGTTTATACTAAGAATGTTTCATATATTTGAAAACCATTGTCCTATATGTTCAAGAGACATTATTGATTCATTTATATTCCTGTTGCTTTGCCAAAGCTTTGTGGTGACTTGGTCTGAAAAATTCTGCAGCCCCCCCCACCGCCCCCCCCGCAACTGGTTCCACTAACCAGCTGGTAAAGTAGAGCTGTGCACACTGCTTACACTTTCTCAGATCTGTTTTCTTTCACTGAATGATAATTTCTACCTGCCACCCAGGTTTGCTGTGAGGTTAAGGGGGATAACAGAGAAAGCACATGCCAACGTCTGAGGGAAGTCATAGCTTCATCCTGTCTGACACCTTCCTCTGGAGCAAGCCAGGACTAGATGTTTCCTCCTTCCTCCCCTCCAGGTTCCTGATTGTCCTGGGATGCTTGATTCTGGCCGTGCTGACCACGTTCAGGGAGTACGAGACTGTTTCGGGAGACTGGCTGCTATTACTGGTGAGATCGCGCACCTGCCATGGTGCTGTTCCGGGGCAGACACCTCTGGTCGGACTTTCACAGTGAAGGGCAAGGGGGCTGCCCTGGGGCACCACTGGTGTTGGCTTCCTGGAGCCTGCGACCAAGTCCAGGCCCAAGAGAAAGCAATGCCGGGGTCAGTTGGTCAGGTCTGCCAAGGGTACAGGCGGAGGGGAATGACATTTGTTATGCTAGAGATGAGAGGGCACAAACAAGGTCATAGCAAAAACCAAACATTAGTTGTATTACAAACTGTAGCTTCCTAACCCTCTGAAAGCTAACACAAACACATGCTCTGTTTTACAACCTGCCTCTGCTTTTTCTCCTTGAACCCTGAGGATCTCTGACTCCCTTCAAGGCCAAGTACCAAATCCCATTTGTGCATTAAAGTCTCCACGTCCTCCCCCCCTCCCCCCCGGGCCCTCTGCCTATTTTCTCTCTGTGTTCACCATCTGCACAGGAAAGGGATGCCAGCCCCCCAGTTAAGGTCCACAAAATGGCAGAACCTTCGCCTTGCACTGAGCATGTCATTCGTGACACCAGATTCAGCAAATTCCTTCTCAGGTGATTTTAGTCCACACCGTCTCACGCTGAGACCTTAGCAGGTGCATCCTGGGAAGCCATCTAGCTCCAGGAGCTAAGTTTCGGGGATTATCACAGAGCGACAACCCCCCAAGGGTCCCAGGAGGTCACCAAAGAGAGGGGGGCAAAGGTGTCTGTGTCTGATCAACAAGGGAGGCGGGAAGGAAGGAGGAGGCCCTGGGTCCAGGGAGAGAGCACAGCATGATGCTTATGCCCGTGGGCTCTGAGCCTCAGTGCCAGTCCAGGAGTCCTTCTTTGCCACTTTCTAGTCTGGAGAAATGTGTTTACTCCTTGGTTTCTCAAAACGTAAAATGAGGATAATGTTAGAAAACACTTGAGGCGGTGCCTGGCCCAGGAGCCGCGCTTAGTAACCGTTGGCCATGATTAGCAATGCCAGGGGCCAGGCACTGGGTGAGATTAGTAGACTGATACTTCTCTCTTCAATTTAACTGCACTTAAGGAGCTGGAAAAGAGACTTTGAAAAAAATGATCCGTTGGAACCAAAGCAGAGAGAGGAAAGCAAGTGATCACTTTGCAAGGCTGATGTCAGGGACAGTTAGCACGTGAGAGTGGACACGGGAGCTGTCCCAAACCGAATGGCGGTGATAACGTGCTCTCCTCCCCCGTCCACCACCAAAATGGCCACAACAGAAATCCCGTTCTTCAGAGCCTCGGAACAGAAATCGCTCCTTCCAGACAACTGGGTCCTGGTCGATCAGTGTCTGTCCATATGTTCTTAACACAGGAAACATTTGCTATTTTCGTCTTTGGAGCCGAGTTTGCTTTGAGGATCTGGGCTGCCGGATGTTGCTGCCGATACAAAGGCTGGCGAGGAAGACTGAAGTTTGCCAGGAAGCCCCTGTGCATGCTGGGTAAGCCCTGACCCCCCAGTCACATGTGGCCCTGGTCCCCTGCTTTGGGTGCACCATTTCCCCGAGGGAATTTTAAGCAGCCGCTGTTCTCCTGGGGAATCACGTGGTATTCTGGAAGCCAGCAGAGCCTCCGACCCTACCTCGATGGGGAAGAGCTGCTCCAGTGTCCGGATGCCGAATTCCTTCCTCCTTGGCTTGCCCTAACGGCTCAACAGGGCAGGGATTCTCAATGGGTCGGGGTGGGGGCTGCTCTTGGCATTGGGGCTGTGAAGGAGCAGCTCATTATAGGACGTTGAGCATCCCCAGTCGCGAAACTCGGTAGCCCCCAGTCACTGTGACAACCCAAACTGCCCGCAGCCTTCCAGACTGGCTTTGTGGGCGGGGGAGGGGTGACGCCACTGCCAGTTGAGAACTCCTTCTCTAGGTCCACGTTATGCCCATTTTACAGAGGGGGAAGCCGAGGTTCGCGGTGCTGAGTCATTTTCCGGTCACAACAGGTAGTAAGCAGCAGATTCCATCCTGACACCCAGGTCTGGAAGAATCTAACACCTGTGCCCTCCCTCCCTACCATGTTGCTGGGCCTTGACCCAAAAGTTGCTTTGGGGAGATGTCACTGACACCTTTCCCTCTGGGTACAGGCGTTTTGACAGCGGAGAAGGCGATCACTTTCGTTTACCCCTGTTGGTGCAGCATGGACCCATATGTTCCCAACTGGAGATCCTACTAAAATCATATAGCGACAGGGACGGGGAGGAGGAGGAGTCTCAAATTCCTAGGTCACAGAACGCCAGGGCTCAGAAGGCCCTCCAAAGGCACTGAGTCCAACGTGCCACCCCGCCGGATGCTCCCGCCCCCTTTACAGCAGCCTTCAAGTGGTCACCTACTTGCATACCTCCAGTCCCGGGGCGCTCACCACCTTCCAAGGTATTTATGCCACCTTAAGTCTTCGGACCGTCTTCAGATAATTGAGTTCCGTCATTCTGTTCCTCGTCTCCACTCCAGCAGTGGAAAAATGTGCTTCGTGGCTCCAGCTACACCTGGTATGACGTGTTCTTGGAATCATCACCTCTTCTCCGAGCATGTTCACCGCCCTTTTAAAAAGAAGCCCCCAGGACTGAACACAGCCCTTTGGGTATGGATGGCCAGCCCAGGGAAGAGGAGCTGGACCCCTCTTCGGTCCTAGGTGCCACACTTCTGTCCACGCAGCCAAGGGTGAGCTGCCTGGCGGCCACAGCTGGTGGCACCGCCCTGACCATGACTGAAACTGCTCTTTCTTCTGCCCGTCTGCTGCTGAGGTTGCATCCCTGAGGGTTTCGTTTCTGACTCGGAACTTTTAATGCAAGGAGAGGGCACGTGGGTGTACGCGTGTGTGCGCACGCTCGTGCACACGACTTTGGAGAACTTTGCGGTTACTGATTTTTTTTTCGTACTTTTTTTAACCTTTCTTTCTTTGGCCTCCTCCCCTGTCTGCCCCTGTCTTTGTCCACTCAGGCAGCTAGAACAACGCCCCAGACTGGGGGCTTATGAACAAGAGACATGTCTTTCTCATGGTCCTGGAGGCCGAAGTCCAAGATCAGGGTGCCGGGCTCTGGGCGAGTCCCTCTTCTGGGTCCCAGGCTGTCCACCCCTTCTTGGTCTCCGTGCTGTGTCCTCACACCGTGGAAAGGGTGGGGAGCTCTCAGGAAGCTCTTTTATCAGGGCACTAATCCCACTTACGAGGGTTCCACCCTCATAACCTCATCACCGCCCAGGGGCCCCACCTCCTAAGACCGTCTCACTGGGGGACAGGATCTCAGCATATGAATTTGGGGAAGACACAGACATTCAGACCATAGCAACCCCAGCTTGCCTTCCCTTTTTTTTTTTTTTTTTTTTAACCTTCCTTTCAAGTCTTTTGCAAAGTGTTAAGCTGACTTCTTTTTCTTCTTTGGAGAGATCTATGTAAGTGCTGACCAGACGTCGTGTGTGTGTGTGTATGTGTGTATGTGTGTGTGTGTGTGTGTGTGTGTGTGTGTGTGTATGTGTGTGTGTGTGTTGGCAGGAGGTAGGGGAAGCGACCTTGTGCCCAAACTCAGAGGTTCCTACCCAGTTGGAGAACATCCTAGTGTTGTGTGGAGGCTGGACCCTTCCAGGACAAGCGCATTCCCCGTGGAGGAGTCTCTCCACGATTCTAAGAGGGGCTGATTTGACCGAGGTCCTAATGACACTGCAGCTGCCAGCCTCCCCTGGAGAGCCGAGCCCCCCCCCCCCCAGCATCCCCATCCTTGCTGGCTTCCTTTCTGGGGTGCCTGTGTTTTCTGCTCTCCTCATCTCGACTTCTCCCATAACATGGCTCTTGTGGGTAATGTTGCTGTTCTCTACGTGTTGGACATGAGAGCGGGTGTCCCGTCAGTGAACATCACGGCTTCCATATTCGAGGCAGCTTCAGACCCTGCCATTTCGGGTGTGAATGGATCCAACCGGGCCAGAATGTTCCATTCGCTCTGCGCATCGTAGGCCTGACACATTTGCCACGCATCCAGGTTCTGTTGTGTTTTGCTTTCTACACACATTGTAAGTGGATAACTTCACACAGATAAACTGAGAAGCCTAGCCAAGGATACAGACATATTGGCATCCAGATGTTTGACACCCAAGTTTTTCCCAAAAGTTAAGCGCATTTTAGGCAACACTTTGATATGGCAAACGTAGCCAGGTGTGAATTGAGGGACCTGTTCCGAGCCAAGAGACCAACACAGACAAAGGTATGGAGGTGTGAGAGAGCGCTGTGTGCTCAGCAAACCGCACCTGCTTCTGGAAGGCTCCTAAGGGCCAGGCCACAGGGTTTTCAGGAGCTTGGACTTTACCCAGCGGATAAACATTGCTTCCAGTGTGTTCCTTAGAACCCGATGCTCTTGCAAAACAACAGTCCCATGGTCGAAATCTTTGGGGAAAGACTGTACTTCATTTGTTTAACTGAGAGCCACCGTGCATACTCGCATTTTGATGGTTCCTGGAAGTCCTAAAGCAGCAAAACCTTCTTAATGGATTTTTTTCCCCCAAATTGACTTGGCTATGGGGTCCTTTTTACCTGCTGGCCTCTGCAGTGGGGTAGGGAGATGGTCGGCATGGGTATTGCCTCCCTCGCCCCCAGTCTCCTCTGCCTCTCTGCTCTCAGTCGCCAGCATCGCAATTCATGGGTGGACCTCATGTTTTAGCACAGTCTACGCCAGGGCCTTCCCTGAAGCCGAGGGAGACCACCAGGTGGCACAGCTCAGAAGTGTGGGGACATTCACCACCCCAGGGGTGACCGTCCACCAGCAGGGGGCAGGAGCCCCCAGGCCGAAGTCCCAGCTCCCATCTTCCAGGGCGACAACCTTGGGAGGTGTTCAGCCTGCAGAACAGAGCCTGCTCACACCCATCTCACCTTGCCTTTCTCCTTCCCTGGCTCCCTCTCCCCTCTCCCCTCCCTTGTGCCTCCTGGGAGATTATCTCCCCACACGTCACCCACGGCCAAGGCCTGGATTTGGTGCCGCTTTTAGGGGAAACCTGCCTTCAACAGCGTCTGAGCTTCAGGCTTCACCTCCACAACCGGGGCAGCCCCGACCCCTCCTCTGGGGGCGGGGTGGGGGAGGGGGGTGCCCTTGGGGAACCGCTTCCCTGGGATCGAGAGTAAAGGCTCTGGCAGTCCTGCCCCCAGTCCCCCCCGCTCGGCTTGGGAAGGCGCGCGCTCACTTCCCGTTTCTCCATCTGCCACAGGAGACTAAGCCTGCCTACCACGTGCGACTGGTGTCACGGTTTCGCCCAGCGATGCCCGGCACGTGTGGGGCTGCAGGCAGCCAGTGGCTGCGACGGCTCCACTGCCTTGGCCTGACCTTCTTTTCCTTCTCCCCCCCGCCCCCCCGCCCCCCCTCTGTCCCCGCTGCCAGACATCTTCGTGCTGATCGCCTCCGTGCCGGTGGTTGCCGTGGGAAACCAGGGCAATGTGCTGGCCACCTCGCTGCGCAGCCTGCGCTTCCTGCAGATCCTGCGCATGCTCCGCATGGACCGCAGGGGCGGCACGTGGAAGCTCCTGGGCTCCGCCATCTGCGCCCACAGCAAAGTAAGTGGCGCGGAGAAGCCGCCAGACCGCGTGGGCCTCTCGCCCACCGGTGGTGCCTTGCGGGGCTTCCCCTCCCGCGCGGTGTCCCCCGAGGGCGGTCGCGTGCCACCACCGGTGATGAGGGGGAGGAGGAGGAGGAGGAGGAAGAGAGGCACAAGCAGGGGTGCAACAGCAGCAAAAGCAGGCACATCCGGGTTCAAGCCCTCTCCCGCTCCACCCTGTGGCCGAGGCGCTCAACTCTCCTTGAGCCTCGGGTTCCTCATTTCTAGAGGGAAGATGAGGATAGCTCTGCCTCCCGGTCGTCGAGGGGGTGAAATGAGCCAGCGCAAGGCAGCAGGGGATGGGAGGGAAAGGTTCAGGGCGCCCACAGACTGGGGGGAGTCCCAACTCTGTTGGCGTGACTGGGGGTTTTCTGTAACCTCCTGGGTCTTGGTTCCTGCGTTTATAAAATGAGGATGGGGCGCCTCGGTGGCTCAGTGCCTTGAGCGGCTGGCTCTTGATCTCAGCTCAGGCCTTGATCTCGGGGTTATGAGTTCAAGCCCCCCTCTCCTCCCCCGGCTTCGGGCTCCCTGTTGGACTCTATGTTGGGCTGTGTGCTGGGTGTGGAGCTTACTTAAAAAGGGGGTACCTGGGTGGCTCAGTCAGCTAAGCTTCTGAGTATTGATTTCAGCTCAGGTCATGATCTCACATTTCGTGGGTTTGAGCCCCACTTTGGGCTCTGCACCAAGCAGAGCCTGGTTGAGATTCTCTTCCTCTCTCTCTCTGCCCCACGTCACTCTCTCTCTCAAAATAAATAAATAAATTTTTAAAAGAAGAAGAAGAAGAAGAAGGGGGCACCTGGGTAGCTCAGTTGACTAAGCGTCTGGCTCTTGATTTCGGCTCAGGTCATGATCTCATAGGTTATGAGATCAAGCCCCACATCAGGCTCCATGTTGACAGGGCAGAGCCTGCTTGGTATTCTCTCTCTCTCTCTCTCTCTCTCTCTCTCTCTGTCTGTCTCTCTGTCTCTCCCTTCCCCCCCCCCCCATTCTGTGCTTCCCCCACTCACATTCTCTTTCTTTCTCTCTCTCAAAATAAATAAGCTTTAAAATAGATAAATAAATAATTTTTTTAAGTATAAAATGAGGATGATAATGCACTCACCTCAAACGGTGAAAAGATTTAGAACATGCTGTTCTTATGAGCTTCCTCAGCAGTTGAAATGAGAATCCTAGCTGCTCGCGCGAGAAGAGATACATTTCAGCGCCTGGATAATAGTAGGTGCTCATTTATTATTCCAAATATGCTTTTCTTCACAAACAATACAAATAAATATAGAAATAAAATGAAATACAAAGGTAGAAACACCTGGAGCCCTTCACCTCATGAAGCCATACATGCTTTATTCTGTCTCTGTTCCCTCTGACCCCAGACTCGGTGAGGTCTGAGCTTTCTTTCGAGATTTCTGTCCTCCACCTGACCGTTTACTCTCTTGGCAGGGGACACGCTAGCAATTCCTAACCTTGTAGCCATGGAGCTGAGCTGATTCACGGCTCCGGCAGACATCAGGGCTGAAAATGGCTGGTTTCGATTCCTGTCCTGTGTTCCCTCAGATTCCAATAGAAGACTGTTGCATATTTCCCATGGAGTTCCCGGGAAGAGACAGATCCACGCCACCGCCAGACCCCACGCCCAAGGTCAGGTGGGCCGAACTTCAAGACAAAATGACATCTCCGTGGCGGGAGACCAAAGGCAGAAAAAGAAACTGCTTGTCAAGCCCTACGTGCCATTCGGCCCCCGACACGTCCCCGCTCTTAGCATCGTGCTGCTCCTAGGCCGCAGCATGGCTGCTGGGCCGCCATTCACTTCCGGGTCAGGCGGTGCATTTAGGAAGTGAGCACATGCCAGGATTCCAGCCCCGCTTCCCCATTTATTAACCTTACTCCCCACTCTAAGCCTGGTGAAGGAGCACTTGTCAATTCTTCTCTTCATCCACTCATTCAAAACCTCTGTCCTCCGGGCCGGGTCCCACGACTCGCTCCTCTGGGTTTCGGCAACACAGAGTGGAGGCCCGTGTTGCACGGGGTGAGGATTTCAAGGTCAGGCTAGGCCAGGCTGTGCTGCCGGGACAAAGAAGCCCGGAGTTTCTGCGACTTGGCGCAAAAATGCCGCTGCCTTCTCACTCACGTGGGGTCTGACGTGAGCCTGGAGCCCCCTGCGCAGTGGACTTCAGGAACAGGCAGGAAGCTGCTGCCGGCATTCCCCCCACATGGGCTCCACCCTAGTCCCCCAGTCCCAGTCTGATCGCAGGGTGGCTCAGGGCAGGAGTCTGTGGACAGAGGGTGGGGGGGGGGGGCAGCCACAGGCCGTGACCAGCAAAAAATCGTGGAAAGTCAGAATTACCTTGAAGAGCCTTCTGAATGACTGCAAAGCACAGAACTGGGACACATTTTCACTCCTTTTCAGTGCTCATTATGCTACTTCTTAATAATCCAACAAAACCAATTTTCCTGTGCGCTGATGAACAGACCGCAGTTTCCCCAGCTAAGCACCAGATGAAACTTCTGACTCGCACTTGGGGGCCGGAGGGTATGACAACACATAGGAACATGAGAGCCGCGCTCAACGAGGCGAGAAGCTCGTGCCCAGACAGTCACTGGGGAAGGACCATCCAGTTCACGTTTCTCTTCTTGAACCTGCCCAGCAGGGCCGACAGTCACCAAAGGGAATGGCTGGCTGGCTGGGTTGCCTGCACCATTGAAACCTCTCTGGGCTGTAAAGTGAACTCACCAAAGGGCACTGTGCACGTGATGCAGTGGGGGAAGCCATACTTAAGCAGTGAGCAGAATAAGTGTTACAGGTTTGGAGAAGTCTACTTGGGACGTAGCGAAAACATAAGGGAACTACAGATGAGCTCCGTCTCCTTGAGCAAGTGAATGTTCGGGAAACTTGCATCATGGAGGTGACGGGAATCTCAAGATGACCCACTCCTCTTCATGGGGAAGGGCAGTGTGGGCAGTGAGATGAGTGTGAACAGTGGCACGAAGCACCCCTCTCAGCGAGAGCTGACCCAGAAGGTCAGAGAGATGGGGCATATGGATATGACCCACTTTGCTCCCCGGGAAGACGTAGCAGGGGCGTCAGATCTAATCTTCAGACTGTGTTTGCCAATAACCTTGACTTTCTTCTGCCCAACCTACCGTGCTGACCTTTGAAATCGGAATAGAATGAGAGAAATCGAAAGAGGCTTAGGGATCCTCTGGGTCAGGGTATTCGAAACTTCGGTGAGTGGCCGATCTTTGCCATATCCCTGCACCGTCCTTACTGTTTCTTAGCATTTTTCTCTTAATCGACTCACTTTTGTGCATTCACTCCTACGTCCTAGTCTATCATGTGATAATATCCACGAGATAATGGGTTTTATGGTCATTTTAATTTATGCTAATTTTTAATATAGTTTAAATCAGTACGTGACTCTTTAACATAAAAACTGCCTGTCTTCCTTCCATGAGGAGTACACGTGTCACTTTGAGGAACTGTGATCTGGTACTTCCATTTCGAAAATAAAGAAACGAAAGCTGGGGAGGGGGATAATTTGCCAGGATCACACAGGAAATCAGTGGCAGGGCTGGGTTCCCTAGGCCACGCTAGCGACCCCTGCTGTTGATTTCCCAGTAGCGCCGAGCTTTATCTTGGATCTGAGAAGTTCTGCCCGGAATCAAGTCTCCTGAGTCCTGGGCCTTGTCTCAGAGGCAGCTGTCAGGTTTTCCTGCCTCCCTACCTCCCTGTGAAGTCTCGGGAGCTGTGATATTGAGGATCCCTGAAGACAGAACTCTTCCTCTCCTCCTAGAGCTATACACTCCTTCTGTTAATGATGGAAGGAAGGACCATATTATTACCACGAAGACAGGAAACAACAAGTGTTGGCGAGGATGTGGAGAAAAGGGAACCCTCGTGCACTGTTGGTGGGAATGCAACTTGGTGCAGCTGCTGTGGAAACAGTAGGAAGGATCCTCAAAAAAATTGAAACCAGAAATATCCTATGACCGAATAATTCCACTATTGGGTATTTACGCAAAGACAACAAAAACACTAATTCAAAAAGATATATGCACTTTTATGTTTATTGCAGCATTATTTATAATAGTCAAGACATGGAAGCAACCTAAGTATCTATCAATAGACAAAGGGATGAGGAAAATATGGTGTATATATACACAATGGAATATTAGCCATAAAAAAGGACGAGATCCTGCCATTTGTGAGAGCATGGATGGACCTAATGGATATCATGCTAAGTGAAACAAGTCAGCAGAAAGACAACTACCATACGATTCCACTCGTAAGTGGAATCTAAAAAAGACAACGAAGAGAGCCCAAATGTCCATCGACTGATGAGTGGATAAAGAAGATGTGGTATATATATACAACGGACTATGACTGAGCCATCAAAAAAGAATGAAATCTTGCCATTTGGAACAACATGGACGGAACTAGAATGTATTCCACTAAGCAGAATAAGTCAGAGAAAGACAAATACTGTATGATTTCACTCGTGTGGAATTTAAGAAACAAAACAGATGAACGTATGGGAGGGGGGGTAGAGAAGAGAAGGAAACAAACCATAAGAGACTCTTAATGATAGAGAACAAACTGAGGGTTGATGGAGGGAGGTGGGTGGGAGATGGGCTGGATGGGTGATGGGGATTAAGGAGGGCACTTGTTGGGATGAGCACTGGGTGTTGTATGGAAGTAATGAATCACTGAATTCTACTCCTCAAACCAATATTGCACCATATGTTAACTAAAATTTAATTTTTTTAAATTCTAACAAATAAAATAACAACTAACAAATGCGTTAAGCAAAAACCAGAATCAGACCTTTAAATACAGAGAAGAGAGGCTCCTGAGTGTCTCAGTCAGTTAAGCATCTGACTCTTGATTTTGGCTTAGGTCATGATCTCACCGTCTGTGGGTTCAAGCCCCGCATCGGGTTCTGCACTGGTGGCTCGGAGCCTGCTTGGGATTCTCTCTCTCCCCCTCCGCACCCTGCCCCTCCCCTGCTCACACACATGCGTTCTCTCTCTCTCTTTCTGTCTCTTTCTCTCAAAAATAAATAAATAAACATTTAAAAAAATACAGAGAACAAACTGATGGTTGCCAGAGGGAAGGAGGTAGAGGGTTGGACAAAATGGGTCAAGGGGAGTGGAAGATACAGGCTTCCAGTGAGGGAATGAATAAGTCACAGGAATAAAAGACAGCATAAGGAATATGGCCGATGACATTGTAATAGAGCTATAGCGGGACAGATGATAGCTACACTTGGGGCGAGCATAACATAATGTGTAACCTTGCGGAATCACTATGTTGCACACCTGAAACGAATGCAATGTGTCAACTATACTCAAATTTAAAAACAGAAAGAAAGAAAAAGGAAAGAATGACCGTATTACTGATCCCCTTTCATGGTGACGGGAGGTGAGGCTCAGGGAGGTACATAACCCGCCCACAGTCACAATGTTCGTAAGCCCGGACTCCACCTCCAGGGTATCTGCCTCCAGCATGCGTCCAGAGACTTCTCAGTGACCACCTCCCTTGTCCACTGCTTGCTCTCCCAGGAGCTCATCACTGCCTGGTACATTGGGTTCCTGACGCTCATCCTTTCTTCGTTTCTGGTCTACCTGGTTGAGAAAGACGTGCCCGAGGTGGATGCACAGGGAGAAGAGATGAAGGAGGAATTCGAGACCTATGCAGATGCCCTCTGGTGGGGCCTGGTGAGTCACCATCTTGAAGGCCCCCCATGGGGACTGACTGTTAGAGACAGAGGTGTGGAGGGCGTGGCATGGGTGTTCTCCTAGGTGGCAGCCGCGTGCACACACAGGTGCATGCACTTGGAATGGGCTTTTCCTTAACGCTTACAAGTGATGGGAATAGTCAGCGCCCATTATCACCCAGGGACCTTGCTTCATTAGTTGTAGACTGTTATCAGCTGAGTTGTGCATGTGCAAACAGCCGCAGTGGCAGGTGCACACACGTGCACTCAGACCTTCAAACGCACCTGGAGACCCACAGCCCCGTACCCACCAGGGACACGTGTTACGAACGCTAGCAGTTTCCGAAGGCTTACTTTGCTCCAGAGCATTGCTCTAAAGTCCTTCCTTGTATTAACATATTTTAAACACAATTTCTATTTTGAGTCCCTTTTTTTAAAAATTTTTTTTTTAACGTTTATTTATTTTTGAGACAGAGAGAGACAGAGCATGAATGGGGGAGGGTCAGAGAGAGAGGGAGACACAGGATCTGAAACAGGCTCCAGGCTCTGAGCCGTCAGCCCAGAGCCCGACGCGGGGCTCAGACTTACATACCGCGAGATCGTGACCTGAGCCGAAGTCGGACGCTTAACCGACTGAGCCACCCAGGCGCCCCTGAGTTCCTTTTTTTAAGTGGGGAAACTGAGGGGGCGACTGGGTGGCTCAGTTGGTTAAGCGTCGGCTCAGGTCAAACCACTTCGGCTCAGGTCATGAGCTCGTAGTTTGTGGATTCAAGCCTCACGTCGGGCTCCGTGCTGACCGTTCAGAGCTCAGAGCCTGCGATGGATTCTGTGTGTGTCTCTCTCTCTCTGCCCCTCCTCTTCCTCTCAAAAACAAAGATTAAAAAGAAATTAAAATAAAATGGGGAAATTGAGGCATGAAGCGGTTAAGTATGTAATGAAGCCAAGACAGATCCCTGAGCCAGTTAGTGGTGGAACCTGGGATTTAAACTCAGGCAGTCGGCCTCCAGAGGCCACACGCTTAACCGCTCTGCTTTCCCGTTCTCCATATTCGTAAGTATGTGTGCACAGTCAACTACACTTGTAAACACACCCAGGACTATACAACACCCATCGGCACAGACAAGTGCACACATACACGATATGTATAAACGCACTCATAGGCACGCATACATTGGGAAACATGGCCATACCCAAAATCACACATAGGTAAATATGCCAGGAATGTACATGCACGCGTTTGCAACTATTTGAAATGTTTGTTGGCTGATCGACTATAGGTAGGAAATCCGTAACTTAGAAACAGGTGTGGTCTCCAGGCTCCCACGTACTTACTTGGCACTTGGTACCTTGTCTCCCGTGGGGGAAACATCCCTAGGCAGTACAAAAGGCCGACAGGTGGAGCTCAGCTGACTTCCCTCTCCCCGCAAAGGCTCTTGTCTGACTTCTTCTCTCTTCAGATCACACTGGCCACCATTGGCTACGGAGACAAGACGCCCAAAACGTGGGAGGGCCGCCTGATTGCAGCCACCTTTTCCTTAATCGGCGTCTCCTTTTTTGCCCTTCCAGCGGTAAGTACCTTAGATGTTTACCCTAGAGTGACACGCAGGACCCCCTCCGCCGCCCACCCGGCCCCAGCTGAACCTCCCAGGCGGACGCTAGCCCCTGAGACCCCCTTAAGTCCACACGCCGGGCTGTTCCAAGTCCAGTCCCCAGGCTGCCTTCTCTAAGCTCAGTGAGTCCCTCCCTCCTCTGGGCCTGACTCTGCAAAGGCATCTCTGACCCCATGCTGCCTCCCCCCCGCCCCGACAGCAGACTGTGAGCTCCCTGGGGGCTGAGATTATATCTCCCACCCACGTTTTCCCCAGCGCCTTGCACGTGGCAGGTCCTTCGTCAATGTGAGCTCCCTTCCCTTATCCTGTCATTTCGTGTCCTGGCTTCTGTAAAAACAATTCATTTCCCACCAGAGTGAGTCTTGACCCGTGATAGAATAACCCACCAAAGCCCGGTGCCCATGAGCGTAACAGTAGCAACAGTCCTAGAAAGCACTTGTCGGACTTACCCTGTGCTGGAATCGTGCCAAATGCTTTACCTACATCATGTCTTTTAATCTTCATGACAACATCGTGAGTTTGGTGCGGTGTCTGTCGCCATTTTCCAGATGAGAAAACTGAGGCTCAATTAGGTCAGTCAGGTTTCCACAGTCACAAGGCTCTTGGGTTGTGGGTTCTGTCTCTTAATCGTGAGGCTGGAAAGAAACTTCTTAGGGAAAAATCGCCCTTCCTCACCCCCCCAGCCCGCACCCCGCTTCATCTCCCAGCCTTCCTCTTTAGCGATACTCGTCCTCCGTGGTAGCCCTACCTTGTCTGTTTCTCCTAAGCTCTCTGACCTTGGGCATATGACCTTCATGAATCTCAGTCTCCTCATCTAGAATAGGTTGGGGGCTGTGGGGGTGCCACATGGTCTCCTCTAACTTGAAAAGGGCGTGGCTTCTATCCATGTAATCCACGTGTGAGGCCGACCTGGACACCAAAACAGGTCACAATTCTGGGAACTTCCGGTAGAAGTCTTAAGGGACAATTCCAGCACTAAAATATTTTTATTATTTCTTTAACATTTACTTATTTTGGAGAGAGAGAGAACGAGTGAGCACAACGGGGGGAGGGGCAGAAAGAGAGGGAGACAGAGAATCCAAAGCAGGCTCCCTGCTATTGGCTCAGAGCCCATTTCGGGGCTCTAATCCACAAACCATGAGGTCATGACCTGAGCCAAAGGCAGGTGCTTAACTGACCAAGCCCCCCAGGTGCCCCAAGCGGCTAAAATATTCTTAAATTCCACTCAACATTTACTGGACATCTGTTCTGTGTCATACTTCTTCTTACTAAACAGCTCCTATACATGATTTCACTTTTTCTGTAACAAAATTTTGAGGAAGGTACTATTAGCCCACTTCCCGGTACAGGATGCCAAGGTGCAGTAGATAAGTGACTTGCCCAGATATCTCACCACTAGAAAGCGGCAGAGTCGGGAACTGAAGCCAGGCCTTCCTGACACCGAGATTCCACTTAACCCAAAACCTACTCCCTGGCAGAGAAGAAGGGGGTCTTTGTGGCCCTGGGAGTGGGGGTGGGGCCCCCAGAGAGGCCAGCGGGGCTGACCCGGGCCTGACTTCTCCCTCCAGGGCATCCTGGGGTCGGGGCTGGCACTCAAGGTACAGGAGCAGCACCGGCAGAAGCACTTTGAGAAAAGAAGGAAGCCGGCCGCTGAACTCATTCAGGTCTGTCCTCCTGGGGATAAGCCGGGTCGGGACTGAGCTCATGCATCTGTGTGGGGGCCGGGGGGCTGTGTGTGCTTGCACCGCAGTGGGCGTGCCTGGGACTGGGGACAGAGCCCAGGACCATGCTTGCTTGTGGGCGGCTATGGGCGTCCTGTCTGTGTGGCACCAATGTGACAGTCCCAACGTTCTCCCATCCACGTTTGAAGACAAGCGAGAAAGAGACATGGGACTCCGAGAGGGACCAAGGCATCAGCTGTTTTACTAACCGTATTGGAAAATTTGACTCTGGGTCCATACTAGGCTTCTCCTCCTCCTACTTCCCACCCCTCTCCTGACCTAGGGACCCACAAGGAAGAGCAGACCTAGAGTCCAAGGACTTAGCTCATCAGCTACAAGGAAATGTGGCCCCTCACATCTGCCAGTGAGGGAGAACCCGTAAGCCAAGACGGAAAGAGTTGCCTTACGTGTGCCCAGTATGGGACAGCGGGCCGTTTGTCCTGCCCAGTAGACCATCATGCACCAGTGGATGTTGGACGCCTGCCAGATCCATCACTCCTGCCCCGTGGGCTGGATGTGGGGAGAATAGTGAGAGGTGGGGAGAAGGGTAGACGTGTTCCCGCTTAAACCTCAGAGGGAGATTCTGCTTCATGGTGTTGTGGGTTGTTGGGAGCACAGAGAAGAGGAGGGTGAAGTCCCCCGACTACAGCTACGTGGGACCGAACGTGTGCCTACCATGAACCTGTGTTACGGTGTACCCTCGTGTACGGATGGTCTCTGCAGGTCTGTGGGTCTGACACCAGATGGTACACGATGTTATTCTACGTAGTGAAGAGTCCAGGCCAGTCCCAGCCTCTAAGGGTCTGTTCCGTTACCCCCCAAGCCCCAAACCATCATGGTATTCCTGAAGTTCTAGTATATTCGAATCAAAACCTCATCTCCCAGGCCGTCTCTTGCACCCAAAGTGGCACAAAGATAGTGTGCACCCTCCTACCTGTCTGAGAAGGCTCAGGGAGCCTTGCAGCCAGAGTAAACCCTGCTCCTTCTGGGGATTCTATGCCCAGCCCCCTCCTCTCCTTCCTTCGCATTTCTCCACACCCCGATGGCCCCAGTTATGCCTCCAAGATGGTGGGTCAGGGAAGGTTTTCTTCCCCAAGGAGCTACAAAAAGCCAGGAAGCCTGGCTTCTCTGGATATTACCTCAATTGCATATTTAAACTTTTAAGAGTCAGGGGCTTCACAAATGTTTTAATCCTGTGGGATTCTGTGTGAGTGTTTCAGTGCTGTCTGGTCATTCCAGCCCCTCCCTTCTCCTCCTCAGGCTGCCTGGAGGTATTATGCTACCAACCCAAACAGGATTGATCTTGTGGCAACGTGGAGGTTCTATGAATCGGTCGTCTCTTTTCCGTTCTTCAGGCAAGTGACCACCTATCTGAACGCTCAGGGTGTGACTGACCATCCCCGCCGTGGGTCTGTATTTATGCTTGTGGGCTCCGTAGTTTCTCGGAGAACAGGGCTTGGTTCCCAGACTGCGCCACACATTCGAATCACCTGGGAGCTCAAAAAACTCCCCCAGTTCACGGGCCACACCCCAGGCTATTTGATCAGAAATGCCAAGAGTGGAGTCCAGGGATCAGTACTTTTTTAATGTGTATTTATTTTTGAGAGAGAGAAAGAGAGAGTGCGAGGGGCAGAGGGAGAGGGAGAGAGAGGATCTGAAGCAGGCTCCGGGCTCTGCATTGATAGCAGAGAACCTGATGCAGGGCTCGAACTCACAAACCGTGACATCATGACCTGAGCTGAAGTTGGATGCTTAACTGACTGAGCCACCCAGGGCCCCCCAACGTCAGTAATTTTAAAGCTTCCCAGATGGCCCCAGTGTGCCACCGGTGGTTACCAACTGGACAGTGTGGAGGGGCTGAGAAGAGAAGGTTCGATCATTGTTTGAGCAGGGCCGGGGTCTGAGGAAGTGGGAAGCCCGGGCAGTGGGCCTCGCTCACAGTTCTGGATGCTTCCCCCGCCTGTCCATGGCCTGTACACCCACAGACCGTTCTAGATGCTGGGAACAGGCAGGCGGAAGAAGCAGCAGGAGGAATCCTCCAATGACCCAGAGATGTCGTTTTGTGTTCTTAGAGGTGGTAGATTAAATTAAAGGCCTCGGGGGGAAAAAATGAAAAGCATTGCCCACAGCCAGCACCTGTAAAAAGGAAGAGAGAGAAGTTAATAATCACTAGATATCCAGTCCATCCAAGGTATCTGAGTTCGTACTTCAACCAGCCCTCCCAGGCAGCCTAAGAAGCAGGCCAGAGGATCCCAAATGTTAAGAGGCGTTAAAATCTGTGGAGGGCGGATGTCTGGGTGACTCACTTGGTTGAGCATCTGCCTTCGGCTCAGGTCATGATCTCACAGTGCATGAGTTTGAGCCCACGTTGGGCTCTGTGCTGACAGCACAGGGCCTGTGTCTGGTGTTCTGTCCTCCCCCCTCTCTCTGCCCCTCCTCTGTTCACACTCCCTCTCTCTCAAAAATAAATAAACATTAAAAAAATCAGTGGAGGGCTCTGGGAGCTCGGGTCCTATACCCGCCTCCAGCCATTTCCATGGTGCTGGCCTAATAAAGCATCTTGGACAGATGCCCCAAGGCGAGTCCGACAGCGTGGCTCACGGTCCCCTCCCGGGGACAGGCTGAGTGGTCGGGTCACCAGGCTCCTCTCACAGGGGGGCAAAGCTGGGGCTCAGAAGCTTGGGGCATTTTGGCCGATGTCTGCCACGTCAAGAAGCCCCCAAAGCCCGTGATCTCTTCACTGCCTGGGCTACTGAAACAGACTGTGCTTCTCCAGGGGGTAGACGCTGCCGTCCTGAGCCGGGAGTTTACGCGTGTGGAAGGAATGCAGAATTGCTGTTGGATTCCTGGTTGGGAGGGAGAGTAGAGGGACCCCGAGCCTCACCCCTGAGCTGGGCCCTGCTCTGAAGCCCGTTTCTGCCACAGGCCTTTGGTTTCAGGGATTCTAGTGCGACCCGGTCACAGCCAAGTGGCCCTCTCGGTCCCCATCCCACCCTCCCACCCACCTGTCATGGGACCGGCAACCAATGTCAGAACCCAGCCTCA
Organism: Panthera pardus; assembly: GCF_024362965.1. Lineage (NCBI taxonomy): Eukaryota > Metazoa > Chordata > Mammalia > Carnivora > Felidae > Panthera > Panthera pardus. Next base: position 73,039,662 of record NW_026527002.1, on the reverse strand, counting down.
CATATCCCCTCACCCCTATCGCCAGATTGCGGTACAGATTTACAGAAATTCAAGAGACCTGGGTTCTTCTGGCTCGTTTCCCTGCATAAAACCTTCCAATGGATGACCGTGACAAGGAGAATAAAGTCCAAAACCTGACCATGAGCTGCAGGGCCCTGAAAGCTGACCCCTGCTTGCCTTCCGTCTCATTCCTGCAGAGGCCATAGTGGCAGGTGCAGCTTTCTACTCCGGGCATCCAGTCCACCAATCACAGGTGACCAGCAAAGGAATCTAAACTTGATCCTGAGGGCAGAGAGAAGCTGCTTGAGCCCGAGTATGGCATGATCAGATCTGTGTTTCAGGAAGATGACAGGAAGGGTGTGGAGGCAGGCTGGACAGGCTCAGGATTCGAGACAAGGAGACCGGTGAGCAAAAGAGTGCAGGATTCAGGGTGAGAGCCAGCCGGGGCCTAGCCCAAGGTGGATGCTTCAGAAGGATGGTGGGTGGAGGACCAGAAAGGGAATAAGAAGAGGGGGGTATCTCAAGGAGTTATGATGGGCAAAGGAGTCAAGGGGATGGAAGAATCAAGGCTTCCAGAAACCAGCGATGAAGCTTGGGTTCCTAGGCTGCGTCTTCTTACCTGTCATTAGATCCTTTGGCTCAGGTGATGGCCTCCACGGTTCCCTTTGATTCTAAAATTCTGTTTTTGCCATCATCATTTTGGGTCGGGGATGACATCAGTTTTCTTTTGGGTCACAAGAGCCTTCGCAGGGGCAGGCGGCCTCCCTGGTAAAGGACAGAGTGACCTTGGACTTGGAGACGATGTGCAACCACACTGAGCTCAGAACCAAGATGCTTTCTGTTTGCTGGGCAGCCCCAGGTCTTGGCAACAGGCCTATTCTTTTGGGTTGATTTATTATAAATAAGGCATTGTCCTGGCTGTCAGAGACTCAGAGGAAGATGCTGTGTCGCAGGGCTGCTGTGATAGGGGAATGGCTTTTAAACTGAGAGAGAACACTTCTTTCTTTCATTCTTTCAAGGACAAAAGTATAAAGTCACTAGCAAGACTTAGCAAGTCCAACCAGAGTCACTTAGCAACCGTTCTGAAACAAGGCAGTCCCTTGGGAAAAAAATGTCCCTGAACGCCAACCCCCTCCATACGTTCAGCGGTAAAGGTGATAATTCATTGGTGTGTCCTCACCTGTCCCCTATAGGTTTTTTGTCTCTTGTTTATGCTTTAAAAACATATTGAGGTATGTTTCATATGCTGTAGGAGGGTCTCACACTAAAAAGTACCCCTTGAAAGTAAACAGTTTAGTGGTTTTTAGTGTAGTCATGAAGTTGAGCATTCATCACCAACTGTCTCATTCCAGAAAATTTTATTGCCCCAGAAAGAAACCCTAAACCCATTAGGAGTTACTCCTCTCCTCCTTTCCCCCAGCCCCTGCAAGCTCTTGCCTATTGTCTGTCTCTATTCTACCTATTCTGGACTTTTCATATAAAAATGAAATCTCATAATATGTGGTCACTTAAGTATGGTTTCTTTCACTTAGCATGTTTTCAGGTCTCATCCAGGTTGTCCTATGTATCAGAAATTGATTCCTTTGTATGGATGAGTAATATTCTATTACAGACGCTCTGTTTTGTTTATCCATTCATCAGGTGACGCACATTTGGGTGGTTTCCACTTTTTGGCCATTATGCTGATGTACTCGTCGTGTGGACATAAGTTTTCAATTCTCTTGGGCTTATACCTGGGAGTGGAATTGGTAACCCTCTGTTTAACTTCTTGAGGAACTGCCCGACTGTTTACCGTGGTGGTGGCATCATCTTATATTCCGCTGAAAGACTCGGAAGAATGATGTTATTTAGCCCAGCCCTAGGAGTGGGGCTGTATCAGAGTTTCCGGCTCAGTGCAGTCCTCTGTGAATTTGCAGGATATATCTGTTTAGGCCTAGCGCTGATGGATGATGGTATTGCCTTTTTGGTTTTTATTTTCTGTTACTATTTAAAATTACAAACTCATCGCTGCTGAATTATAAAGAACTTCAGAGGGCTATGAGTCCAAGCCCAGATCTTCTGATTTATTGGCCTGTGGAGACTGTGTCTCCTTAGTGCAAGTAGGCAGTGGGAGTCTGAGACGGTACGGGGAGGACCTTAGGAGATGGTGGTTGTACATTGTTATGTGCAAGCACAGATGAGGGCAGACATTAGAAACTACATGTCGAGGCACCTGGGTGGTGCAGTTGGTTAAGCATCCGACTTTGGCTCAGGTCATGATCTCACAGTTCGTGAGTTCAGAGTTTGAGCCCCACATTGGGCTCTCAGCTGTCAGAGCGGAGCCAGCTTCGAATCCTCTGTCCCCCTCTCTCTGCACTTTCCCCTCCTCCCCAAATAAATAAACATTAAAAAATTGGAAAAAAAAAATCCCACATGTTGCCTTCCATTGACAGGGAACCTGCTTACCGTTTGGTTCCCTAAAGACAGTGGTAGAATTATCTACGGTACATCTGTGCCAATGTGGTCCCCCTAGCAGATGTGGCTTTTGAGCCTCTGTCTGTTACTCATGCAATTGAGGAATTACATTTTCGATTTTATTTCATTTCAACTTAAATAGTCAGATATGACCAGTGGCTACCATATTGGACATTGTAGCTCTAAAATCATTAGACGTTAGAACTAAAATGGAGATAAGACTTAGGCCCCACATGTAGAAGCCTCTTGACCAAGAAGACCCAGTTAATTTTATGTATAACCAGAACCTTTTCCTTTTATGACCAGCGGCAAGATCACTAGAGTGCCTAGCAATGGAGAAGGGGGGCATATCCAGTCATCCTTCCCTTTGGCCAAGTAACATGGGTCTGCTTTCATACATGCTAATTCATTGAGTCTTTAGAACGCCCTGGAAGAGCAGAAGAAGAGGTAACTCCATTTTCATGTGCAAAATATTATAGGTGAAGAATCGAGAGCAACAGTGAGGTTCATTAGCTTGCTCAATGTCGCCCCCTAGTAAGTAAAGAGGAGAACCCAGGTCTTATGCCAAAGCCCATTGTTATCTCTGGGAAGACAGAGTTTTTCAGGGAGAAAATTGGGTAAAAGTAAGATGAGACAAGGGTTACTGGGACAGTAATACCTATTTCTGAAGACTCTTGTCGCGAAGGTCAAATTGAATAGGATGTGTGGAAGCACCTTTTACAGCACCTGGTTTACAGCAGGTGTTCAGTCTCCTCTGGTTGAATCTGGCCCGGAAGGAAGTATTGGTGTTACAGCAGGAAACGAAGACATTAAGAACCCATAGGAAGCCACTGCTAGTGACCACAGGGCTGAAACACCCTGTCTGGAATGTGGTTACAGATCTTTTATTTCTTTATCCCATTCATTCATTCATTCATTCATTCACCAAGCCTTTACTGAGCCTCTCTCAAGTGCAAGTATTGTGTTTGGCATTGGGGATGTAACCGGCAACAGAAGGGGGTCCACTGTGCTGATCCTGTCGCAAGGTTGATGGAGACACGAACGGGGAAGTGGCCCCTGGATGTTTATCATTTGGGGGTTGTTGGAGCCTTGAAGCCAGCTCACAGGGAATAAAGAGTGACATGAAATGAGCATGTGGGGACAGGAAGTGCACATGACAGCTGGAGAGTAATGTGGGGCCAGGGCATTTTCCTTGACAGGAAGGGTCTAATGGAGAGGGATCAATGTGGATATGGGGGGAAGGAGAAGGACTGGAGGAGAGAGCAGGCAGAGGCGTGGGTTCTGAAGCACGAGTGGAGGATGGGCACGAGTGGAGTGTGAACCTGCATCCGTGTGCTCAGAAGGAAAGCCCAGGGTGCAGGGCCAGGTGTATGTGGCTGCTGACCTGGTGATGGGACCTGGGGAAGATCTCTCTCAGTGAGAAGTGAGTCAAATTCGTAGCCGGGGAGGGAAGCCAGAGGCGGGAAGTGTGACGATAGAGACGGCATGGAATCCTTGTCTTGGAGAGTGAGGAAGAAATGGGGGGGGGGGGCTCTGTCTCTTTAACACTGCTCCCCACGGCACCCCAGCGCACCTCCTGGCCTCCACCCACCCCCACCCTTTTCTTCTCCTCTCAGTGCTCTCCCCACCTCCAGAGTCAGACATCCAGAGCATTCTAGAAAGGCAGAGCACTTTCTGTGCACATGCTTCAGGCAGAGAGATGGGCCCAGAGGAAGTGACCCGCCCAAGGCCACCTGGCACTAGTGGGGGAGCTGAGCCATGAGCTGGAAACCCCCCAGCTGGTCCCTCTGCTTCTCTGCCATGATGCTTCGTATTCTCTCCCCATTTCTCCCATAGTCCACCTATTCATTCAGTATTTATTGTGCATTTACCATGTGCCAGGGTATGGGGTGATCAGAGCACAGTGCCGTGTGCAAAGAGATCCGCTCAGCCTAGACCCTGGGGCTTTGGGTAAGAAACTCCAGGAGGGACCCCTCTGGCTGGAATTTGAAGGATTAGCAATACAGTTCTGGGCAGAGCCTGGGCAAAGGCTCAGAGTCTAGAATGTGCTCATACCCCACGTGGCCTCGTGGTCAGGACGGTGAGCTTCCCCTGGGTTGGAAGCCTGAGTCTGCTACTTCCTACTACTTCCTACTTCTGCTACTGTAAGACCTTGAGCAGCTTTCTTAACCTGTCCGTGCCTTAGTTTTGTCAGCAGGGAAATGGGAACGATAATACCATTTCCCTCATGGAGTTGTTTTGAGGATTAAATGAGTCGATCTATAAAAATAACTTAACATGGTATCTGCCTAGTAATTATTTCTCAATAAATATTAGCGATGATGGTGGTGACGTCGACTATGATGGCGTGGTGGTGACAGAGCGATGGGGTGTGTGGCTGCTGAGTGACGAAATTCCTGGTTTCCTGGTCTGTCCCCACCGCTACACAAATCCCCTGAGCCCAGCACAAGGCCTGGGCCAGAGGAAGTGCTCAGCAGCCATGCTCTGGGTGAGGAAACGAACGAGCGGCCCGGAAGAGGCCCGAGAATGCAGAGCCACACCCTTGCGGCAGGGCCTGGGGTCTGGCTGGGGAAACCCGTTCCCCTTCACTGGGTCCCAGGCGCGTTCACCATCTTGTCCTACGGCTCCACTGAGCACCGCCATCTTCGTCAAAGGGAAGCTTCAGGCACATCGTGGGGGAGAGGGGAGGCTGTTCGTGTAATTTACACTTTCTTTATGTTTTTCTTTCTCATCCCCTCCTAGGAAAGAACAGCTGGAAGCTGCAGCCAGGTACGTTTCTGATCACGAATCGCCTTCTTCCCACCACCATGGCGGGACAGAGGGTCCGGTTCAATATGGCGGAGGGCCCCGGGGCAGCATGCCGGTTATGAGGCAGAGTTTGGGGCTCGCTGCCGTCGCTGACCACCATATTCCTCTGCCGTTTCCATGTGAATTTACTCAAGGACAACTCAGCTGTGATCACAGCCACAGCCATTTAGTGAGCAAGACACAGTTCTGTGCCTGGAGTCCCGCCTATGTTTGTCTCATTTCGTCCTCACAACCGCAGTGTAAGACAGTCCCGGGTACCCCCAATTGTGGGTTGAGGTTGAGGCTCAGAGAGTTTGAGTTATCCCTCTTGGGTCACACAGCTCTTGAGAGGCAAGATCAACATTCGGAGTCAGGTCTGACTATTAAGACCACATTCTTTCCATTAGACATTGCTTCACTTGCTTCTTGGGTTCACACACGGCTCCTCAAAAAGTGAATCAAGACTAATTCATGACCCACAGTAAACCATGCTCACTACAGACTGCTGCAGAGGCAGGTTGGGCTTCTGGATTATGAGCACTTGTGTGCCCCTCCCTTCTCTCTCCCTGTCAAGATGTCACAATATCAGGGACACTATGGACCCTGCTCGAGACTGTAAAGAAAAAACATCAGTTAAGTTATATATTTATAAATATAAATAACTATAAATACAGATGTCATTTAATCTATTATGTTGAGCAACTACTTGTGAGGCCTTGCAGTCTCCTGGACACTAAGTTCAACATCTGTCCTTCTAGAACTGACAGAATTCAGGTAGAGAGGGTAGCAGGACCCTGGGCCACATGATAGGGGGAATACTTGAAGACAGTGACCTTTGGGAGGCTGAGTCAAATCCTCTTGAATGGAGTCCATGATGGGGCCCCATCCCAGACATAATTCCTCTTGGAAGAAACAGTGACAGACACAGCAGTTAAATCACATACAGAACAGCTAGGACTTCCTGGCTCTTTTGTGCGTGTTTTCGAAAGGATGGAGTGTTTCTTGCCTGGACCTGGTTTGGACTGTAGGGACGTTGGGGGAGATGGTAGAGGAGGGCAGGAATGAATGACAATGACCACGTCAGGGGACATTTGCTAGAGCAGCCACAGCAGGTCACAGAGGCAGGCGGGAAGACCTCAGATATCTTCTCCCAGATACATGTGTAGAAGCCGAGGCGCCCTTCGTAGAAGAGGGCAGACTCACCCCAAATTGCGGGTCTCAAGACTGCCAGAGGGGTACTTGTCCTCTCCTTCTCTCGTGACCAACAGGGTTTTGCATCCTGCATCATGCAGGCATTGACGCTGTAAGTGAATTGCCACATCCACCTGAGAGCCTTTTCTATACAGACCGAACAAGATTCAGCCAAATTGCATTGGATTATGTGCTTCCGGCTTCATGAGAGCCTGGGTAGATGCCTTCTGAGGCTTTGCTAGGGATGCCGCCCCGGTCCTCAGAAAGGGGCTGTCTGGAGTCTCAGCAAGCTGTTCATGCACCTCTCCAGAGCTCCGTTAGGGATGCAGAAGGAAAACGTGTTTCAAGATTTCTCAGGGTGAGAGTTCCCAGGTGTTTGCTGGCTCATCCTCCCCGGGGAAGAAGAACGAGGTCAGTTACATAAGCCACTCGGTCCCCCTCGTCCGGGCTCAGGCACAAATATTTTGGGTTTGCACAGCAAACGGGTTGGCTGACAGATTGACAGGTGAACTACCAGGTGTGATTACAGCCGGGAGGCCGGGCGTGAGACCTAGAGGATGTTACGGGTGAACTGTCGACGGAGACGTCAATTCCCTGACCCCAGAGGGCAGGGAGCAGGGTGAGAGAGTGGTCAGCAGTGGACACGTGCATGTGACGTTTGCTCGCTGATGGCCATTTTCCACCTTTGTGTTAGCGTCTTCAACAGGTTTCCGGCTAACTGGTGTTTCAGTCTTACTCATTGCTTTTTAAATAGCCAAAACCAGATTGGAGTTCATCTCCTTGTCCCCTCCAAGCATGGGTGGTCCACACTTCTGTTTATTTGTTGAGCTGATGTAAGTGTTCTGTTCTCTGTGGCTTAACATATCTCGGTTCTGCATTGGGGTAAGAAAAAGGAAGTTCATCAACTTAATGGAAAGAGCTCAAGCCCATGGTTGCTCACTAAGCCTGCCCCCCCCCACACACCTCAGAGGGTCGACACAGAGATGAGCTTCTCTAGTCCTGAGGACAGGGCCATGTTTGACTGCTTTGATTCATGCAGACTTGTTTGAGGAACCTTGGTCCCACTGACTTCCCACAATGGCTGGGAGGTTGGCTTGGATCATTTTATGCTTCTCGGGATCTGTGATTCTGAGGCTAATCAGAAGGAAGAGAACCAGCTTCTGTTGTGGGCTTATGAGGAGCTGAGTACTTTTCCTAGGTTGTCTTAATTAATTCTTATAAAAACAGAGGCAGCTGACACACACACACCCTCACCCCTTTGTACCACTCATGGTGCCCCAGGTAGGACTCAGAATTTCCCTATGAAAGCTTTGTTTTGTATTTAGTCAAAACTTGATCTCTCATCCTCTCTAGACCATGAGCTAACACGGAGCCTGAAGTATAGGGGGTTACCCCCCCCCAAATATTTGCTGAATGAATAAATAAATGACTTAATGAAGGGAGTTTTGTACCATCATTTTACTTGTGTAGAGACTGAGCTCAGGCATTTAGTTAACTAGCACCTTAGCCAAGCACAGAAGTAGCCAAGGTGGGGATTTGGAGGGTGGGTCTGTGTGACTGGACCAGATCGTATCAGGCTGCGGCCCACTGTGGCACATTGGATTGCCATGCCCTCCTTGTACCCAGGGGTAGAGCGTGAGCTCAGTGAGTCTCACAGACACATGAACTTGGCATTTGTTCCCTCTTGGCCAGGATCTCCTATCTCATCTTTTCGTATAGCTCAGTCCTTCACTTCAGTTGGGACTCTAAAGTCATCTCTTGAGAGAGCCCCTCTTTGACCCTCTACCCACACCCCGTCAGTCTCTATGCCCTTAATCCTACTTCATTATTGTTGTTAGCATTGATGACTATCTAATATACTATGTATTTGTTTCTCGTTTGCCTTCTGTACTAGATAAAATGCCTCCAAGGTGTTGGGCTCTGTTTTGTTCACTGCATTATCTCTGGCACCTAAAACAATGCCTGGAACACAGCCTGAGACATGGTTAGCTTTCAAGAGATATTAACGCACTGAAAAAAGTGGGTGGGTGAATGGGTGGATGGATGGATGGATGGACAAACTCTTATTCTACAAGTGTCATAGACACAGTCAAAACTACCTTGGACTAAGAGGGAAATGAAATGGCTCACATAGTCACCCAACGAAGAGGGTGAGATCCCCAGGAAACAAGGAATGCAAGTCTTCTGGAATTTCTCTTTTCCTCTCTCATCCCCACTTCTCCTTTCTGGTCTCACTCTCTTGCTGCCCTTCTGCATACTGATGACGATGCGGATGCAAGCAGCCCCATGACCACCTATTTTTCCCTCTTTCTGTATCTGTCCTTCACTCATCTCCAGTTTGAGAAACCCCAGGGAAGCACTTAGATTGACCCAGTCTGGGTCACATACTCATGCCTCGGACAATCTGTATGACCCAGAGAGAAAGAGGCTACTGCTGGCCAAACTCTGGGTCCTGTATCCACCTGTTAGTGTGGGTTCAAGACGCTATGATCGACAGCTCACAGTAGAGTCACTTGCTTGAAGTTGGCAGGAATCAGTACCCCAGCAGAACAGTGTCCTTTTCCCCAGCGTATCGGGGACGAAACACAAAGCAGACAAATACGAAGCTGCCCATGACAGGCATAAATTCCACCTGAAAATTTTCAAGTGCCTAAAAATAATACTGCATTAAAGAACATCAACAGTAGACCATACTGAGGCTCATTTATTCTATGGATGATTCCAGAAAAGACTGGTAGTTTATGGTAGGAACATCACTTTAAACATCAATTGCAACTATTCAGTAGACATGCAGCAGAGCCGATAATTAGAGGCATTTGTCTCATAGAAAATCGTGTTTTTGTGAATTTTCAAAACAGGTAACTGTGTTGACAGCAACTGCTTGCTTGAGCCATACTGTTTACTTTGTATTTTCAAACAATTCAATCTTAACAGCGGCGTCCGGGACTCAGCTCTTCTGTAGCCATCTTTGGAGAGGGAGGATGTTCATCCGAGCCATCTTCTTTATCTCCTGTCTTGTTATATCCTTCCCATTGCAGAGCTCTCACATTTAGTAGAGGATCATCCTCTGAGTCAGAGAATTTAAATACAATCACAAGAATTTATGAAGAAGGCTTCCTGCTTGCCAGGTAAAGGTCTCAGCACATCTAGCCCTCATAGCTGCCCTGATAGGGAAGATAACTATTTTGAATCTCTTTTTTTATGGATGAGAAACCTGAGGTTCAGAGAGGCAAGTGATTTGCACACGGTCCTGCAGCTAGACGGTAGCAGGAACAAAACCGGATCTGGTTCATCTGGCTCCGTGATGTGTGGACCCAGCCATTCGGCTGGTAGTTTCAAGTCATTGGGAACAGTTAGGTAACTGTAGTCGGTCACCGCGGGTGTCCCCTTTGGCTTGTTTTGTTTTCTTCTACTCTTCCTTGGCTCTCTGTGGCTGGAGTTCCTGCCATGAGAGGAGGTATATTTCACACGTTACTTTCTCCCTGTGACGTTGGCCCCGTGAGATTGATCTCACAGGGTGACAGATGATGTGGGCAATAAATCTCTTTCCATGCCCTAGAATCGAAGACTGTTAAAGGTACGCGGGAATTTAGAGATCAGTGAATCCAATCCCCTAATTTTACTGTTGGGAAAATTGTTACCGAGAGCAAAATAAGAGTCTTGGACACAATTCCATAGCTGTTAATATTTTGTCCCGCTGTGCAGTCCCTGAAACACTGGTCCCAGGCTGCAGAGTCAGATTTGGACCAATTTTGTTTAACCCCAGAGTGATCCCCAACATGCCCTGAGGGCTTAGTCTCAGTTTTCTTTTTGGAATATGGGGGAGTGTCTCTGAATTATGAGCTAATTGGGAAATAGGAATCCAAAACAGATCAAAATATAGGCCACATTTGTTGGGCAAAGCAGGATTGGCTCTGGGAGCAAGAGCGAATGTCCTAACACTTCCCAGTACGTTTGACCTTAGGACCAGCCACACAGAACAGACACTCTCCCAGCCAGACACCTGGGGCCATTGCTTGTCTGACCCCATGGAGCACTGACAACCAGAGAGAGACCACGTATGACCTTGAATACAGAACTGACCTTCAATACAGAAGCTCACCCAATCAAGAAGATGAGTCAATGGTTATTTCACACACCCCATAATCAGATAATTCACCTCCTTCCATGGGGAAAAGCTGGTAGAGGACCAGAGATTTCTTCTCAATTCTTCTAATTGTGTGGAAATTCCATATTTATGGCTCTGCTAAAGTATGCAAAAAAGATGGTCCTCCCTACCCTTCATTGTAGCCCCTGTCTACCTATGAGCACATCATTCCGTAGCACACAAAAATGTGTTGCAGCTCTCTGGCTTGGTTATCAGACTAAAAACAGTCCTCATGCACCCACTGTGCCCTCGTTTTTGCTGCCTTTTCCTGAGGATTCCATAACAAATGACCACAAACTGGGCGACTTAAATCAATAGAAATTTATCCTCTCACTGTTCTGGAGGCTGGACGTCCAAAATCAAGATGTCAAGAAATCAAGGAATCAAGAGCCATTTTCCTCCAGTGGCTGTGGGGGAAGAACCTTTCCTTGCCTCTTCCTAGCTTCTCGTGGTTGCTAGTAATCCTTGGCCTTCCTTACCCTTGCGGACCCAACACTCCATTTTCTGCCTCCATTTCCACGTGGCCTTCTTCTCTCTGTGTGCATCTGTGTCTCTCTGTACCCAAACCTCCCATTCCTTTCTCTTATAAAGACACAAATTGTTGGATTAAGAGCTCACCCTACTCCAGTATGAGTAGGTCTCAACTTGATTACATCCAAAAAGACTGTTTCCAAATAAGGTCACATTATAGCTATCAGGTCAGGGCTTGGGCATATCTTTTGGGGAACACACTTCAGCCTTTCACAATTGCCAAAGGCAAGCACAATTTGCTTGCATACAAGGTAGGAAGCTGTCTGAGCAGATCCAGGACGCATGATTTTGAGAGGGACATTTATGAGTTAGAGTCCAATATCCCCTACACAGATGAAGACACAAAGCCTCAGCAAGGTGAAACAACTTACACAAATCCCAGCCCAAATCGCACAAATAGAATTGGATCCTATGTCTACCTGGCTCCCTCCTGATCTGTGGTCCTCTCCTCTTTAACCAGGGACTAAAAATAATCAGTTGGTGGAATTAGGAGGTAGTCATAGCAACAGGAGCTGGGAACAGACTCCAGAATTAGACCATCAGACCTCAATGCCTGGCTGCCCTACTTACTAGCTGTGTGATCTTGAGCAACTCGAGCAGCCTCTCATGTCCTCATGTCCTTATCTGTGAAGTGGGGATAATAATAGGAACAGCCTCATGGGCTGGTTGGAATGGTACCTGTGGCCCAGTACATAGCAAATGCTCACTAGAGATGAGTGCTGGCCAATTGGCAAGTTACTCATACATGAGATTTGGATACATGGAGAAAGCAATTCTTTTAGAAGAGCGACAGAGAGACCTCACATCAGTGTGTGAGTCTGTGTGTCCTCCGAGTACCAGCTGTAAATGTCCCGGAATCGTGCTCATAGATTTTCCCAGATTCACTGGATCAGAGGACTCCAAGTAGGCCATTGGCCCAGCTAACTTTGCAAACCTCTCCAGATGAGAGAGAACCAGACGAACACATCAGGGTTATTTCCAAGTCGTGAAGCTGTTGCTATAGCCCAACAGCCAACCCGGTCACGATCTTGCCTCCTCCTCCCTGCTTTATCTGTCCCCATTCTTTCTCAACCTAGACAGAAGCCCCCAGTCACCTGGCCTAGGCTGCCTCATCACTAGAAAGAAGAGGTTGGAATAGGGGATCCCTAAGCCACTTCAGGTCCTGTATGCTAGGAGTTTGTGGCCATGGCAGCAGAATTGGACCCATGTTATTTTGGTGTGATGCACACTGTGAGTTATGGGTCATTTTTAAGAATCTTGAGTACATTATCTTGGACACATTGCCAAACCTCTCTGCCTCAGTTTCCCCATCTATATAATAGTTCTGGTGAGAGTACCTACCTCCTAGCACTATTGTGAGAATTCAATGCTTAGAAGAGGGTCTTACCCATGATGAGTACTACATAGGGTTTGCTTTTATTATCATCACTATTATTTTCCTGATTGGCATCCACACTTCTAGGTTTCTGGGTCTACATTCTTTTCCACATTGTTCAGGTCTGGTTTAGGAGGCACATCAACATAGGTTTGAATCCTAGCCCTGCAATACTTCTCTCCTCCCTCTTACCCTCTGTCCTTCCTTCCTCCCTTCGGTTCTTTAACAGCCCTGCTTCATGTAAGGCCCTGAAGATTCCCAGAAAATTGGAACTCATTGTCTAGTGGGGAGGCAGAGGTTTCAACCAAAGAGGAGCAGTGTAGTATTGAGGGTGCTGCTATGGGAATGTTACAGACACAAGGATAGAGAGAACAACAAAGGAAGAGAGCTCGGAGTTCTACCTATAGCAGGAGATCAGGAAAGGATCCACAGAGGCACTTTGCTTTCATCTGTCAAGGGCTAGTGGCTTTTCACCAGGCTAGGAGAGGGATTAAGACCTTAATTTTGTCCCTTCCGTCCTTCATGCTTTCATCCTTCAGGCTAACAAGCATTGGGTCCCTAGGCCTATGATCTTTCCACAGGCCATCTATTTCTATATGAGAAATCCCCAGGAATGCCAACTCTGTAAAGAAGACGGGCATGCAGGTGTCCCAAGGAAAATTCACAAAAGGCATAAATAAGTGAGTCTTCATTTCTCTACAGGGAAACTTACTTTGTAGCTAGTCACAAAGTATATGAGTTACTTGGTTCTCCCAGCTCTACTATGAACGGTGTGAGAGCCTAGAGAGATTGCCGTTGTCTTCCTCAGTGTTGATGCAATGGAGGCCATGTCACGCCCCAGCCCCTAATGCCACTCCACCTTGATCGTTGTCTAATCCCTACGTAAGATCTACTATTTCGTTAAAAAGAAACAAAGTCGAGATAGCAACGTTCATCCATGGTCTTTTCTCAGAGAGAAAAAAATAGGACACCAAAGCCTCAAAGGTTTGGCCCATGGATGGTGACAGGTGTTTTTTGTTTGTTTTTGTTTTTTTACCTCTTTGTCTTCTCTGTCTTTCTTGGGACAGACCATGGTGCTAAAGGAGCCTTCTGAAAGCAGGCTGCATAGCTTGTGTAAGGCCCCACCCTTTCCATCTGGAGAGATGGAAGGTGAAAGAATGAAGGAGAGAAGGGGAAAAATTAGGGCTTTAACCCCTGTAGGTGGGATGGGCTGCTCTGTGCTGGTCACTCAGTCTGTGCTCATGGGGCTTTCACAACAAATCACACAAGACTGATTGACCGCTTCTTCCAGAAGACTCTTCTCTTAGCTGCAGTGACTCTGTACTCCTGGTTTGTTCACCATCCATTCATTCCTCACCCATCCATCTATCCTCTTTTTTTAACGTTTTTTTCTTTATTTCTTTTGAGAGACAGAGAGAGTGCGGAAGAGGGGCAGAGAGAGAATCCCAAGCAGGCTTCCGGCTGTCAGCACAGAGCCTGACTCGGGGCTCTGCCCCATGATGAGATCATGACCTGAGCTGAAATCAAGAGTCAGACACTCAATCAGCTGAGCCACCCAGGCGCCCCCATCCGTCCTCTTTTTCTCCCTTCCATCCAAGTACTAACCAGGCCCAACCCTGCTTAGCTTCCGAGATCAGACGAGATCGGGCGCGTTCAGGGTGGTATGGCCGTAGACTCCATCCTCTTTTTCAGTGACTATTTGTTAAGACGTTTCTGTGTCCCAGAAACCATTTTAGGGATTGTAGCTTCAGATAAGAAAGGCAAGGTCTGTAAGTGTTTGTTTGACAGGATGCCTTCCTTCCTGACACATCCCAAACTCAACTTTTGTTTTTCTCTTGTTTTTTTTTTTAATTAAAATTGTATTAGCTTTTCCAGGACACACATGCCCAACGAAGGTGACATGAGGAGGGTGGGGAATTAAAAACACCCATTGAAAACAACTCCCCATTTTCCGCTCCTCCCGGCTCCTGGCCACCACCATTCTACTTTCTGTCTCTGTGACTTTGACTCCTCTAGAGTCAACAAGCGGGATCATATAGTGTTTATCTTTTTCTCACTTGCTTATTTCACTTTACATAATATTTTCAAGATGAATTGCAGCAGTGTCCAAATTTCCTTCCTTTTCAAGACTGAATAATATTCCATTATGTGGATATACCACATTTTGTTTATCTCTTCATTCCTTGATGGACTTTTGGGTTGTTTCTACCTCTGGCTATTATGAATAGCACTGCTGTGAACCTGGGTGTTCTTTTTTAAATGCAAAACTGAGGGGCGCCTGGGTGGCTCGATCGGTTAAGCATCCGACTCTTAGTTTAGGCTCAGGTCATGATCTCACAGTTTGTGAGTTTGGGCCCCACGTCTAATAGCACAGAGTCTGCTTGGGATTCTCTGTCCCCCTCCACTGCTTATATGCATGTGACCCCCCGACACACCTCAAAGATAAACAGAATAAATATTTGAAAAAATGCAGAGCCGATATACTCTCCTCAAAACTCTTGATGGCCTCCAAGTGCCCTTAAAATCAAAAAGAAATTTCTATTTTCCATCCTTAATTCTGAATCCTACTTCTAGAATCCCTGCCGATCTGGCCTCTGACCTCATGCCGCTCTGCGCCTCACTCACGATGTTCTGATCATGTGCCTCCCTTCTGCTACACAATCCCAGTGCTCGTGCCCCTTGCACCTGTATGTGATTCTTCTGCCCAGGGAGTGCTCACCCCTTTTCTTTGAGGCCTGGCCTCTTCTCACCCATCCGGTCTCAGCTTCACCATCCGGGCCACCATCATTTTAATCCCAAACTCCAGGGACCAGCTACTTAACTGGTCTTCCCATCCACCCAAAAGGCCTTCTCTGACCACTCCACCTAAGCTGACTTCCTGTTACACTCCATTACTGCACTCTGTTTCCTGGTCAGATTTCTAGCAATGTATGCATCATTTGCTTATTGTGTGTTTTCCTGACCTCATCATAAGCTCACTGGAGGCTGGAAACTATGTCTGTTTCAGTTACCACTGTATTCTCAGCAAGTTACCAAGAGCCTAGCACTTCCAGGTGTAGACTGCATTCTCATTGACTAAATAAATAACATTAGCTCTATTTGACAGATGGAAAAAGTAAACCAGAAAGAGCTAACGACTTGACCAAAGTTGAAATATTAACTACAAAGCAAAGGTTCGAACACAGGTCTCTTACTCCAAAGTCCACTCTTTCCACCACACGGTACTCCCTCTCTCAGCTGAGATTGGATGCATTTTATTAACAGAAGATCAAATGTTGCATTCCTTCATTCGTTCGATATCGTAATAATGCTTTTAGTCCTTACAATGCGCAAGGTTCCATGTTAGATGCTGGATAATTGACCAAACTGTGGGTTGCAGACAAATAGCTTACCTTTTAGTTTCTCAGTGTCAATAACGTGGGCATTTTGGGTGGGATAATTCTTCATCATCAGGGGCTGCCCCGTGTGTGTGTGTAGGATGTCTAGCAGCTTCTCTGGCCTTAACTCGCCTGAAGCCAAGAGCATTCCCCAAGTTCTGTCAATCAAACATGACTCCAGATATTGCCAGATGTCCCCTGGGGGGCAAAATTGTCCCTGGTTGAGAACCACTGCTTTGGGGAGAGAGTCCCTAGTAAGTCAAAGATTTCACTATGGTGGCCAAGTGCCATGGTTGAGAAAAGCCCATAAAAAGCTATAGTGAATGGGGGGGCGCTTGGGTGGTTCAGTCATTTCAGCGCCTGACTCTTGATTTTGGCTCAGGTCATGATCTCATAGTTTGTGGGTTCAAGCCCCACATCAGGCTATGTGCTGGCAGTGTAGAATCTTCTTGGGATTCTCTCTCTCTCTGCTCCTCCCTAGCTTGTGTGTTCTGTCTCAAAATAAGTAAATAAACTTTAAACAAGGAAGGGAGGGAGGGTGGGTGGGTGAATGGATAGGTATTTGGACCAAGAGGGCAAGCCAGCCTTGGGGCTGATGTTTGGGTCAAGTTTCAAAGGAAAAATCTGACTTTTCTTTTATCATTGAGATAAAAGAAGGGATGAAGTTTTTCCTGGGTACAGGCCATGGCATGTGCAAAGGCCAGGAAGCGGGAAGTGTGAGTGTCGAGGAACTGGGTGGTGTTTAACCTGGCTGGGGTAACCTGAGGCAGGAGCCCAGGGCAATGGCTGCTGCCAGGGCAGAGTTTAATTTTTGATTTTACTTTCCTGTCCCCGGTATCTCCATTTCCAGTTTTACAACTCATATTTAAAAATTGTCTGCACTTGATAAATCAGGGGCCCCACCTATCCAAGAAAACCTGATGTCAGTCCCGAGGGAGGCTTTTCTTGCAAGACTTCTAGGACCCTCCAAGCACAAGGCCTGAATTATGTGCTAGAAATCCATACGGAGAAGGGCAGAGATGAGTTTGAGTTTCAGCAGCGGACTTTGCCTTGCATCTGATTATCCTTTGGGGTCTCGGATTCCAGGCAACGCAATTAAGAAGTAAGCTGATCACCCACTTTGCTGGAGGCAGAATTCCGTAAGCCTCTTGGGTGTGATGGCCGGGAGAAAATCAGAGCTGAGGTTCCTGAATTGTGCCTGATGCCTCTGGGTTCCGAACGCTGTGGGAATCTCTCTCTCGTAAACCGTCCTCTGTGGCCATGGCATGTTAAGTAAACATCGCCAAAGCAACTCAGACTGTGAGAGGTTACAATGAAGCATTGAAACGTCAAACAGGCAAATCCTAAATCCCTACACAGATAGAACCAAGAGGGTCCTCTCATTAACTTTCTAACACTCAGGCATTTCTGCTGAGATTTCGAGCCAGGACCCCCTGGCTGCCATTACTTTTGACTTGCTTAGCCGATCTGGAATTAAGCTCCTCATATACTTACCTCCTGCAGAGGTCAAGTTCAGTGATAATGGCGAGTGTGTGAGACTGGCATTAGGAAGCACTGTAAAATAATATATAAACCCCGAGAACTTAGTTCATTAAACACACACACACACACACACACACACACATGATTATTTTGTGGCTCAGGAAATTTTATCCATCCTTTAGCCTTCTATGGCTTCTGAGGGAAGAGAATTATTTACTGAGATAATGGTGACAGCCAGCATTTACTGAAGGCTTCTCCAATCCTCATTCCAGAAGTCGGCTAAGCACTTTCCATGCAGCCCCTCACGTAACCCTCACGCGGCCCCTCGCAACGAGGGCCATCGTCACTGTGCGTGGGAGGAGCTGAGGCCCGAGACCATGACTTGTGTGTCTCAGGTCACGTGTTTCAGGACCTTTCCACGCGGACTGGAATTGTCCCAAAGACCGTGATTTTCACGGCTACCCTGAAGAGGAAGGGCAGGGCGTGGGCTCAAAGATGACCAGGCCGGGTCTTTGCTTGACGGGGACTACACGTTCCGGGGGCTGGGGGGGGGGGGGACCGACGTGGAAACACAGGGTCTGCACACGGTGTGTTAGACACAGTGTTAGCCACACTGCAGTGTGTCGTTGGACCACGTGGGGAGTACCTGATTTCCAAGGGAAGACGGGTGACGCTCAGGCCGTTCTAAAAGGAGCCGGCAACGAGGGGCTCCCAGGAGGCAGGGCTCATAGCAGCTGGAGGAGGTGGGCGCACCTAGGCATGCTGTGGGGACTCAGGGCCGGGCAGGAGGCTCGGTGCAGATGGGAGGACGGAGCTGCTTGGCGGGATAGTGAGACACGGTCAGTAGGCAGCAGACAAGGAGAAGCAGACCTGAGAAGAGACTGTCCTGAAGTCCCCCTTTTCCTGAGCTTCTGGGTTGGAAAGCCTTCTGTCTGTTCAGCCAACTTCCTGCCTCGTCCAGTATTTTTAGCCCACAGACCCTGTCCTATCAGTCATTCATCTAGAACTGGTCTGGAGAGCCACTCCGAAAATTTTGACTCAGGGAGGATAAAGCCATCTGTGTCCTAGAGTTCCCCTGAATCTACCCCAGTCAGACTATTAAGGTAACAACGCTGGGTGAGAGAGAACCATCCAGAGGGGGCCATACCGCCCATCCGTATGCTCATCCGTGTATTTGTTAACCAAACGCATCCTCGTGCCTTCCCTACGCCAGGCTGGAGGCAGGAAGCATTACGGATGTTACCACGTGTAATGCTCCCCAGGCCTCTACGCAGCAGGTGTTGTTAGGCCCGCTTACCATGGAGGACCTGGTGCCCAGAGAGTGCGGGGCACCTGCTGGGCAGGGGGAGTGTCCCGCCCTCCTCCGAGGCCCCCGCGCCCTTGACCTCTCCCACTGCATCAAGCCGCAGAGACACCAGCAGCTTCTGGCAGGAAGCACGGGGCTGTCATAACCCGACTCCTTAGAAATACTAAATCAGCTCAGGCCAATGCAGAGCCTTCTTCAAAAACCCATGTTCACTCACTCACCATGTGTGCCACAAGTACGCGGTGCACCTACTGTGTGCCAAGCCCTGTGTAGGGTAATGAGGGGAAGCCACCGCGTGGGGTGTATTGATGTGCGAAAACTTGTAGGATGGCTTTTCTCTGGTAGGTATCCCGCAAAGAAGGCCTTTGTCCTCATGCCCGCTAAGGTGAGGGGTGGAGGTAGAGAAGAAATTAATACTTACAGGTCACCTACTGCGTGCCAAGCTCTGTGCCACATCCTTGACAAACATCGTCTCATAGCAACCGGGGCAAGCAAGGAGTGGTCATCCCCATTTTAAAGATGAGGTGACTGGGGCACCTGGGAGGCTCAGTCGGTTAAGCGTCTGACTCTTGGTTTCAACTCAGGTCATGATCTCAGGGTTCGTGAGTTCAAGCCCCGCGTCTGGCTCTGTGCTGACAGCACAGAATCCTGCAAGGGATTCTCTCTCTGTCTCTCCCTTTCTCTCTCTGCCCCTCCCCAGCTTGTGTGCATGTTCTCTCTCTCAAAATAAGTAAATACACTTAAAAAAATAATAAAGATGAGGTAACTGAGGCTCAGAAAGGGCACGGGTTTGCCCAAGGTCACCTGGATGGCAAGGGGTGAAGTTGGACGCAAGTCAAGGCACTGCTGGCTTTTGCACGAGGGCTTTTTATGTTGGACTTATTAATCATTTGTTTGCTTGGTCGGTTGGAACCAAGAACACTTTGGGCAGTATGATGAAGTCCAGGGACCCCTTCTCAGAATACCCATCTTGAATTCACAAATGAAATGCATACGGTTACAAAAGACACTGATTATACTGACAACTGTCAAAATACGTGCACATCCGAGATGCAGTCGTGTCTGTGTTTCTCGGTGATGGATTTAATGATGAGAGCTGGGGCCGCTTGAATACCGACATAATTCTGAAACACTAGGAGCACAGCAGTCCCCGGAGAGAACAGGATAGCAAATGCTCTGTGATTTCTGTTGTGGAAGACACAGGTTAAGACCGGGGCACTGAGGATAGTACTGGGGTTTATTGCCTACATTCGTAATTGAAAGATATGCTGATTTCAGTGAGTAAAGATGTGG
This sequence comes from Panthera pardus, assembly GCF_024362965.1. Classification (NCBI taxonomy): domain Eukaryota; kingdom Metazoa; phylum Chordata; class Mammalia; order Carnivora; family Felidae; genus Panthera; species Panthera pardus. The sequence continues at coordinate 73,019,719 of NW_026527002.1, read as the reverse complement.
TGTTTTCCCCCATCCAAGCTTAGGGACCGCTTCGCCTCCCAAGTCCCATCCTTGGGTGGGGCGTCTGTGGCCACCGGGTTAGGGTGCCTGCTTCCTGTAATTCGTGTCATTTACACTGTTCGAGGAACATTTGAAAGGCTTTTTCTGTGAAAGTTGCTACCTGGGCACCATAGAGTGGAGGAAGTTATGGAGGCAGAGATGACGGGACAGGGGAAGGCATGAGGCTCGGGGACCTGCTGCTGGGAGCCAGGCACTTGATGTCCCGTATGTCATTTGAGCTCCACCTAAGCATAGGAGGAAAGGGAAGTGCAGAGAGGTTAAGAAACGTGCCCAAGGTGTCATGGCTTGTAAATTGCCAAGCCCTGTGCCACCCCGAGCTGCTAAGGCAGATCGAGCCCTGAGGGCACGCCTCCCCCATCACACGTGGAGGTCAATGTGTGAGTCTTTATGGAGAGGGCCGGGTGATTACGAAAGCCTGCACTCAAGGAGGAAAATTGTTCACTTTTGCTTATTTTGTAGCCAAAAGCTGGGTCTCTTGGATCGGGTTCGCCTTTCTAATCCTCGTGGTAGCAATACTAAAGGAAAGCTATTTACCCCTCTGAATGTAGATGCCATAGAAGAAAGTCCTCCTAAAGAACCAAAGCCTGTTGGCTTAAACAATAAAGAACGCTTCCGCACCGCCTTCCGCATGAAAGCCTACGCTTTCTGGCAGAGCTCTGAAGGTGAGGCCTGTCTTCTCCCTCACTCTGTCTCCTCCACTTCTCCCTTTGCCATGCCCGCCCCTTCCTCACCTCCCTCCCTCCCCGGTTGAATACTGTCCAGTCTGCAGAGTAGCCCGTCTCCACCCTTCCTGAACCAACTTCTTGCTTTATCCCATTCATGTCCGCTGGGCTGGGGGCTCCTGTAATACATCCCCACACTTCAGGGAGCAGGGGGGTCCCGAGGTAGCTATTCTCTGTGCCAGGATCCCCACATTCGTCTGCACAGACCCCTCCAGGGAGCCTTGGGACTTACTGCCATAGTTCCAAAGCATAGCCACATTGAGGTGCATTGCCATGGAGGTCAATTTGAAGGACATAGGGGGCCAGGTGCAGAGTGATCTGGAGACCCAGGGGCCTCAGCACCCCAAGGGGTGGGAAGAGGTGATAGAACCGAGCCCAGTAGGCGGCAGTGGGAACAACACCTCGGTGTGTCCCTTGTGCTTATGACAAGGGAGGATAAGCAGTGCTCAGAAAGTGACCCCACAAGGTCTCAAGGGTAGTGACTGAATCTGGACTCAGGTGTGTCTGATCGTAACCCCCAGGAGGATGCCCTCTACTGCTTCTGAGAAGTCACTCAGGGCCACAGAACTCACGTCACCGCCTTCCTGGCCTTCTCCCCAGTCAACAGTCCTGAACACGGGCATCTCTGACTCCTGTCTGGAGCATAGGAGATGCCACGAAGGCCTGAATGGCATCACAACTGGAGAACACCACATGGTTTCACACAGTGGGGGCAAGGACTCTGGCGGTTGAGCTTAGAAGGTTCTGACTGAATGGGGTCCCCAAGCCTTTCTAAGTGCCGTGGCCTGCTGGTTGATATGTGTGTCTCCCTCCCAGATGCTGGGACAGGTGATCCCATGGCAGAAGACAGGGCCTACGGGAATGACTTCCTCATCGAAGAGATGATCCCCACCCTGAAGGCCGCCATCCGAGCCGTCAGGTGAGGCCCCTTCCTCCCCACAGTGGGCCTCCTCAGGCCCCAGTTCAATTCCCACAGGATACTGGCTTTGGGAAGGTGTGTGGGAACTTGAGTAACTCCTGAATCAGGTCCAAGAGTATGTCAGTACTCCAAGGCAGATGCTGCTGGAAGAAAAATGATCTCTACAGCAGCAAGGCATCCTGGGTAACTCTTGCTCAGGCTCCTGACGGTATTTCTAATTGTCATGCTTTTTGTCTGGCTTTGGCCAGGTCTAGGAGAGGGGGAAGGGCATGTTGACATGGAGTTTTCTTCCTTTATAGGCTTCTTACCCAAAATAGCTTTTCTTATCTGTCTTCATCCATTAATATTTTCAACAAAATAGTCAATTATAGGATTTGTGTGTGTGTGTGTGTGTGTGTGTGTGTGTGTGTGTGTGTATCAGACGAGACTATAATCTACCCTGGCCAGTTTTTGTTTTGCTTCAGAATTCCAGAAGAAAATTAAAAAAAAAAAAATGCTTACTTACGGAAAACTTTGATCAGCATATGAGCTTACAAACAGTCTACAATGGTGGCTGTGAATTCTAGAAACTAAGTTGAATTCTCCAAGAATTAGCTGGGATATTTTCAGCCAGAGTCCTAGCCCAGTAGATCAGGGAAGCACAATAGTGTCACAATATGTGAACCTCGGCAAAGCCGTTGACCTGTCATCTCATGACACCCCATGTGCAATGTGACAGAAATGCAGCTGGACAAAAGCACAGCTACCTAGATTCATAACTGGTTGAATGATCGTATTCAAAGAAAACCAGTGAATGAATCTGTGTCAACCAGGAGAGAGGTCTCTGCTGGGATGGTCCACGGTCTGGCTTCTACCCTGTTCTTTTTAGAATTTTTATCGATGCCTTAGTTCAGGCATTGGCCAACTTTTTCTGTAAAGAGGAAGATACTGGGGTGGCTGGCTGGCTCTCAGTCGGTTGAGTGTCCGACTTCAGCTCAGGTCATGATCTCATGGTTCGCGGGTTCGAGCCCCGCGTCGGGCTCTGTGCTGACGGCTCAGAGCTTGGAGCCTGCTTCGGATTCTGTGTCTCCCTCTCTCCCTGCCCCTCTCACGCTCTGTCTCTCTCTCTCAAAAATAAATAAGCATTAATGTTTTTTTTTAAAAAAAGAGGAAGATAGTAAATATTTTAGGCTCTGTGGGTCACAGGTCTGACCCTGTTGCAAGTACTCAGCTCTGACTTCGTAACACAGATGCAGCCATTTACCGTACATATGTGAATGGAGGTGGCTGTGTTCCAACATCACGTTACTTTCAAACACAGGCAGTAAGGCAGATTTGGCCTTCGAGCCACCCCCTGCTGACCGAGCTGTGTAAAGGGCAGGCTTATCAAATGACACCTAGTTGGAAAGGACAGCACGTAAACCGGATGGCAGAATCAATAAGCCAAAATAGTGTTGAGAGGCTGCCGTGGACTATGACAAACAAGGAACTCTGAAGGCCCTGCGGAAAGAGATCTGCGCAAGTAGGGGGGGGGGGGGGGCGGCGGGGCCTGGGGTAGGCCGTGTTTCCCAGCCCCGGCCTACCATTAGGGGTGTTAACGGACGCCGTGCTCGGTGGGGGTTGACCCCGTGATGGGGTTTTCAAGGAACATTAGCCATCTGGGGTGCCTTTATTGGTTCCCAGGATTATAGAGATGAGGGTTTGGCATCTCTGAGTTTCAGGTGCCCCACCTGACTGAGAAAACCTGAGAACAGAAGCTAGTTTCTCTTTTCTCGGCGCTCACAAGCCAAATAATTAAAGAGGCTGTTGAGGAAGAAATTTGTCAGCTGTCCTCAAATAGAAGGCAGTGTGTCACAGTGATTAAGAGCATGACACTTGTCAGCATACAAACCTCGGTTTGAGAACAGCTCCGACATTATTAGCCAGATGGCCCTGGGAGGATGCTGGCGCTCTCTGGACCACAGCCATACCATCTACGAGTTGATCCATTAGCGGATGGTTCGTAACATACTCAGCTCAGTGTCTGCCCTATAGTGCATGCCCAGTAAATGTTAGCTCTTATTGTTACTATGACTTTCTCGTTATTCAGATGATTGAAGGGAGGTAATCATGAAGACGAGAGACACTAGTCAGCCTCATTCTGGGTGGTTTGAAGGGAACCGGGACCATGAGTTGGAACTTCCCACCATCAAGTCGTTTTCTCTTTGGTTCTTTTCTCTCCCTGCCCCTGAGTTTGTTAGACTCGAATTATAGTTTCCTTCTCTCTCTACTCACGAAGCACAAATGTCTCTACCTCACCTTGCAGAATTCTACAATTCCGTCTCTATAAAAAAAAATTCAAGGAGACTTTGAGGCCTTACGACGTGAAGGATGTGATTGAGCAGTATTCTGCAGGACATCTCGACATGCTCTCCAGGATCAAGTACCTCCAGACAAGGTAAGACAGTGGCTTCTGGAGGAATGATGCTCTCTTGACCACTAAGGAGTCAAAGCCAGATGAGCCCAGACCTTAGGGTGAAAGGCCTTCGGAAATGATCCAGAATGCCGGGGAGAAAGTTTAAGAACAAAAACGTTCATCGAGCACTGTGTACGTCAAGGCCGACAAGCACCAAACAGGCCGTGAAGAAGCTCTGTGACACTGACCTTGGCCAAGGTCAACACCCCAATTGGTCCTGGTGGAGAGAAGGCGTATGTCTGGCTAGCCCCTGACTATTATACTTTGGATGTTGCCAACAAGATTGAGGTGATATCAATTTGCCCAATTCTAAATACAAATTGTTCACTATATTGGAAATGTTTGAGTGTTATTTCTAATAGTGAAAATATGGAAACACATCAATGCCCAAATAATAATTGCCACCATTTTTGTTGAGCGCCTACACCTATGTGCCTAATCCTTTGTAACCTCATAAGGTATTGCATTGTGGGTGTCCTTTTCCTGATGACAGAACCAAAGCTCAAAGGGCAATGGAGTTACCCAAGATTAATCAGTGGCAGAGCTGGAAGTCACACGAGATCCAACTGGCTACACAACTCCTGTTCTGTCTGACACACCACACTCCACTTCCCCAATTATATAAGTACCGATTAAGAAAAAAATGGTGTCTGCTCTCATTAAAAAGTTATGCAACCATCAAATGACATTTAGAAAATGTATAGGACGAGATTAAAAACTTATGTCCTCTTTCAATATATATATGCACAATATGATTACGAATAATAGTCAGACATATATACATATGCTTAAGTATATACAAATGGTTATGTTGATATATATTCTCTGCATCGATCTTATGACACTAATAATATATACATACAATATGATTACAAAAACACATGCACATACATTTACTCAGAAATATATCCATGTACTCCCCATAGGGAACCTACAGAAAAGGACTACGTCTTCCGCCAAAGGATTACAGTGGCTGTACCGAGAGAGAGAGTCCATATGTGATTTTTTTTCCGGTTTTTAAATTTATCAAATCTTTAATGAATTGTAAAAATATTCTTTTAATAAGAAAAACCATTTTATTTGTGTGTGTGTGTGTTTCCTAATGTTACTTAGCATAGATGTTACAGTAACAATAATATGTTAATATTTTTTACAACTTCAGTCAATATTCACGTACGTTGTTTATTTTATTTTAATTTTTTAATTTTATTTAAATCCAAGTTAGTTAAAATATAGTGTAATAATGATTTCAGGATAGAATTTAGCGAAAACCGTTTCAAAAAGCTGAAGGACAATATGATGTCAAGGCATAGAACTGACATCATGAAACCAAAGCCCTGTAGGAGACTCGTTCCCTGGCCTTTGTAAGATTTCCAGTGGACACAAGTCCAGTCCTGCTGGGACCTTGGGTTTCTCATCTGAATAATGTTTCTCTGCCGTAGTGTCCTGCAGAATTAACAGGACCATCAGATTGAATGAGTTGGAAGTTAACGATGATGTTGGGTTGGAGGAATGCTTATCTGTGACCTTGCTTAATCCATACCTGGGACATCGACCGTGACTTCCTAGCATAGTGGCGGGCACACAGTCAGTGCTCAATGCCTGCTTCACGAATAGATTTGCGAATGAGTTCTGAGCCTAACATGCTGCTATTTCTGCAAATATGGCTCCCTGAGAGATGGAGGGAGCCTGACGTCTAGGACAACACCAGAACAAAATACTGGCCCGTCTTTTTATTTTCTTTTAATGTTTATTTATTTTTGAGAGAGAGAGAGAGAGCGAGCATGGGAGGGGTAAAGAGAGAGGGAGACAGAGGATACGAAACAGGCTCTGAGCTGTCAGCAGAGAGCCCAGTGTAGGGCTCGAACTCAAGGACAGTGGGATCATGACCTGAGCCAAAGCGGGTCGCTTAACCGACTGAACCACCCAGGAGCCCCAGAAATATTGGCCCATCTTAACGCACGCAGTGTAGACCTTCACACTGCTGTTGCTTTCAGTATTTATAGGCACAAGTATTCCAAAGAGTCATGGCTGGAGGTTGACCACCTGGGTAGCCAACTGCATATCCCCAGCCATGCTGATATGTGACCAGAGAGAAAAGAAGGGCGATTGAGTACATGGTGGTGTCAGCGGAGGAGTGCGTGGCCTTTGTGGTCCTGGGCCTGTGATGAACCTTCGAGGTCACTCCCACACCCGTCCCAGTCCCACAGGGCTGTGGGGACATTTGTCTCCATTTGTGTTCGGAGTGAAATGGATGGGGAGCCGGTGCCTCATGCAGAAATGGAAGTGAGGTGCAGGGCGGGTGTGGATCCGTCCCTCCAATGGCCAGGAAGCCTGCAGAATAGCAGAGATGTGCACGGCTGAACACGAAGCCTAGGGTTTGTCAAGAAAACTCGCTAGTCAGATGTTTGAGGAAAGAATGAAAGACCTGGAAGACCAGGCAGGCTTGTAGCACACGTTTCCTATAGGAGCTAACAGGATGTGACCCTCACCCTCTCTCTGTGGTTGAGCTGCCTGTCTCCCCTGGGATGGGGAGATACCCTCATATCGCTGGACCAAATAATAATAATAATAGTAATAATATATGGGAATTAAAAATTCTCTCTCTCCTTCACTCCCGCTTTCTCCCTCTTCCCCTACCCCCCCTTTCCTTTCTCTTGTATATTTCAAACCTTGCCTGACTAAAGAGAGAATAGAAGGAGTTGTTCTCCTGTCTTTACCTGTAATGCTCTTTGTAATGTAATCCCCTCCTTGTGTGTCTCTTCCAGAATAGACATGATTTTCACCCCTGGACCTCCGTCTACCCCAAAACACAAGAAGTCTCAGAGAGGGGCAGCGTTCACCTACCCATCCCAGCAATCTCCCAGGTGGGGCACGGAGACGTGGACTGACCAGCGGCGTGGCCCATCCCCATCCCCAAATCTCAGCTCGCTCCCTTCATGGTTGGGTGGGGTGGCCATTCCCCTCAGGAAAGTGAAGAAAAGAGCTTGAAGCCTCTTCTATCCGGCTTGTGGCCATTTGTGAGGTTTCTGTAACAAAAGACTGCCCGCCCCTCTTCCCAGACCATGTGGGGGACACTCCCTTCCACGGTTAATGAAAATGAACATAATAATGTCTGTGTTATAAAATAAGATGAGGCCTGTGAGTTTATTGGAATGGGAAGAATAGCTCATGTGGGCAGAGTTGAGGCATTCTTTCTCCGGTCAGCCTTTGGCTTTGCCTACATAGTCGGCCCTGTGTTGACCGATCCCAGTACCAGAGAAGGCAATCAGATGTGCGGCCTCTCGCCACATCATCGCGGGCAGAGCGTGTCCGTCAGCAGGGAAGTTCTGCTCATCCCACACAAAGTGTTTGGAAATGTTCCTTGCACAGGTCCCGAGGAACCGGGAGCAGTCCCGTCGGAAGGCCAACACCCGAATGTACACCTTCTTTACTCCCAGAGGGCTTCAAAGCAGGGAACATAAATGAGTGAAGGGAGTCAGGCTTAAGAGCTCACACACACCTTATAACAACCAGGCTCCTTATTAGAAACGAAGCAAGAGTGTAAGAGTGATGATGGAAGGCATCTGACCTTCAGCCTCAGTCCTGGGGATAGAATAAGGGAGTGTGGGCCCTGACAACCTAGAGGGCACTTGCCGTCACCAAAGGAGGTCATTGTCACTCCGATCTGCTGTGCTAATGCCAGGAATCAATATCCTCTGTTTCCGGATAGTCTAATTTGTCAGGAAGAGCCCATTATCCAGATGTCACGTGAACTTTCTTATTTTTGAAATGGCTGAAATGTCTTAAAACTTTTTGAGCCAAGGAAAACACTAGTGGGCTAGAATTAGCACGTGGGCCCTGAGTTTCTGATGTCTGCTTTAATTCAAGACCACTCAGCCGGAGACAGGCCAGGAATGTAGCAGGAGTGAGTAGCTTATGAGAGAGAAAACCAGCTACCTACAAAGTGCCTGATGCAATGGTTTTGAGCAACAGCCGGGCTCCCTGAAGATTCTCTTCTACATAGATCGTAACCCACACCGGCATGGAGCCCGTGTGAGGCACATCTCAACCCCTTCTCCGCCAGCATCCATTTTTGCATCGTTCTCCAGATTCAGCATCTGTAACAGAGGAGATATTGATACCCACTGTATAGGATTTCAGAGAGTGAACAACCCCACCCCACCCACCCTACCCCACACCCCTTGGAGTAGAAGCTCTCTGCCATAGTCCAACGCTAAAAGCCAAAGAAAGGACTATAATTTAAAGGCACTGAACCCTCAAGGCTCAGTTAGCTGATGTATTAACTTTGACCCAAAGCCTCCTAAGACAGCTTTGTATTTGGCTTCAGATAATTGCTGCAGAGAAAGTAAGATACCAGTGCTGCAGGCAGGAAAATGCTAGCCTTTCTTGACTCACATGTGCCTCCAGAGTTGAGCGGGCCTCTTCCAGACTGCATCAGCATGAGCATGGGAACGATAGCTCCAGGGACCATGGTCCGCTCTGCTGAGACAGCCTGGCAAAGCAAAGACAGATACAACAATCTTACAGACTCGTTGGCTCTTTCCTAGGAATGAACCGTACGTAGCCAGAACATCCACATCAGAAATCGAAGACCAAAGCATGATGGGGAAGTTTGTGAAAGTTGAAAGACAGGTAGGTCTTTCCTTTTCCTTACCAAAAAAAAAAAAGCATATAAAATTTATTTTCAAATGTCATTTTTTTCTTCCATCGGGAGATACGATGGTTGAGTATCTGGGTATCTACCATTGAGAAGAAGGATGTGGAAATTAAATCGTGATTTGGCACTTACTGGCTCGGTGTCACATGCAAGTTCATTGTGCCGAGCCTCAGTTTCCTCACCTGTAAAATGGGGATTCTAACACCTCATAAGGTTGCTATGAGGATTGAACGAGTTGGTACACGCAAATCACGTAGACGAGTGGCCGACGTACGATAGACACTCAGCAAATATCGCTGCTGTTCCCACGTGCCTCACGGTGCTCCCTTAAGAAATGATAGTTCCCTTCCCCACATGTCCTGGGTCCCTAATCCTTCCCTCAGAGGCCGGGTCAGTGTGTGGTCCCTGCGAGGAGGCCTGGAGCAGGGCGGGCTGTGGGTGGGTTCGGTCAGGGCAGAAAGAAAAGCCATTCACGCCCAGCTCACCTCTCATTTCCGCAGCAAAGGGCTTATATTAGAGTGTAGTCCATTCAAATGCACATCAGATAAATGGCACTGTCAGTTCCCGCTAGGGTCCCCACCAACCTTCTTACTTTATTCATCACCCCAAATTGGATCTGCTCAAGAGAGGCAAGAGGAAACTTGAATGATTATTCCTTCCTGGCATTTCAAGAATATCATTTTTCATTTAAAGATTTTAATTTATAATCTCAGCTCTCTCATTTATCGCCCCTGTGACCTTTGACAAGCTACTTCCTCTCTCGGGGCCTCTGTTTCCTCACCTGTAGAAGAGAGGTAATCCCAGTCTTAGGGCTTGTGGTGAAACCCCTCCTAGGGTTGTGGTGAAATGAGATGAGTTAACAACTCGAACGGGCACCAAGCAGATCAGATACCTACTAACTGCTCTGAGTCTTAGTTGCCAGGAAGGCTTGGATGCCGTCTCAACCCCTACCTGGTTCCGTGCTTCCTGGCGGGGGTCGTGAGTCGTCGGGGAGAGAATGTCACCCGTGCCTACACGCACATGCACATGGGACACACACAAAGACAGAGCCGGTTCCCAGTTTTGCGGGTAGGAGCAGATACAGCTTACCTCAGGGCGGCTCGCGTGCCAAGGCCCCTGCGTGGACCCTCAGCTCTGGGGGGCACAGCCCTTGCTACTGACTGCCCTCGTATCTCTGTTAACACCGCACGGAGGAAGAACGGACACTCAAACCCACGTGCTTCTGTCGAAGCGAATGTTTGCAAATCAAGAACTCCCTCTCCTTGACCCCACCGTCAGCAGCAAGGCCACCTGCTCCTCGGGTAAAACTTGTCCTCGGGTCACTTCTCTGGTTCCAGCCTTCCCTTCCCAGAAAGCCCCCGTCTGGTGGGTTCTAGGTTAGCGGTAACGGCTGCTCGGGGCTCAGAGTCAGGAAGCGCGAAATAATTAGCTGTGGTTAAGATTACGATTCGCAGGAACCCTCTCGCTTTCCAAAAAGTAGACGCCGTGGTTATTTCCTCCCGCCTGGGAACGGGTCCCCCCACAGCCCTGCAAAGGCAGTGATTCCCAGGTCCGTGTATTTTTCAGGTTCATGACATGGGAAAGAAACTGGACTTCCTCGTGGATATGCACATGCAGCACATGGAAAGGCTGCAGGTGCACGTCACGGAGTACTACCCGACCAAGGGCACCTCCTCGCCGGCCGACGTGGAGAAGATGGAGGACAACCGAGATTCTGATTTGAAAACCATCATCTGCAACTATTCGGAGACGGGCCCCCCCGAGGCCCCCTACAGCTTCCACCGGGTGCCCATCGACAAAGTCGGCCCCTACGGGTTTTTTGCCCATGACCCAGTGACCCTTCCCCGAGGAGGACCCAGTGCGGGAAAGGTCCAGGCGACGCTTTCCTCCTCAGCAACGACGTATGCAAAAAGGCCCACCGTCCTGCCTGTCTTGACTCTTCTCGACTCCCGAGTGAGCTGTCACTCCCAGGCTGAACTGCATGGCCCCTGCTCGGACCGGGTCTCCCCTCGGCAGAGACGGAGCATCACGCGGGACAGTGACACGCCCCTGTCCCTGATGTCGGTCAACCACGAGGAGCTGGAGAGGTCTCCGAGTGGCTTCAGCATCTCCCAAGACAGAGACGACTACGTGTTTGGCCCCAACGGGGGGTCGAGCTGGATGAGGGAGAAACGTTACCTCGCTGAGGGTGAGACAGACACGGACACGGACCCCTTCACACCCAGTGGCTCCCTGCCTCTGTCATCCACAGGGGACGGGATTTCTGATTCCGTATGGACCCCTCCCAACAAGCCCATTTAAAAGGGGTCAGGGGCTGCGTCCTCCTTGTAATGTAGACACACGTCGTACGGCTCACTTGCTCTCACAGCCGACACTTAGCAGTGAGACCACCAGTGGCTGCGTGAAACACATGCATGTGCGCGGCGGCCTCCCACCGGGCAGGGCCTTCTTCCTCCCCAGGTCACCACAGGGAAGCCGCTTCCTTTTCAGCATGGTTTGCATGACTTTACAATATATAAATGGTACCGCTAATCTCTTCTAGGATACACATTTCTCTGCTGTTCTTACTTTAAATCATGATCGGACCAGTACGGGGAGAACTTATCGACGAGCCGTGCTACTTGTCCGTTTGGGTTTTGGTTTGGTAAGCGGGGAATGTAGTTTAAGTTATTTCTCGAACCACTGCCCCTTTGTGTAAAACAGTTCGGTGATTAACTGTTTTCTACGGCAAAGCAACTAGTTTGCTCAGCAAAAATGCATTGTGTGTCAGTGAGGTGGCCGACCGAGCTAAAACGCTAGGAAAGGAACAAGGCAGTCATCGCCTATCCAAAAGCAAGAATTTTAAAAATTACCTGATTAAGGAAAAACTAGCAAAACCATCTCAAAGCTCTCAAAGGGACCTCACCTGGTCTGCCATTGTCTGGTATCATGCCTCGGTTTCCTCATCTGTGGTAATCCCAAGTGTAGCATTTCAAGTGAGTTATGAATTGACGGGGAGAAAATACACACACACACACACACACACTCACACGCAAGTTCAAATCGTGTCCAATTTATGTAGCCAAAGATAATGAAATGTATCAGAAGTAGGGTGCCCCTCTGGGCAGGAGCTAAGTTCAGTGCCTTCAAAATGAGGTTTCAACTCCCATGCCTCCCCCTGATACTTGTACAAAATATCCATCTCAGATGAAAATTAGAAACCAGAAATTATCTGGTCCAAGTTCTCCTTTGTAAAAATGAGAAACCTTTGACTCCTGTAGAGACAAGCCGGGGTCGGTCCATCGTCCCCTGGAGATCCGGGACTCCAAGCCCAGTCAGCTGACTCGTTCCGTGCCCTGGTCTCCTCCTTTCACGCCACTCTGCCCTTTATACGATGGGATCCAGAAATTGTGCCAAGATACCTGTCCTCCATGTCGTGTGGCAGGCGCCTACAACACAATTTCCCCGGCAAGAGGGGGCTGTTTGCTTTTATTGCAAAATGTGCTTGCCTGACGCATTGCATTTAGGATCCAGAAACACACACACATACATACACACACACACACACACACACACACACACTACAAGCAAGCTTCAACATTTACTAATATGCAAAAGGGCAAAATTTTCAGAATCATCCAACTCTACTCCTCCAGATTTTTTAAACCACACGTAGCCGTAAGATTAGCCAAAGTGAGAACAGAGCCCCTGAGAGCACTGCCCTCGTGGATGAGTATTCCATATTAAGCACAAGCCCTCCTGTGGCCTCTTACGAGATGTCACTACTCTCTGAAACACTTTGATGGAGAAAGGTTTCTGTTAGGCTTGGGCTGGGTTAGCTAAATGACTAGGCCACAGTATCACTGTCTCGCTGTTATCCCACATCTAAGCGCTGGTTGTGGGTGGTTACCATGGTGACCATCAAGCGGATCAAAGGGCCTAACCATCTACATGCATATTCCACTGTGGCAGATACCTGGTTGATGGTTTCATCGTGACCTGATGCAGGACTCTTGTAGTGTGTTAGGAGGCAGAACTAGTTTCTCAGAGACGGGCTCCTTTCGACCCCCATGTCAACAGCTACTGTGCAAAAGGCTCAGAGTACAATAATAATGAAGGTTTGGTCCCTGACGTTAGCAGGGCTCAACCAAAGCCTGCAGTCTTTGGCCCAGGGCAGGCATTGTCAGAGGTAGGTGACATTTACATGGAGTATCTCACAGAGAGGTATTGACGTTGAGGTCCGAGGTGGGAAAGACACAGGAATGAGCACACACTTCGGATATGAACCTCCTCCCCTATGGTGCGCCATTTGACCTTCTAACAATCTGAAGGGCAAAGGGAATGGGACACAGGCATGAAAGTGCCATTGGAGTTAATGACCTAAGAAACCCAATGCCCCTTCCTTAAGGTTTGGTTCTTGCTTCTGACCTTCCTGGAATCTTTTACTACAAATGATTGAGCTTCTATCATCTAACATATTACTATGGTTTTCTTTATGTACATGAGTTATTTGAAACAAACAAAAAAACTGGAGAATGAATCAAAGCCTCCACATAGGCACCAATTATTTTTACCTACCTTATGAATATTCTTGCAGAAGCGACTGGCCTCAGTACCTTACAAATACATGCATTCGCCAGGAACTCAACGGAGTCCTCAGCAGGATAAGTGAAACTTTCTCATCCTCAAGCTAAAAATAGTTACCATGGATCCAAAGTCAGAGGACCGCCTTGGGTTCTTTTAAAAAACCTACAAAGGATAAGAGCTTGTATTATCTCTTAAACCACAGGAGGACAGCCTAGCTTCCCCTGCTGGATCACAAGGCCAGGATGACAGAGATTGGGTTTGTGTCAATTATCATCATGTCTCCAACATGTAGTAAGCTGTCATTATCAGTGTAGACAAAGACAAAACACATTTTTCATGAATGACTAAATGGTAAGACTTTTTAAAAGCTATTCTTTCCCATCTAAAAAAAAAAGAAAAAAGAAAAATGATCTTCTGGAATTTGCTGCTTGGATATCCTTTAAAAAAAAAAAGTCATCCCAGAAAAGCAAGCCGAATCTGTTCAAGTTATCTGCTCATGAACAACATCATCATCGTGGCTGGCATTGATGAAGCAGATATTCAAGGTGTAGATTTGAACTTAAGTTATGGGGAGAAACAACGTGTGCTTCCACAAAGATCTTTTTGTCAGACAAAAGAACAGCATGATGGAAAAATCCAACAGAACAGGCCAATAACGTGGCCCAAGATTATTCTACTTCAGATTTACCAGTGGTCCCGAAGCTTGCAGGAAAACTACAATAGTTTTAGCAGAATACCATGAAATTGTGACAAATTAATTCCATTATAAAAACTGGGAATTATTTCCTCGAGTGGAACCATAATCCCATTATAGGTATTCAGTCTCTCTGTGTCACACTATGATATATGAACACTTCAAGAGGTCATTTTTTAGCAGAATCAAAATGAATGAGATCAATCTATCTTCCAAATGTTAGGTGAGAGGTGATCCTGTCAGGCTGAGAAGAAAGCAGTTGAGATCAAGTGTGCGTTTTGACCATCAAACACCAGCACACAAGCAAACACGAAAAGTTTAAGAAAAAAAATTGTGAGAGGCAAAGGAAAAAAAACCCATCAAACTGAGAAAGTTCTATTCACTGACTATTCTTTTTCTGGGGACTAAGATCTTGGACTTCTTAGATATAACATGGATATAATAAAGCTCTAGTTTCAATGAAAACATCAGAAAACACCAAGATATACAATAGTTCAAAATGAGCTAATTAGTCAGCAGTGAATGCATTATGCCTTGCCATCTTTGTGCAAGGCAGTTCCTAGACACTAAGTTGAAAGAATAATTACTTGTAGAAAATCCCAATATAATAAGATATACTCAAATTTGCAAGTCCATTCTCCTAAATCCATGCCACTCTACCAAGAAGGTAATAAAAACATTCATTTGTTTACCCATTTACAAGATTTACTAAGCACCGCCATCTGCTAGACACTGTGCAACATACTGGAAATTCAGAGTTAAGAAAACCACAGTTCCTGCCACCGAAGAGCTAGGAATCTGGTGGCCTCTAATATTGGAGGTCTCTACAAATTATGTCTACCAGGAATGGAAAGTATCTGATTTTATCCCCGAAGACATCTGCACAGATAGGAACACTTCCTCACGTGGAATCGGTGGGAGATTGAGCATGGAGGAAAGTAAAAGCACGAATTCTCCATCAAAATGATAATGATACCATCAGTTCAGGGAAGACTGAGTGGTTGAATGAGGACTTTGAGTTTGGGTCCAATGCACTGGGCTTTATAGCTCCAGATAAACTACGTACAAAAGAAGTTCTAGACTGAGAACGTTCTTGGGAAAAAACTAGCTTTCTCCTCCTCTCCAGATCCCTACAATGATTGAGTCCAGGCAAGAAGCTGGGCTACCTCCATTTCATTATGTTGACCAAGAGAGACTTGTACTAGCCAAGACATATATTTCAAGAGAAAAGTGTCACTCTGCCAGTGGGACTCTGCTAATCAAATTCTCCTGAAGTGAGTGAGAGAAGAAATTTGTTCAGTGGTCTAAGTTGACTTCACTTTGGGCAGTACTGACAAGCATATCCCCAGCTTCTCCCAGAAGGTGCCACGTAGCTGGCCTTTGTTTTCTGTGAATATGCTTCCAAAGCACGTAGGACCATATGGATTTCCTTTGCTTTCTGAACCCCAGGCATCCTTAAGAATTTGCCTCGTGTCCTCACTTGTCCTTGGAGGCTTGCTTATTTGAAGATGAACTTTTTCTTTTTTTTTTTTTTTTTTTTTTTTTTTTTTTAATTTTTTTTTTTAAAATTTTTTTTTCAACGTTTTTTATTTATTTTTGGGACAGAGAGAGACAGAGCATGAACGGGGGAGGGGCAGAGAGAGAGGGAGACACAGAATCGGAAACAGGCTCCAGGCTCCGAGCCATCAGCCCAGAGCCCGACGCGGGGCACGAACCCACGGACCGCGAGATCGTGACCTGGCTGAAGTCGGACGCTTAACCGACTGCGCCACCCAGGCGCCCCAAGATGAACTTTTTCAAAGAGTAGAAGTCCTTTCTTGGCATCCAAATCACCCAAAGTTTTTATGTTACTGATATTACACTACTCAAAACTGAGCTAAGCGTTCCCTAAACAAGGCAGCAGGTACCACTTCTCTGATGCCCAGATTAGAACATGTTAAGAACCAGGCTATCTCTATAGCTTTCATGGCTTGGGAAACCAGCAGTGGAAATCTCAAACAGATATAAAGGATCTAGAGATGACCTGGATGAAAATTTGAATCTCAGGACACTCAAAAGTGTTTGACTTTCCTGGTCTGTTTTGATGTTCAAATGAGACAATCGAGATATATATATATATATATATATATATATATATATATATATATATATATATATATTTAAAGCCCCTAGTACAGTGATGGCTGGGGACTCTTACACATGTGCTTTTTTTAATACTGTAAATGGACGCCATTGCCTCAGTCTTTGGTATTATTTATGAATTCTAAATTTACCCCAAGAAATCCTTTTTAGAAAAAGAGTGGTGGAGATACAATCCCTATTCAGGCACTTTTGCAATGGCTTTCTTTCTTTCTTTTTTTTTTTTTAAGTACATCTCTACCAATGAAATGAGGAAAGACAGGAATGTTGGAATGAAGGTGGCAGGACTGTTGGGTTGCGGTTGATTGGGTTATGGCAGTTCCCTTGGACACACAATACCACCTGTTGGACCATTCTCTTAAAGGATGATCTCTAGGAGGCAATGCCAAGTAGCAGGGATAATTAAATATGAAGGAACTAGTGGCTGCAATGAGGAAAGTTAACCAAGCCATGATGTCTGTCAGACAGCACCCTAGCAATGAATGGAGAACTTCCAGAGGAAAGGGTTCAAGCTCGCTCAAACTCGCCCTGGGGGGATTTGTTCCCAACCTCTAACAACCTCAACTTTGTTATCCCTGCAGGAAAAGTGTGACCAGTAGGTTGCTTTATTATAATAGATGCAGGGAGATACAATTTCATAGACTCTTGATGCTCAGAGCAAGAAGAGTCCTTGATCATCAAGAACAACCACTTCTCTGCTCAGATCAGGAAGTAGAGGCTCAGAGTAAAGGGAGTCACACTAGTCACTCCGTGGCTGAGTAAGTGATTGGGCAGCAGAGTGAATCAAGAACCCAGGTCTCCTAAATCCTGGTCCAGATATCAGAGATCAGATACGGACGGTAAGTAACAACCGAGAAGAAAACATTATAGGTGGGCCCAGAAGATGAATGAGAACTTCCTGGCCCATTCCGGAAACTGCTAAACCAGATGCATTGATTGGAACTCATTCCTGTCTCTGGAATATGATTGATCTCATGCCTTGAAAGATGACAATGTTTCTTCTCCCAAGATCCTGCTGACTCTCAGAAGGCCTGGCAAAACCCATGGCTGCTGTGGGCAGTTGAGAAAAGGGATAAAGAATAGCCTCATGGCCATGCAAGCACTCTCCTTCACTTCTCTGGCCTCGACAACTCTGTCCCCTCCTTGTCCTGCTAAGCCTGGACTGGTTCTATTCTTTGGCCCCCTCCCCTGGACTCATTCAGCTCCAGAGCCATCACCCAAGTTGTATCCTCATCCAGAAGCCAATTTAACAGGATTCTTCCTTGGGAAAAAAAATCTGTGTTCTTGATTTTAGGAAATGGGATGTGATTTCTTTGGGGATCAGTATGACCCCAAGTCATTAGTTCTACTAAGGTATCCCTTTGCAGTGGGATCTCTGTCTCCTGCTTTGTCTCAGAACATGCCCATGTTGGCCGGATCACAACTGGCACTCTAGGGTTGTCACTAAAAGTTGCAAAGAAGCAGACAGGATCCAACTTAAGACACCTTATGTTTGTGTAACTGGGAAATTATTTTAGAAAGTAAACAGGCCTCTGTTGGCTCAAATGAAGATTAACATAGTTGGTTTCCACTTATGTAGTGCTTGGGATAGATTTGCCAGAATTTGGTAGGCCTCCCGATAGCCCTTGCTAGACCCCGTAAATAGACGTCCAGGTCTCCTGAGTCAGACTGAACCAGAAATTTCTAAGACAAAGTCAGAATGATGGCAGTAATTTTAGACTGTCATTCTACCTGTCTTCTTAGCCTCTAAATAGCCCTGTTCTGTGGTTTAAATAAGTTTCAGGGGGAAATAAGTCAAAAATGGGCTCTACGTAAGAATAACCTGAGTGTGACTTATAATTAAGCAGTCAAAAGCCTGGCCTAATGCTTAGGAATATCTTTGTAATTCCTCTTATATTTGTCAAATGGACTATAATCTGATGCCTAAGAGGAGTGAAAAATGGGAACGTGTTTTCTTCCAGTGTTCCGTTCTCTCCTTCTGCCCATAAGACGGGTCAAGGAAAGGGAGAGAAACTTACCCAAACTGTCTTTCTGAGTTGCATGTGATGTGATGGTCTCTCTCTTGACTTCTGCGGTCCTCACCACAACCCCATGTAGGCGGTGTTATTGTCTCCCTCGTATAGTCGAGAGAACTGAGGCTGGGGGCAGGGGGTGGGGGTGGGGAATACGTTGCCAAAGGTCACTCATTATAGAAGTGCTGGGTTTGTAACCAAAGCTCATGTACCTTCAAAATTCATGTCTCCCCCTACTGAATCTCCTACATCAATGGAAATGCTCCCACATCATGCCCTGTGGTCCCCTACCAAGACTTGCCCTCCTATATCCAGTTGACTTTGTAGTAAAACAATCAGACCCATTGATTCCCCGGATAGAGTAGTGATCCCTGTGTCAGCTGCTCCACTTGGCTGTTCAGTGGGTCCTGCCTATTCCTTTGAGTGGGCTCACAACCCAGCTGTTAGTGGCAGAAAATAATGCCACATTAATTCTTCACCTCGTCCATGGTGGAATCCATTAGTTCTTAGAGCTTGGGGTGGCTGCAGATAATGCCACAAATGCCCCTTATTCTCTGCCCCCAAGCATCTCCTGTCTTTGTTTTATCCAAACAAATTCAAATGTCCTTCCTGCCTCTGGTCTTTTATCTCTAGGCTATACCTTTATTTCAGGGCTTTGAAATCCTGCAGAAACAGGTGAGTCTGCAAAAACATTCTTTGGGAGGCCAAACTCTCAGAACAGTTGTGTTTCTCTTCCTCAATATTCAAAAGATCACAGGTCCCGGTGGAAGTCAACCTGATCTGGTAATTGGGCCCCTGCCCTCCTCTGAATACTTTTTCAGGCGAAGAGGGAGCCGCTCCACCCTCCACATTCCTTGAGGGTTAAGAATTCACGTGCGAGAACAACCTCCAAGATTGGTGGCAGCCAATTTTCAAGTGTCAGAGATTTTGCTGTTGGGGACACGAGGCAGGCTCTGCCCCATCTCAAAAGTCACCTTAGTAAGATGGGTCCACTTCATCAGATTTGTCAGTCATTTCCTGTTTTAAAGAGAAAAATGCTCTCTACGTTGCTTTCAGTGGGATATGCTTTTCTTCCTTTTTTTTTTTTTTCTTTCTAACATAGCAGTGATGGAAAACACAAATCTCTGCAGAGTAGATCGAGACTTCCAATGACATGGATCCATTGTATTTGATTTTGGATTGTATTTTCTTTAACCCCCTTTAATGGCATAAAATTCTGGTGCCTTGCTCCCTGAATTTGTCTCCATGCTACAAGTAGGCTTTCTTCACATTCTGGCTTACACGGGAACACAACTATTCCACAAGTGGCCTTTAGTGCTCTTTATAATATGATTTCCTGTAATTTTTAAACTGTATGTGTAATTTCTATTCTGGCTCTGGCCAATATTTGAACAACTTTAATCGGTTGATTTCCATATATATTATGCAAACACTTCTTACCTGATTTTTTATGTTCTATCTTAAAACAGATACTGCACCACTTATTAATAAATAGACATTTCAATGGTCATGGGACAGAGTGTTATTTGCCCCATTGGCAACATGGAGTGACAACACAGTCTGTTGTCGGTTGTGGGAAGGCGGGTAAAAGAGGAGACATGAGCATATCTGTAAATGTGAGGAAAGAAACAATTGAGAGGGAGAGGATAAAGACTCAAGAAAGAAACTATGATGGAGGCAAGAGTGATGTGGATTACTCTTGGACCCATAACGTGTGAATCACACTCCCCAGAAACAACCACTATTGTCTCTGGAGGTAACAAAGGCCTTCGAAAGGCTGGAGGTACAGCGTTTCGTAAAATATTATCCCACCTTCACAGTTTTTAGACCTGATCGCTCCCACTTTATAGATGAGGAACTCAAAGCTCAGAAACATAAAGAGACCTGGTCAAGGTCAGACCCCAAGAAGTGGAACATTAGGAATAAGTCATAAGTGGAATAAGTCACAAGTAGAACCCAAGACCACCCACCCCCAAGCGTTGTGCTACTTCCTTTGTAGAGGCTTCACCTCCTACCCCATGTGGGATGAAGAACAAATGGATGGCTCAGAGAGACTGTGAGTGAGGTGGGAGGAAGTCAGGAAAGCACACATCAGTTTGCCTCTCTCTGTTGTCAGTAAGTAGGAAGGGAAGTTTTCTCATGAGAATAGAGTTGGAGTGGGGAACCCTGGGGGGTTACTGAACCTTTTGATGCCTAAGTTCATCATCTAGAAAGTGGGAAGTTTGAACTGATATCTATAGAGAACTCAGCAAGGGAGATAGCACGTAACAAATGTTCAATGAGTGACAGTCAAAAGCTGTACCCACATACCAGGTTGCCTGAATTTGGGTTTCCAGAAGAATAGAAACAAGATGGTGGGTTCAGGGAGTTTATTTGGAAAGTGATCCCAGGAAACACCACTGAGAGAGCGGGGAGAGTGGAAAAGGGAGGGAGAAAAGCCAATAAAGGAAAAACTAATCCTTCAGGTAACTGGGCTCAATTCTATCAGGAACCCCATAAGAACAATGTGAAATGTACTAAAGGATTATTCCACCTTGAGACAGGAATCTGGGGCGTTCATCCACTGACTCCCATTCTTCCTTGGTTGAGGGTTGCCCCTGGGGTGTTAAATCTCCTACTCTGTCAGGTTTCCCTGTGCTACAGATGAGCAAGCTCCAAAATGCCAAAGCTCTAAGGCAGTAGAGTGGAGAGACACGGCCAGTGGAGATGTCAGCATGTTGCAACCTGTCTACCACAACTACGAGTGAACTCCGAGGTGGGCAGAGGGGACACCAGGCGGGGTGACAGAAGCACCTGGTACATAAGCCCACTTGAAAACACTACATGCACAAAGGTAAGGTCGACTGCCACAATTTAGTCTGTAAGCCAAAGGACAAATTTGACCCACACTGGACAAGCCGGTCATGGCGCCCATGACCATGATCCATTGTTAAAATGGCGCCTGTAGCCTCCAGGAACCAGGGTAGGTAGCCGCTCTTCTGCTAGAAGGTCATCGTGCTGCAAAGTCCACATCAGTCATCAGAAATGCCTGTGGCTGACTTTGCGGTTATGAGAAGAGTATCTACTCTACAGCAATATATTTCCCTCCCAGCAAAGTTTACCCACCTCTGGCAACTGTATGACAGAGAAAGAGCGTGAAAATGATATCCCTGAGAAAGTCTCTTTCCGTCTGCACAAATGGAGCAGCAGCCCATTCATAGCCCACTATCCCAGATACTCCTGGGACCCAGTGGCTCCCGCTCCCTGAAGTCGTGTAAGGTGTCTCCCCTGAGAAAAGTCCAATTGTCCTTGTATCCTGCCTCCACATCAGTTTATCTTCTGGTCCTGGGCAGATCAGTGTCAGAGCAGTGGAGAGCAAGGGAGTCAGCAGAACAAAGAGGAGTGAGAAATGAAATAAGAGAGGCAAAAGGCAGGTCATGAATGGCCTCGTGGGCCATTATAAGGGCATTTGCTTTCATACGGAGTCAGATGAGAAGTCCCTGCAGGACTTTGAGTAAAGCGGTGACTAGACCTGATTTATGCCCAATTCTCTGGGCACTATATTGAGAACCCACTAACAGTAGCAGGGGCAGAAGCAGGGAGATTAATCAGAAGCCACACTGCATTGGCAATAATCCAGGTGAGAGCTCAGGCCAGAGCAGCAGGGCTGGAGGTGGTGAGAAGTGTTTACAATCTGGGTATGTTTGAAGGGTCGAGAAGGCAAGTTCCGCCGATGAACGGAACGCGAGGTGTGAGAGAAAGAGAAGAATCCAGGACGGGTATAAAATTTTTCACTGAGCACCTGGAAGAATCAAGGTGTCACTAACTGAGCTGGGAGTAGATTAGGGGAGGGGCACGTTTTGCAATAAGGACATGAATTTGACTTTTTACCTGTTAAATTTGAGATGCACGTGGGGCATCTAGTGGAAAGCCTTTGTACGTAGTTGAGTGTGTAGTTAAGGAGATCCTTTGAGGTTGAGTCGGCGTCTCTATCATCTATCAATTGATCGATTCAACAACATGTAGATAACATGAGACAAGATGACATCCCCAAGTGAGCAAGTACAGAGAGGAAAAAGAAGACATCCAAGGACTGGGCCGTGCAACATCCAGAGGTCGGGGAGGTGAGGGGAGTCCAGCAAAGGAGGCTGAGCAGGACTTGAGCTAGAAGAAAACCAGGAAGGTGTGGCGCTAGGGAGGCCAAGTGCGGACCTGGTCCCGAAGAGCAGGGTCGAGTGGTGGCCCCAGGTGCTAGCGAGAAGCTGAGTAACAAGAGGAGTTGGCGGTGTGGAGGTCATAGTGACCTTGACAAGGTCAGTCCTGCTGGGATGCTGGTCTGATACCTGATTGGAGGGGCCTTGAGAGGGAGGAGAGGAGGGGGCCCTGGAGCAGAGAGGGCCCATGGTGCCCATTTTAGGTGCACAGTTCCGTGTGCCCAGTTCTTTCACTGTTGTTGTGCAGCCATCACCCCATCCGTCTCCGGAACACTCGCATCTTGTAAAACGGAAACTCTGTCCCCATTAAACAGGTGCTCCCCACGCCCCTTCCCCCAGTTCCCACAACCACCATTCTACTTTCTGTCTCCATGACTTTGACTAACCTAGGGACCTCGTGTAAGTACAACCATACAGCATTTGTCTTTTTTGTACTGTGTTTTTAAGTATCTGAAAATGAGGCTCAAAGAGGCTAAGCGATTTACCACGGCCACACAGCTAGCAAATCACAGAAGCAGGACCAGGGCTGTGGCTTTTCTTCTCACCCAGAAGTGTTATTATGGTTAGCACAACAGGTATGTCTCCCGGGGATCAACGAAATGCACAGAAATGCATTCTTTCTAGGACGGTAACGGTAAGAATTATCAAATGTCCGCTAAGAACCAGGTACTGTAAGCTCTTGCTTTGTGACCATTCGGTCATGATAACCCTCTGCAGAGGCCACTGCTGTGATCTCCATTTCACCGTGAGATGACATGATGAGAACAGTGACTTTGAGGTAACTGATCTCCCCAAACTGAAATGTGAAGTCCTGGAGGGCAGAGATCTCAACTCTCTCCCTCTCTCTTAGTCAGAGCTGTGTCCCAGCACCCTGACCAGGTGAAAGGAGTCTCCTGTGTTACTCCTGTAGACAGGATTTGGCCTTGCCCCCTCTCCCACGTCTCCACATCTCTGGGCAGCTACTTCCTCTGGCCATCACAGCAGCAGCAAATGGAGGCTCCTCGGATGTGCAAATTCTCTGGCCCCAGCCAGACCAGACTCTGAAGCTCTGGGGTTGAGCCCAGCAATCTGGGCTTTAACAAGCCCTCCAGAAGATTCTAATACACATGATCCAGTCTGAGAATCACTGGTCTACCCGGGTCATCAGCTCTGAGATACTTATCCTGCACATATCATTTAAAATCCTGGCCCTTCAGAAGATTCCCTTGATTCACTTTAGATCAGGGGTGGTGGCCCTTTCTGGAACCGTCACACTTTTCTGTGTCCCTAGTCATACTGCACCATCCATGACTCACAGACAGTGAGCTCCCTGGGGGCAAGGACCAAGAACTGTCCGCCGTTGTGTCCACAGTCCTTAGCACAACACCTGCCTTGAGGAAGAGCTCGCGAAGCTTGAGTGAGAAAGGGTAAATCCAAGGAGTCTCTTCCAAACATCTACATTCCAGGAATCGTTTGAGATGCAGATTGAAGGGGGCAGAGTAATGAATGAAAGGTGGTAGACCCAGAAAATAAAAAGGCTATTAAGAGGAGTCCTCTAGGAGCCAGATGAAAAACCAAGGGCAGAAAAACAAACATTCATTCACTTAGTTGTCAAACCTGTGCTGATTGTCACATCTCTGTCAAACTCCATGGTGGTGGCTTGAAGTACAAGGGGACTTGCCCTGAAGGCGGACACAGCCTACTGAGGGGGACAGACAAGCAAAGAGATCACCCCAGCACAGCAGGATAAGACAAATACTAATACAATCCCCTTAATGGGAGGGGTGGGAATCCGACAATGCTTCCTAGAGAAGGAGATGTCTGAAATGAAGATAAAAAGGACAAGGTGAAGTTCGGGGTGTGGGTAGATGAAGGGAGAAAATAGTAGCCAAAGACCTGTTTTTTCAATGTTCATTTATTTTGAGAGAGAAAGAGAGAGAGTGGGGGAAGACAGAGACAGAGGGAGACAGAGAATCCCAAGCAGGCTCTGCACTGTCCGTGCAGAGTCTGACACAGGGCTTGAACTCACGAACTGTGAGATCATGACCTGAGCCAAAACCAAGAATCGGTCGTGTCACCAACTGAGCCACCCAGGCACCCCAAGACCTATTTTAAAAGCATGAATTAGATCATGTCTCTCTTTTGCTTCAACTCTCCCAGAGCTGCTTCCAGCAGCTAAATTAAATCCCAAGCCCTTACCCTGGCCGGCAGGGCTTCCTAATTCTCTAGCAACATCTCCTGCCTCTCTACCTTGCTCCTGTCATTCCAGCGAGAGGGAGGCGCAAGGAAAGGCCCATGGAAAGGAGAGCAGCAAGGACACGGTTTGAATAGGAACCCCAGGCTTCCTGCTCTTGATGGAGCAGAAAGCGTGAGGTCAAGGGTGGCAAAAAATAGGGTAGGGAGGGGACCAGTGTCTGATCATGGGGAACGCTGTGTGGGTTAGCCTGGCGCACCCGGGGTTCATCTGAGAGGGGATGAGGTGCCGTTGAAGGCGGTCACGGTCAGTTTTGTGGTCTGGAAAAATCACTTGATTTCGACAGTGGTATCATCCAACATGGTAGTCACCAGCCATGTGTGGCTACTGAGCACGTAAAATATGACTAGTCCAAATTGAGGTGCACTGGAAGTGCAAAATACACACCAGCTTTTGAAAACCTAGTGCAAAAAAAAACTCAATAATTTTTAATATCGATTTTAGCATTGAGATACTAGTTTAGATATACCGTGCTAACTAAAACACATTCTTTTTTTTTCTTTCTTTTTTTTTTAAATTTTTTTAACGTTTATTTATTTTTGAGACAGAGAGAGACAGAGCATGAACAGGGGAGGGGCAGAGAGAGAGGGAGACACAGAATCTGAAACAGGCTCCAGGCTCTGAGCTGTCAGCAGAGAGCCCGACGCGGGGCTCGAACTCACGGACCGTGAGATCATGACCTGAGCCGAAGCCGGGTGCCTAACCGACTGAGCCACCCAGGTGCCCCTAAAACACATTCTTAAAATTAATCTCACCTGATTCTTGTTTGCTTTTTAAATGTGGCTACTAGAAGACTTTAAATTGCATGTGTAGTTTGCATTACCTTTCTACTAGACAGAAATGTAGACGATGGGTGAAGAAGGAGAAAGACCAGTTAGGAGATTTTATCAAAGGTCTAGCTGAACAATTGATTTATTCATTCATTCAAGAACTATTTATGTCAAGCATTGCACTAGCCCCTGGAACGTGGTAGTGAATATGGCAGAGAAGGGCCCTGATCTCCTGAACCTGACATCTCTGGCAGGGAAACAGACCATAGAGAATCAAGCCGATAAATAAACAGAATAATTAGGATTTATAATGATAATGCAGAGTAATTACAATAGCATCCTTTGGTGAGGCACCCGATTGTAGGCAATATTTGCACTGATAATTGAAGGAGAGGAAAGAGCCAGTCCTCAGAGAGGGCCAGGGAAGAGCATTCCAATCAGAGGAAACAGCCAGTGCAAAGTTCTTGGGGCTGTCACTCGGAGGCTATGAACAAGGGAAAAAGTGCTGTGTGATTGTAGCTAAAGACTTAGGAAGAGGGCATCTGTGTGAGCCCTTGTGGGCCAGGGGAAGGAGGTAATTTTATCCTAGGTATCTCTAATCACATATTTAATGATTTATCACTACTCACATATTTATTATCCTATTGATATGAAATGTCCAGAAAAGGCAAATCTACAGGAATGAAAAGTAGATGGTTGCCTGCAGCTGGGGTCGGGGTGGGAGGATTAGCTGTAAATGGGCACAAAGACTCTTCCTGGAGGGACAAAAATTGACTAGAAGCCACTGAATTGTACACTGAAAATGGGTGGATTTTAGTAGTATTTGTGAGAAATAAGCCCACCAGACCAATCAAAGGAAGGATGCGGAGCCTCGGGGGACAGCGAAGCAAGGCTTTAATCAATGTTCTTGCAACAGCGAGTGTCTGATGGACAGGCTCACCCTCGGCAGTTACAGCAGACAATTTATCTCCTAGCATGAAGTCCTGCCCCCGGTTCCTCATTGGCTGAGTACTATAGAAGTAAGTCCCGCCCCTGGTTCCTCATTGGCTGGGTACTATAGAGGTTACAGCCTTACCCCTACATCATGTAAAGCAAAAAGTAGTCTGATTGGAACAAATGTACATTGCCTCAGGCGACACAGAGACTTTCAGTCCCTCCTCCCTTTGTTCTTTGGCGCGTGCTCATTGCGAAGCCCGCAAAAATAAGCCTGAGAAATAGAGAGGGGAAGAAAACCAGGAAGGGAGGTGTCTGAGGGTTTGGGACTCCATTGCAGGGACTGGGGCTGGTACATATTTCCAATAGGTTGCACACCTACTGTTAATTAGACAGCATAGCTTTTATTTGGTATTTCTGAAAATGAGTCATCTTTCTTACGTCTCACAGTATGTAAATTTTACCTCAGCAAAGTTATTTAAAACAAGATCTCTCTGGATGATATAAGGGAAATCCATTCAGGGAAGCACGGGTGCTAGCAGGGTGACAAGTTCACGGGAATTCCAACGGCTCAGATAAGAAAAATCAACCTTGAACTTGGGTGATAAAAATAGAGCTGCCAAGGTTTCTATAAAGGGCAACATAGTCAGTATTTCGGGCTTTGTGGCCCGTGTTCCTCCGCCACAACTCCTCAACTCTCTCCTTTTAGCACAAACACAGCCCCGGAGAGTATATAAACGAATAAACGTCACCTTGTGTCAATAAAACTTTATTTGTGCATACTGAAATGTGAACTTCGTATCCTTTTTACATGTCATGAAATACTCCTCTTCGTTTTTTCTTTTTCAACCATTTAAAACTGTGAAACCAGGGTGCCTGTTGGGCTCAGTCGGTTAAGCTCCTGACTTTGGCTCCGCTCCCGATCTTGCAGTTTGGGAGTTCAAGCCCTGCATCGGGAACTCTCTCTACTGTCAGCGCAGAGCCCGCCTCAGATCCTCTGTCCCGCCCTGTCTCTGCCCCTCCCCACCCCGCCCCTCTCTCTTTCTCAAAACTGAGTGAACAGGTACAAATTTTTAAAGAAAATAAAACTGTAAAACCATCTTAGGCCTGATTAAAAAACACATGAAGTGAGGGGGCCAGGCTTGTCTGCCCTGCTCTGGGCACCAGCGGCAATCGACAAGCGGTCCCAGCCATTTCTTCAGAGACTTCCGCTGGCCCGCATGCCAGGGGACGCTTGGCAAACAGACCTTTACAACCAGGAGGGAAAATCATCACCTAGTGATCCTGTTCTGCTCCTTCAGTACTCGTAATTACTGTCAGAAGAGGCTTCCTGTCCCCCGCTCAATCGGTGCATTGTCATTGTCATTCTGCTCACGGAGTCTATTCAGCCCTGAGCAGAGGCTTTTTTTTTCTAACGGGGTTGATCCTGTTTCACCGCCCTGAGTTTTTGGCAGGATTATTATTCCTTTTCTTTTTTTTTCCTGAAGGATTTAAAGCAAAGTTATCAAGCCTTTCCCCACCCCCCCATCCTGTGTATCTTTCACTAAGAACTCATATAAACCCCACAGCTCTGGCTTAGCCGTTAATCTTTCTGGCTGCTTAAAATCTTTGAAGTCATTTATCCCACTCAGGAGACAGGTAAGTCATATATTGTAGATATTTTTAAACCCTCCGGCTTCCTCTCTTTCCCGGGGGCATGAAGCCAGATAAGGAATGCATCTGCTATAATTCCCAAGCTCTGGGCTCCTGGTTGCTGAATGATAGGAGAGAAGTTTCTATCACCCAATCTCTACATTGCACTTATGCTAAGACTCCGCCCCTTGATCACAGCCCCTTTCTGGTTTCTTTCCCTTAAGCTATTGATTAGAATCTTAGTGCAGTCATCAGCTGTAAGGATGGCTTGTCCTCACATCTGTGATAAAGGAAACGTAATCTTTAATCCAAAAAATTGGAATGGGGTTAAATGAATGCCCTAAAAAAGCGCTGGGAGCAAAGCAAAGCGACGGCTACAAATTATACTTTCTTAGCCAGTGGCCCAACCAATCACAGGCTTTGGTGGAGACGCAGACCTGGGGTTCCTGTCCTGGCCCTTCGGCCGCCTTCTGCTGGGTCAGGTGCTTGTCCGAGCCTCGCTCTCCTCAAACTATAAGAAGAACAATCAAGGCTGCTTCAAGGACTAGTGAGCGACCGTGTGTAAAAGTCCTAGCCTATCAGATAGTCAACAAATAGGAGATTCTTCCCTCCTTTTTCTGCATTAATTGTCCTTTTTTAATTTTTTTTAAACTTTTTCAATGTTTATTTATTTTGAGAGAGAGAGAGAGAGAGAGAGAAGGGGCAGAGAGAGAGAATCCCAAGCAGGCTCCACACTGTCAGCGCAGAGCCCGACCTGGGTCTCGATCCCATGAACTGTGAGATCATGACCCGAGCTGAAACCAAGAGTCAGACGCTCAGTCGACTGAGCCATCTGGGCGCCCCCCTGCATTAACTGTTCTTGAAGAGGCAGGACCTCGCCCTTCAGTGTCCTCCTCCCCGGCCTTGGAGCTGACTGCCTGAGCGCGAAGCCAGCTGTCACTCAGCAGTGGAAGGACCCTGGGCAAGTTATCCGACACCTAAGCCTCTGGGTCCTCCTCAGGAAGAGGGAACTGATACTTGCCTGGAAGGTTGCTGAGCGAGCGGACCATAATGTGTTGAGCCCCGTTAGCTCTCACCGTGGCTGGCCCGAACGGGATAGGACTTCTGTGCGAGTCTTCACCTCTTCCCTGGGCCTTGCGATTATTCTGTATCGGACCGGGCGTCTTTTGGCCGCAAAGTAGAGCGACAAAGGTAGGTTTACCCGGCCGGCCAAACTAACCGTGGTGGATCTGTGATCCTTGTTAATTGGAAGCAACGTGATGTTTAATTAAAGCCCCAGCAGCTTTGATCGCGCCGTTTACATCCAAAACGCAGACATATCGCGAATTCACTTGACGAGACTCTCGGGCAGATTCTTGGCTCACTGGGCATGAGGGCACTTCACAGTCCTTCTCTCAGGAGCACGACTGGATTTCTAACCGCTTCCGCCCACCAGAGCACTTTGAAACGATCGGTTCTGGTTTTTTTTTTTTTTTATAACATCCGGCCTTTTGTGGCACACAGAGATGGTATTTGGAAGGGAGGAGGGTGCAGTGGAACGTGGTGAAAAAGGAAACAGACTTTTTTTTAAGTTTATGTACGTATTTTGAGACCGAGAGCATGCACATGCATGAATGGGGAAGGGGCAGAGAGAGAGAGAGGGAGAGGGAGAGAGAATCCCAAGCAGGTGCCACGCTGTCAGCCCAAAGCCTGATGTGGGGCTGGAACTCACGAACCCTAAGATCGTGACCTGAGCCGAAATCAAGAGTCGGACACTTAACCCACGGAGCCACCCAGGTGCCCCAAAGAAACAGACTTTGGTATCTGAGAGACTGTGGTTCTCTCGCTTAGGAGCTGTGGGACCACGAGCAGGGGCTTCTGCCTCTGATCCCTGGTACGATGGGAATATCGGTGTCTCTCCCACGGGATGCTTGAGGAGGTAAAATAACAGAAACAATGCCCCAAAATGGAGGTTCCATAGATTATACTGTCGGAGAGGGAAAAAAAAAAAAAATCTTTGCTCTACCCTCTTAGGTTCAGTGACTGGGGCCATGCAAATTGAACAGACCACGGGAGAAGGTTTGTGTCATATGCATATGGCGGGCCTCACAGAAATGAAACGAAAACCACAGAGGTGGTTGGGCCCTGGGGCTTACATATCATTTCGACCGAAGGATGATAAGTTTGTGGGGAGGTGACCAGGAAAGGAAGAGAGCTTTGAGCTCCCAGGGCGCTGAATGGTGGGAAGGCAAAAATATGGGGAAGCAGATGGAGATAAGGATTATTCTACTGGCGCTCGTTGATGCAGACCCATCTTGCTGTGACTTTCCGACCTTCCGTTGTCTTCACGGCCCTAAAACCCCAGGCAGGGGAGATTCATAACAGTCCTCGTTTTCAGAAGTTTCTGCACTTAGCCAGGTAAGGGAGGCTCTGGGGAGACTTGTAGCTGTGGCCTTCGTGGCATATTTGGGGGCAGCGTATTCTGATCCTTGTCAGTACATTATTACCGTTGTCCTATCGTTACCGGATGAGTTTTCTGCCAATGTCACTGAAGAGACGATGATTCGTGAACAACCGTCCCATTAGGGCCATGAGGAAAGCACAGAAACGATAACTTAGTTTCAGGGTAAACTTTCGGCTATCGGATCCAGTCTTCGTAAGATGTAACCTTGAGGATCGTATCTCTAACCGAATGGGGAATACTGTCTCTCTTGTTCGCCACTGGAGTGCCGATATCTTTATTGCTTCTCTGTGTTAAACACGTACGTGGTACTTGCTCTGCGCCCGACGCTGTTCACTGTATTTTACAAATAGCATGCGTTAGTCCTCCTGACAGCGTTGGGTGAGGACACTGAGGCACGGAGAGGTTCAGTGACTTGCCCAGCTAGCAAACGGCAGAGCCTGGAAGCCGACGCAGGCTGGCAGGCTCCAGGGTCCGTGCTGGTGACACCAATGCCATGCACTCTGCAAATATTTTCAAGTGAATGAAGGTTGAGGGATTGACCCAGAGAGCACTACTCAATAGCCGACTTAAGATTAAAATCAAGTCTCTCTGACCTACACCCAGCTCCTCCCCAGGGTGTCCCACCATGGCCCACGCTCCCAAGGAGGAGTCAAGGGAAGCTTGACCTCCCTAGTTTGGCAGAAAGGCGAAACGCAGCCAGTTCTGTTTGTAGAAGCTGCGGAGTGGAGGGCACGTCCCCGGCCCCATGAATCACTGCACACAGTCTGCATCACTCTCCATCTTCTCGTTTTTCCTTTCTGGGGTCGGGGCACTGAACGGTGTGGAAATTCTTGTGGAAATTAGCAGCCCCCGGGTGGCTGTTAACTGAGCGCCCGTCTCTTGATTTCGGCTCAGGTCATGATCTCACGGGTTGTAGGATCGAGCCCCGCGTCGGGATCCATGCGGAGTCTGGAGCCTGCTTGGGATTCTCTCTCTCCCTCTCCCTCTGCCCCTCCCCACTCTCTCCCTCCTTCCCTCCCTTCCTCCCCCCCCTCAAAAAATAAAAGTAAATTAAAAAAATGAAAAACACAATGTG
Source organism: Panthera pardus (assembly GCF_024362965.1). NCBI lineage: Eukaryota > Metazoa > Chordata > Mammalia > Carnivora > Felidae > Panthera > Panthera pardus. Next base: position 72,988,234 of record NW_026527002.1, on the reverse strand, counting down.
GAAATGGTTGAAAAGGAGAGCGAGCCAGCTGAGGACCAGGGGTGGGATCCTCACAAGTCTCAGCTCACGTGTTCAATCCGCGGATTCTGTCTAATTCAGCAGAGAATTCACGGAGCAATTCTCCCGGGTCAGTACCACATCAAGCCCGTGGTAAAAGCAAGTTCTCTTTGATAAAACTCCCCGACTCTCCAAACTACCGTAGCTCCAAAGACTGCCGGAGATACACTTAACAAATTCTGCATTGTTTATCTCAAATTCGTATTTAACTGGGTGTCCTGTGTTTTCATTTGCTCGATTCGCAACCTCACCCCAAACACATAGTCGATTTGGCCAAGAGCAAAGAATTAAAAAAAAAAAAAAAAAACTAGACAGAAAGAAAAACACATTTTTCTGCAAGAACAAAATCAATAGAAAGCTGCCTTCTCACCGTAATAAAGGTTAGTGTGTCTACTCTTCATAAATGGAGGTGTCGATTAACACGAGGAAGCAGGAGTCGAAAAAGGGAGGTGTATCCATTACGTAGATGTGGATAATTATTTTTCTACTACAAATTTGTGTCTGTTCCCGCCTCGGGCATGGTGTGGGGCTTCAGGAGGGGGGTGGAGGAGGAAGGGGGGAAGAAAAGAGACCAGAGGTAAGAGAACGAGGCAGGAATTAGGATGCCCAAGTATCGACCCCCTTCAGGTACCTACCGTACCGTGCTAGATGCTGTGATCCTTCATCTCGTTTCATCTGCACGAATTATCTTCCAGATGGGCTGTGACTCCGGCCGTTTTGCACACGAGGCGCAGAAAGGCGAAGTAATGTTTGCACAGCAGTTGAGGGGCCGGAGGAAAGAATCCTCACGTAGTTGGCTCACCTGTACCCCTTTGCTGGACAGTGTGGACAGTGTGCTAAGTCCTGCATTCTCCAGCCTGCCTCTCTCTCTCTCTCTCTCTCTCTCTCTCTCTCTTTTTCTCTCTCTCTTTCTCTGTCTCTCCCTCTCCCTCTTCCCCCCCACCACCTGCCGCCCCTCTCTCTCATCTCCATTGTAAATCACTCTATGGAGAATGTAACTCAGTTGGCCTTGAGTGTGAATTAGGTGCTCCAGTCCCCATCTCCTCTAAGGTACTGATCAGCTTGAGGGAAGGTGCATGTGTGGTCTGTCCCTGTGTCACCAACCAGCACACGATGACCGTATATGTGTTGAGCACCGACCGTGTGCCAGGCTCTGGGTAAAATGCCTTGGACTCATTATCTTAAATCCTCACAAAGACCCAGTGAGCTAGGTTTCTGGTCCCCATTTTGCAGATGAGGCAAATAGATTCGGAGAGTAAACACATTTACGAGAGTAAGAGGGCTTCAAGAAAGCCCCGGCTTCTTGCTCCCTGGTAAGGCTCGTCTCTGTCCAGGGAGGCATTTAGAAGAATCACCATTCTTGGGGCGCCTGGGTGGCTCAGTCGGTTAAGCGTCCAACTTCGGCTCAGGTCATGATCTCGAGGTTCAGGAGTTCGAGCTCCACGTCGGGCTCTTTGCTGACAACTCAGCCTGGAGCCTGCTTCGGATTCTGTGTCTCCCTCTTTCTCTGCCCCTCCCCTGCTCATTCTCTCTCTCTCTCTCTCTCTCTCTCAAAAATAAAGAAAAACATTAAAAAAATTTAAAATAAAAAAAAAGAAAGAAAATGCCCAGGAGAATGACCGGCACACAGCGCTGTAGACAAGGATGTAGGGCGAACCCTCACGTACAGTCGGATATTATTTTCCTATTTAGAAGCAGCGGTGATGCTGTGTTGGGAGCGAATCTCCCAGCCAAACAGCCAGAAAGCCTATGGGAGAGGCATTCCTGGTTTGTGACTATGCCCGCCTCCCCCTCCCAGATTCCCGGGTTTCTGCAGTTATGCGGGGCCACGGGAATAATTCTGGCACGGGTTCTAGGCAGGAGCGAGCGTGGCACTTCCTGCCAGAGCCCGTCAGTGGCTGCATAGTCCTCCAACTCTGTCCCTTCCGCTGCCACAATGAACCAACGTCGAAGGAGCCCGCAGGGACCGGATGGAGAGCTACAGGGCAGTGAAGCTCCCCGAGGGACTGTGGAGCAGAGCTCGTCACCAACGTGCAGCGAGTATTGATATAGACAAGAAATCGATTTCTGTTGCCCCATTCAACCCGATAAGGTTATGGAGTTCATCTGTTACCGCAGCATAACCTAACCTAATCCGAACTATTCAGAGCCTTCTGCAGGTTGTTTCTGATGACTGCCCACGCGGTTTTCTCAAGGATATTCTGCATCAGTGTGCTTAGTAACCCAACCTGTTTCCTCCAGGGGCCTGCTCGCCTGCTTCCAGACATGCCGGGCTTCCCGGGACCCGGTCCTCCGGTGAGGCTGTGCGTGGGCCTCACGTGCATTCTGTCCCTTTGGAACACAGGTGGGTCCGGTCTGAGTTCAAGAAGTGCCTGTTCTATATGCCGAGTCTGGGTTTTCACTGGGCTTTGGAGAATGGCAGCAGCTATCGTGTCCGGCCAGAATCCTAAACGAGTCCCATCGAAACGGCGATGATGAATTCCCCATGTCTGGTTTTGCCCTCTGACTTCCTGCACCAGAGTCTCCGTTGCGCAACAGCATTATCTCCCCCGCCACTGTCACGCCTCTTGTCCAAACCACTGTCCTCTCTTTCCTGGACCATGAAGGGAGCTTTCTAAACCAGCCCCTGCTTCTCCTCCTGTCTCGCCATGACCTATTCTCCACTCACCAGCCTGGGCGATCTTTTCACAACTCTCGGCAAGTCACCTCCCAGGCTCCTCCCTCATTTCACCTGCCCCAAGTCATCCAGTGACTTCCTACTTCTCTCGGGAGCGTACCCCGAGTCCTTCGCATAGTCTGCACGACCCTGCCCACCTTGCCGTCCCCGGTTCCTACGATGCCCCGCCTCAGCGCTGGCTTTCGCTCAGTTCTTTAAAGTCGTACTCGTGCCCACCGCGTCCCCTGGCACACACACTGTCATCTACACTCTGCCGACCCCCCCCCCCCCCGCAGCCAGTTACATTCTACTCAAATACTATTCACCCTTCAGCCGCACATCACCTGCCAGGGAGAGCTTTCAGACCACTGAGATGAATCGGGCTCCCTGTTACACACCCTCAAAGCGCTCTTCAAAGTATTCCGCGTCATTCGTCGTAATATCTTTGAGTCTTCTTTTCCTTTACGCCGGCCTTCCCGACTAGACTATAAGCGCCACAAGGATGGAGTCTGCCCTCGCTTGTTCATCATGGTATCCCCGGCACCCAACACACGCGAAGCTTATTAAAGTCCAGCTGCTACGTAACACGGTCACGGTCGATCAATAAATACGCAGTGACTGAACTGAAACAGCCAACTACACGTGGCATGTTAAGCAAGGCACTTCGCCGTTTCCGATCATAGTCTTCTCGTCTTTAGGATGAGCGTTTTGGATCAAATTCTTTCCCGTGTCAAGCCTGGGTTATAGCTTCTCTGATGAGCGCTCTTTTATTTCAGTGTCTGCTGTGAAAGGAGAAGCCAAGAAGGAAAAGGTGATGACCCTCCTTCCTCCAACAGGTAAACGGGCAGGTGTGCCTGCCCCGCTCATTCTCAAACTCCTTGGCTTCTCCGAGCCTCACTGTTCCTATCTGTAAGATGGGGCTTGCGTCTGCAGCTTAGGCATTAACTGTCATAGTAAGAGTTCCTGGCAGTTGTGCTTGCTTTATGGCTCGTGGGACCCCTGGATTCCCGTGATCTTATTTAATCCACAAAGATCACCTCGCTCGATCAGCAATGGACCATTTCGCAATGGGAGGCATTGTCATGGGCTATCCCCATTTTTGCAATAAATTCCTCTTTCCTTGCCTCTTCTTTTTCTTTTTGGTGGTGCAAAATCTGCTCTGCAGCACGACCGTGGATGCATTGCAACATAAGGAGCACACAGGAGGCAGGGGCCTGGCTGCCTTTTCCAATCTGTTGGTAAAGAAGCAAGATAATGGGGGTGGGGGCGCACAGCGGGGGAATTACTCTTTATTTTTTAAATTTTGATTTATTTACTTTTTTTAGTGAGAGAGAGACAGAACATGAGTGAGGGAGGGGCAGAGAGAGGGAGACACAGAATCTGAAACGGGCTCCAGGTTCCAAGCTGTCAGCACAGAACCTGACACGGGGCTCGAACTCACAGACCGTGAGATCATGAGCTGAGCCGAAGTCGGATGCTTAACCGACTGAGCCAACCAGACACCCCTATTTATTTACTTATTTTGAGAGAATGAGAGAGAGAGAGAGCTGAAGCAGGGGAAGGGCAGAGAGAGAGGGAGAGAAAGAATCCCAAGGAGATTCCTCCTTGTCAACGCAGACAAGCTGATGCACGGCTCAAACTAAGGCACGAACTGTGGGATCATGACCGGAGCCAAAACCAAGAGCCAGACTCTTAACCAACTGAGCCACCCAGACACCCCGTAATTTTACTTAGTTTCAATTAGTACATTCGTGTGCTTCCAGATGCAAAAATGCAAAAGGAACAAAAGTGTACGAAGTGAAAATGGTCCCCAGCCAAGCGCTTCCCTTCCCCAGAGGACACAAGTGGTACCGATCTCTTGTGCATACGCAGGGTAATTTTCGATAAACATTTTCCTTATTTGAGCCGTCAGTTTTCTCCTCTTTAAATGGGGACAATTTGTGCCCCACAGGTAATCATAAAGGATGAACCGTGGTTAAACTAGTAAGCACGCAAAAAATATGAAAACTACCAACACTTTCTCTCTTACAGATACCGCTAAGGTGATCTTTTCATCCAAAAAGGGAACAGTCCCTTTCTGTTGTCTGTCTGGCAATTTATTTGAGAAATGTTTCTGTACGGCCTCCTATGTAGAAATTTCTGCCTCAGGGGTGTTTCGTTCACGCGTCAAATACTGTTGTCAAAATCCACCCACAGGTGTGCAATTATACAAAGGAATGATGGACATAATGTCCCCTTGGTGGAAGGAGTGGTGTTCAGGAAGGGGTTCTCGGTTAGGAAAGTTTGCACAGGGCCGGCCAGCCTCACAGCCTGTAGCACCCCTGTGGCCTGGAGCTCCAATCCCTCACCGGCACAGAGGTCTCTCTGTCCTTCCCGGCCAGGTCACAGGCGAGGTCGGCGGCTGCCACAATTGTCACTGGGGCGGCTTCCTGTAGACTCTTCAGGTGGAGTGCCCCTCAGAGCGCCAGACGGGAGAGCAGGCCGTGTGCCAGCTTTTGACCTGCTTGATCATAAATGTCTGTCTCAGAGTTCCGACTGTCGTCGCGTCACCCTCCCCCCCCCCCCCCAGTAACCGTGTGTAAGGAAGGGGACCCGTGGACCCCACCTGCCTCTGATCTCAACGCTCCAGTAGTTAACCAGGAAGCTTGGAGTCCTTGAAAAGCCAGGGAACACCCCAAAACATTCGTGCACAGATGAACGGATAAAGAAAATGCGGTATGTCCATTCAGTGGAATATCATGCAGCCTTAAAAAGGAAGATAATCTTGCCATATACATGATGGATGGTCCTGGAGGATATTATGCTACGTGAAGCCAGTCACAGAAGGACGAATACTACATGATGCCTCTTCTTCTAGGAGGTATCTAAAATCATCACTCCTACAAGCAGAGAGTAGAAAGGGGGTTGCCAGAGGCAAAGGGAAGGAGGAAACAGGGCCACTGGTCAGGTACGGGGTATAACTACACACATCACGTCGCTTTCCTGGGCCTCAGTTTCCCCATCCTTCAAAGGGAATGTTGGACAAGATACTTGCAAAGGATGTTACGAATTGTGCACGGCTGCTTTTCCACAATCCTGTTTCGTTCATGGGAACTTTTATTTCCGTGTCTGGAAACGAAGACATTCAAAAGGAAAAAGAGGCAGCCATCCTTGGCACGACGGGTAACTAAGCCAGCCTTGAATCCTGACTTGCTCTGTAGCTCTGGAACTTGGTTTTCAGCCTGTCTGTGCCTTGGTTTTTCCATCTATAAAATGGGCATAAAGCACCCCACCCCCCGGAATGTAACACGAAACATAATCATTCCGACAGTAATAGGAACAAATGCGGTATGTTCATAATGCCACCTAACCCCAAACCACCAATCCTCTAGGTCACGGCTTTCCAGCCACTTCCACAGGGAGGCCCTCTCGAGAGTGCCCCCTAGACCAGGCCGGGCGTCCTGAGGGAGGAGCTCGTGGCATCCTGCTAGGCCCCGTCTGCTGCCCCTCACGTGTGATTACCCTCCTCCTGCCCGGGGCACAGACAGCAAACCCCACAGAGGCGGAGACCTGTCTCTCTCTCTCTCTCAACTCCCAGCATGATTGCATGGCCCTCAGTGAGTGTTTGTTGAATGAATAAAGAATGAACGTACGCTTAGGCATTTCAAGATGTCCTGTGACGTTTTCTTCGCTAGCACGAACTTCACCGAGCCGGCCAGTGGCCTGCTCTCATGACAAGGCCACTTGTCTGCAGCTCTTAGGAAGCAGGTTCTGGGCTCTCTTGTTTAGGCAAGCTTCTTCTCCACTCTGAGCCTCAGCTTCCTGATCCATAAAGGGGTGGGGTAGATTAGGCCCCCTGCCTGGGGATCACCTGCCTGTTTGTTAAAATGTGAATTTCTAGGCCAAGGTCGGCCTAAGGAGACTCGAGTGTCGGGGGGGAGGAGTCTGCCTTCTCACACGGCAGGTGATTCCACCCTTCTCTAAGCCCAAGGCCGCTGCGCCGAGGCCCCTAAGTCTCTTCCAGCGACGTGTCTCCCCTGAAGTCTTTCTCTCCCCAGTGTCTGGCCTTGGAGGAGAAGAGAGGAAGGAAAAGGGGGTGGCTTTTCTCGACACCACAGGTGAGTCCCTGCCTCCCTTCGGGGCTCCGTGGGCGGGCCGGCTAAGGGAGCCCCCTCCCCGCCCCCACGTCTCCAGACCCCCACTCATAATCCCCACAGCCTCAGTCTTTAGATTGCGTGATCCACACAATTATCCAAGAATTAAGCACTGAGAACCACCTTGTTAGTGAAAATATAAAGAGGCGCGTTAACCACTCTATCCGCCTCGTCTACTGCTATCCCGAATCTTCAGGAAAGAGCCTGCGAGGGGCGGGTCTTAACCTGGCAAGGTCTCTCCACTCAGCTGCACACTCCCAATATCTGGGGGAGTGACCCACTGGTTGATTGATTTTGGTGTTGATGTCTGGGCCGCGTCCCAGACCTGTTAGATCCGGATCTCTGAAGAGGGAGTCCGAGCGTCAGAATAGCAGAATGAAAAAAATAAATAAAACTAAACGTTTTTCTCCGCGTGATGCCAGGTGCCCAGCCAGGGCATCGTCTGTTCGACCACGTAGTCAGTTCCAAACGCAGTGGGGTTGAGAAACCTTGCCGTTTCCGTGGGCTTCCCATCACGCGTGGGCATTGCCACCGATCTCTACTGTCCCCAAATGCAGAGATAAATTATTCACAAAGGGAGCGCTCCCGTCCTTCACGGGGACTTGTCTTCTCTAACTTGTTATGATGTATGCCGCTGGCTGTCACCTCCTGAGGACGAGAACTGCCTTTTATCTCCGGACTCCGTGTGCCCGGCAGTGGGGATGAGCTCCGGAAACGTCCAAAGACGAGGCACAGGTGCCTGAATGTCGGCATCGGGGAACTTCTGTTGTCGAAAAAAGCCTGCTGGTGACAGTATCTGCAAATCTCTTCTAGAACTGCCCGCAAGGTCAGTCGATCTGTCCGCGCTGAACCTGACAGAGCTGGTGAACGGGATGCTGAGCAGAGCTTTAAAAGGTGACCTTCGTCGGGGCCCCCGGGTGGCTCTGTGGGTTGAGCATCTGACTCTTGATTTCGGCGCAGGTCATGACCTCACGGTGCGTGATTTCGAGTCCCTCATCAGGCTCCAGGCTGGCAGGTGGATCCTACTTGGGTTTCTCTCTCCCTCTCTCTCTGTCCCTCCCCCACTTGCTCTCTCTCTCTCTCTCTCTCTCTCAAAATAAACAAACATAAAAAAAAAATTTTTTTAAGGATAACCTTTTTTAAAAAGCCCAGTCCAGGCACACGTTGGTCTTGTGCCTACTTCCCTTCTGGAGGGTCTGCAGTCTGGGCAAGACAAGTCACATCTCTGCATGCCGGCTCCTCCCTGCTCAGATGGAAGGCGTGGTGTCCTCCCGGACCCCTGATGAGATTGAAAACAACCACATGAAGTAGGAGGCTGGCCAACAGCTTGAGAGCGAGCTGCACCCCAGACACGGCACCCGGACAGACTTTTCTAATCACACCTGCCCTGCGAGAGAGCCACCAGGGCTTAGGGACAGATCGGAAACACAGCCAAGGGACAGGTCCCTCTGCAAGTTGGGTTTTGCTTATATTCAATTTTGCGCAGTAACTTCCATTTTTGTTCCTTTATTGTATATTTTTGTCATTTATTTTTATTATTTGCTCACCATCCTTTTTTTTTAAATTTTTTAATGTGTATTTTATTTTTGAGAGAGAGAGAGAGAAAGAGAGAGTGTGAGCAGGGGAGGGGCAGAGAGAGAGGGAGACACAGAATCCGAAGCAGGCTCCAGGCTCTGAGCTGTCAGCACAGAGCCTGATGTGAGGCTTGAACCCACAGACTCTGAAATCATGACCTGAGCCCAAGTCGGACGCTCAACCGACTGAGCCACCCAGGCGCCTCTCATCATCTTTTTAATTTCTATCTATTTACTAATTGGTAGTATTCTTATTGTCAGTAAGCATTTGACTTCTTTATCTCACTATCTCTGGCAGATACGAAGAAGTTCTTCTCCCTGCTAAGCATCACCTCCTACAGTTCCGTGGCCTTCCACAAGTTTTCCGTGGCCATTTACAACAGTAAGTGCCCCCCGGCTCTGCTGGGCGGAGGTGATGGTGAGCGACGGGCCGGCAGGGCCAGGTTCTGTCTCAGGATTGCCGTGTGGATCGTGTCTCTTCACAGTTTCTAACCTGAAGGCTGTGGACCCGGCCAGGTTCCCCACCCGGTACTGTTACTGTCTGAACAACCGGACCAATGACTTATCAGGTGGGTGGAGCCACTCCCCCAACCCCCCCAGGCTTGCGGCTTTCCTGATGTCGCTTGTGCCCTTTCAGATGAGTTTGAATTAACTTCCTTTCTCCCCGGAGTGAAATAAGACAGTAATATCTATTATGCTTAAACGTGTGCACACTTCACTGTCACAGAAAGTGCTTTCCTTGGTTTTTATCTTAGAGAAAATAGGTATGACTGAACAAACGGGCAAGAACAAAATGTTCATGCTGCGTTGTTTTAAGAGAAAAAATGGAGAACAACATACCTACGTATCATTAATAAAAATGGTTAGTTGCGTGTATAAACTTTGGAAAACAGCCATAGGCATTGCATAAATGAATGGGTGTGGCCAGATTTGGCCCATGTATGGAAACATTTCCATGATATTTTTTTTCTTTTAAGTTTTCTTTCTTTCTTTATTTTGAGAGAGAGAGAGAGTGTGTAGGGGAGGGGCAGAGAGAGAGGGACAGAGAGAATCCCAAGCAGGCTCTGCACTGTCAGCACAGAGCCTGATGCAGGGCTCGAACCCACAAACTGTGAGATCTTGACCTGAGCCCAAATCAAGAGTCGGGCAGTTAACCGACTGAGCCACCCAGGCGCGCCTCCGTGACATTTTTAATTAGAAAAAGAGAGTTACAAAATAATGCATAGAATACACTGTCATTGGTGAAGAGACACATACCTGGATGCCAGGTAAGCGGTTACCCCATGAAAGAAGCTTGTGTTGCGTGTTTTACAGCAGAAGAGGGTTGGTTAAGGGGGCTTGGATTCATCTGGTCTTTTTTTTTTTCAATGCGAGTATATTCACGTATTACTTTTATAATTGAAATTTAAAACTATTCGGTGCTCCTTCTGTTTAGAGAATCCTGCAAGGTGAAACTGAGAATTACTCTCTCAATGCTCATTCGCCCATCTAGTGATTCTGTACTGGGCGCATGTTGTTAGCCAGACCCTCTTCTAGGTGTGAGGGCCCCCACTGAGCAAAGCAGGTGCACACCCCCTGCTCTCATGAACTTGGGCTCTATAGGAAGGGACAGTCAATGGGTACACCAAAAACACCTGGTATCTTGGCCGATAGCATGACCGTGAGAACAATAAAGCAGGGGACAGGGTGAGGAGGGAAGTGGTAATGGGCTCAGCTGCGGTGTGTAGCGTGTTCAGAAAAGTCCTTGCTAAGGAGGCAGGAAGTGGAGAGACAACCCTGTGGTAACTGGAGACTGAGAGTTCCCGGCAAAAGCCCAGACAGCGGGGTGAGGACTGGAGAGGCCAGCATGGCTGGAGCAGGCAAGCCAGCGCCGACAGTCACGGGAAATGAGCTCAAGGTTGTGGGGGCAAAGCAGGGAGGGGATCTGGGATCGAGTAGAAGTTTATAGTCCACTGCGAGGATTTGGATTCTCACCCTGAATAAGAAGGAAGCCAATGTGGGGGCGCCTGGGTGGCTCAGTTGGGTAGGCGGCTGACTCTTGATTCGGCTCAGGTCATGATCCCACAGTTCGTGAGGTCGAGCCCCACATCCGGCTCTGTGCCGACCGTGTGGAGCCTGCTTGGGATTCTCTCTCTCCCTCTCTCTCTCTCTTTCTCTCTCCCTCTCTCTCTCTCTCTTCCCCTCTGCCTCTCTCCCCCACTCGTGCTCTCCGTCTCTTAAATGAAAAAAATTTTTGAAGAAAATAATGTATTATGAAGTCAAAATGACAGATGGCAGGGACAATATAATCAAAAAAATCAGAGGGGTGCCTGGGTGGCTCAGTTGGTTAAGCAGCTCACTCTTGATTTCGGCTCAGGTCATGATCTCACAGTTCATGGGTTCAAGCCCTGCGCTGGGCTTTGTGCTGACAGCTCAGAGCCTGGAGCCTGCTTTGGATTCTGTGTCTCCCTCCCTCTCTGCCCCTTCCCTGCTTGTGCTCTTTCTCTCTCTCTCAAAAATAAATGAAAACATTCAATTTTTTTTTTTAATCAGAAACACCTGATGTCCCAACATCCATAGGTAATCCCATTACCCAAGGTGGTCTAAACCACCTCTCTAACCTGCCTGCCTAAGCCATCTGTCAGCTACTTATCTAGCCTACCTGTCTACCGCCCCACCTACCCCATCCATCTACCCATCCAACTTTGCATTCTGTATATTATTTAGAAGATAAGCCAGGCTAGTATGACAAATGACCCCAAAACAAGGTGGCTTACAGAGGGTAGAAGGTAATAGCTTTTGTGTGTGGCCATCTGGGTAAATATACCAGGGCTGCTCTGATGGTATGATGGTGTAGGGGGCCCAGGGTCCTTCTAGCTTGTTGCCCTGCCTCCCATGATGCATTGCCCTTGTTCTCATAGTCCAAGATGGTTGGCCCCCGCATCCACATCCCAGCAACAAGGAAGAGGAAGAAAGGAACCGAAGACATGCCCGCCCACTATAGAAACTCACAGTCTGGAAACCTTCCACATGCTTCTTCCCACATTCAGTTGCCCAGAATTTAGCCCTATGGCCACACCCCCCGGCAAGCAGGCTCAAAAATGTCGTTTTTAAGCTACGTTAAACCCGGTTGTGCCCAACTGAAATTTCATGTTCTCTTGCGAAAGGAAGGTGGGAGAATGGATATTGAGAGAAAACCTTCCATATGTACCATGTTTTCTATGTAGCATTGTAATCCGCCTTTAAGCCAATCAGTATGTCTTAAAAACCGTCCTATTCCAATGAATATAAATACGCCACATCCTTCGTACGAATTCATAGCATTGGTTGCAAGAATGTACCATAAGGGACTTAATTTGTCTCTTCTTGATAGAAACTTCGTTTATCCCCCCGTGTTTGTACGATTAACAACGCTGTACCTGTGTACGATCGCTTGAGTACGTGCCCAGTTATGCTGGAGGATATCGTCCTTGACAGGGAAACAATTGTGCAGTGATTCTAATTGCTAAAATGTTCTCTAGACACCTGGCATGAGTTTAGACCCCTACCGATAACGTTTGAGAGCGCGTGTTTTTCCCCCACCCTTGCCGACATGAAGTACTAAGTCACATTCTTAAATCATTACCAGTTGGATAGGCAAAAGGTTGTTTCCCCTATTTTCTGTTTATATATGAAAGTAGTCAGAAATCACTCATCTGGAGGCATGGCTACTAAGTTAGATGATTCAGATTTTCATCAAAACAAAGAATATTGGTGAGGTAATGATAGCTGATTTTCTTCCAAGTCTAATAAGGGGATTGTAAACAGCCATTCTGAAGGGAGAGTTCGCACAGTGTGTTGAGTAAGGGATTGCTTGAGCAGCGGTGGGAAAAGTGGGAAGGGTGGGCGCTTTGGCCCAACATAGACCTCAGTTCAAATTCAAGCTCCACCACATCCTCTGGCACCTTGGGAGAGTTCCATGATCTCTCCGAAACTTGGGCAGCACCTGGATTCCATCCTTGATGTCCTGCCTCTAGACCCACGGTCTTAGCTTCTATGCAATGGTAGTAGCAGATTGCCGTTTACTGCTCTGCCTCTGAGTCTCTCTCTCCCACGAATCTCAGCTTCAGGCGGGCAGAGATGGGGTCTCACACAATCCTTCAGTCCCGAGCAGGTGTCTGACACCCTGAAAACAGTCAAATAAATATTCATGGTATAAATGAATTAATAAAAAAAGACATTTAAGAAGTAGGAAGGAAATGGATGGAAGGAGTCATGAAATGCCACCCTTCCTCACTTTCCATAACATGACCAAGGACAGGCTGATCTAAAGAGACACGGGAAGGAGGCGTTCTTCTGCATGGCCACGTGGCCACATCTGCATCTGTGTACGACCGCCTGTCCCCTCTGGGAGACTGAGCGTGTGACCGTGCATGTGTGGTAAGATCACACGATGGTTCTGGTTCCCTTAGAGGAATGTCCGCCTCCTCTTGGCCTCGTGCGCGGCACATTCCATTGGTTGTCACGTGACATTTTCCCGCTGCTCCTGGTTCCGCATTTTCAGTCCTCTGTGTTCTATATTTTCTTTTTTTTTTAATTTTTTTTAATGTTTATTTTTGAGACAGAAAGATAACAGAGCATGAATGGGGGAGGGGCAGAGAGAGAGGGGGACACAGAATCGGAAGCAGGCTCCAGGCTCTGAGCCATCAGCCCAGAGCCTGACGCGGGGCTCGAACTCACAAACCGTGACCTGAGCTGAAGTCGGACGCTCAACCGACTGAGCCACCCAGGCGCCCCTATATTTTCAAGTCACCTTGCCCCCCACTGAAGCTCATAATCCCATTGAGTAAAGGAAGTGTTTTCCAAAGCATGACAGGAAATTCACCGGAAGATTCCCCCTTACTGTTTGGGGCTCCTAAAATTCATGCCCGTTTTGGAAGCCACATGTGCACTGGATCCTGGAAAACCACAAGCGAATAGTAGAGGAAGTCGCAGTGCTTTGCCTGCACATGTATCGGGAGCTTTCATTGGTCAATGGCACCCACTGTGTCAAGCAATGGCCCTGTTCAAATCCTGCTCAGAGAGAAAGTTCACCAAGATTTGGACCCTGAAATGTGACATTCTCCCAACCTCCTCCCTCAGCATTCTTCACAAATGGGCACAGGAGCAGAAGTCCCCGGTTCTATTTTGTATAGGCTTCCCGTCTCTTTATAACCCATAATTAATGTTTATCTCACTTTTTGAAAATCCAAAATTATGTAAATTCCTGTTGCCTGACTGTGGGGTCACTTCCTGTTGGATAGATTTGGTATACTAAAACAATTTGATGAGATAATAGGGGACCACAAATGAGAACAACCATTATTCAGTAATGCGGCTTTTCCACAGACGTTTGGTGTTAGCATAGAGGGATTCGGAGGGAGAAGGCAGTGGGAGGGGAAATGATGGTGGATCCAGAAGTTTTCTCCTGGAATTGAGACATCTTTATAATTAGTAATATTTCTCTGCATGATCGTTAACATCCCTCAACAAACGGAGCGAAATCAAACTCGTAACATTTACTCTGAAAAGTCCAAACACACTACACTTTTCCGCCCAAGTCTCCGGATCGGAACCGTAAACCTCCTCGATCCTTCTTGCAGATTTCACGGCGCTGCTGGTGGATGTCGTTGGAAATTCTACCAGCTACCTCACAGAGATTTTCAAGTCAACCTCAATCCTCTCAGGTGTGTTCATCTTGAAAACTCTTGAAAAATTGGAGATTCGGCGAATTGGTTTCCATCAAGGGTGTATCAGTCAAAGTTGGTAGACTCCCCACCCCAAGCCCTGGCACAGGCCGGGCTGCCCGGAACCTCTGTGTGCGTTTTATTTAGACAATCAGTGTGGCCCAGTTGCCACCACTAATATTTGAAGACTCCATCTTTCAGTCAGAGCTATTCCTGGTATCGAAGACCTTGGAGGAAGAGTCCGAGGCTCAAAGTTAGGGGAATCCAGGCAGACTCAAGAAAACAGCTTCTACTGGATAGCTACACTCCCATTTCAAAGATGAGAAAATGGGGATTTAGAGAGGTTGCCTGTTTTGCTCAAGGTTAGTTCAGAATGTAGAATTCGATCTATATGCAGCCTAAGCCCATGTCCGGCATACAGCTGAGAAGGATCTGCCTCTTTCACAAGATGGCCTCATGTAACCCCCAGGCAATTCACATTCCCCCAGGGACCCACTGTGCAAAGCACATTTCTAGTCAATTGCCCGCACATGGACTCATCAGAAGGCTGGTGTGCTGCACCATGCAGCAATTACTGTGCTAGAAACAGTGGGGAGCCAGAAAGAGAAATAATAATAGATATCATTAGCCACTAAGGACTCTTCCAGGGCTTTCCACGTTTTCCCTCATTGGATCCTAACTACAACCTTGTGGAATAACTACATGTTTATCCCCACTTTACGGGTAAGGAAACTATTGCATATGAGGTCAAGCGACTTGCCCAAGATTATTCTACAGAAATGGAATTCTAACCCAGGCAATCTGGCTCTCTAAAGCCCATGCTCTTGCTTACTATGCTAATGTATATAATAGCGAGACCCCCCCCCCCATTACCAGCGGTAATTATTATTATTATGACGATTTACCGAGCTTCTCCATCTGCCAGGCACCATACTTGTTACCCAAACTCACACAAAACCTTCCATCTCATGGAGATTGGGGGATTTGGAAAGTCCACAGAAGCGAGTGTGGAATTCAAATATTCACCATTTTAAAGATGGGTAAACTGAGCCCTAGAGAGGTCAAGCAGTTTGCTCATGGCCATAAAGCTCGTAAATAGCAGCGGTGATGTTGTAACACTGGTAGTTGACCCCAGAGGCTGTGTCCTTAGCCATTATATTATAATGCACGCCCCCCCCCCCCAAAAAAAACAGAAAATCAGGGCTGCCTTAAAAGGAAGGAGTTATCCTTATTTTCCTATAACATCCTGAGCTAGGGATTTCCAGCTTAATTTTCATTTCAGCCAAAGACTTAAAAGCTTCGGAACCATTGCTAAGCCTTGTGTACTCGTTTGTCTTCCAGTGAGTCAGACAAATGAATCGGACTGCACCTTCATCTGTATGATGACAGGAAAGTCAGGTGAACCAGCAGCCATTCTTTGACAAGCTCTCTGAGCTGAGACATAAGCCGAACCCTCCAGCAGGTGAACCCAAGATTTGATCCTGTGGGTGTGGTTTTTGTAGGACGGAACCTTTCTGACTTCTGGGAGGTGGCAGAGAAATCTCCTGTTATCAACTACACATTTACCAGCAGCATGCCTGGTGGTCCAGGTGAGTGTGAACCCCCCAGACTCCTACTGTCGTCTGCAGAGCAGGGGCGCAGCCGGCAGACTGAAGACTGAATTCTGCCCTCACGGGTTAGCTATACCGTGCTAAAATCAAAGGTTTTGGCCATTAAAGAAAAGTAATCTCTGGATTCTCTTACAAAAGAAGATCTGGTGACCAAGATACAACGGGAGTTGAGTAGCCGCTGTCCCCATCCCTCCTATTAGAAGGGACACCTTTCTCCTTTTTTCCAGAGCCCTCTCTGCTCCCTGTTACCTTGTTTTTTTGTTTTTTTTTTTTTTCATATTAACTACCTGGCTTTTGTAGGTAATTGAATTTGTGACCTTGTTATAGACATTGTCACCCTATAATACTCAGCTGCTACCCAACTGTCCTCTACGCCTCTCAAAACACCTAGCCATCTGCTGGGCTTTTCCCTGGCACCAGGTGGCCTTTTTAGAACCACCTTTAAGCCTTCTTTTGTCCCTACACTTAACTGTCACTTCTAGCTGAATGAAGTTTCTTGAACCTGGCTGGTCCTCCAAGATTATCGGCTGCATCCGTGATTACCTCAGTTCCAGTCCTTGCCATCTACCTTTGAATTAGAATAGCCTCTGAGCCAGTTTTCCTGGACCCAGCCTCTTATTTCTTTAAAATATCCATTCATTGGGGTGCCTGGGTGGCTCAGTTGGTTGAGTGTCCGACTTCAGCTCAGGTCATGATCTTGTGGTCTGTGAGTTCGAGCCCCGCGTCGACTCTGTGCTGACAGCTCAGAGCCTGGAGCCTGCTTCGGATTCTGTGTCTTCCTCTCTCTCTGCCCCTCCCCTGCTCATGCTCTGTCTCTGTCTCTGAAATAAATAAACATAAAAAAAATTAAAATACCCATTTACTGCCATAAGAGTGATAGTCTTGAAATACGATTAGGTTTTGTCTCCTCACTGCTCAGAACTAAGTCAAGATCAGAGGGTCCAAAGTGCTTAGCTTGGAGTATACATTTTTCTGGAATTATATTCAGCCTCATCTGCTCTCTTCCTTTGAATCTTCTGTTCAAATGACATTGAAATTCCTGCCTCTTCTTGCGGATGGCATCTACCTCCCATGCCTCTGCTGCCTTGCTCAGCCTGGAACTCTTTCCCCACTTTTCCATATTTCAGCACCCAATTTATCTGTCAATCCCCAGCTCAGCTGCTGCCTCCCCCTTCCTAAAAATCTCCCAATCAAAATTTGTCTTCTATCTCTATGACTCTGCACCATGGCGCTTGTACGTCATTTGGACTCTGTGTTACTCCAGGTTGGATCACAGGTGACTTTCCATGTGTGTCTGCTCCCTGAGTGGTCATTGATGGCAGACACTGAATCTTTTTCAGCCCCACAATCTTCGTCCCCTCTCCCTTCCCCCTGGCATGTATCATGTACATAGTAGGTTCTTCATCAGGGTTTCTCGGCATGAAATGAAATTTACAGTAAATCTCCAGTTCCACTGGAGTTGGCTGCCGTGATTTGCATCTTGTAGCTGCATTTATTTATCTTAGTTATGCTGAGGAAGGAAGCTCGTCTCTTGTGGAACGAGGCTGCTTGATAAGGGGATAAAATGGGCATTTGGTGGGTTCCCTTCTCCTACTTGATTCTGAGGACAGATCTGAGGATTGAGTGAATGTCACTTCTTTAGAGTCCTTCCATGACCTTCCCACCCCAGTCTCAACTGTGTGTCTTCTTTGTGCTCCTTTATAAAGTACAAATGCTTGGGAAGAGAGAACATATGTACAAGTGGACTCATATTTACAAGGTTGATGTGCCCGATAGCCAGTCAGTCACCTGGCTGAGTGACGGTTTGATTGGGAGGCACTTATCCATGAGTCTGATTCATCTGGAAACAAGGACAGGGCCTCTGGTGCATGTGGGTATTACCGAGCCCAGAAGTAAGGCAGGAGAGAAGAAATAAGGCTGCAGGGCCACATCTTAACCATTGCACAGGATGTTCCGTACACAATGACCCGCCAAAGGGGCAAGCAGGGGCTGAAATCTCACCAGTGAGCAGGTCGGCCTTCGTCCACCCAGAAGGGACCCGATGGGCCAGTGGGGGCCTGTCATCCTAACGTGCCGTCCCCACCACTCAAGTCTTCCCCAGGAGAGAGAAGGTAAAATTAACACTCGAGCCCTGTCCTCCATTTCTCCACGGAGCACCCAAGGAGGCCGGGTAGATTTCCCCCTGAATTGAGCCTTCCTGCCGTCTCTGTGAGAGCTTGTCTTTCAAGAAGCTTCCGCCTGGCACCATCTGATTCTGTTCACAGTGCTTCCTCACACAGTGTTTTTGGAAATTGATATTTTAGCTTACTCTGCCATTCAAAAAGAAACCCTCCTCTTTGGTGATATAGGGTACTATTCTAAGTAAGGTTCGAAACTCAGCATTCAGTACATTTGTTGTCCAATGACCTTTCAGGGGCTTGATGGTTCTGTGTCCAAAGTGTCAACCATATGAAAGCTGCCCTTGAAAATCAATCTCCCTTCACATACAGCTACCAAGGGCTCGTCTGTGACTTCATTGCCCACACCCACAAGCCAGCAAACACTACCAAGGACAAGCCCCCCGCATGGAGCCCAGAGCACCGGAGTGTCATCTCTGAGAACTGTTGCCTGGACAGAGACAACTCCTCTTGCAAAGGGAGAGCAGACCCAGAACCCAGGAAGCCTTCCTGAGCTTCACTCCAGGACCGCGGCCACGCGGGGCAGCGCCTCCCCAACCCCAGCCTTGGGTAAGAAGCCTTCTCTCCCTTTCCCCTCCTGTCCTGTTTCTCCCTCCTAGTCCCCCTAGGCTCACGTAAATAAAAAAGTCCTTCCTTTCTCCCTTCTCCAGAGACCTCTTTCTTTTTCAACATCCCTTAAATAAGAGAGCGACATGAGCCAGTATGGATTCCATACAGACAAGCCAAAGCGGCAAATATCATTGGCATAATGTCCTGCTAACCCTCACGTGTATGGCTTTTATTCTGAAATAGTTTACGACTCACAAGACGTTGCAAAAATAGTACAGAAGTCTCCCTGATCCCTCTCACCCAGCATCCCCCAATAAGCATATCAGTAAGAATATCTGACATAAGTGAAGCACATTGAAGGATAAGGTATTTTTATTTTGGCAAAGCACTTAGCAATATCTCTCCTGAAATGAGCACTAAATGGTAGACTTTTATGGCAGTGTTAGGCTGATTTAAAACTGGCTGGGTAATGATGCCAAGAATATGTTAACGACACGATGCCAGCATGGAAATCTGCCACGGACGGCGTGCCAGGGGGTTCCTCCTTCCCCACCACCTTTGTGGACACCATCACTGGTGTCGCTGAAGATGAAAAGCCGTGCTCGTGCTATTTGGAAGTAAGATACAACTGAGATAACTCTTTTGTTAAAAGCCAATAGTGCCTCAGTGAGTTCCGACAAGGGACCGGAGTCATAGGATTCATTCATTCATTCATTCACCCACCCACTCATCAAGACGTGCATTTACTACCAGACTCCAGACTGGCTGTTGAAAACGCAGCTCTATCAATCTTTCATTTCGTACTTGAGCTCGCAGACCAGGGAGGGAGACACAGGCATGTGAACTGAGAGTTACATCTAGCCTACAAAGAGCTATTGTCCTGGAGAGCCCAGTGAAGGGGCTTCTGGGAGGAGGTGAGACCTGATGGGAGTCAGGCAAGCAGGAAAACAAGAATGAGGAAAAGCAATCAACTTCACCGACCAGAAAGTCGTTAGTACCATAGCCAGTGTCTTGACAATTACCCATAATTAGAAAGTTTCCTAGAATAATATTTTTTAAAAATGATGTGATGGCGAGTGGCAAGAAAACTCGTAAAATACTTAGCTACAAGCCTAGCAGGAAAAGTGCTGGGTTTTATACAAGAAAAAACTATAAAACTTTAATGGGAGAAATATATGCATATTTAAATAAATGATGTGATATCACTTCTCGGCCTTTTGGCTAAGATCGAGTGAAATAAAGGAAGTGATATACCATGTTCTGGATGAGAAATCTAAATATTTTTTTAAAAATTTGTAATTTTTTAAAGGTGCATTTATTTTTGAGAGAGAGAGAGAGAGACGGGGAGAGGGAGAGAGGCAGAGTGTGGGCGGGGGAAGGGCAGAGAGAGAGGGAGACAGAATCCAAAGCGGGCTCCAGGCTCTGAGCTGTCAGCACAGAGCCCAACGTGGGGCTCAAACTCACGAACCGTGAGATCATGACCTGAGCCGAAGTTGGATGTTTAACCCACTGAGCCACCAGGCGCCCCAAGAAATCTGAATATTTTCAAGATGGCAATTGTTCCCAACTTAACTTACAGAGTTGAAGTTTTCCAAGGGGGTGACTTTTTTGTTTTGTTTTGTTTTTTAAGTTTATTTATTTTGAGAGAGAGAGAGAGAGGGAGAGAGAGAGAGAGAGAGCAGGGGAGGGGCAGAGAAAGAGGGAGAGACAGAGATTCCCAAGCAGGCTCCATGCTGTCAGCAGGGAGCCAGATGCAAGGCTCGAACCCATGAACCGTGAGATCATGACCTGAGCCAAAACCACGTGTCGGCTGCTTAACCAACTGAGCCACCCAGGCGCACCCAACGGGTTATTTTTAAAAACTTGAAAAAAAGTTATTTTAATTCCTATCATGGAAATGAGCAAGAGAGAACCCCCAGCAATTGTTTCAAAGGCCACCAAGAGAAGATTGGTCTTCCTCAAATGCCGTGATATTGCATTGTTATCAGTGGCATTACCATCATCTCCATTTTGATGATAACACCAAAAAACAACGTGAAGTCACTTGTCCCAAATTTCACAACATGGGGGAGGCAGGAACAGAATTTCCCCTGCAGGTCTCCTTACCTCAAACCCCTTAACCTTTCCTCTAGATCATGAGATGAGAAATGCGCTCTTAACTTTGAGGGAACCCACTGTCCCCTGAACACACACTTCAGCTGATTGTTCGGACGTCCAAGGGATTTGCAGGTTTCTTTCTCGTTTTTTTAAAGATTTTTTTATGTTTATTTTTGAGACAGAGTATGAGCAGGGGAAGGGCAGAGAGGGAGACACAGAATCTGAAGCAGGCTCCAGGCTCTGAGCTGTCAGCACAGAGCCCAACACAGGGCTCGAACCCACGAACTACAACATCATGACGTGAGGTGAAGTCAGACGCTCAACCGACTGAGCCACCCAGGTCCCCCAAGATTTTATTTTTAAGCAATCTCTACATCCAATGTGGGGCTCGAACTTACAACCCCGAGATCAAGAGTCACATGCTCTACTGACTGAGCCAGCCAGGTGCCCCTGGACGTGTCTTTCTTGTTGGTAATTAGGAAAATAAAGTTTACCGTGTTCCATTTATTCCAGGTCAGGGTAGGGCGTAAGTCCCTGGGTCATCTGTATTATGCATGCACATTACATTTGGTCACATTTCAGCGTTTTGGTAATTTTATACCTGAATCAAAATGGTCAAGAATTAAAAGTCTTCGGTTACTGCCCCATGTGCAGCTACCAGGAGGGTGGCCCGGACTCCATGGGTGACAACCAGCAGTCAGGCGTGGACTTCCAACCTACCTGTGCCCTGGGCTCAGACCATGGGTGAGAAAGCACCCGGAGGGCCTCCCTGGGAAACATCGTCCTCCACACCCACATCTCCTGCAGAGGCCATGACCACGTGGAGCCTTTCTGGGCCACCTGCTGGGGCAGCATCCACACAGGGCAGCTCATCCCAGGCCAGCCCAGCCTCAGGTAAGAGGGGATGTTCACTGAGGTTAGCATTGTCCGTTTTTAAAACATTTTCTAAATTTTTATTTGTTTTATATTTTCTTATGTTTATTTTTGAGAGAGAGAGAGTATGAGAGGGGGAGGGACAGAGACAGAGGGAGACACAGAATCGGAAGCAGGCTCCAGGCCCCGAGCTGTCAGCACAGAGCCCGATGCGGGGCGCGAACTCGTGAACGGTGAGATCACGGCCTGAGCCGAAGTCGGACGCTCCACCGACTGAGCCACCCAGGCGCCCCACATTTTCTAAATTTTTAAAATGTAATGCACACACAGAAAAGTAATAAACCGTAAGTTAGCACCATAATTAATAATCGTAAGGTGAACCCTCTCTTCCTTCTCTTTACCCCAACCCTTTTCTTCCCATCTTGGATGAGTGAGCGAATGAATGAATGAATGAAAACTCCTTCTTCGCAGGAATCTCCCACATCCTCTCTCTTTTATGTGCCCACATTCCAATGTCTTCTTTTCCCTGGGTTCCACTGTCCACGAAACATGTGACCAGGAAAAGCCAACATTGTTCACTCCAGAGAATGTGACTGCCTTTTTGGTGGAGTATTATTAGGTATTAATGTTATTACATTAATTACATATACAAGCTGTATATGCAATGTAACGTAGCATGTTCATTAATTATGTACACAAATATAATTGTATATACATTAATACGTAATCATTTTTACTATCAGGAAAGCCTGAGTTCTAACAAAAGCAAGAGAAAAATTGTCAAATGTGATCCCAACTCTATATTTCTACGTGTATTTGTTTTTATGGGTGGGTAATAAATATACACAGAAAATAGAACATAGAACAAAATAAGACTGAAAAAACTTCACCACATATTAACCTTGACTATAACCGGGAAGTAGCTATGATTTTAATTTTTTTCACTCCACTGACATGAATTTCTATATTTTCTACTCCTCTAACCAAATACATAAGTTTTATTGTATTTATTTTTGAAATCACATCCTCTGGAACCTGCAGCCCAAGGCCCTCCATCCACGCTCACCAGAGTCCCTACGTCGTAACACTCATCGTTGGTGTTTAGTGTCCATTAACAGGCCCTTCCTCCCTCTGGGCCACACTCTCCTCAAGGGCCTGAGTCTTTAATCTCCAGTTCTCAGGAGACACAGCAGGCACTCAGGAAAAGTGTGTCGAACTACCTGCATTTCGTAAGAAAGGGCCTAAGTGCCAAGTCTCGGCTTGAGGCTCGAAATCACAATTGCGCAAACAGACGCGGAAACGCAATTTTGATAGCTGTAATCGGAGTAGCGCCTCACATGATTGCACAGGAAAACTAAAAGCTAACGCCTTTGGTTTGGGCTAGCTGGATGCCAGCATCCAGCACGGCCCGAGGCCATGCGCTCTGGTCTTTCAGACACAGCCGGGCTGGGACCCTGATTCCACCGTTGCTGTCTGTCCTTAGGCGGCTCTCTTGATCTCTCTGAGGCCTGGGTTTTTCATCTTCAAAACGGGGGAGGCGATACCTGCTTTCAGAGTGGCTGTGAGGATTGGACCGGGTGGCCCGGGTGAGGTGTTGATCTCAGCACACAGCACCCTGGCACCACCCAGTCAATGGCCGCTCCTACTAACTGGTCCCACGGCACCCACAGCGCAGCATGGCCACAGCCCCCGGAGACGCACTTCCCCAAGGGCAGTGGCAAGCAGGACACTGCCAGAGCGGAGCATGCCTCTGCTCTCGCCCTGGGTCCCTTTCGTCTCTGATCACCTGCGAGTCTGCGGTCCTTTCGTTCAACTGTAACTAGCGATCAGACTAGTGAAACTCTGTGTTGGGGTTATCCCGAGAGCCGCTCGGTTTCTAGAACCGCACAGAAACACGCCCCGGTAGCAAGCGTCAGTTGATGCCTTCCGGGTTCAGGGGCTTAGCTGATGAGTAGGAGCCCCGTAATTGAAGAGGAATCCAAAAAAGCTGTTGGCCCGCTTGGAGAAAATGGCAAGACTGCCCATGGACCCGATCTGCTCGCTAACCACTGTACTTCTTGGGTCTCAGAGAAGACGTCACCCGTCCCCAGCCCCCCATTCGCTGCTCAGGTGTGGGTCAGCCTCACCCCTGACCAATCTCCCCCTCCCTCACCCCCTGCCAGGAGGCTGTGTTATCAGGTTGGCCGGGGGCCAGGATCTTGACCGCAAGGATCATGCCCCGAGGTGGCCCTTCACCAGGACTTTATGAGCATGATCAAGAGAACTGTTGAGATGAGCCCATGCTTGAGGGTGAAGATGTGCTGAGCGTGCATTCTGTCTCTTTCTGCCCCCTCCTTCTCTCTCTGTCTCTCTCAAAATAAATAAACTTTTGAAAAATTCCAAAAACAAAAACCACAAGCTTACACCTCTCTCATTTCCTCCCAGGAACCTTCACCCCTGGCACACAGACCCCGAATCCAACCAAGGCACCAGCCCCTAGATACCCACAAACAGGTAAGACCGTGCATCTGGGAAGAGAAACCCAACACCGTGTGGCTTTGGGGCAGGGGCACAAGAGGACAGGATCGCCTACAGGCTGACTGACCTGGTCACTGTACTTTACTGGTTCTCCCGGGAAAAGGGGCAGGAGAACTGGTTTATAAGTCTTGCTGTGTTATGAAATGGTCCTGTGCTTTGCGTAAAGCACTCCCTCGTTCTAGGCCACAGTTTCCCTAGAGAACTTTCAAGAACTTTTCGTCCTGAAGGTGCTATGATTCTTCGGTTGTGTGTATAACCCAAGGCCAGTTCACGCTGACTTTGGTGAGGCCATTCTCGCCCCCCTGCAGGTGACGCCCCGTTGGCCTGGCCATTTGCCCCTGGAGAGGAACCAGCCCTGGCCCCGGGACCCCACCAGGTTTCTAGTACGTACCAGCAGTCCGCCGCTCTGTGGCTTTTGTTTGTTTGCAACGAGGTTGTGTCGTGCCACAAAAAGAGGTCTGTTTGATAAATGTAGGTTCGGACCGCTGGGATTCAATCCTAGCTTTGCCATTTACTGCAGAGGGGGTCTCCTGCGCTTAGCTTCAGGAATTCAGCTCCCTCGACTGTGAAGTAAGAATAATAACAATCATTGCAGGCACTAAAACTGTCTTTATCCCTCCCGGGTTTTGGATTGAGTAAGATAATGTGTGTGGAAGAGATTTGGAACGACAGAGTTCCGCATAACTTCATCCAATCAACTTGTATCGAGTGAACGCCTATTGAGCTAGGGGCTGTGCGCTTAGCCAAACAGAGGCTGTTCCTTTAATGAGCCTGATGTCCACGGGGGCAGCAGAAGGGGTAAGGGGTAAAGGATGACTCCAAAACTCAACCTCCATTCCCCAGGTGCAATTTACTTGTGTTCCATTTTATTTTGTTATTATTTTTTATGGTTTTTTTATTTTTATTTTTGAGAGAGAGAGAGAGAGACAGAACGTGAGTCGGGGAGGGGCAGAGAGAGAGGGAGACACAGAATCCGAAGCAGGCTCCAGGCTCCGAGCCGTCAGCACAGAGCCCGACGCGGGGCTCGAACCCACGAACCGTGAGATCATGACCTGAGCCGAATTCAGACGCTCAACCGACTGAGCCATCCAGGTGCCCTGCTTTTTGTTCCATTTTAAAGGACACTCTGCCTTCCCCACCTCTGACACCTCGTTTTTATGGAACTCTCGAAGAGGCTTATGTCCAGGGCTTAATGGCTGGGTTTTCGAGATCCCTCACAGAGGCCCGGGGCTTCGGTGTCTGGGGATGCGTTGCATCTTTCCACTTTGGGATGCCTCACTCCCTTCCTTTCTGTTCTGTACGACAGAAATTGATACAAAGTGAGTCCTTCAAAGCGGCTTTGAATCCTCAGGCCCCTCCTACTCCTGGATGCCTTTCTATACTAGTTTTCTGAATGTTCCTGGACTCTCCAGTCATATGTCAGTGGAGCGTTATTAAATTCCCGGGGACGACACAGCCTCTTTTTTTCATACAGCAGAGATCTGCCTCCAACCCCCGCCCAACCTGCGGTGAATGGGCCTTTCAGACACAAAGCCATGATTATACTGCCGGCCCAAATTATAGCCATTTTCCCCCAGAGGTTCTAAAGAAACACATTATTGGAACAGATAAGGGCAGTTGTCAGCCTGAGTTTCAGAAAACAAGTTAACTGTATTTAAAACTATCTGTATGTATATCTTTTTCTGTATCTATATCTACTTATATAGCTCTGTATATCATCCATCTATCTATCTCTGTGTTTCTATCCTTCTATTCAACCATCCATCTGATAAGCAATATAAGTATAAAATAAAGGGGTTTGACCACTTCCAATAAATGATTGTTTCCATTCACACACACACACACACACACACACACACAAATCATGCCGCAGAGTCTTTTGAGATTTACTCATTCATCCATTCAATGACTGTTTACTGAGCTCCTACTGTTTCCCAGGCACCGTGCTAAGCCTGTTTTTACTTTTTCGTTTTGCAATAATTCCGCAAGGTAGGTAGCGTTATCTTCATGAGGCAATTTCGGTGATCACTACAGATAAAACGTGACTCTATTTTGAGCCTAGATTTGTCGAATTCCAAAGCCTGTGCTCATCTCAACCTTCTAGGTTATCTCTCCCAAGATGCTCCATTTGTACAAAATAATCACAGTTTGAGGGGGAGATTGAGAAGTTTCTTTAGAGAAAAAGCGGTAAATGCTGTGTGCATGCAGAGAAGGAGAGATTAGCTCCATTTGGAGGAATTGTTGAAGAAGTTTCCACTGATTGAGAAAGAGGCATCTGGGGCGCCTGGGTGGTTCAGTCGGTTAAGCATCTGGACTCTTGATCTCGGCTCAGGTCATGGTCTCACGGTTCGTGAGTTCAGGCACCATATGGGGCTACATATGTTAAGTATGGAGCCTGCTCGGGATTCTCTCTCTGTCTCTTTCTCTCTCTCTCTCAGAATAAATAAACATAAAAAATTTAAAAAAGAAAGAGGCATCTGCACAGGGCTGCCTCTAAATATGCATTCTACGCAGAGGCACAGCTTATGCAAAGGCACTGGGGCAGGAAAGGACGATGTTTCCCAGGGGCTGAGAAATTCCCTGTGGCTGGAGTTCTGATGCTACAAGAAAGAATGATGAGGAGTGAGGGTGCAGAGGCTGGCAAGGGGGAGGTCCCCAGGGCCATGGAAGGAGCGTGGACCTCTCCTCGGACAAGTGGAAGGGACGTGGTCAGATTTGTGGTGCAGAAAGTTTTCTCTGGCTGCAGAGTGGAGACTAAAGAGGGGAGGGGAGGAGCAGGGATACTGGTGAGGAGACTTGTACTAACCACAGCCACAGATGATGGGGGCTGGAGCTAGGAGCTGGTTGTGTGCATAAGGAGACTCGAGTGGTACTCAAGAGACAGAATCAAGAAGATGTAATGATGGTAGAGTGATCACCAGGAGGTCACCAAACGTTATTCCCAAGTTTGAATGACTGAGCGGCGAAGTGCCATTTCCTGAGATGAAGAAGCCCGGGAGATGCTGGGAAGGGGAGAGGGGATGTGGATGCTGAGCCTCAGGAACGTTAAGGATGTTCAGACCGTAAAGTGTGGTGGTTACAAGCATAGGCTCCAGACTCAGGTCTTGCCAAGGTCACTATCTGCTGTAGAACTGATCAAACTGCAGAATCACTCAGACCCTCAGTGTCCTCTCCTATAAAATAGTACTTCTGATACCCACACGACATGCTTTCATGAGGATTAAATGAAATAATGTAGGTACAGAACTTAGGAAAGTACCCGATGTATATCACGTGCTCAGTAAGTTAAAGCAAAAAGTCATAGCATCTTTACAAAACTTGACAAATGCCCTGGAGGGTTCACTGTTCTAATTGACTCAGGATAAAATTCAAAATACATTTCCTTCCTACATTTTTAATGAAATCGTTCTCGAACACTATAAGCCCTCTCTCCACTTTAATAAATACACAACTGATAGATGAATGGATAAAGAAGATGCTGTATGCATATACAATAGAATAGCACTCAGCCATAAAAAGAATGAAATCTCGCCCTTTGCAACAACACGGATGGAGCCAGAGAGTATAATGCGAAATGAAATTAAGTCAAAGAAAGACAAATACCATACGATTTCACTCATATATGGAATTTAAGAATCAAAACAAACAAAGGGAAAAAAAACCAGAAAGAGAGAGAGAGAGGGAGAGAGAAACCAAGAAACAGACTCTTAACTCTAGAGAACAAACAGATGATTCCCAGAGGGGAAGTCGGGGGGCGGGGGATGGGATACATAGGTGATGGGGATTAAGAGTACACTTATCTTCTTTTTTAGCATTTATTTATTTTTGAGAGAGAGAGACAGACAGAGTGTGAGGGGGAGAGGGACAGAGAGAGAAACGGAGACACAGACTCCAAAGCAGGCTCCAGTCTCTGAGCTGTGAGCACAGAGCCCGTTGCGGGGCTCGAACTCACAAACCGTGAGATCATGACCTGAGCTGAAGTTGGACGCCCAACCGACCGAGCCACCCAGGTGCCCCAAGAGTACACTTATCTTGATGAACACAGAATAATATATGGAATTGTTGAATTACTATATTGTGTGCCTGCAACTAATATAACACTGTTAACTACACTGGAATTAAAAATAAAAATAAATAAATATATATATGTATATATATTTATAAAACTGCTAAATTTTAATTTTCAAAAAGGTAAAAACATGACTCACAAAAATAAGAAATGAACACATGTCAGAAATATTATTCAACCATTAATTAACGAATTAAGATTTGTTCAATAGAGTTTGAGGAACAGGGATCTTTATAATCAATCCTAGGAATTTGGAAGTAAATTTGCTAACTGATATCCTACAGCAATAAATTCTTTTTTTTTTTTTTTTTTTTTTTACTGGACAAAAATCAATTGCACCTTGACCACATAAAATCCATTTACATTGCTATCAGTTAACCTCTTCAGAGTGGTAAAAACCTACTCGATAAATCAGTCAAAGGCACACAGTCTTATATAACCAGATAATCCCCACAGAGTCTGCTGGACAATACCCAGAACTTATTTCCAGGTTCTAGATCCTTTTTCTTGATAGCAGCTAGTGACTCTTTGTTGGAAGATTATTATCAATATCCTAGTATAATCTTGGAATCACTAGAAGGTGAGCTCTGTAAGAGGAAGCCTCTTTTCCTTTCTTATTTAGTGTTGTATGTCTTGTGTCTATTCTGCCCAACATGCAGGGAATGTTCAATACATTTTTAGTAAATCAATAATCGCCACCATCTATTGTTTATTCCACGCCAGGAACTTTGCAACATGCTTCGTACAAATCTTTTTCTCATTTAATCCTCCCGGTTATCATCTGGTAACGTATACCCATGCACGTGTACACAGTCATGCCCACATACCCATCCCAAACACATATACCCATGCCTGCACACGCTCACGCGCACACACACACACACACACCCCATACCCACTGCTCCATCAAATTATTCTCCACTTCCCTGTGAAGTTCCCAGCAAACCATCCCCTTGCCTGATATGAGTCACCATATCCTCTACCCCTCACGCTGGAAATGTCTCCACCTGATCCATTGCTGTTTAATGCTTTAGATCCTTTTTTTTTCCCATTATGTTTCTTTATCTTTGAGAGGCAGAGAAAGAGCACGAGCGGGAGAGGGTCAGAGTGAGAGGGAGACACAGAATCCGAAGCAGGCTCCAGGCTGAGCTGTCAGCCCAGAGCCCGACGCAGGGCTCGAACTCACGGAGTGTGAGATCATGACCTGTGCCGAAGTCGGAAGCTCGACCGACTGAGCCACCCAGGCGCCCCTAGATCCTTTTTCAATATTTGCTCTCAGTGAAACCTTTCCCACCTGTCTCGTGCATTCTCACGGCGGCTCTTCCGGGCACTGAGGAAGCAAGACTGTCTCACCTGTCCCTCTCAGAGCCACCTGAGATCCGGGGAGACTCTACTTACTAAAGCACAGAGAGAAGATGCTTTTGCTCAAACCTTGTTGATTTCAGCGGTCTGGGGTTGCATCTTCTAGGGTGTCCTCAGCTGCTGGTAGAAGAGGGGGCCGTCACAGCCTCTCCCCTCCCCCTGGCCATCCGGAAGCTCAACCCTTGCCTGATGGAGCTGTGCCGCTTTTTCCAGCAATGCCTCTGCATGAGCCAGAAGAGACACCCCAGGATGGAGGCCATGAGGTAACCTGGGCCAGTTGCCACCTTCCAGAGTCAGTATGTAGAGGCTGCTTATGCCGTGTGGATGCTCTGCCGGCCACCAGGTGACCCGGCAGAGAGAGGTGACAGGGGTACGTCAAGGAATCGACTCTCCACTGAGTCTCCTACTAGACCATCACTTCCTTGCGAGCCAGCATGGAACCTCATTCATTTCTGGGTCCCCAGGACCACGAGTGCAGCCGAGTTGAGTCGAGTCGAGCTGAGCCGAGCTCCATCACACCTGGTGCAATGATCTCACAGGACTTCGTGGGGTCCTGGCGTCCCCGGGGGCCTCAGCCTGGTGAGATCTGCCAGAAGAGAATAGTCAGAGGGTATGCCCATCTACATTCCAGATCTTTCTAAATCCCTGACACTCATTTGCTGGCCAAACGTGAAGACTGTAAAAAGAAATTTAGAAGGCAGACACGGTTTCATATTAGAAGTTCTGGGCGTGGGCAGTTTCCCGCCCTTGAGAGTGCAGACGTTCTACCCTTTCTTCTGGAGTTTCTTATTGGTTGTAAATCCAGAACCAAACAAACGTGGCTGAATACTTCTGCTCCGGTGGCCCGGGGCCAATCTCTCTGGTCTTTAATGTCACTTTCAGAGTCCACTCATGACCCTTCAGCTTTTCAAATCCCCATCACCCACTGGCTCTGAACCCTGTGCAGGTTGGTTTGCAGCCTCTTTTCATTGTGTCCTTGTCTTGAATCCCTCAATCAGTGTGGATGTTTCCTCCACCCAGAGAGGGAGGTGAGCAAGGTCCATAGACCCAAGGGTGTTAGCAAGCAACATGGAGGCATTGCAGCCATGCTTTCTTACAGGATCAGACCACGGCTAGAACTTTTTTCTACCAGCTTTTCAAATCAACAACACGAGTTGAGTCTCTAGTAATTATCTCTTAGGCTGATCCACAGGAATTGAGAGATGAATCAGAAACAGACCCAGAGGGGCACTGGGCGGCTCAGTTGGTTAAGCGTCCAACTTTGGCTCAGGTCATGGTCTTGTGGTTCATGAGTTTGAGTCCCATATCAAACCCCACATCAGGCTCCATGCTGACAGCTTGGAGCCTGCTTGGGACTCTCTCTCTCCCTCTCCCTCTCTCTCAAAATAAATAAACAAGAAAAAGAAATAGACCCAGAAACTGAGGGGCTCATAGATGAGAGAAAGCAATGGTCATAAACACAAATCAAAATATAACATAGTAGGGATGCCTGGTTGGCTGAGTCAGTCAAGCATCCGACTTTGGCTCAGGTCATGATCTCACAGTCGGTGAGTTCGAGCCCCACGTCGGGCTCTGTGCTGACAGCTCAGAGCCTGGAACCTGCTTCAGATTCTGGGTCTCCCTCTCTCTCTGTTCCTCCCTCACTCGCACTCTGTCTCTCTCTCTCTCAAAAAATAAAAACAAACATTTAAAAATATATATATAACACAGTAAGGGACAGAACCAAGTTACACATGAGGCAGAACCTATTCATCGTATCCCCTTGGAGAAAAATCACATTAAAAAACTATCTATATAGCAAACACTGGGTGCAAGGATAAATGAGGAAGGCAGAAGTTTCCAGAGAGGAGTTTTAAGTTGAAACTTAGAGAAATGAAGCATCTATGAACCTGAGCTTATCCTTTCCTTTCCCTGTATTTTAACTTAATAGTAAATTGTTCTATAATCTCCTCCTAAACCCTGAGTACAGGCTACGAATGACAGAGTGGGAGGCTGGCTTTACTCAGTGTGTTTGTTGAATCCCACAGCCCCTGTGATCAAAAAATCATGCTCGAGTGGGGAAGTCGGCCATGCAAAGAGAAATTGCAAAACTATGAGAAGCGCCATAGCAGATCCCCAGTATGCGCTGTGGGCCCCAGGGTAACTAAGGACTAGAGCTGGATGGAGGGATCAACAGAAGCTTCTGGGGCAGGAAATGGGAGGGGACGCTCCAGGCAAAGAGCAGGTGCAAAGATAGCACGCGGCAGCCTGGAACATTGTAGGTCCACCGAGATATGCAATGTGGCCGCAGCAAGGATGACCGGCCACTGTCCCCGGCATAGGTCCCTTTCCAGAAGGACTTTGCTCTCTCAGGCTCCTGGTAAGCTCTTGCAAACAAGTTTTCACTCTTCCCATAGCTTCAGCTACTGCTCTGAGCTGTGCATTTCTGCCTTCATTCACAACACACTGAACCCAATCCCCAGGGTAGTTTGATGTTCTCTCTGTCCTGGAAGCTTTCTTTTTTATGTTTGTTTATTTTTGAGAGGTGGGGGGAGGGGCAGAGAGAGAGGGAGACCCAGAATCCGAAGCAGGCTCCGGGTTCTGAGTTGTCAGCACAGAGCCGGACGCGGGGCTCGAACTCACGGAGCACGAGCTCATGACCTGAGCCGAAGTCAGACGCTTAACCAACTGAGCCACCCAGGTGCCCCTGTTTTGGAAGCTTTCTAAGCAACTTGCGGCTGTTAGAAGAAAATCTGGCCACACCTGCACACTGTCAAGCTAACTGGGGGTAGGGGGGTGGGGAGGGATTAGGGCCACAGAGCCAGGCCCTCAAAGCTAGTAGGTAGCTTCGTGTGCCGTATGGAGGGGCAGGGTTAAAACCAAACAGACCTGGGTTTAAATTTAGGCATAAACATAATTTTAATAAATGCATATTCCTTTAATTTTCAATGATATAACCATTCCTCTACTATAGCTTTTTTTTTTTTTTTTTTTTTGCTATTATACGTAGTGATAATTTATAATTTTGTATATAAAGCTTTTTCTCAACTGGCCATTTCTTGGAGTAAGTTGTTAAAATAGTTGAATCTATTCACATTTAGCAAACGTATACAGCACACGGTGCCGGGCACTATTCCAAAAACTTCGCAAGTATTGATTCATTTAATCCTCATAATCAAGTAAAGTAGATACTATCAGAATTATTCTCATCTTAGAAAGGAAGAAACTGAGGCATGTTGATTTAAGTCACCTCAGTTTACACAGTTGGTAAGTGGAGAAGCCAGGATTTAAATCCAGATATTTGGACCCCAAGGTCAGTATTTTTAAAGGGACCTTACATTCAAAAGAATTAATATTCTTAAAGCTTTTGGTACCTATTGCCAAACTGCTTTCCAACCGAGAATGGAGTCCAATTTCCCCAGCACTGATGCGATCGTTTAAATTTTTTAATTTATGCATCAGAAATGGTATCTGATTGTTTTAAAACTGTTGTTTGATTACTAATAAGTTTGAAGGCGTTTGGAGGGTTTTCCCACTTCTATGCGTTACGAGTTCTTACTCTTTCGTTTTTCACTCTTGTTTCTCTTTCTCTAGACTCATCATGATGTTTTATTCTTCTTATCTCTTGACATTCGGTGGTTTGCGTGAGCTTTTTACATAATAAATTCAATATATGGTTAAAAAAAATTTTAGGCGCTGCCACTTAGAAGCTATGGAGGCTAGTCATTTAGCCTCTCTGAGCCTCAGTGCATCCTTCCGCAAAGTGGGGATAGCCCCGTTAGAATCGCGCTGTGCTCTGGTACCAAGCGGATCACCGGGGGACAAACCCAGCGCTGTCTCTTGAGAGCAGCGCGTCCTCGGGCACATCAGTTCATCCGGTGCCCTAGTTCCCTCCCTGTCTCGGCCTCCTGTAAATTGAGGGTGACAGAGCCCGGGGAGTCTTTGCGGCCGGCTTTCCTCGAGCAGTTAGTTGTTCCCCAGAGTCTGCTGGACTCACAGAATGGTGCCGATGGGAGGGAAAGTAGAAGCTGGTCGGCCGCACCCCCTTAAGCATCCCACGAGGAGCTGCTCGGGCAGCAAAGACCCGGGGCCCCAGGGTGAGCCGGCGGAGCGGAGAGCTCTTCTCCCCAGGCATGTGCCCAGCGCTCTTTCCCCGAAGCCCTGAGAAGAGGTCCCTGCAGGCCCGGCCCAGGGCGGGATATTACTTCGCAAGTACTCGCTGCCTGGTTAACAGGAACAGCCCTGCGCTCTTGCCCCAACTCGCCCCCCAAATACATAAACGAACACCATCGTTTGCTGAGCACCTGTTTGCTCAGGAACTGGGCAAGTGTTACC
Organism: Panthera pardus; assembly: GCF_024362965.1. NCBI lineage: Eukaryota > Metazoa > Chordata > Mammalia > Carnivora > Felidae > Panthera > Panthera pardus. Next base: position 72,954,562 of record NW_026527002.1, on the reverse strand, counting down.
TCGCTTAATCCTCGAGGTAACCGGTGAGCGTGGGCGCTATGGTTTCCTCTCGTGTGTAGATGGAAACACGGAGGCCCACGGAATTGAATACTCAGCCTGAAGCCACGCGTCCTAGTAAGGGAAGATGCCAGGACTAAAAATACAGCCTCTTCACTCCGAAGTCTAAGCTTTTTCCACCGCTCAGGCTCATCCTCTGCCCCACCCACCCCACACACACCCTGTAAACATAGAGAGGGCCTCTTTGCTGTGAATAATTGGCCCCTATGACTTTTTTTTAATTTATTTTTTGAGGGGGGTGGGAAGGGAGCGGGGGGAGCAGAGAGAGAGAGAGAGAGAGAGAGAGTCCCAAGCAAGTTCCACACTCAGTGCAGAGCCCAAAGTGGGGCTCCATCTCACAACCGGGAGATCAGGACCTGAGCCGAGATCAAGAGTCGGACGCTCAGCTACTGAGCCACCCAGGCGCCCGTGACTTTGTAAATTATGCTTGTCTTCCGTTAGCCACAAGGGATGACGATTGCTTTCCACTCTGATTGGAATCTTTAGGTACTGTCTTGAATACTATTCCTGGTTTCTGAAGAATGCAACATACATCTGTCAGAGGGTGAAAAGGGTGCCACACTCACACAGTAAGTAGACGCTTGACCTTGGCGCTTGGCAATAAATGCCTTCTCTCAAGGAGCTCTAGAATTCAGTGATTGTCCTGTCTTCGTTAGGGACCAAAAAGAGCAGGTGCAGCTCAGGCGGTCGTCATTAATTCTAGACAGAAAGACTGGAGGATATTTCTGATTCCTGCTCACCTAACTGTTGGATGTTTGCAATTAGGTATAGGGGAAGAAAAAACAAAGCGGGAGTCAGCCCGGCCAAGCACTCTGGCTTTCTGTGTGATCTCGGGCAAGTTTCCCATCCTCCCTGACTCCCATATAAGCTACAAACACAAATGGACAAAGAAAGATCAAACAAAAGAGACCCCATGTGAACGCTCAAATTCCTGACCAAAGCAAAATGAGTAGGAAGAATCCGAGAATAAGAAGGCAGCATGAGGTGCTACGAGTAGGGTGTATGACACCCCTCTCCTGGTCTTAGATGGTAGCAAAGCCCCCGTTTACTCCCAGAGAGGCCCGACGCAAGCTTTTTTTCCCCTCCCACCCCTGCAGACAAAAGTGGCTGATCTGGCACCTCTGGTCCCCCCAGGTGACACTTTAGCCATCTACCTGGACTATCAAGTCGAAGGACTCTGGCCTCCTAAAAGTCGTGGAACCACATGGGACTTGCATTGCCTTTATTCTGCAGCACAAGAGCCAAGATCTGGGGTGGAGGTGGGGTGGGGTGGGGGTGGGGGGCTCAGTAGTCCAAATCCCTTCACCCGGGGGTGGGCAGGGGGAGCAGGAAATCTTGGTCGCTACTTATAGTCGAATAGCTCTTCTTTCGCTCTTGCCGCATGAAAATCTCCACACGAACAACATATTCCATCTAGGGAACAACATGTTAATGAGTTTAGAGTAGCTTTTTGCAAACTGGGGACACGAGGTAGATACAGCTGGGTAACCCGAAGCCATCACCGGGCGGAGAGTGGAGACTGGAGAGCTGTCCCCTTCTCGACTTCGCTGCCAACCGGCAGGGCGTCTGGCCCACGTCCTTCCTCTCTGACACAGACTCCTGAGTCCCCGCCCACTGCCCTGTCACACCCTTCCCCCCCCCCCCCCCGCCCCGCCACATCCCCCAGGAGCCTGGGCCATCGCTGTGGGACCAGAGTTTATGCCTCTGTAGCGTTTCCTTCTTTCTCAGTACCTTGAATTCCCTCTTCTTCTTCTCTTCCAGCCTTAAAACAAAAATGCCTCCAGAATATCTGCCAGTCCGTGTGAGGCCTTGAAAAGACGATGGGACCTAACGATAAACTGGACGACATCCCTTCACCCTGGCCCCTGGCCCAAGTTGGCTGGATGTGAAAAATTCACCAGGCTCCAGCTAGATCATCAATTAAGACGTTCTTTGGGGAAGTAGCAATTCTTTCTCTCCTGTGAACCCTGCGAAGGGGGAAGGCCAAGTGTGAGAGCTGCCCTGAAACCTAAATCCACGGTCAAGAATCCCCCGTGATGCTTACGGAGATCCTGAGACGGGAGAAATGGGTTGAGGGGTATCACAGCAGCCGGAACAAATGAGTCCAGGCACTGAGACTCTGACACAGCACCCAGAGTGACTTACACTTGGGATTTTAGGAAGACAACATGATAAATAAGGAAAGGGGAGCCCATACCCTGGAGAGAGTCACATAGGATTTCTCTACACCACGAACCCACGCTTGGGTATATACAAGTACTCAGACTTGCTGACCATGGGATCCCGATAATTCTCCATGCCCCTAAAGAGCAGGTGATGAGAACCTTCCCCCGGAGGAAGTGTGGCTTTTCTGTGGTTGATATCTTGTGTCGATTTCTCGTCTGTGGGTCCCGCTGTATTTGGGGGTCTCGGGTTCTGTGACTCACTAATACGACTCCCGGAGCTAGAACAGGTTTTATGCTCACATTTCCTTCTTATTACAGCGAAAGCCTAGAGATTAAAGTCAGCAAAGGTAAAAGGTGCAGGGGACAGGGCCCGGGAGAGCCCAGACATCAGCTTCCCGTTGCCCTCTCCGGTGAAGTTGCATGGGAGGCACTTAATCCTTCCAGCAATGCCATGCGACAACACGTATGGAGTATCATCAACCAGGAAATCTCACCCGAGCCATGGAGTCCAGGGCTTTAATTGGGGGTCAGCCTAGAGGCATGAAGTTACTCTGTCTTCAGGCTCTCCACAGGTCAAGCCCACACGCCGTGACCCGAGGCCCCTGCTGTAAGTTGTATTGTTAGCTGGGAGCGTCCGGCATGACCCAAAGCTCCAGGTCTACGGACACTCTTGTCAGGCGAGGGTTCGGAGGTTAACCCCCAGGAGCTGCTCAGGGCTGGACTTTTCTTTGGAAGATGCAGGGTTCAATGCCGTAGCCCTGCTGAGTCAACCCTTTCCCAGGCACCCACGGGCTAAGGTGTCCCTGTATCGGTTCGAGTCCCTTTTAATTTCTCCCCAGGCCGCAGTAGCTGCAAACACCCCTGTGAATGCCAGGTCCCCATGCAGAGCATTACTGAGCAGACTTGCTCTTTCCAATGGCCCGTGTGGACCCCGTGCTCCCTCACTGCTGTGCCCGGAGCCCCAGTCTTTCATGTTAACATGCGGCCCGGGCATTGGTGTCCCACCCTCTCTGACCCATGCCGGCCCTTTGGTGAGAAAAGTCACTCCATTCACAGTCCAAGTAGAAACGATTTCCCCCCCATCGGTAGACACTTGAGTGCCCTTGCCCCGACTACCTGTGGACAACAAGGCTCTCAGACAGGTAGAACTTGAACTTCGGGAAGAGACTTCCCTCCTCTCATCACGCGCAGAAAAGATTTAGTTTTAACCTCTGGAACACTTGGGAGGCCCTCAAAGTTATGCAAATGCCAAGCTCATGAACTACACCTGCCATCATGACTCTGGGGGCCTGCAAAGGGCCCTCTCGTTTGCAAAGCTGAGGAGGACATGGGAAATCTCCTAGGGCAAAGGGACCATACCTGGATAGGAACCAAAAAATGAGCACGATTCATCAGGTGGGGGTTGACCTGACCAGACCTTCTCGAATGGATAAAGTTGATATTATTAATCAAGGATCTGTGGCCAAGAAAGGCTCCCAGAGTTTCCCCCAAAGAATAATTTATCATCAGGGAAGGTGGGACTAAAGACTTGGTCCCAACACCCTGGCTATTTGTCTGTGGGGGAAACCGGAGGGTGCCCAGCCATCCCACATCTTGGGGATTATGACTGAGCATGACTATCATTTAAAGTTTGTTTAGGGGCGCCTGGGTGGCTCAGTCGGTTGAGCGTCCGACTTCGGCTCAGGTCATGAGCTCACGGTTCGTGAGTTCGAGCCCCACGTCGGTCTCTGTGCTGACAGCTCGGAGCCTGGAGCCTGCTTCGGATTCTGTGTCTCGCTCTCTCTCTGCCCCGCCCCTGCTCACACTCTGTGTCTCTCTGTCTCAAAAATAAATAAAACATTAAAAAAACATTTAAAGTTTATTTATTTATTTTGAGAAGGAGAGAGAGCACGCAAGCAGGGGTAAGGCAGAGAAAGAGAGAGAGACAGAGAGAGAATCCCAAGCAGGCTCCGTACTAACAGCAGGGCTCGAACTCACGAACCGCGAGATCACGATCTGAGCCAAAATCAAGAGTCGGCCACTTAACGGACTGAGCCCCCCAGATGCCCCACGAGCATGACTAACTTAGAAAAGCCCACATGTGGAGGACCTCTAAGGCCCGTGCAGGGATCTGAACTTGAAGTAAAGACAAAGGCTCAGAGGACCACACAGGACCAGTTTTCTAGAGTCACCCCTTCTGCCACAACAGCGGCAATGACGGGAGGAAAACAGGACCTAGGAGCAACTGAACAGAGCTGAGTCCAGAGTCCACGGTCTCCTAGAGGTTAAGGGGAGGTTGGACCCTCCCCCGAGCTGAATAAGTCCTGATTTGGGGGATGCTTAGGGCAACGAGGAGGCCTTGGGGGTGCTGCCACACTATAGTTCTTAATAATTTGTGCCTATGTGGCCACCAGGGGTTCACCGATGAGGTAAAAAAGATGGGGCCGTGACTGTCTGCCCGCTGATGAAGGAGTTACAGGTGTAACATCCGTTACACGTATAACATCACTAAACAGGATTCTTCCCAGAGGCAAAGGCACAGGTGCATTTCTGTCTCATTCACACCCAAGCTAAACTCATATTCATGAATACAAGCTAAATAGGCGGGAGACAGGGAAGGGGGAAGGGAGGAGGAGGGGGAGGGAAGGGAGAAATTTCGGCACTGAGCCATGCTGCCTGTTGACTTAAGAGTTTAGAGATGAGGCGTCTTCTGTGCTGGTGGGAAAGGATTGGGGCAGCTCCGTTCATCGTCAGTGCTCATGAGACACTGAACAACAACTAATGATCTATAAACAAATCTTTAAGGCACAAGAACAACTAATTATCTGCAGAAGCCCTCCGGTGGGTTCCACCAAGGCTCAGCGACCCCAGATCGAATCGTCGGATGAGCCCAGGAGGGAGGGTCAGGGGAACGCCTCGGAGGGCTCTCAGCGGGCTAGCCTGCCCACCCAGAATGATCCCATCACCGTGAGCTCGGATAGATGCCCCCGCCTCGACATGGGCTGTCCAGTCTGGGAAGTGGAGTCCCTGCTGTCGTGACCATCCTGAGCGTAGGATTCGCCGGGGTCCGCTGCCGTGGTGCCGTTGTGAAAACGACAGGGGCAAAAATCCCATGAAAACACGTACGGCCCATAACAGCGCTCGATAAACGCTCATTTTCCTCCTCAAGGCGGGGTTCTCCCCACGAAATGCAGGCGGGAGCCGCATCCGAGCAGCGACAGGTCACTTGTCCCGCTGCTAGGGAGGAGGCAGGGCTGGTACCCGAGCCTAGCGTGTCTGACTATCAAGCCCCATCTCACCCCACCCCACAGCTGGGGCAGGAAACCCCTTAAGGAAAGAGGCATCAAATTCCCGGGCCTTGGGGCCAGGAACATATAAGAAGAATCCCCCAGAGATCCTCTGCTGGGGAATTCACTAGACCAGACAAAGCCTGCCCTTCTTTGTCAGGAGAGCCCATGTGACTTTCATCAGCCTTTCATCCCCCAGAGTCCCCCTGATGACCCCGAGACACAATCCCTGGGCCCCCAGGCTTTGGAGGTGAGGTAGGGGTGTGGAACAGGGCAGCTATTGTTCTCTGATTACAGCCTGGTTCTCCTCTGGGGCTCAAGACGGGCCTCTTAATATGGAGCCTCACCTGCTCCAAGGCATAGCGTTATGATGTCCCCCTCCCCCTCAGAGGCCTCCCACCTGCCAACCTGCTGGAAAAGTGGTCCCCTCCCCGTGAGGAGTGGGGGGAGGAGGGATCACGTGACTAAGGGTCTTCCCTTGGGGTATAAAGGACTCGGTCTCCATCTCGTTCAAAGTCAAGCATCCGTTCATCCAGCTGCTTCTAAGTGGGACCTTCGAGGTATGCATCCCCTTTCCCCTGAGGGGTAGGGAGTCGAAGAGGGCGGGAGGGCGGGAAGGTGGAGGGAGGGAGAGAGAAGGATGACAGGTTGGAGGGGGGGAGAAATGGATGGCAGAAGAGAGGGAGGGTGGGGGGTGCTCTCAAGGGGTGCCTGAGACCTGGATGCTACGCCAGGACGTCGCCGGGAATCGGTCACCCTGAGCCCTTGTGCGTGCGAAAAGATGCAACGTCAGAGGCACGGCACCTGCTGCGTGTCCCTGGGGACACTGCATCCCATCAGCGAGGGGCGTGCAAACCCGTGTGCGCCCATGTCTCTCCCCAGGGCACCTGGTGTGGAAAGGGGCCAGACTTACTGAGCACTTGGCCTACACCAGGCACGGTGCCCCGTCTAACCCTCAAGATACCCGGATGAAGAACCCCCTTATGGGCATTTTAGTGCCCAGGGAAACGAGTTCCAAGCAGCGTCAGTGCCTGGCTCAGGACGCTCAGTATATAAAAGGCCGAGCCCACCCCAGGCCTGGCCAGCTAGACAGGTCTTGCTCTTAGACACTTCCCACAGTGCCTTGGAGTCAGTCATCGGGAGCCAGGGCCCGAGGCAAGGCCAGGGGAGCCTCCATTTCCCCAAGGACAGTGAGTGTTTACCGTCGGCCCCGGAGGCCTCCTTGGGTAAATGAGGAAAAGGCAGCTCTTCCTGAAGGTGGACACAGCCCCACACCCGAGGCACCTGGCTCGACCCACAGAAGGCTGCTGACTTCCGCAGTGGCCCTGTGCTCGCCCACCTGCAGACCCCGAGGTGCACGCCCCGCATTCGGGTCTCGCTCCCCATGGCTCAGGGCTGAGCGCGTGCTGTCCCCTCCGGCTGGCACCCAGGTTCCCCTTGCTTGGCTCTCGGCTCGGGATTGCCAACTACAGTGTCACACCGCACCCCAGCCAGTGGCTGGCCACTCCGAGGGGCCTCCCAAGCGGGTGCTCCCAAAAGTCACGACAGTCTTCCCGCGAATGATCGCGAGGCCGCTTGTTTGTTGGGGGTTCCGCCATCAGGATGGCACTGTGGGGCGGGTAACATACGTGGAGCAGAGACCTCGGACTGACTGGCCGCAGACCGAATATCGTGTCTGGTGGTGGCACCCCCTGCAGTGGTGCCTCCTGGCAAAGGGGACTGTGGCCTCACCGGACGTCTCTGAGCCTCAGGTCCCTGCACGGCAAGTGAGGCGTGGGGCGCCTGGCTGGCTCCGTCGGCTGAGGTTCTGAGGTTGGCTCAAGTCATGATCTAGTGCTTCGTGAGTTCGAGCCCCATCGGCACGGAACCCATCTGCTATCGGATGCTCTGCATCTTCTGTCCCTCCCTCTCTCTCTCTCTGCCCCTCCCCTACTCACGCTCTCTCTCTCAAAAAGAAGTAAAACATTTAAAAGAAAAAAAAGAAAGGAAGTGAGGCGTGTGCTAGTCAAATCTCTATATGCCAGTCTAAGGCGCAGGCATGGTGGGGCCCATGACACAAAGAATGACCCAGTAATGGAAGGTAGTGTTTAAAGGAATAAGGTCCACAAGGCGCCTGGCTGGCTCAGTCCGAGCATGTGACTCTGGATCTCAGGGTCATGAGTTCAAGTTCCCCCATTAGGCGTGGAGCCTTCTTAAAACAATAGATAAATAAATAAAGGGATTAAGGTCCTAAAGTTTATAACTTACTTTGCTTCTAATTGCGGCAAAATACCCACAACCTAAAATTTACCATTGTAACTTTTTTTAAGTGTGGAGTTCAGTAGCATTACGTACATTCACGCTGCTGTGCGACCCTCACCACCATCCCTCTCCAGAACTTCCTCATCTTCCCCAACTGAAACTCTGTGCCCGTTAAACAACTACTCCCTTCCCCCCTCCCCCCTCCTGCCTCCTGACTTCAAAAAAGACACATTAGAGCTGAGTCAAGATTTTGTCTGTAATAAGGTCACTTTTGCTCCTTCCCCTTCTAATAGATACATGCTTGAAAATCCAGTCGAGGTCTCTGTAATTCCAATGAGCATCACCCTCAGCCTGTCTCCTCTGAGCGGCAGGACAACCCAGGGGAATCGCCTCCCGGAAGTGAGTGTCCTAGGAGAAAAAGGACAGCAGGCGCGACGAAACTGACCACCTGCTTCATTTCACCAGACGGGGGGCGGGGCTTCCACTCAAACAGGGCAGAGGGGCCTTTATCGTAACAGCTGCTGTTTACTGAGTCTTTCCTGTGTGCCAGACACAGTGGCTGTAATTACTAATGTTTTCCAGCCACTTCTCTCCGTCAGGCACTGTTGTCACTGCCCTGCGTGGATCAGCTCATTCAGCCCTCACAATAGCCTCATAAGTGACACTGTTATTATCATGAGCACTTCCCAGCTCATGGGAAGTGGGACATTGTGACCATAAGTTGCCGGGCTCGGGGGCTCAATGATCTCATCTGTAAAGAGAGTTTGAACGAGATGAATCCAGTGCCTTCTCCAAGCTCCGACTGTCGCAGGATTCTCGCACAGAGGGTCGTGACGCCAAGGCTTTTTTTTCCCCCAGGAAACGGTTCAGTTGGGTCTGTACCCGAAGAACTGAGCCCAGAACGCCACCTGGAGTCATTTTTTTAATGTGTTTTCTACTTCTTTGTCCCCCATATATGGTAACACGCAAACATGCAGTCTGATTAAATGGTCTCATGTTACAAGGTCATGAAGGATGTTGTCACATATAGCCAGGTTGCCTTGAGGCTTTTTTTCCCTTTCTTGAGGGAGGGGACCCCACCGCAAGACCTCCTAGCATGCCCTCCTTGTGGTGGCAATGATACCAAATGTACCAGGTGATGACATCAGCCTCAGTCTTGTGGGTATGACTTCAGTGGGTATGACCTTCTAGAATGCCTTCAGCTGTTCACCCACAGAGTTTCCAGGGTGGCCACTTTCCATCTGGAGACATCCCAGGCCTCGCCCTGAAGTTTCAGTCTGGTTTCTTGGCCTTGACAAGGAGCCATTCAGACCCAAATCTCCGCAGAAGGATCAGAGAGCTGGTCTAACCTGTAACATTAACCTGCTGTAGGAATTTATGTGGCTACAAAAGGTTAAAGCAGAGAATTCTGTCCATCAGATAATAACCAGAGTCTTAGAAGATGCTTGAGCTCAGTGGGAATCTCCAAGAACTCACATTCTGCCCTCCGCAGTCGTTCAACATTTATTCTATAGCTTCTAGAGGCTATGCTAGGCCCTGGGGAAGGTAACGATCTCAGGAACTACAAATGTTTTCTCCTTTGGGACACCTTCCACAGTACAAATCCCTGCCCACAAGGTAGAGTGGCCCACTGTGGCCCTGGGTCCATTTGCAGCGCCACCAGGACATGGGACAGCCTTTGTCTCTGGGAGGACAAACTGTAGAAAGTGCTCTTTCCTCCAGGTTGATGCAGCCCGGCAGAGGGCAAACTTGGGAGTTGAACACTGGATGCATTTCAGCCCCTATGTGCCCCTCAGTGCAACACCCTTGCCCAGTGCACAACATGTGCAACCCCATCCAGCAGCCATGTGGGTGCCCCTGGGGTAGCACAATCACACTGTGCTATCATTCATACTCTGTTCTACGCACAAGTCAACCATCCATCTGACATTCTTGAAGAGTTATATTCCCAGGGAGCTAAAATTATTCTAAAATCCCTCTGGTCTTTAATGTTTCTCCTTCCCCATTAAATACATGGCTGGCCTGTTTGCACTAAGTGGCTACTGAAGGTAAATGTTTGATGACTTGCTCAGATCACGGGGTGCTATGATTGAAATGCAGTCAGTTCTTGGACTCTGCCCCCTTACCACCACCCCCATGGCAGTCCCTGAGGCATGGTCTCTTGAACGCTAGGACAGCAACCAGGCTTTCAAATCGCTCAGAAGCCAGGGGGAAGGAAGAAATAGTCCCTCAGGAAAGCACTGTTTGTTGGCAGGCAGCGCCACCTTGTGGTTGCCAAATTTATTCCTATGTCAAGCGTTGGTAAGGTTCAAAGTCAGACTACTGAAGGTACATCCTCAGAATGCCCCGGTAGCCCAATATATGGGTTATTTACAGCTCCGTCTACAAAAGTCAAACTATAGCCCTTGTTCAGCTGCCTCCCTTCCCTATTATTCTGTGAACAACTCACAGATAAGGAGCGGTTTTCGCTCACTTTGCATTCTGGGATCCTTGCGATGTGCCTGTCGCAGCACAATAAGGGACCATGGGGAAAATGAATAAATGACACCAGATCTGTGGCCTCAAGGAGCCCGGGTTCAGATTCCATTTTACAGATGGATGAACTGAATCTCAGGGAGAGAAGGTGATCTGCTGAATGTCATTAGTTGATGCTGGTTAGTGGCGAAGCTGGGACAGAAACCCTCCTAGGGCTTTCTCCTGCTACCTCAATGCGCTATGGGACAAAGAGCTCGTGGGCGTTCTTCCTGGGATTTCCGAAAGCGTACTCATCATCTTCCACCGACTTCTCTCCCAGGAGGCTGTTCCCTGGATGCCTCAGCCCCTCCTTTGCCCTCGCGCTATGATCGTGCTTCTCCTGAGTATGCTGATGGCCCCTCACGGCGGTGAGTAACGGTATTTTCCACCGAATTTCTGGCTTGTTATGTAATTAACATGAACACTGGGGAGTGTTGTCAAATGTCATCTTATTTGCTTGTTACTACTTTTATCCTCTTGCCTGGGAGGGATGGAAGTCAAACAGTAATGACGGGCCACAGATTTAATTCAGCTGATATTTGAGGACTTTGCCCGGGGCACGAGGTGCGGGATGGGCGATGAGGAGGAGATCCAGGGAGAGCAGAAGGCAGGGTGGCCACTCAACCATTCCTCCCCCACCCCGGATGGTACATCTCATCTTGCCTTTGCTCACCGGCCGCTGGCCCGTGTTTCGCTCGTTTCTTCGGAGTGTGTCAGTCCTCTCCACATGCGACAGGAAACACCCCTGTGTAGGTGTGTCTGCTGCAAAGGCACCTCCACCCCGCACCGGGGTCCCGTACCACCAGAGCCTGAAGACATCTGAGCAAGCTCCCTGGCAGCCCGGGCACTCATTTCCAGTTCACGTGCAGTCGTGATGATTCCGAGACTTCTGGCTCCCTCCTTTCTTGTTTGCACATTGGTGCAGCTCTCGAAGCCCCCCACCTCCTTCTTTCCTTCCTACGACTGCTCTGGCTCCCGAGTGACTGACGTCACCCGTTTACCCAGCCATTTCTTCCTTCCCTCCTCATGTTCGGGTAAACTGGGGACCAACACGCTGAGCCTCCCTCTGCAAGGTTCCTTTCCAAACACAGTAGTGAGGGTGTCAACATTATTGAGAATTGGTCTCGACCGTGACCCGAGTTAGAGGACGCGCAGAGATCTGCGTGTTCCCCGGAAATCGGTGAGCACCTGTTACAGGGTAGGCACTTCACGGAGGACCCCGAAGCTCTCCTGCAGCTCTGGGTGCTCCTGAGGTCTGCCCCAGACCTTCCCTGCACGACAAAAGAGCACTCCCACTTCCAGAAGTTGACGGGCTGCTATTGATTATTTAGCTCCTTCGCGGATGATTTTTTTTTCCTCATTAAAGCCATCTTGTCGTGATTTGGGTCCCCAGGGCCAGCGGCTCCACCTTTACCCAGACCCTGACTGTCTTCTTCAAATTCCAACTATGGCCTTGGTGTCCGTCATTTTTTATGATAAAACTATGAAATATTCTATAGCTTTTCAATCTCTTCCCTATCCTTTAAAATGAGATCACTTCAGGGCACCTGGGTGGCTCCGTCAGTTAAGCGGCCGACTTCGGCTCAGGTCATGATCTCTTGGTCTGTGAGTTCGAGCCCCGCGTCGGGCTCTGTGCTGACAGCTCGGAGCCTGCAGCCTGCTTCAGATTCTGTGTCTCCCTCTCTCTCTCTCTGCCTCTCTCCTGTCCATACTCTGTCTCTCTCTCCCTCTCTCAAAAATAAATAAACATTAAAAAAAAAAAAATAAAGCCATAGTTGGGGCACCTGGGAGGCTCAGTCGGTTAGGTCACAATCTCCCGGTTCATGAGTTTGAGCCCCACATCAGACTCTTTGCTGTCAGCATGGAGACCACTTTGGCGCTTCTGTCTCCCTCTCTCTGCCACTTCTCCGTGCACACCTTTGCACACACACACTCTCTCTGACTCTCTCTCAAAAATAAATAAACGTTAAAAATTTTTTTAAAAAATCAGAGCCATAGAAAGTTGCACACACACTCTCCCTCTCTCAAAAATAAATAAACGTTAAAAATATTTTTAAAAAAATTAGAGCCATAGAAAGTTGAAGTGCAAACATATACGTGCACGTGTGGATTTAAATGTCCCATACCTGCAGCCCCGACTTTGCAGGGGTGAGTGTGTGACCACCACGGATTCTACGCTACCCAGCCAACAAATTCACCAGGTTTTGGTCCAGGCGTTGCGGGGCGGGGGGGGGGGGGGGGGGGGGGGGGGGGAAGGTCTGTTTTTTGTTGTTTTGTTTTGTTTTTTAATTTTTTTAAGTTTGTTTATTTTGAGAGAGGGAGAGAGGGAGAGAGCACGAGCAGGGGAGGGGCAAAGAGGGAGGGAGGGAGAGAATCCCAAGCGGGCTCTGCCCTGACAGCATAGAGCCTGACTTGGGGCTCGAACTCACGAACCATGGGATCACGACCTGAGCCAAAACCAAGAGTCGGGCGCTTAATCGACTGAGCCACCCAGGCGCCCCCGTCTGTGCTTGAGGCCTCCGCCTGCACGCCTAGTCTCAAAGAGGCAGGAGTGGTGCCTTGGTCTGGGTCGTCTGGGAAACGGATGCCCGGACTGCAGACGTCCTTGGAGGAAACACCTGGGGGATGGCAGGACTGCAACCAGGACAGGAGAGGTGGGTGCGTCCTTGACCACAGCTGGGTCTGAGGAAAGTCTGGCAAGGCCGCTAGGGAGGAGTCCATAAGCAACGTCCCGTGTGCCCCAGGAAGCTGGGCCACTGGGGTACACCTGCTGGGTCATGGCCGGGAACAGCCATGGGGGACGTGAACTCTGTGCAGACACCCCTCGGGCTTTCGAGCACCGCAGGCACAGAGCCGGAACTCTGCCGGGCGCCTTCTCGAAGCCGCACCCCCAGGGCCGTCTGACTCAGACGTCGAGGCAAGGCTTTGGGGCGTGCGGACGGGGTGGAGTGTCTCTGTGCACTTCCACGGCTCTCTCCGGGGTGTTTCTTCACCCCTGTGGCAGGGGTGGGAGCGGCCCCCTCAGCACACCCGGGGCCAGGTTGCCCTCTCTCTTCTCTTCGCTGAGAGCTGGCTCGTGACTCCAAAGTGTTGGCCGGTGGGATGGTGGTCAGGCCTGTTAGGAGAGGGAGATACCCTTGAACCTTCCCTACCAGGGAGCTCGACACAGGCCCCCATCACACAGCAGAAGTGGTGCCCATTCCCCACCGTCCTCTGTGCGTCCACCTGCCAGAACCTGCGGGAGAGGCGGCTGGACACGGGTGGGGTTTGTGCATTCCCGGCTGATCTTCTGGGCAGAACACTTCATAGTAGGAGACACCGCTCATAACCGCCGACAGACCTCACCCTTCCACTCTCTAGAGATGGCTAATTTTGCTTAAAGGTTACAAGGCGATTCCACTGGGCCGTCACTCACTGGCTGATAAGTTGGCCATTTGATGGCATAGTTCAACCACGGGCTGCTCATTCGTTCACTGCAGAGATATCTGCTGAACCGTGCTTACATTTGTCAGCGTTCTTACCCTCAGGAAGCCCCTGGTTTAGTGGACGCAACGGTCACCGACACAGGTCATTGCAACCCGGGGTCACAAGGGCAGCGAGAGAAGGGCGTCCCGGCGTTACGGGAGCCAGGGAAGGTGTCCCTAACCCAGCCCGGTTTGGGGGTCGGGTAGGCCCTCTGGAACTCTGGGCAGGACGTGAAAATGTAAGGGCCAGTGACACAAAGGGGAGCAGGCGTCTGAGGCTCGGGGCACCGCACAAGCAAAGCCAGGACAGCAAGAATTCGTTTGGGGTCTGGAAAACGATAAGCATCCTGGAAGCATCAGCTTCAAAGTCGGAGACGTTTTGGCAGAGTGAGGAAGGGGCAGATCCAGGGAAGCCGTACGTGTCCGGGCGGAAGCAGCTAGACCTTCCCTCCATGGGTCTCGGCTTCGGTGTCTGTGACACGGCCACAGCGAAGGGGGCCCCACGGCCCCGGGCGCAGCGCCGGACTGGAGGGGATGCCTGCAAAACAGATTCCGGAACAGAACGGATGCCAGCTGCCTTCCCTTCGAACAGCGCGCTCACCAAGCCAGAATCCATTTTATTCTGCCGAGTGTTGTCCCCCTCGTCCCCTCGGACCCCCCACCCCCCGTCTCCCCCACTGCCATCCCTCTGGAGTGGGCGAGTGAACGAATCCAGTCCTCTGGGATCCACAACTGAAGAGCCACGGCGACTTCTGCAGCTGCTAATGAAATGTGTGGGTGTCGACACCCTGAGAGGACTGGGAGTGGGGGCGGGGGGCACGCATGCTTGGGAGCACTTCTCCGCGAGCGGAGCACCTCTACCCGCCAGAACACCATGAGCCAGCGAGCGAGGACCCAGCGGCACTTTACTGTTGCCGCAGAAGTGGGCCGCAGATGTTCTTAGCCGTCGGCTGGCACACCGGTGAAATCGTGTCCGAGGCAATTAGACCAAACGTGGAATGTGCCAGAGCAATCACGTGGGCTCCTCGGTAGGACCCACCTGGAGCTGAAGGAAGTGCTGGGTCTCCCCAGGTCGGAACGTCTGTCCGCGGGTCAAGTCCTCGTACAGCCCATGGCTCTCGGGCTGGAGGGAATGCCCCTCGGTGGGAACAGGAATCCGGAGGGCTGGAGAGGACACGCCTGGCCACAGCCACAGAGCACGTCCCGCTGGGAGTTGGGACGAGCTCATCGTGCTGAAGTTCGTCGTGCGAGGAGCCAGGGAGCCAGGCTGCGTCCCCTCCAACCCATCCCTGGAGGGCCTGGCCGCAGAGGGACCCAGCGCGAGCCCACGGGGTTGGTAGTGGGGGGGGCTGCTCCCCCGCAGACAGGCACCTGCTAACGATGTCCCTGGGATAAGTCCACGGGGGCGATGATGAGGTCGATGATGAAGGTGAGGGCCAAGCAAGGCAAACCACTTGTTAGTGTGGAGGGGAAAGGGGGCAGCGAGGGGAAGGAGTTGCTCATAACAGCACTAATGGTAATAATTAATAATGACGAATGGCTGCCGTGACATTTGAGCGTCCACGGTGCACCGGCCAGTAAGCCACGTTTTCCAGGCTTCACAGCGCCTCTCTGATCCACGGGGTCAGATCTTGCAGATCCAAGTTCATCTGCTATCACGGCCTTTGCTTCCACCCTTCCGGAATCTCGTAGACCCCCTGCTTCATAATGAGGATTCCAGGCCCCTGGGGAGACAGCCAAGGCTGGGAAAAGGCCAAGTCCAGCTGGCTCCCTGCTGAGTAGCTCATGCAATTCAACATTTGCATCCCTTCACCGTGACTCCCCTGTGGATAAGTGCAGGGTCGGGAGCTGAGTCTCGGGGTGCACAGACCCCTGGCAGTCATTGGTCATTTTGGTTGCCGACAGAGAGGGAAAGCCCTGTCCTTGATTAGAGGCTTCCTGGGGTGGGGTCCTTTCCTTGCCTGTGCTTATTTCCCCCTATTTTTCATCTCAAGGCACTCCAAACGTGCAACCTAAATCAAAATGGTATGCTTTGTATGCAACAAGAGCTTCGAGATGAGTCCCCAAACCTCTCTATCCCGAGCCAGAAGACCATTCTTTTTTTTCCCCCTTTTTTTCTTTTCTTTATTTTTCATTTCAGGAGCAGACTTTAGTGATTCATCACTTACGTATAGCACCCAGTGCCCACCCAACAAGTGCCCTCCTTAATGCCATCACCCATCTAGCCCATCCCCCCCCCAACAACACCCCACCAGCAACCCTCAGTTTATTCTCTTCATTTAAGAGTCTCTTTTGGTTTGCCTCCTCTCTTTTTATCTTATTTTTCCTTCCCTTCCCCAATGTTCACCTGTTTTGTTTCTTAAATTCCACATATAAGCGAAATCCTATGATATTTAACTTTCTCTGATTGACTTATTTTGCTTAGCATAATACACGCTGGTTCCATCCACATTGTTGCAAATGGCAAGATTTTGTTCTGTTTCATCACCGAGTAGTATTCCATTATATATATATATTACTATATCTTCTTTTTTTTTAAATGTTAATTTACTTTTGAGAAAGAGAGACAGAGTGCAGATGGAGGAGGGGCAGAGAGAGAAGGAGACACGGAATCTGAAGCAGGTTCCAGGCTCTGGACTCTCAGCACAGAGCCCGACACGGGGCGCTCACCCACGGACCGCGAGATCATGACCCGAGCCGAAGTCGGACGCTACATCTTCTTTATCTGTCCATCAGTTGATAGACATTTGGGCTCTTTCCATACTTTGGCTATCGTTGATAGCACTGCTGTAAACATTGGGGTGCATGTGCCCCTTTGAATCAGCATTTTTGTATCTTCTGGGTAAATACCTACTACTGCAATGGCTGGGTCATAGGGTGGTTCTATTTTTAATTTTTGAGGAACCTCCGTAGGGTTTTCCAGAGTGGCTGCACCAGCTTGCATTGCCACCAACGATGCAAAAGGGATCCTCTTTCTCCGCATCCTCGCCAACATCTGTTGTTGCCCGAGTTGTTCGTTTTAGCCACCCTGACAGGTGTGAGGAGTATCTCCTCGTGGTTTTGATTTGTATTTCCCTGATGATGAGCGATGTTGAGCATCTTTCCATGGGTCTGCTAGCCATCTGGATGTCTTCTTTGGAAAAGTGTCTACTCACGTCTTTTGCCCATCAGAAGGCCATTCTTAAGGCCAACCAATGTGAGACAGTAGGGCCACCTTATTTTCAGCAACAGCTACCCCAGAGACCCGGCATAGAGTAGGTCCTAGAAAAATATACGTCGAACTGAATTTACCTGCGTCCCCTCATCCCCTTGCCTGCTGGCCGCCCCTCCCAGCAAGTGGGTTATGACACTGCCCCTGCTAACACTGCTGTCCTCCTCGATTATAGGGGGCCATCCTCTGGACACCCCACACCTTCCACGGGAGCTGCCTCCAGGACTCGCAAAAACTATCAGTAAGGATTTTTTGAACTTTTCTTGGGAGACCTAGCTGGGAAGGAAGTTGTCTGGGATACTGGCAGAGAAAATGACCCTTTCTAAATACACCACTTACTGCTGTGGCTCTTGTAGGCACAGTGATTCAAATGGGGCTCAAAACCTCTCCCTCAACTGTCTCCCCTCATGTCTGACCCACCATGGCTCTCTCTTTGGAGACAGAGCGCTAAAGCTCCCATCAAAAGATAAAGGTCAGCTGAAAGGGGGACAGGAGATGGAAGTAAATGGGTTGATCATGGGGGTAATATGGTCACGGTATTTTAGCTCCAGGTTGAGCTCTGAGACTCCTAGAAGGCAAGGTAAAGAGAGAAAGAAAGACAATGCATTCCAGGGCTCAACCTATAAGAAAGGAGGATCCATAACTGGTTTTTTGGGAGGGGGAAGTCTTCCTGGTGAGACAGGGTAAAGATTTCTCAGGTGGGCTCTTAAACCGGGTACCGCTGAAGGACACAATGCATAGCGAACCAGCCGGCCACACTCGCCCCCACCTCAGGGTTCACTTCCAGCCTTTCAGAGAGGCGAGCTGAGTCAACCAAATTATTTGTGCATGAGCCCATGCGAGCAAAGCGATCGGTGCCACCCAGACCCAAATGACAATCTGGCCCCTGTCCAAATGCCATAACCCCGCGGCCAAGGGCGATGCCCAGTCCGGGGAGAACTTGTCACAGATGCATAGACTCACAGCGCATGCTTGGCACTCGATGGGAACAAGGCCGGGAAACCCCGTGTGGCAGCAGGCCGTGACAGCCCTTTCTCTCCAGCGAGAGCATCCCGGGCGATCTGCGCATCAGGATCCCAGGAGCCCCCCCAGGTAGCAGCTCAGATGCAAGGGAATGGGGCTCACGGAGAGCGCCCACAGGACCTGCCCCGGCCTAGAAGCTTTATTCTCTAGTAGAATTAGTATCTCCAGTAACGATTTCATAGGTACTGTTTCCAGGAT
Source organism: Panthera pardus (assembly GCF_024362965.1). Taxonomy (NCBI): domain Eukaryota; kingdom Metazoa; phylum Chordata; class Mammalia; order Carnivora; family Felidae; genus Panthera; species Panthera pardus. Next base: position 72,936,423 of record NW_026527002.1, on the reverse strand, counting down.
GCCCAGAAGAGACATGCTCGGTGGCAAGGGTCATCACACCGAGGGAGTCCCCACACGATGACTCCCCAGTAGGTATTTATAGTTCACCCGGGGTCCCCGCCCGTCCAGATACACCTCGTCCTCCAGGGGCCGTGTTGCTTTACTAACACACTTCCATTGCATCTCCATGGTAACCCGCATTACTAGAAAGGTAGTCCGAGGTCAAATCCATCCTTAGAGAAAGAGAAAGGGTTTTACTTACTCTTCACAGGGGCGGGGCGGGGCGAGGAGGCAGGGCAGGGGAAGGGCCCCCCGACTTGTTTCCTCTGCTTTCCACTTAGATCTCACAGCCTTCCAAGGGGCGTTTAGAAACGCGGAAAGTGTGGCCGACATCTTTGGTAAGTGAAATGCCAAACTGCTTCTGTCTGCCGGGTGTCAGGGCGTGTCACTGGGTTGCGAGGTGCCTGCATCGTCCTGACTTTGTTAGTCCTGATCAGTCCGCAACCCGGGCGGCGGGGTTGGGGGGGAGGGGGCGGGGAGAGAATGGCGCCCCTGTTGCCCAGGCTAGGAATCGAGCCTAAGAGAGGTATGTGACGTGCCCAGGTCACAAGGGGGACGCTCCCCTCTGAGTCCAGAGATTAGTGGTTGGCTCTTCTCTCCCCAGCTAATAAATACACGTAAAGCCTAAGAATTTCAAAGAGGGTCAAGGGCTCCATTTATCAATTACGTATCTACCCCGTGACTATCGATTGCTGGGACCGTGATGGTTCCCACCATTGCTTGCTGAAAGTACCCCCCAAATAAGGCTATCCTGTGATTGACAGGGAGCAAGGAGCTCTGCACTGCTGTGGGATTAGACAACACGGGCAGAGGACTGCACTGGAGGTGTGCATGTGACCCGGTGCAGGTGCCTGCTGTTTTTGAGTGAAAATGCATATTTATATAAACACACACACACGCACACACGCACACACACACACGTGAACTTTAGAGTAGCTTTTTCCCTCCGTACAGAATCATTTCTTCGTTTTCCGACGAGGCCATGTGAAAACAAACCATGGGAATGGAAGTTTGAATGGGGTAGGAAAAACGCGAAGAGCCTGGGAGGGAACAGTCCTCACAGACCCCTCGTGGACCTCCCCAAGCTCCCACGGGTGACCCTGTGCATTAGAATCATGGCTGTGGGGTCACACCCCCTTTGGTGCTTAACCGTCTTGCAGCCAGAAAGGCAGAGAATGGGGAGGGGGGGTGTGCCGCTCGAGGTCAAAAACCTGGAAATTGCTCTCTTGCCAGTTTTGCTCGCAGGAACGTTCGTGTTTAGGGCAAATCGTTGGTTGCTGGTTGGTACCTCGGGCATATCTCTGACCTTCAGTTTCTTTACCTATGAAACAGAAGTGACAGAGTGGCACTGCCTTGTCGGATTAACGGGAAGGTTATGGGATCGTGGGCCAAGCGAATGCTTTCTAAGGCATGACTCGCTCTCTCTCTTAACTATTGTCCTATTTAAAGCACATAGCAGTTTCTGGCACATAATAGGGGCCCCCAAATTATTAGTGTCTGTATCCGTTCTCTAGGGCCACGACTGTATCATTTGGGGTCCACTCGTCAGACTCATAGTGACTTAAATAACAAAGGCATTTAATCATCTCACAGAAGCCGTCTGAAAGCCCCAGATGTCGGAGGTATCAGCAGGTGTCAGAGGCCCATTCTTCCTCCACCGCTCCAACTAAGCACGCTGGCTTTTCGATATTAGGCTTGGGGCCGCATGGTGACAAGGTGGTTGCCACAGCCCCAGCCAACATATCCTTACCCATATTCAAGGAAGGAGAAAGGTGTAGATCCAAAGGATGTCTTCCATGCCTTTGTCCCTTATTATGAAAGAAACAATTCCCAAAAGTCTCTAACCGACTTCCCCTTGTTTCAGCCAGATCTGGGTCACATGCTCAGCCCTAGGCCGCTCACTGTAATGGAAGCCGGGATTATTAGCATGACGAACCCAGAATGAGCATGACACATCCCCCAGGGATTGGCGGAAGGGGCTCACCTTCGCTGAGCGCCTTTCAGCTTTGTGGGTAAGGAGGAAAGTACGTGACTATTGGAGGTGACCGGCAGGGACCACGGCTCACAAACCTGCCTCCCTCCCATTGTCCAGAACGACCCTGAGTACACAGTAGGTGCTTAGTAGGTTGCCGCGGTGCAGGAAGTCCTGGGCACAGGGGCTCCTTCCCAGACCCCGGTCCCCAGCGCCCGGCCTGCTGTCCCCTCCCCGCAGACTGCCTGGGCTCCCACTTCACCTGGCTGCAGGCCGTCCTCACCAACTTCCCCGCGCTCCTCCAGTTCGTGAATGGCATGAAGTGTGTGGCCGGTCTCTGCCCCCGGGATTTCGAGGACTACGGCTGTGCCTGCAGGTTTGAGATGGAGGGACCGCCCGTGGACGCGTCTGACAGGTGAGCTCTGGGAGGCCTGGCTGATACTTGGGAAAGCTGTCAGGAGCTTAGTTCTCCCCTGCGAAGCGACTGGTTTCCTCATCTTTCCATGGCTATGTATCACGTCCTGGGAAGTTGTCAGGATCCTGGCTCTGTCTCACATGCAAAGCGTCAGAGTAGTGACTCTCCGAGTGGGGTCCCCCTGTATCAGAACCACCGGGATGCAGATTCCAGGGGCCCATCCCAGACCCACCGACTCAAGACTACCTTTACCTACAACCTGAAGTCTGAATTTTAAACAAGCTCCCCAGGAAAATTATTCTTTGTTCAGAACAGTCCTGGCCAGCAGGGGTCAAGTAACTACGAAGGTTTCCGTTTAATTTTCGCACAAACGTGCGCCAATCCCATAGGGACACTCTGCTTAATGTAACAGAATCCTAGCGGCGCCTGGGTGGCTCAGTCCGTTCAGCATCTGACTCTCGCTTTCGGCTCAGGGCTTCTTGATCTCACAGTGGGTGAGATCGAGCCCTCCGTCAGGCTTCCCACTTACAGCAGGGAGCCTGCCTGGGATTCTCTCAGTGTCTCTGCCCTTCTCCCGCTCTCGCTCTCTCTCTTAAAATATATAAATAAACATTTGACATATACACACAGACAGAATCCTATCCCTGCTTCAAAGACGTAGGTGGCTAGTGGGGGTTATAGAGGAGACACAAGGGGCCCCATGACAGTGCGTGCCCTCCCTGCACACAAGGGAGGGGAAATTACAACAAATCCTCTATTTTTACACATCAGGTTAGGAAGAAAAGTTAAAATGTTAGATGCATCAGGTGTTGGCAGGGATTTGGCAAAAGGTTTACTGGCAGCGGGAGGGCACCTCTACCCCGGGATCCATGTCCCCACCCACTCGTGTGCACCTGTGCCCAAAGCCAGCGTGACAGAGTGTGTGCTCTCATAGAAGTGGGAAGGACTCCCCTTAGTAGCAGATGGGACAGCCCGTTGTCTGCCCCGGAGTCTCTCCATTAGGACACCCTCTTTGAATGCAACCTCCATGCTCCCCAAACCTGCCCTTCCCTGCCCTGCACCCGCCACGTGGGACAGCGCGTGCGCACGGTCTGTCTCACGCTCCACTCAACAAACTCTAAGCGGGAGGGTGGGGGGGGGGTGGGAGCTGCACCATGTCATGTCTGTGCGCCCCCACTGCGGACCACAGCACTGGGCACATAGTAGGAGCTCAGCAAATTAACTCCAATTGCTTTTCGGAGATTAAAAGTAAGTAATTACATAAAAAGTGAAATATCCTTGTTGGAGCAGGAAAAACAGCTTCGGAATCAAGCAAGAGATCTCTCTCATTTCCACGTCTCCAACAGAGGATGTCAGTGGCCTCTGCACCAGAAGGGCACTTTCCCAACTTTGGGACCAGGAGCAAACTGACTCCCAGAACCAGCTCACTGACATTCCGACAGAAAGAGGCTGATCCGTGCGGCATGGTGCTCGGGCCACTTCTGGGAACTTATTTTCCTTTCAGGTTCTCCCTTACCACTTCTACTTATTAGAATTATTAGAATGCTTAGAACACCTAGCCAGAAGTCAAAGAAATGAAGCAGCATTCCACCACAGTCTCAATGATGGAAGAAGTGATGGCCCCCGAACCGGTGGAATGACGGGCCACACCCAATTTCAGTTACTTTACACAGTTCAGTTGACGGGGGTGGGGATCTCCAAACTCCTGGAGGACTGGATGTTTCTACTTTGAACCTTCATAGCAGATTCCAAGAATAATTGCTATCATTTATTGAGTGCCTACCTCACGGTAAGATCTATATAGATGTTTTCTTTTTTTTTCAACTTTTAATATTTTTTCAGGTTATTTACTTATTTTGAGAGAGAGAGGCAGACAGAGAGAGAGACAGGGTGCAGGAGGTGCAGACAGAAGAGAGAGAGAGAGAGAGAGAGAGAGAGAGAGAGAATCCCAAGCAGGACCTGCCCTGTCAGTGCAGAGCACAATGTAGGGCTTGAACTCACGAACCATGAGCTCACGAGCTGAGCCAAAAACAAATGTCGGTTGCTTAACCAGCTGAGCCACCAAGGCGCCCCTGATGGATGTTTCCCTGAATCCCCCAAAGTTTTGAGTTAGGCAGTTGGAGAAATTTCGTAGCTGGCCCAAAGCTATGAGCTGCCTGTGTACTTTTTTTCTTCTTTACATTGGTCTCCACTGACCTCCTGTGTGCATTGCAAGAGCCTCCTGGCCCCCGTTTTAGTGTCAGCCTCACTCTGAGATTGACTTCGACCTTGGCAAGTTACTGAGCCTTGTACGGCTCAGTCCCCGTGTATATAAATGCTCATAATGATAATAGCACCTGCTGCACGGGTAACATAACCCAGATGTATGTGCACGCATGCGTATGCACGTGTGTGTGCAAAGAGCTCTATCGGAAACATCACCGCCAGGAATCCTCCAGAGACACCACAATGGCAGACTCCCCTCTCTTAACCTTCCCCCACGCTCTCACCTTGACCTCCCCCGCCTGCCGCAGCTGCTGCTTCCAGCATCGCAGGTGCTACGAGGAAGCCGCCGAGATGGACTGTCTCCAGGACCCTGCCAAGCTCAGCACAGATGTCAACTGCGTCAGCAAGACGATCACGTGTGGTGAGCATCCCCCGGTGTCTCGGGGAGCCGGGCTGAGAAACGACAGCTCGGGAGTCCCAGGCCCAGGGCTCCCAGGGTCCCCCCTGATCATCACTGCCACGGACAACATCATCGCCTCTGCTCCGAGCCCCTCGAGGGCTGGATCTATGGCATCCGTGCCTCGCATGGAGTCGAGGCACCATAAATGCTTCTTGACGTGAAAGAATAGCCCATCCGCAGGTTGTGTGATTTATGATTTTATACTGTAGCCACCCTGGGAGCTTGGGAAAGCAGATGGCTTGCAGCTCCCACACTGTGTGATGTTGGAACAGTCACTCAACAAGTCAGAACCTCTGCCCGCGGAGGAGAAAACCCCGTGCAGAGATCTGTTTTGAGAATTAAGTTAAACAATGCTTCAAGGTAAAACAGGGGTACCTTTGTTAAACGTAAACAGTGCTCCCGTGTGAAACAGATACCACGGTGACTGGCCTATGTTAAGAAGTCAGCAGTGGAAGCGTAAGAGAGGCAGTGATGGACGGATGAGGTTTGTGGTTGCTGCTGAGTCGGTTCAAATCTCAGCTCGCCACCCTGCTCACCATGTCACTCCAGGGATTGTATTTCACGTCCCTAGATGATCCCGGCAGAAGAATTAGAAGAGGCAAAGGCATGGGGGGGAGCACGGCACCTTGGGGGCACGGTACATTGGAGCCGTTCTTTACGGGCACCTATCATGTGCCAAAGGCTTTATACCCAGGAGATGCGATTGTCCTAACAATCTTATGAGATGGACTCATTATTCCCTGTTTTCAAATAAGGGCAGGAAAGCTCAGAGAAATTAAACAACTTGCCCAAAGTCACATAAGCGGCTAAGTAGCAGCGTCAGGGTTTGAACCCGGGTTCCACTGACCCCAAAGTCCAGCTAGCGAGGACTGGCTGAAGTGTGGCGCGTCGGGAAAGGAGTGAGGAGGGGCACGAGCCTAAATCCCTGCACAGTGAGCACGGAAAACACCGTCCATCCATCCATCCATTCATTCGTTCAGCAGGTGCATACTGAGCACCTACCTACACTGGGAGCACCTACCTACACTGGATATCTAGGTCCTGGGGATACCCTGACCTTCTCAAATCTCCTCGTGGCTGCCAGGCACTGTAAAAATACCAGAACCAAGTGCTAGAGTGTGTTAGCGACAGGAGCCGTGGAGGGAGATAAAGCAGGGGAAGGCACAGGGAGGGCTGGGGGGGGAAGGCCCCCTGAGAAGATGCCCGCGGAGCCAAGACTGAGGCACAGCAGGAAGCAAGCTGGCGGCCGTCCCGGAGGTGGGCACCGCCATGCCAGCGGCTTGTGGGTGTGCCTCGATGTACGCGGTGCCCCCCGTGCTTGGGAGATAGGCCAGACAGTCAGAAAGGGGGTGAGGAAGCAGGAAGGAGATGAGCTCCGAGCGCAGCTTTTACGTCCATTGGGAAGTTGTCGGAAGGTTCTAAACCCCCGGAAAGACATGGTTTGCCCTGAGTCTCGAAAGGCTTGTCCTCAATGAGCGTGGACAGGGCAGTAGGTTTGGGGTCGGGGGCGGGGGGAGGTCACTGACAGAGCCCAGGCACGAGCAGATGGGGGCTTGGCCCAGGGAGGGGTGTGGAGGTGGGGATATGTGGTCACACTGTAAACAGGTCGAAAGTAGAGGCCCGACGGTCGGGGGTGAGCGTGAGAGGAGGGGGCACAGAACCCAGGTTGGGCCTGCGCAGCCGAAGCTCACGGAGCCAACAGGGTGAGAGCAGGACGCCCACAGGGGGAGCGGGACCCTGGCAGGCAGATCGGGGTCAGGGTGGAAGGTCGCATTAGCTCTTGGGATTCCCAGTGACATCCTCCCACCTGCTCTGCCCTTGCTCCGTGCACAGAGTCCGGGGACCCTTGCGAGCACCTGCTGTGCACCTGCGACAAGGTTGCCATAGAGTGCTTGGCTCAGTCCAGCATCAACTCTTCCCTGAACCTTCTGGACACTTCCTTCTGTCTGGCTCAGCCTCCAGGTGGGAAGAACCGGGCCCCGCGTCGGTGGTGGGGCCTGACAAGCTGGGGCGGGAGCCGGCACGGGAGCCTTAGTTGCCGCGTGTCTTCGGATGCGAGTCCGGCCCCTTCCGACAGTCCCCCAATCCGCTGCCCTGAACAGGCTTCCCAATGTGTTTCTTTGCAGAGACGCCCAGCACGGGAGAGCGGACCACGCTTCCGCCCAGAGGTAAGGCCTCCTAGGGAGGCTGCTCCTCGGCCCACAGGGGCCAGGCTACAGCTGGAACTAGGAGATACCCCCCCACCCCCCCGCCGGGCCTGCCTGAGTGACCCGTGGCACTGGAGATGTCCCCCCCCTACCTTCCCCTGCCCAGGAGACAGCATGACTGCTGAGAAACCCAGTTCAAACATCCAACAGCAAACGGCCCTCATGCAAACATCGTTCTTTGCCACGTGGACAGGGGTGCGTTTAATCCAGTTAAGGTGTAGACCCCGGGTGCTTTCTCTCTTGCTCTAGAGTCAGGGCCCTGGTGTACAATGAGGGCAGGACAGGGTCCAGTGCTCTGTAGGGGAAAAGGCTCCTCGTGGCTGGGTGAGCTCCTGGCCGCGGAGGCCTCCAAAGAGCAGACAGGCTTCCTCCCTCCTCTGCCTTCCAGAACTTACCGCAGAAAGGGCAGTCTGGGCCCAGACAGGGGCTCCTTGCAGGGGAGGCTATTTTTTGTCCCTCCTCTTAAGACAGGCCGCCTACTGAAGCCAGCAAGTATTCATTCCTACTCTAAAACATGCGTCTTACGGGAAAAGCGAGGGTTCAGCTCACGCCGGGCGTTCCTCGTTCACCAAAGATTGCACGGCCTCTCCGTCCCGACGCCACGGGTGCCCGGGGATGGGAATTTCGAGGTGCGCTTTGGCAGAGCGCCCCTCCTTTCCTGGGGCTGGGGTCTCCCTCCCAGCCCCGCAGCGTTTGTCAAAGAAGCTGAGGTCAACGCGCCCGCGCGTGTGAGCGTGCACGTGCGCAGGAGTGTGCTGGTGTAGGGCGTGCGCACATGCGTGGCTATGGGTGTGTGTGTGCGTGTCCTATTTCGATGTATCTTCTGAGTCTGGTTCGCTTTCGTCCGTGCCGTCTGCCTCCCTTTTTTTTTTTTTTTTAATTTTTTTTTTGTAACGTTTACTTATTTTTGAGACAGAGAGAGACAGAGCATGAACGGGGGAGGGTCCGAGAGAGGGAGACACAGAATCCGAAACAGGCTCCAGGCTCTGAGCCGTCAGCACAGAGCCCGACGCGGGGCTCGAACTCACGGACTGTGAGATCATGACCTCAGCCGAAGTCGGCCGCTTAACCGACCGAGCCACCCAGGCGCCCCCGTCTGCCTCCCTTTTGAACGGAGGTCTTTCTAAGTCGGGATATCACAGTTCACAAACCTTCGAGGTCTGTAGGCCTTTCACTGCCACAGCCTGGGTCTGCTAGGGTCATCTTCCCCGGCCAGAACCCAGCAGGGGCTGCAGTCCCTCCTGTGCTGGGGCCCCGTAAGCATCCCATGTCCCGGGAGGTGTAGGGGAGACAGGGAAACCCTGAGACAGGACGAAAGCCCTTGTCTGGCAACAGCTCTCGCGGCCCCCTCCCGTCTCGGGCCAGCAGTCCCAGCCTGTCCTCTGAGACCCGAGGCACTTGGTCTGGGCACAGTGTTCCATCAGTCATTGCTTCGGGGCTTTCTGTTTCAGTGGTTCCTGTGGACCCCGCAGACACCAGTGCGATGGCCGTTTCGGGAGAAGGTGAGCACGAGGGGCCAGCGTGTAGCCCAAATACCCACGCTGTGGTTGTGCCATCTGCCTGCCTGCTGGGACTACTTCCCCTAAAATGCCCCCTGCCCGGGATTGCATTGAGACTGCTCAAGAACATTCCAGAGCCACTCAGTTCCTCCCGACCCCTGCATCTCTTCTCTCTTCACTCTGCTTTCTCCCACACCCCTCTTCCCACCTCGGTAGAATTGTCAGATGCAGGATAGTCACCCTCGGTCCCCTGACGCTGAATTTCAGATGCGCCACAAATACTGTTTTAGTAGAAGTATGTCGCAGAATTTGCACGGGATATACTCATACCGAAGAGTGATCTGTCACTCGCGTGAAATCTGAATTTAACTGGGCATCCTGTATTTTTTATTTGCCACACTTGGCAATTCTATGCCTCAGGGGGATCGCCCTGCACCGCCACCTTCCCAGAAGTTTGAGCCTTTCTCTCCTCCGCGGCTGCTGCCGTGAGAGAAGACGCACGAGCTCACTGTGCAGCTGATCCCCGGCTGCCCTCCACGTCCAAGGGCATCTCATCCCCAACAGCTCTCGGGCAGCCCGTGCCTTGGACTCCAGGTCTAGGAGAAGAGGCAATGGCACCCGAACCCAGCCAAAGCTTCACCATGTGCCCCGCCCGCACGGCAACCATTCCCCGCATGACCCACAGTGGCCACTTCCATCAGGAACCGAGCCTGCGCCTCGGGCTTCGCTGCCCACGAGACAATCTCCGAATCACCCTCAGTTGGCACATTTTCCACTTTCTGCAGCCTCAGCCATCATCACCCTGGGCACGGTGCAGAGAAAACACGCTTCGTAAGGAACCTAGAGTCTAACTGGCAAAAGAGAGTTCGTGCCCTCACACGTCGGTCCCCCAGCACTTAGGCACACACACCCATGACCTAGCAGTGCCCACAAATGCCCTCCAGGAAAGGAGGGAGCCTGAATGCAGGAAGAAGCTTCAGTCACAAGGGGAAAAGACAAAGGGCCCGTGACTGTTCTCACCATCGTGTCATGCGACAACCATGCTTTGGAGTCCAGCAGCTTTGGGATGGACTCCTGGCTCTCCCATTTTTCAGCTGTAGGACTCTGAAAGCATGGTTCGCCCTCTCTAATCTTCCATTTCACTTCAGAGAGCCGCGACTGGCCTTTTTTTTTTTTTTTCTGTCAAGGGCCAGATAGTAAATATTTTAGGCTTTGTGGGCCATATGGTCTCTGTCACAGTGACCCAACTAGGTCATTTGGACTGGAACCATAACATCGGTACCTGGATGGGTGTGAACGTGTTCCGCTAAAACGTTATTTGCAAAAACAGGCTGAGGGCTGAGCCAGGGTTTACCAGCCCCTGGAAAGGGACGGTTACACCAGTCCTCCGGGGTGACAGGGGATTAAATGAGAGAGAGCGTGGGAGGATTCTGGGCCAGCGTCTTCTTCGGAAGTCTGGTGCGGCTGTGAAAAAAGCAATGCGGGACACTGGACAATTTGCTTCAAATATTAAATCTCATTTAACGCTCACACAACCCGATGAAATCATCAACCCCACACAGAGATGGTAAAGTGAGCTGGAGAGAGAAATTGTCCGAGACATGGAGCTGGGTGGCGGACTGGGGTTCGAGGCCTGTATGGCGTTCTGTCCTTACCGCTAGACTGCACCCCTCCTTCGGGTGCCTTCCCCCGTGGACCTGCTCCAGCAAGGGGACATAGTGTCTCGTTCTCCCAAAGGGGCCATTGGCTGGTCTCTTTGCCTACAAACAGGCCTGGTGCTAATGTGGCCCCTCGTCCACTTGATGGAGACCAGCGTGTCCATATTCCTCATCAGACCGCCATGGGCTTCCTCTCCTCAGCCCCCCAGTCCCTCGGCCCCCAAAGCTGTTTTGTTTGCAGGCGACCCCTGCCTGGCTTACGTGCTGAGCTGGGCGGGTAATTGAAGTGAGTGGTTTCTTTCCACAGTGGCTCCTGAGACCAGAGCCGACCCGCTGACCACGCCCTCCAGGACAAGTAAGCAGAGAAGACCCCGCAGGAGGACAGCACGGGATCTGGTGGCGACATGCCATCTAAATATACATGCTCAGTTCTGATGACGGCTCTTTGACGGGCCCCGGAAGACACATTAGTATACCCACTTTTCAGATGATGTAGGAAACGGGGGCTCCGGGAGGTTAAAAGTTACAGGTGGTTCAGCACCAGACTCGCTGGACTGGTCTCTAACCCAGTCTCGGGTTGTAAGACTTGTCCCGTCTCGTGTCGTTCCGTCTTGTTCCGTCTTGTTCCGTGTCGTGGTGACTCACGGAGAACAGCCTCGTCCCTAAAACCATCTAGGCCAATGTGTCCTCGGAAGAAGTAATCCAATCATTTACTTTGCTTGTGGTGATGAATAACCATGGACTCTTTACTAATAAGCATATATCTCTCATAATAACCATTGACTAATTACTAAGAATGAATAAACAGATTCCTTGGTTAACAGGCAGTGACATCACAGAGGACTTCAATGTGTCGGCCCGTTCCTAAGCCCCTACGCCCATCCTCTGGGTTCATCCCCCTGGTCCTAGGAGGCCCCATTTGACAGGTAAAGGAGGCGCTCTGAGGGGCAGTCGTTTGCCTGGGGTAAGACAGCGTAGTAGTCCGTTCGTTCTGAACCTGCGAATTTTACTTTGAAGGGAACCATCTTTCCGGCTTAGAACCTCGGAGGTTCTGTGTCCACTTTTCTGTGTCCACAGCAGTAGACTCGCGAGCCCGATCTCGACGTATCACCATGGCAATCTTGACCCTTGACACACTGAATTTAAGGCAGTTTCCTTCCTTCCCCCATGGTGCTGGGAGTTACCACCACTGGCTCTCTGTAGTACGGCCAGAAGTGCAACAGCCCCCTAGCTCAGTGGTTAGGACAGCCACCTCTGGCCAAGTGGCCCGGGGAACTGCATTCTGTGACTTCCTGGCTCCATGACCTACAGTAAGTGACCTGTCTTCCCTGTGTGCCCCCGTTCTCATCTCTGAGTGAGGGTGAGCACAGTACTAATTTGTGGGGTTGTTGTTTAGGACGAGCAAAGCACTGAATACTGTGTCTGGGTTGTAGTAGGTCTTAGTCTGTTCCTGCTGCTACAACAAAATGTCAGTAGCCTGTGAACAACGCAATTTATGTCTCATGGTTCTAGAGGCTGGAAGTCCAAGCTCAAGACACCAGCATGGTCAAGTTCAGGGACGCCTGCTTCCTAGACAGCCACCTTCTTGTTGTGTTCCCACATGGTGGAAGGAGCCAGGGAGCTCTGTGGGGTCTCTTTCTAAGGGCACGAATCCCATTCATGAAGGCTCCATCCTCCTGACCTAATCGCCTCTCAAAGTCCCCAAGCTCATCCCGCTGGGAATCAGGTTTCAACACATGAGTTTGGGGGAAGCACAAACACCCAGTCTATAGCGTAGTAGGAGCCTAATCGCAGTTAAACGACAACAATCTCATTTCGCAGGGAACCGGGGCTCAGCCGTCTCCCGGAAGCCACATAGCAGGCAACTAGAGCCCTTCTGCTGCCTTGTTCTTCTTCGTTCAAAAATACGTGGTTAAAAAAAGGTTTTTGTTGGTTGAAACTCTGGAGAAGTCTGCTTTCCTCAAGTAGCTCAAAGATGCACCTGCTTCGAGACCTGCAGGTCGCGGCTGCTTTTGCCAGCAAGCCCGTGTCTGGGGAGGGCAGTCTCTTTGGCTTAGCAGCGACCCAGCCATCACCACCAGCTCCTGGGAGGTAACCAGGGGCAGAGCAACGAGCACATTGCCTCCTGTGCCCCTGGGATGGCAACCACTTCTGGAAGCCAGGGTGGGACAGACGGGAGTCAACACTGATCCTATCTCTCTTTTTTTGTGGGCAGGCGCGGGCCAAGGCCAGCAAGGCGCAGAAGCCGCTCGGACCATACCCGCTCTGGGTAAGCACACCGGGTCCTCCCGCCTGCATATAACCGTCATCCCTATACGTTTATGAGATCTGGTGTCTTCTAAAACATGGAAGAACCATGGAAACCAATTCCCTTTTACACCCTCTCCCAAGAGCAGACAAAGGAAGTTAAAATGTAGGTCCATTTCGAAAGAAAGGGAAGAAAAGGTAGAAAGGGAAGCCTACCTGATAAAGAGATGCTTTTAGAAAAATATAGAAAACTGTGTATTGTTTTCTATTTAAATCACCTGTAATTTCACATTATATAGACAGCCACTTTCAACAGCTGGAGGCATTTCCCTCTACTGTCTCCCCAGCGGCAGGGCAGCTCTATGACCTTAATTAACATGAATTAACATGAACCAAGATCCCTTGGTGCCACGGCTTTGCAAGTCTGAGCTGTTATCACTTAAAACATGAGGTGACGGGGCGCCTGGGTGGCTCAGTCGGTTAAGCATCCGACTTTGGCTCAGGTCATGATCTCACGGAGGTTCGTGGGTTCGAGCCCCGCGTCGGGCTCTGTGCTGACAGCTCAGAGCCTGGAGCCTGCTTCGGATTCTGTGTCTCCCTCTCTCTCTGCCCCTCTCCTGCTCATGCTCTGTCTCTCTCTGTCTCAAAAATAAATAAACATTAAAAAAAATCTTTTTAATGAGGTGATACTCCCCTGATATTAAATATGTTCCTATAACATGATTTTGAGTGGCTGTACCACAGTTTCTGGTACGGAAGACCATAAGTGTATTTAGCCAATTATCTCTAACATCTGTTATTGTGAATAATAGATTTAGGCTTTAAACCCACTACTTTGGATTCATTTGTCACCACAAATGCCGAGAAGCTGAATTACTGAGGGCATGATCCTTGTAGGGCTCACCCCATGTTGCCAAATTGCCCTGGAGAAAAACTGGCCCTCACCTGTGGATCCCATGACTAATACCGTGTACTATTATTTAAAAGCAAGCAAACAAAAACCTCTATTGTTTTAATAGAAAAAAAGACCCACGGTAGCTCATTTTTCCTCCTTCTCCCCTCCGAGGAAAATTGAAAGGAGTGGTTTCTGTACCCAAGAGTGGCTGGCCTCTCACTCCGGGAGCTTTGGACCAGGCCTGGACAGAATTCTCAAATCTTTTTTTTTTGTTTTAAGTTTATTTATTTTGAAAGAGAGAGAGTGCAAGAGGGGAAGGGGCAGAGACAATCCCAAGCAGAGCTCTACGTGGGGCTTGAACCCATGAATTATGAGATCATGACCTGAGCCAGGATCGAGTCAGACACTTGACCAACTGAGCCACCCAGGTGCCTCCAGAATTCCCAAATCTTAACCGAATTTATGGAGGTGGGTCCCCAGTGTCAGAGCTGAGGGCATTGAGACTTGGACCGACTTTGCCCTCAGGTGCACAGTGACCTTCTCAGCCTGGGAGTTGGGGAGCGAGAGGCATTTGGGGTGGCCGTTCAGGCAGGGTGAGGGATGCCACAGGCCCTCCTCTAAGGGGATGAGGTGGGGGTCTCATGTTTGATTAGCACCAATGATCCAGAAAGTTCTTCCTCAGAGGGGGAGGGCTTCTAGCAGGACGCTCAGACTCAGCAGAGAGACAAACGGGCTTCTGGGGCTCCATCTGCCGATAGAGTTTTCCGCCTGGAGAGCCTCCAACCCCAGACCAGATGTGTCATCACCCTCCCCGAGCGATTCTAACGGCTGCTGTAGACCGTTGCCTCCTTGCTAGGCATTCGGCTAGAAGGATTATTCACACACAAAACAGGTATCATTGGGGCGCCTGGGTGGCCCTGGGTCCGACTCTCAGTTTCAGCTCAGGTTATGCTCCCGCAGTTTGTGAGATCGAGCCCCGCATCAGGCTCTACATTGACAGCTTAGAGCCTGCTTGGGATTCTCTCTCTCTCTCTCTCTCTCTCTCTGCCCTTCCCTTACTCGCATGCACTCTCTCTCTCTTTCAAAATAAATAAACATTTAACACAGGTATTATTAACATAGTTTTAGAAATGGGGAAATTAAGATTGAGAGAGGCTAGGGATGCCTGGGTGGCTCAATCAGATTAGCATCCAACTTCGGCTCAGGTCATGATCTCATGGTTTGTGGGATCGAGCCCTGTGTTGAGCTCTGCACTGAGTGGGATTCTCTCTCTCTCTCTGTCTCTCTCCCTCTGCCCCTCCCCACCCCCCACCAAATGGATAAATAAACTTAAAAAAGTGGCAAGACAAATTTTATTCAGGTTTCCGCAGCGGGGAGGGGAGACTCCAGGGTCCCTGAGCTTGGCTGGGATCTGGGTGGAGGTGAGAGGGCCTTTGAGAGGGCGAATGGGAGGGCGGACAGCTATTGGGAGCTCCAGCAGAATCAGGGAAGCAAAAAAATTCCAAAATGGGGGGAGGGGGCTGTTTTCTGAAAACGTAGGCAAAGGCAAGTGTTGGGTCAGCGAGCATCTCAAGCTGTTAAGTTCTCTTGGCTGCCCTGCGCTTTCTCAGGCAGGAAGTCAAGGGGAAGTGGGAGGCTGGGTCATCCTGGGGACACCAGGCTGGGGTTGGTGAGCGTCTCCTTAGTGTGGGGGCAGGGCATGGATGGAAGAGTTTGTGCCGTGAATTTGAAGTTCTCATAGGTCAAGGTCGAGGCCTGGCCGAGAAGAAGGCCCAGAGGAGGCCGGCTAGAGGCTGGTCAAGGAGAGAATCTGTCAGCTCCCAGCAGTTTGGAACACGATGGAAAGAAACCCGGTCGTGGGTTTCTGTTTATGGGATTGGAGAGGGGGCCACGATGTTAGACGGAGGTTACAACAGGGCTGCTAAGGCTGTGTGCCCAACCCCCAGGGAACGGAGTGCTGAGCAAGGACACAGAAGCCCAGGGATATGAAGCAAACCAGCATGGAGGGTCTGGGGAAAGACTGCAAGTCAGGGGGCCCTTGAGATGCCCCAGCCTCACCCAGCGCTCTGGGTCCACAGAGGGTGGGGGGCGGAGCCCACGAGGCTCCCTCTGTCTGGACCAGACTGGGTTGGAGACATCCCCACCTCTGGCCAAAAGAATAGAGGGGGCAGACACAGAGCAAAGGGGGATCTGGATGGTGCCAGGGAGCCTGGGGGTGGGGGGATGGGCAGGGCCAGACCCCTGGCCGCCTCACGGCCACAGCAAGGACCTGGCACCTAACTCTGAGTGTGGCGAGAAGCTGCTCCCGTATTCCGAGGAGTCCGAGGCGGGGTCCTGCTCGCCAACACTGCTGAGGACCAGGGGCTGGCTTCAGGATCCACTGTGCTTGTTACCCCTTCATTTGTTGTTGTTTTTTAATTTTTTTTAAACGTTTATTTTTGGGAGACAGAGAGTCAGCAGGGGAGGGGCAGAGAGGGAGGGAGACACAGAATCCGAAGCAGGCTCCAGGCTCGGGGCTGTCAGCACAGAGCCCGACGCGGGGCTCGAACTCACGGACCGTGAGATCGTGACCTGAGCTAAAGACGGACGCTTACCCGACTGAGCCCCCCGGGCGCCCCACTCCTTCACTTGTGAACACCATGCCAGGCCCCCCCAGCTTGGCAGGTGCATGGCGGTTAACACAACACACACAGGCCTGGCAGGCTGTGACAGTCCTCGTTGTGGGAGGTCATCCACGTGGCATGGGCTCCCGTCCGCTTCGAGGTTATCGCGGGGAATTTGGAAATTCCCACGCAACATCCGCGGATCCCCAAGACTCAGCCCTGACGTCTGCAGACCCAGATCGAGGACACTACCCGAACACTTTGTTCTCCTGAAACGCCTGTCTGCATTTGGCCTTGATCGTGTGTCCACCTGCAAATGTCTTCTTGGGCCACCTTTTGAACATGAGCCGTCACGCTGTGCGTTTGCAGGATCCGCAGAGACGGCTGCCTCGGCACCCGGTGTAACCATCGTCCCCGCTGGCTTGAAGTCTCTGGGCTTTGCTGCGTCATCCATCAAAAGTGGCCCAGGGGAGACAACTGGAAAAGGTAGGCAGGAGCAGGCAGAGAAGCACGTGGCCTCTCTCGGCCTTGAGATCCTCCGCGTGGGTCGGGAGCAAAGCCCTTCGGGCCACGGTATCACGCTGTGACCTCCTGTCGGTGCTACCTCAAGGGGCCGCTCCTTGCCAGGTGAGCTCGGGAGACACAGACGGGCCCTGACCTGCCTGTGGCCACTCAGCTGCTGAGCCGGGGAAAGGGGCCCGCTGGTCTCGTGCTCCCACCCCTCACGCTGGCCCCCGGGGGAAGAGCGTGGGTGGCACTACCCACACCGCGGTTGTTGGAAAGAAAGAAACACCGGGGTGTTCCTAACCGTCCCTTTCTCTCCCCTCCTCCCAGCAGGGCAGTGGAGAGAGCTGCATTTGAGAGGGAGCCCAGGCCGGGAGCCCTTCGCAAGGCCCCTGGTTCCTCGGTCCCCCTCCCCCCCGACCATGTGGTCGCGGGGTTTGCACGGTGGACCGTAGCCTAAGTTGGCCAAAGCTACAGGCAGGGGAGGCAGGGAATGGGGTGGGGAGGAGGGTGCAGGAGGAGGGCAGAGGCGGAGGCAGAGAAAGAAATTCCAGGCCTCTGAAGGGAGAGCCCTGGCGGAAGGCGGGGGTTCCTGGTGGGGTCAGGAAGCCTGGGAGGCCGGCCAGGACGCCCCCAGGACGCTGGGCCCCTGCCAGGGCCTCAGGTGGACACAGTCCCTCCACTCCGTAATCAGATGTGGCCGAAAAGCACCTGGAGTCCTGACCAGCCCCCTTACCCCTCAGGGGGATTTGACCAGGAGCCTGGGCGAGGGCCGCAGAAGCCTGGAGGGAAAGGCTTGTTCTCTGAAACACAACTCGTGCCACACAGCAGACAGGGCGGTGGAGGGGGCATGGGGGGGGGGGGGTGTACTGGCGGTGGCGATTTTCCCAGGAAACGCGGGAGGCGAGGACACAGAGTTTCCCCGGACCCTCAGTACCCACGTGAATCACCGTGAATGCTGTCCCAGTGTTTCCTGCTCTCCTGACAGTCCTGCGTCTCGCCAGCCTGTGACAGGGTCACCTTCCTGCACCTGGGAAGCAGGAACATCACGTGGGCGATGCCTCAGCTGGGAGAGATGCTCTTTTGTCTGACGTCCCGATGCCCGGAGGAATTTGAAGCTTATGGCTGCTACTGTGGGCAAGAAGGACAAGGCGAGCCGAGGGATGCCCTGGACAGGTAGGGACGAGCGAGGGTGGCGGGACAGCGGTCACTGAGAGGGCCCGCTGACCGCGGCTTCACAGAGAAGCACTAGCCCACTCAGGACGGCTTGCTGCCATCATGGGCCCAGTTTCCTGATGAGCAGTTGAGGCTCAGCCTTGACTGAGGCCGTCCAGCTACGAAGGGGCAGACCTCCACGGGTCCGGACCTTTCCAGGTGGGGAGTCTAGAGCTCTTTTAGCTCTGCCCCAGGTACTGCCCTGCTGCCCTAAGAGAGTCCATCTGCCTATTTTGCAACGACCCCAAATCTGCCTATTGTGCAACGACCAACACGTCACATTGGCAGCCCCCCTCCCCCCCCGGCTGAGGGTGCCCTGCAGGTGGCCATAGTGAAATTCAGCTTCTCAATAACTTTGAAGTCTAACCGCTACGTTTTATAGCTGCCACTCCTGGAAGAATTTTCAGCGACCTCGTGCATTGATGAGTATGTCCATTCCCTCGCGTATGCACCCAGCCCGCATTTCTTGAGCTTTTGCTCGGTGCCAGGCACCGTGCTAGGTGTGGGAGACGCACAAATGGTTACACCCGAACCAAGCAGATCGAAACACGCGGCCAGTGCCATTACAGCAAATGGTGCTGCACCGGGCATGAGACGGGCAATGCAACAAAAAGACCAGCAACGCGATAAATGCCACGGAGGAGACGGAGGAAACGGGGCAGGAGCCGACCTAGACAGGAGTTGCAGGAATATTCTGAGGGCAGAGTTGATACGGCGTTAACGACTGCACATGAGGACTGCCCAGGCCCATGGCCGGCCAGTGGAGAGCTCGGCGCTCAAGAGGCGTGGGGCCCCTTGGGATGGGGGGCCACCGAAGGGAAATCGACAGCCACAGACCATCCTGGAAGCAGGGATGGCAGGCACATGGGGCATGTCACCTGTAGGTGCGATGGTGTCTGGGAGCCCGTGTCACTCACCTCCACAGGCCCTTCTGCCCTCACCCCGTCATCGAGCTCCACTGCAGGGAATCTCGTGGGGAGGAAGCGAGGGGCTCGGCTGCAGAGGCCACCTTCCGAACTTCCTTCCCACCGGGTGACACGGAAGACGTGTTTATTCCAGCAGAGTGTATAACAATCATAGATTGTCTACACTCGGAAGTTCAACAGCTCGCCCTCCGCTCTCCAAGACAGAGAACAACGTAAATACTACTGTCCCTGAGGCCACAGCACTCAGGCAGATGGGGCAAGGGGTAGAAACCTAGGGTCCCATGGAAGGATAGGGGGATGCTTTTGGAGGCCTCCTGACCACCGGCCATATTGCACAAAAACATGAGGTACGACCAGGCATATTGACCAAGGAAATCAATATGGCTTCCTTGACATTCACAGGGAAGGAATCAACACTGCCAGCCATAGTCTTGACCGAGGAAGAGGTTCTCAAATTGATACCATTTTCCGCAAGGGGGTCTTTTCAAAACCACGTATGCTTTACATTCTGGGCAACTGGGGTGACTTTTAAGGGCATTTTGATCATACGTGATTTCTGATTCATTCACTCACTACCTTCAGATTTTAACAATTATTTTAGCTACCCACCACCCCCGACCCCGGGCAGGTGCACGCACCAGACAGTGGGGCTCAGCTGTAACAACAGCTGAGTGGGGCTGCCTACGTGGACCTCCAGCCACCAGCTAATGTGACGGGCACACTGGGGTTGCTGGCAACAGGCACAGCTGATACCTTGGCTGAGCACAAGCGTTACCAAAGGCTGTGACTGGGCCCTGCTCTGGCTGTGGTCTCCAACAGCACGTGAGCACCATTTAAGGATGGGACGAGTTGCAAAGGGAGGATTTCGGGGGAGTGGCATCTCCTATGGGCTGGAGGTGTCACAAGATGCTTTCAGATGTCCGTGTGGCTAGAGGACACTGGCAACTGTGAGGCTTTATCAGGCTAAAAAGCAAGACACTGTTTCATTCATTCCCATATGGTTACCGAGGTCTTGCTCCGTGTGGGACACTTTTCTAGATGCTGTTTTTTATTTATGCTCTGCTCTCTTTCAAGGCTGGGGGCCAAGGGGGTGCCCTATGGATGTGGGATTAATTATTCTATTATGTAAAAGGTTGGAGGCAGTGGGGTCACTGCCATGCGGTTCCTTTGTGTAAACGAAAGACAGCACCCCTTCCTCAAGACTATTTCCATCTGTGGGCAAATTATTGTAATAAAAAGGAAAAGCTTTGCAGTCAACAGAGTTGTGATAAAAATACAAAAAAAGAACATTTTTAATAGTAAGATGCATACAGCGTGACTGACACGGTCTTAGATGTGGCATCTTTGTGCAGTGCACAACTTAAACAGCCACACATGGTGGTCCTATGTGCGTTGGAAAGGCGGCCTTGGCTTCTCTCACTGCTGTAGGGATTGTGGGAGAAGCAGGCCTTGAAGGAGCGCCTTGGGCAGCTGGGTTGTCTTTGGTCTTAGGTGCTGTTTTTCCCACCACTGCTGCCTGGAGCAGGTGAGAAGGCTGGGCTGCCTGCTCGAGAGGCTTCCTCGGTCACCGGCGGAGTGCGTGGACGGTACAGCCAAGTGTAAGTGCCGCGGGCCCGTGCAGCGAGCCGTTCCCTTCGTTCACGTCAGCGTCACGTACGGCTCATGCCTACTGATGCTCCCCCCATCACGTTTTCGTCTAGAATGTGATTTAACACTCTTAACCGTGAGGCACAGTTAGGGCCCTATACTGACGAGGGCCCTGAAGTTCAAGAGGCTAAGTCACCAGCTGCCCGCAGAGCTGGCGAGGAGGGGACCGGGGATAACATCAACAGCCCGTGCACACGCAGTGCCTACCACGTACTGGCCTGAGCTCGCAGGGTGTGTTAACGGTTAATACGCCCAACTATCCTCTGAAGGGGCGCCGAGTCTCCCCTTTATGAGGCGGTGGCCAAGGCCAGGGTCACACAGGCAGAAACAAGTCAGTGGCAGGAGTGAGGCCCGGAAAACCATGTTGCCGAGGACCGAGGACAGAGTCCTCGTGCTCGAGTGCTCAAGGGTCTCGTGGCATTTTTCTTCTCTTCCTAAGAAGCAGAAATCTTTCCCCAAGTGAGACCCCCGGGGAACCCCATAAAAAGGGAGAGCCCTGGCCGATGGGAGAGATGTGCCTACGGCCCCCTCCCCCCTCCCCCGGGAGCCTCGGCGGGGACGTCTGAGAACTGGCGTCCCTGTGAGCGAGCGTCACTCTCACGCGCCTCGAGCCCGCTTTTAGAACTGGCTTCATTTCCTCATCACACACATGATATCCACCCCCAACCCCACGCCATGCAACATTTGAGAAATCGGGTGGGGTTGCCAGACCTAGCAAATAAAAATCCATGAACTTGCATTTCAGATAAACAAATAATTGTTTAGTGTAAGCATGCCCCGAATGGACATAACTTATATGAACACATTTGTCTGAAATGCACATTTAACTGGGCATCCCGTATTTTGTCTGGCAACGTTAAAACAGATCGGACAACAACTACTTCCATTTGACGAAGGCAGAAAGTCTGGCCCAGAGAAGTAACGGTTCCTTCCAACAAATATTTCCCGAGTGCTAACTCGGCAAATGGGTATCAGGGATCGACTTAACTTAGGTGCTTGAGCACATGGGCTCTGCCAGCAAGGTCCTCTGTCCAGCAAGAGGGGAAGGTGGAAACAGATGATTAATGCACAACGTCATTAACACACAACGTGCTGGAAGGTAGAACCATAGTTAGGATTTGATGAGTGTCCACAGGAAAGACCCCCCCCCCCTTTACTGAGGGGCGTCAGGGAAGCTTTCTAGAGGAGCGGATGCCAAGGGGAGTCTTGACAAACGGGTAGGAGTTAACCAGGAGGAGAAAGCGAGAACATTCCCAGCAGGGAGATCACGTATGCTGGATGCCAGGAGGTAACAAGATGGCGGGTGGGGGGACAGGGCCGAGGGCCAGACAGGCCGGCCACGTCCTTCCCTCACGTCCGCTACTCTGTTCTTGCCCTCAAAGGTGTGGGGCAGAGCCTGTGCGCGAAGCTGTTTTGTGCCTGTGACCGGACGGCGGCCGAGTGCATGGCCTCTGCCTTCTTTAACCGAAGCCTCAAGTCCTCGGGCAAACGAGAGTGCCAGGGCCACAGGCCGTCCTGTGAGGACAGCTCGCACGGAGGGCCTGCGGCCTCCTCCCTCAGCTCCAGCTCTGAGGAGAACAGCGAGGAGGCCACGCTCCACGTGGAGGGCCTGAGAAGAAGCAGAAGGTCTCCGGGGAAGCCGCCGGGTGGTGTGGGGACCAGGCACCAACATGGCCCCAGACAGATCCCCAGAGGAAGTGACGAGCACACCCTGTAGTTTCCTCCCGTTAGGGCATCCTCCTCTCTGTCCTCAGCACAGGCTCAAGGGGAAGAGGGCCGGGGCGACCCTGGCACGGCAGTGTCAGCCCGCATGGGAATGCGCATTTAGAGGGGGCGGACGAGGGCTCTGTATTTCCTTCAGCCCACCTTGGCATCTCAATAAATACTCCCATCAGTGTTGGTTTTGGTTTGGTTTTCATGACATGTTGTAGATACCGGTGCACGGGTAGATGTCAAAGGTAAGAAGACAGAGCCACGGAGCAGACAATTATTATTATCTCCACTCTATGATAACTGAAGATGACTTTTTCTTCTATTAAAAACAAAGGAGCGTATTTAATCGATCTTATGACCTACGGGACACCAATGACCCGCCGGGGATGTCTACGAAGAACTGAGATAACACACCTTCCGGTAGGAGCCCTGAAAACATACCTGCCGTTCTAGTTGTTACGAGTGGCCATGTGTCATGGGCCGTGGCCACCACCAGGAAGGATCACTGCTCACGCTTGTCTCAGGTCCTGGACTTTTTGTCTGTTTGTTTTTAAAGGGTTTATCCCAGTGGCTGGAAGTTTTGGGGGTTTAACTGCCCATGCTGACAGAGGCAAATCAGTATCACGGTAGCTGTAAAATTTCTGAAACGCTAGCCATCCTTCCAACCACCCGCTCACCTGACCGGGTACCAGGCAGAAGGCAGTGTATTACCAGAATCCCCCCCAATATTTGGTAGGAACACAAACTCCTTGCTTCACATCACATCCTAGGTTCCCAATCCCCCACCAACCACGTGTCTGGTAGGGAGATAAGAGTCCCTGTCTGCTCCTCAGGACCCGCTAGAGTTCAGCGCTGCTGACCTTCTCACGGCAGACAAATATTCTGAAGTTGGGAGGCCAGGGTAAGAAATTGAAAGGTTGTGGCGTGAAGCCAACAGCGGACATCCTTCCCTGCCTTCCAAGGCAATCACGTGAGGACACCTTTTGATGAATCCAACACACCGGCACCTTTTCAACCAGGTGACTTTAGCTAGCAGCCAAAGTTTGGGTTCTCCCAAACTAAACTTTGGGTTCTCAAAGCGAACCCTCTGACAAGAACTTGAGAGCAAGTTCCGTTGGAAAGTGAGGGAAAGCCTGACCGGAGACCAAAGAAACAGGACAGGAAAGATAATGAAAGGTGCCTTAGCAAACCAGGTACAGCTGGAAGTAGAATACTTGCACGGAGAGAGGAGCGAGATCAGGACGTCAGCTTCTAGCAGATCAGCCAATACTCCTGGGGAGGGGGAGACTGCCCTCTGGCCTGCGGCACGTGGGAGCGAAGTGGGCTCCGGGGCCCAGAGAAAGCCTTCAGGCAAAGAAGTGCAGGTGCTAGCGGCTGGCATCGGCCAGCACGCATTCGATGGCAGAGGCAGGCCGGTCGCTGATGGCAGTTTCTCCAACTACTACGTTGCTGGCTTGTTCCTCCTTCCTTTAGCCCAAAGCGATTTACCAACTGTCTGCTCCCACTGGCAGTCGTGGTGCCAGCCTACCACCTGTATGGCGACCATCTGCCTTCACATCTTCACCGGAGGCGGCTGGTCGTTGCTCAGGGAAAAGAAAAACTGACGTGACCCACCTCACTCTCGTAGTTCACAACCTTTAAACCTCATGCGGGCGCTCAACCTCTTCTTAAAAAGTTGATGTTCCTGCTCTCCAGGACAACTGTCTGGTTTTAGCTCCTCTCTTCAGACCTCCCCACACCTTCCCCTCGCACTCAGCTCATGACTCTGGAGGACCGTGAAGGGCCTGAGATCTCACCCTCTTTGCAGCTTAGTTGATGTGCACTGCAAGGGTGCTGGCAGAGGACACGAGACACCTGGGTCAGAGACAAAGGACTTCATTACCTACAGTAAAGGCAGTAGCCCCAGCAGCATTTATGCTGCTCCCTCGAGCCCTGATGCAGACCATACACACACACACACACACACACACACACACACACACACACACACACACACACACACACACACACACACACACACACACACACGGCTTCATTACATGGGAGAACCCTGAGTTTAGGTAACCTAAAACTATCCTGGTTGTAAGCCCACCTGACCTTTATCCCAGAACACATTCTCTTTCTACATGAGAGTGAGCAGGCCTGCCCTTGGCTTCAAAGGGAGACACCATCCCTACCTTCCCATGGTCTGTTTGCTATACTACATTCTGGGGGAGGTGGTCCAGGCTAAATAAAGGCTGTTGGTGTCTGCATGCTCACAGGACAAGCACGGACACAAGAGGCAGAGAGAATCGTCCAGCAACAATGGTCTCAGCTGACACTCCACTTTGAAAAAGTGAAGGTTTCTAATGGGAACGCCCTCACTTTCCTGCCAAAGCTACAAAATTACCTGCAGTCTTTCTCTTCCGTCTCCTTACAATGAAGTGTTCCTTAATCTGGATCAAAGGTCAATCCCTCCCGTAAGGCCCTGTGTACAACACTCTACAGCCTTCTCCAGGGTTTGATCCCTGTACATGCTTCCTTTTAAAATCAATTTATCCCTTTTCTTCTATGACAATCTAATCAACATGCAAACGTGCCCTAAAATCTCCCATCTTTAAAAGTCCCTCCCTTGACTGATTTAAAGGAAGTGTAAAATTATAAATCTGATGCTCCCAGCTTAAATACCAAACTAGACAGTACTCTGTTGAACACCTTTTACCTGACTCTACATCATCCAACCCTACCTCTTAACCCGCACACCGCGGTGACAACCGGTTCCACACAGGCTTGCTTCCACCTGCCTCATTCAGAGAGGTGGGGGTCCGACATCTGCCTTCCGAACTTCCATTCTCCTCGCGATCTGACACAGTACTCCTCTGAGAAGGAAGCATGGGGCACCGTGGGAAACCACTCGGTGCTCAGGTACACATTCCAGAAATGGGGGCGGGGCAGGGGGTAGTTACTGCCCACAGGCCACCCTGGAAAATGAAAGGCACGCTTCCCCGGCTTTCATCACCTGGGTGGGCAGTGCTGAGATGGACCTCCGGTCACCTACAGTGACACACAATTCATAAATGAATCCCCCTAACGAGCTCTTCTCCTTGCATGGCACTGTTCCGGGCCCTGGCCGGGTTTGCTGGGACCGCGGCCCAGAACAATCCCCGCGTGTAAGCCTGTGTCTTAGCCCGGGTTCTCCTACAGCAGCCTGTGACCGTGCCCTCCTCAGAGCCTGCCTGTGACTCAAAGCACAAGTACAAGGCAAAGACAGCGGAACAGAAGGCAGGGCTTGATGCTCTGTCTTGGCTCTGCTTTTTCATTCATTTGAACTTGGTGCTTGAGATCAGTATTCATCAGAACGGCTGACAGGATCCAACAAGTTAGGGCTAGAAAGAAAAGCAAGTGACACAGCACATAACACAGGCTGCTCCTTCTATGCAGCAGCTTCCCGGAAGTAGCATCAGCGAACCAGGGGGCGGAGGGGCCTGGAGCCGCTCTTTTTTTCGGAGAGAATTTACACGACAAGGAGAGATGCAAACCAGAAGCCTGGTGCAGAGAGGGCAGCGAAGCTTTCCCGGCTCACACCGAGAGCTCCACCTTCGCCGCATCTCGTCACGACTGGCAGTTGCCGTTCTGGTTCTTCGACGTATGTGAGGATGCGGCCCCCTGGCAACCTGATTCCTCCTAAGAGCTCTTCATTTTTAACGAAAGCAAAATATTAAACAAACTTGACTTGGTAAATGCAGTCACTATTATACATATGTACTTATACGGAAGTAATCTGATTTTGTTTTACTGCTTCCACAGGAATTGCAAAGGGAATTTTTACATTACAAGAAGCTCACTTTGTTACATTTGCTACATATACTGGCATGAATAAGACAAATCGGTTCCATTTTTGGACAGAAAGAAGAGAGATGCTAATTGCTGGTGAAGTGTAGTATTATTCTAAAAGATAACGAGTACAGAAGCATTATGGGGTGTACCGTGTGTGTGTGCGCACGCGTGCGTGTATATTCAGGTCAACTCCAATGACAATCAAACTCTAAGCAGTCAGAGGCAACACAAATCTAAGGAACATTTATATGTTAGCTATTCAATGTCAAGGGAAAAAAAATGAGGCAAGTGTATACAGCAAAAACAGAATGATTAACAGTTT
The DNA here is from genome assembly GCF_024362965.1 of Panthera pardus. Classification (NCBI taxonomy): domain Eukaryota; kingdom Metazoa; phylum Chordata; class Mammalia; order Carnivora; family Felidae; genus Panthera; species Panthera pardus. The sequence goes on along the minus strand of NW_026527002.1, from coordinate 72,910,080 downwards.
ATTAAGAGTTTTAAATATCTACAAAAATATAGCCATACAAGTGAACTTCAACAAATCGTAAACTTTCAGTCTCCAAACTGGCTTGGATGTGACCCCCTACCCGCAGGATCTCCTACGGTCTCCTAGAAGGGACAAATAAAGCAAAGATCCACTTCTTGGGAACCATTATTTATCTAGGATATATAGAAGTCTACCGTGATTTAAAAACAACAAGAAAAAAAAACCCCGCAAAACCCACATCAACAGTTTACAAACAGACCAAGAGAAAGGGGTGAGAAACATTAATTCAAATGGTTTCCCTTTACATGCAATGCATGCATTTTTAAATCACAGAGAAACATGAAATTTTGTAGAGCAAAGTTTGTTTTGCACTGAGTGCAAATGAATATATAACTCCTTTACTTATACCACTAAATTATATATATTTTCATACAAAAGCACACAGTGTTCATCTATAAAATGACATCCAAGTGGATGATGGTTGTTTCTGTGTGTCCCCCTGCTCAGATGTTTTTAAATGCACAAAAATTAACACCCTTCTTTAAAAATAGAGAAGAAAAAAAGGGGAATAGAAAACATACAACTTGGCCTATTATGTGGTGACACATTTTACCTGATCAAGAGGCAAAGTCCCAGTGACAGCTGAAGTAAGGTCATCCAACCCCCGTGCCGACTGCACTGCTATCCTGCAGATAAACATTCACGACACCGCCCGGGGAGGCCCGAGTATCATTTTATGGGTCTAGACAGCTAGGACCTTTTGCAAGAGGCTTCGAGACCCCGTACGTCAGTTTATTAAAAAACTGGAGGCATGCTTGTTCTTTTGCCACTTCCGTACATTTTTCTGTTCCTTGCAAAGGTGCCCAACAACCATATACACAAACCTCTAACATGCCATTCTCAACTGTAGTTTTTCAAACAAAAAAGGTAAGAACTGAATTGTTTTTTGAGCTACAATGTTTGATATGTATATTGTTCTTCGTAAAAAGAAACTGAATCTGAAAAGGCAATATAATTATAAACAGGTTATTCTATAAAAATGACCTAAGAGAATTTTATATGAGTTGCAAAGAAAGTTGCTCACTTTCTCTGTGTGATGGAATTCACTAAAATGCACATAATTTTAAGGAAACACTGTGGGGCTGGGAGCACATGTTACACGTGTAGTCTCGGTGGCCTCAATCAACAGAAGCTTCCGCTGACAATCCTTAGCACGCTTGATCACTAAAGCCATAGGCACTCTTTTGAAGTGTAATATAACAAATCCTAAACAGATGCATACAAGTTACAGTTCAAATCTTACAAATTAAAAGCCCATTTGGAGAATCTTTTGACTACGAAGATTTAAAACAATGCACAATATAAAAATGTAAATAATGCGCTTTGGAAGAAATCAAAATGTACACACTCTTCACAGGTGAACTAGTAGCTGTTTTAAATGTCTTTTTTTTCTTACACTAAATACAGATCTCATTTAATTAATGGAGCCACAGCAAAATACTACTATAGTTTCAAAGTATATTCTGTAAACTAATACATCTTATGATGTAAAAAAATATTGCACGGTTTGGTATGCCAAGAGTAAGCTCTAAGCTTCTCTCAAGTAGAATGGTCAACTCTCGGCACACAACACAGTATTACGAACACTAGACGCTTTTTAAGTATGGCGATTTTAGGGTTGGTCATATTCTAGGAATATTATTCAAGAGATGTCTTCTTACCATAAACACGTTGAGGTATGCCTAGCACATGTTACTACAGGTCACAACATCTAAAACATGGGGACAACAAGCCACAGAACAGTTTTGCAGCCCCAAGATCAGCAATATATTTGTACGTATTTGCTTTTGCAGATAACCAGACACAAAAGCAATTCTATTTCTAAGCAGTTGTGTAGATGTTTAAGAAATACAGTAGACACCTGATGCATCTTCAACCCTCCGAAAGCACAATCTTTTAAAATTACCTGTTTGTGAAAAGTTTAAAATACACTGTTGAACTATGGAATGATGGGAGGCCAATACATGTCCAACTCTGGAAGCCAACAGGAAGCTCAAAAGAAACTATCGTGACAGAAGCCGGCCCTCAAAAGGACTCTCAGCCATATACAGCTCCACCGTTTCTAATGCGGTATGTGCCAAGATTTGGCTGAAGAGAAGTCTCACCGTTATTCCCAGGAAGCATGTTAACACACATTAAGTACCCTGAAAACTCAGCGGGGCCTTCATTTATAGGCTTTAGATCCTATGCTGAGGTCTTCATGAGCCACTCAGTACACACACAGATCTGGAAACTTCATCTCATAGACTGGGACAGACTGGTACTGGGCATGCCCAGAAGTAATGGTCAGTGTTCCCGACGGACTAGGAGGAGGGCTGTAAACAGAAGAACAAGCCACTGTCAGCAGGTGCATTTAAAGGCCGTTCGTTTCACCGAGCATCCCAACAACTACCCGCGAACAGCAGAGTAAGACTCCTCCTGTCACACTGCCGGCCAGCTACAAGGCTAGCTGGGAAAAGAGGTGGGGATACCAAGCTGGTTTTAAGTCTCAGCCCGACGTGGCCTCTTGAATATATGCGGATGTGATTTTTAATAACAGCATGACACATGCCCATTCTGGTTCAAACTTGCTCTGTTTCCCCAGCAGAAAAATCTTTCTTATGTACACATGTTGTCCTCTTTTGCTGACAGCACGGTATCTCATCATGTGGATACGCTGCAACTGATCGAATCCGGTGGATAAATGCAAGTTCATTTCCACTTTCCATTACTATAAATAATGTTCACAGGTCGTATACATACACAATTTTATCCTGTCTCCAGGTTTACAAGGAGAATTTCTTCATCAAAGCGTACTCACAATTCTGACTTTGATACATATTGCCAGAATACCAGCAATTCGTACTTCCACCCGGAGTGTACCTGTTCTCTTTTGCTTCTGTTGTTCTTGGTTTTAAATCTTTGCCAATCTGGATTTTTAATTTTTGGGTTACTACCAGTGCTAAGTATCTTCGTAGATTTTCTGTTTCCTTTAAAATAAACTGTCTCTGTGCGTGCACAGCCTGTTGTACTCAGATGTTTTTGTCTCTTTAACATGGGAAACTAATTTTTTGTGTGTGTGGAAAACAAACACTTTTCCACAGTTTATTTTTTGAGTCTCAACCTTATGTTTTGGGTTTTGTTTTGCTAAATGCTTAAAAATCTTACCAAAGAAATCAATACGATTTTATGACTTCCAGGTTTTGTGTATGCTAAGGAAAACTTTCCCTACACTAAGATCATAAAAAAAATTAGAGAAAGACAAATATCATATGACTTCACTCATATGAGGACTTTAGGAGACAAAACAGATGAACGGAAGGGAAGCAAAACTAATGTAAAAGCAGAGAGGGGGACAAAACATAAGAGACTGCTAAAGCTAAAGAACAAACAGGGTTACTGGAGGGGTTCTGGGAGGGGGGATGGGCTAAATGGGGAAGGGGCACTAAGGAATCTACTCCTGAAATCAGTGTTGCACTAGATGCTAACTAACTTGGATGTAAATTCAAAAAAAAAAAAAAAAAAAAAAGTTAAAAAAATTTCCTGTATAAATTCTAGTATTTCTATGTGTATTTCTAAACAATGGGTTAAAATTTTCTATTTTGGTAAAACTCGTGAAGAATGCCCCCATGCTCCCTCCTTTGCTGGTCAACAGTCTTTAGCAGTTGCCCACACAGGATTTATTAAGCATTTTGTTCTTTTCCCTGAAAATCTAAACTCTTGTCTTTGCCACGGATATTTGTATTTCCAAACCCTTCTCTGGAATTCCCCCTACCTGCACACAAGTCCAATCCTCTGTCAGTACCAAAGATCTAGATCATGTCTTCCTACCCAGCAAGCTCCCTGTTTTCTTCCACAGCATGCTCCCCACTGCTTTATACTGGAGTCTTTCCACACTGTCTTTGGCATCATTTGTCCAAGAATAAAAAAATGACCGTGTGAACATTTCTGACTGAAACTACAGGTTCATCTGAAGAGAACAATGTCTTTAAGATACTAACTTTCTATTCAAAACAAGTATGAGTTTCCATGTGTAAAGTGCTCTTATGTGTTTTTCAGAGATTTATAATTATTTCATATAAGTCATATACAGTTCTGTTGAGTTTGTTAGTGATTTAGAGTCATGAACATACAGAAATAAATTTTAATTACATCCACATGGTAATGAATTTAGTTAACGTACGCACAAATATTATCTAACTGTAAACAGTTCTCAAGTTATTCAGTTGATTCTATTTTCCTGGTATATTATTCTATTTCTGGGAACTAACAATTACTTTGCAATCACCATTCCAGAGTTGGTGACATCCCTTTATTTTTTACTGAGAGTTAATTTTCAGAGTGAAATGCAGGTTTTAAGTGTACTGTTTAACAAGAATTGACAAATGTATACCGTGGTGTAAGCACACCCCAGTAAAGATACTGAACACTTTTGTCATTCAACAAAAAGGTCCCCCGTGTCCCTAACCAGTCAGTTTCTCCCTACTCCCACGTGCCCACATCCAACAACTATGTTCTGATCTCTGCTACTGAAGATTAGTGTTGCTGGTTCCTGAATTTCACACAGCCTGTAAAAATGGTCCACACAAGCTATACTCTTTTGTCTGGTTTCTTTTGCTCATTTTTGTTTGTTTAAAACCAAAGAAAACGCGTTCCTTTTTACTGAATAGTACCGCACTCTATTAAAGATAGCCCTATTTGTCTCTTGTCTCTCCGCTCTCCTGTTGAGGAACATTTGGTAATTATGAAAAAAGCTGCTAACACATTCACGTACATGTCTTTCTGTGGAAATAAGTTTTCATTTCTCCCGGTAAGTACCGAGAAATGGGATTACAGGGTCAAGAGCAGGTATATGTGTAACTCCGTGAGTCACCACTAAAGTCTTACCCAGTGATTGCACATTTTCTCTCCCGTGAGCAACGTAGGAGTGTTCTTCTATAATGTCCAATATACTGTTAGCTCATCCTATGAAATTTTGTCTTTCACATACTGTGTCACTCCGTTCTTGCATTACAATCTGGTTCTTTTTCAGTTTCCTTTTCTCCGCTCAAACATGTATATCTTTTCCTTTAAATTCTTTGGCGTGTGTGTGCGTGTGGCACGTGTGCATGTGTGTGTATTTTTAGGTTCTTGTCTACTAATTCCAATAACTGGATCACCTGTGGGGCGATCCCCACAGGTGTATTTTCACACTTCTTTGCATTTCTTGTAATTTCCTTTCATTGCACTAAGGTCAAAGGGAACGAAAGAACGATGGAGTTTGAAGTGTAAGACTGTCCTGTTTCTTTTCTTGAGAATACAAATCCTTTCCCCTGTCCGGTGATTAGAGTAGGCAAATGAACAAGGAGAAATATATCAAACAAGACCAAAAACTCTGGGGGGTGCCTGGCTGGCTCAGTCGGCGAAGCGTGCAACTCTTGATCTCGGGGTTGTGGGTCTGAGCCCCACAGTGGGTGCAGAGATTACTTTAAAAAAATAAAATCTTTAAAGAAAAACAAAACCAAAAACTCTATTGTGTAAGTTATCCAGAAGTACGCCTTCCTAATTAGGTAATCTTGGATGAATTACCTAACTTCTACGTGTCTCTTTCTATACTTGTCAAGTAAAATTAATCACTAACCTTTTAAAGGTCTGTTATAAATATTAAATGAAATAATGTACTTAGCACAGTGCCTAGAACAGCATAAGCGTTCCATAAATTTAACTATTAGTAAGGGTTCAATAAATGCTATTAGATTTGCAATGCCAATGAAAGAGAATTAGCCATAATCATTATTCTAAAATATTAAAGCCACACAGCTAGGACAGTGTGATTAAATGTAATATGGTGGGTCCTAGCAACATTCCTTTTAAGAACATGAGTTATGGATATGAATTCTGATTTTTCCACTCAGTAGCTGGGTGACCTTCAGCAAGTTACTGGATTTCTCTAAAGCCTCAGTGTTTTTACCCAGAAAATGAAAAAATAGCCATTTACCTAAGCTTTTCAGGGCTGTCGTGACAATTAGCAAAAGGAACAGATACAAAACATGTAGTGTAAGATCAATTACAGTCTAGACAGTTACTGTTATAATTAACAGGCAGCAGGTAAGTAAGTGCCCACATACATCGATTTTCTCTGAATCTAAGGTATGTCACATACTGCATATTACTGTCTGAGTCTCTGCTCTGAAATTCTGTGAATGAGGAATTCGTCGCTTAGTGAGGGTGGCAGGAATGGTGGGGGGAATGCCTAGAATGAGATGTGATACTGATGACAACATACTTTGCATACAATGGCAGAAAAAAGGCTGAACTAAAAGAACACGTGGACCACACAGCACGTACCTGCCTCTCCTGTTTACAGAACACTGGAGTTGAAGCAAAGCAGGCTTAGCTAATCAAGTTAAAATATAAATTATACCGCTGATGTACAAAAAAAATTCCGAAAGCACAGCTCTGAACTCTGGCTCCAACACGGTGCCACGTCAGACAAAGGTCCCCTTCCACACTGAGGTCAGCAGAAGAACGTGAGTAAGCGCTTTTGTCTGCTTAGACCGAACCTGCCACTGCCTCTCTGAACCTGCCACTGCTTCTCCGTCTTGGGCTTTGCGACTTAATAACCAACACAAGCAAGTAGCCGAGTGACCAAATGTGTTAGGTACCAAATGTTTAGGACATAAAATAACTTATAACAGGACTAAAAGGGATACGACTTAGGACCACCCAAGGAAACTTTAGCAATTGTAGTGAGCCATCCACACAGGTACAATCGGTCTTGCCCTGGAAAGAACTGTGAGGTTGAACCGTATGAAACTGCAGTTTTTTTGCAGATCAAAATGGTTAAATATGACAAATTATCTGGTTAAGTTTATCATTAGAATATGAGTCTCCCAAATTACCCAGATCTTTTGGGACCACGGGGAGGGAGGAAGGAAGGAAGGGAGGAAGGAAGGAAGGGAGGGAGGAGGGAGGGAGGGAGGAGGGAGGGAGGGAGGAAGAGAGGGAGGGAGGGAGGGAGGGAGGGAAGGAAGGAAGGAAGGAAGGAAGGAAGGAAGGAAGGAAGGAAGGAAGGAAGGAAGGAGGGAAGGAGGGACCTAAAAAGGGAAGCTAGGAGAGGCAGAAGACACTGGAAGCAATGCTCCCAAGGTCTGTCCAGGGAGCAGAATGGCTACCAAGATGGAGGCACCTCTACGATCTCATGTTTTCCCTGAGTGAAAAGCACAATTACTTAAACATAATCAGCCACAACTCTACAAGGGTTTAACAGTTTCTATTTTGTTGTTACTTTATTGCTCTTGTAGTAATAAAATCCTTACCGTATGGTGAGTTCCAGTATTTGAGCAAGTCTGTCGTGAAGCAAATTTGCCTATAAGGGAGAAAAAAAAAAATGTTAAGAAAGGATTATTTTAGGGGCGCCTGGGTGGCTCAGTCGGTTAAGCGGCCGACTTCGGCTCAGGTCATGATCTCACGGTCAGTGAGTTCAAGCCCCGCGTCGGGCTCTGTGCTGACAGCTCAGAGCCTGGAGCCTGTTTCAGATTCTGTGTCTCCCTCTCTCTGACCCTCCCCCGTTCATGCTCTGTCTCTCTCTGTCTCAAAAATAAATAAACGTTAAAAAAAAAAAAAAAAATTAAAAAAAAGAAAGGATTATTTTATTTCCCCAATACCCACCTGTAATAACACAAATGCAATTTAAAGGACAAAACATATGGGGCGCCTGGATGGCTCACGTGGTTAAGCATCTGACTCCTGATCTCAGCTCAGGTCATCATCTCATGATCTCATGATTCATGGGATCGAGCCCCGCATCGGGCTCTGCGCGGTCAGTGCAGAGCCTGCTTGGGATTCTCTCTCTCCCTCTCTCTCTGCTCCTCCCCCACACGTGCACATACTCCCTCAAAATAAACAAACATTTAAAAAAAAAAAAAAGACAAAGCATAAGTACAACCATGAGGCTCAGGGCACAGAAGGCTTTCATGTTTTGGTTTTATCTCACATGCTGGAACCAAATGTAAAGTTTCTTTCATCCGTTTCCTAGTCTCATTGGTAAAAACAAACCAACAGACGCACAAGACAAAATACCCACAGCAAAATCCCGGAGAGCCACTGCACAACAAGTACCGCGGCCACAGGAACCACCCATGTGTGGTTTGCGATCTGCCATTTCCATCAGTTTGTGTTACATGAAGACATCACTTAGGCTTTGTGGCCAGGCTGCCAGCCCTCAGTCCCTATCTGACACATTACCCCGTGCCCCACTGATCTGCGTAAAGTTCAGAACCTACCAACTAATTACCAAAACGTCACAAAAATCAAACCCCACCCCCAACCCCTTTACCAACTGTTCACTTACTTTGGATTCACACTGTGCTGCTATTTCTTCAAAAGGTGCTTTCTGGAATTTCTCTATCACAAGACGCCTCTTTTCCTTTTCCTGTTCTTCCATTCCACTGGTATCTATAGAAATGTTTACAAAGACCCATTAAAGGGAATACAGACTTTTATTGAAACTTGTCAATAACCAGAAAAGCAAATAATCTATAAATCAAAAATAAAGGTAATTTACGGGACTAATTTTAAAAGAAAAAAAGCAAAAACCCAACCTCCATGAAATGTCTAGAAGGCTAGAAAGCGCATATATATAATTGTTTTTTCTTAATCTAAGGGTTAAAGCCACATAGTAAAAGACCCTTTGTCAAAGACTCCCTTTGTCTCTCTTACCAAAATAGGAGGGTGACAACTCCCTCCATGTGAAACAACTTCAAGGTCCTTCCTGAAAGATGATCCCCTCACGAATATTCATGCCCTCATACATATGAGATACGAAATTAAAAGTCTGCTATACTTGATACTGAATGGCACAACTGAAATACAGAGTCCTTTGGAACCACACTGTTGTAGCCTTTTCCATTTATTTACAATTTGGAAAGACATTTTATCTTAACATGCTGGGTGGTCCGACCAAAGTTTGTGAGACAGTCAAGTAAATAAATGCCTGCCTTGATACTACTGATTAGTGTGTATATTTGCTGAAGAATATGAAAATAGGGACACTTTATGGCTTCTTATTAATGGTCTGTTTAACGCCCCATCAATTCTTCAGGTTGTTGTTTGGCTCCCCTGGTGGAGAATTTCATAGAACGAAATGCATTGTCTTCAACATTCTTTAAACCAGCCTGCTTTTCAGGTAGATAACTGCGGATAATAATTAGCTAGTTTTAAAAAGTGGAAACAGCATAAAGAGCAGGTCAAAAGGAAACAGGCATTACATACTTTCCTTTGAAATTGTGGTAGATTAACCAAGGTGAAGAATGTATATACTTCTGAATGACTATCAGCAGAGAACTATGACCACCTCTCTGCTGTTCGCTAGACTGGGGCAAGCAATTCAAATGTGCCAGAAGCCAGGCAGGAGACATACATGTTTAAATCAGGTCAGGTAAAAGCAGCAGAAAATAAGGGGGACTTGGGCAAGATGAGGCATATACAACCTGGTCTTAAATATTCAATTTCTGCGAATATTTCCACCTAAACTTGGCCTGGAGACAGCAAGTTTGTTTTCCATGCTCATTAGGCAGTTCTCAAGCTTTCTGGCTTCAAGAGTCCTTTTTACATCCTTGAAAGTTACAAGGAAATCAAGTAGTATTCTAAAAATGTATTCTATCCATTGATATTTTCCATGTTATAAAACTGAGAAACTTTAAAAATATTTAATTCATTTAAAAATAAACCATTTAAAAATAATGAAACCATTATATGTTAACATAAACAAGATTTGCTTAATGAAAAAAATGACCATCCTTTTCAAAATGAAAAACTGAGTGAAGAAAGTGGCATTGTTTTATATTTTTGCAAATCTCTTTAATGTCTTGGCTTAACAGAAGGCAGCTGGATTCTATCTGCAAATGCAGCCAATCCACTGCAATGTGTTATTTTCGTTGAAGTATGTAAAGAAAATCCAGCCTCACACAGATATGTATTGGGAAAGAGTATTTTAACAGCCTTTCACAGAACTGTAAGAATTTCTTCTTGCACACTCCAACAGTCCTCGAGAAGTGGTAGTTTTCTTAAAAGTGAGTTGCGATATGGGGTTTCTAGGTGGCTCAGTTGGTTAAGTGTCTGACTTGATTTTGGCTCAGGTTGTGATCTCCCAGTTCATGGGTTTGAGCCCTGCATCAGGCTCTACGCTGACAGCACACAGCCTGCTTGGGATTCTCTCTCTTGCCCTCTCTCTCTGCCCCTCCCTGTTTGCCCTTCTCTCTCTCTCTCTCTCTCAAAATACATGAGTATGAAAAAAAAAGTGCAATATGAAATGTGAAATCTTACTAATACATTTCTTGTAACTGGTCATGGTAAAATCTATTCATCTATTTTGCACTCCGAATAATCCTCATTTATGCACGACTTTGTAACATCATGCAACGCTCATTTGGAATAATGACCCAGTGATTTATGCAGGTTCTCTAAATACAGACGTGTTTCATTATACAATTTTAAAAATCATATTTGTTAGTTATTACAGCTGATCTCATTGGAAATGTCTTTAAATAACGGGGACCTGTCAAACTCTCCAGCGTAGACAAAAGTTTCAAAATTTTAATTTTGTTCAAAGTGCTGATTTTATCATAAGAAGCAAATACAGTGAGGATGGTTTTGTGTTTTCTCTTGACGTCACAGCTTCATTTATTTTCCAGAAAATGTCTGCCAAATACCACAGGTTTTCCATCAGTCTTTTTTTAAGTAAAAATGGTGTTCCTTATAAAAATCGACTAGCGTAAGCTTGCGTATCAAGGCAATCCAAGTGCTCTATGTGTACTTCCCAAAGATACGTACCCATGCGCTGAGATTTAATAAAATAATTTATAATTAAGAGCATTCCTAAATAAAATCTCGTTTTAAAATAACCGTGTGTGCTGAAGAATACGACCAATGCCGGTCCAGCGTAATGCCACTGCCTGTACTCATGTTGACCGATGCAGTATGAGGCTAACGGTGCCTTAATGTTAGGATGAAAATACTTTTTCACTTGAACGGTCCCCTGAAAGAGCCACCACTGGCTATCCAGGAGCCACAGTCATACTATGAGAACCACTGCCCTAGACTGTACATTTCCAATGGGGGTTCAAAGTCGCTTACGGAGTTCAATTTTATTTTGGCAAATCTGCCATGGTCTTACAGTCACAAAAAAATCCTCTCACGGATTAAGCCAGGAAAGGTCAGATTTCATGTCATGTATGATGGGTGCTAGAGCACTCCACGTTTCCTGGACACCGATTTTCTTAAACTAACATCTCTGAGAGCCAATTCCCACTCTATACTGCTTTGCCAATTAGAAATGAATTGTGAACAAGGCACCATTCGCCTAGTGGTAATTTATATTAATACCTAATTTAGGGGCGCCTGGGTGGCTCAGTCTGTTAAGCGTCTGACTTCGGCTCAGGTCGTGATCTCACAGTTCGTGGGTTTCAAGCCCCACATCAGGCTCTGTGCCGATACCTCGGAGCCTAGAGCCTGCTTCAGATTCCCTGTCTCCCTCTCTCTGTCCATCCCTCCCAAGCTTGTGCTCTTTCTCTCAAAAGTCAGTAAAACATTAAAAAAAACAAAACTTAATTGAAGGAACCACTTCAAACTTTTAAAAAAGAGGCAAAATACCAGATATAATTTATTTCCATAAAGGCCAAAGAGGAAAAAAAACCACAGTACTATGTTATGTGAAGTAAAAAGATTAATCAGTGAGATGTGGGTATGAAAGCTGGCGTCAGCATTTACTAGCCATGTGACCTCAGGAGAGTTTAATTTCTCCGCCCCAATGTTCTCGCCTAGAACACCGCACGAGTTAACATGGTGCTATCGTGCCTGCTGACGACCTCAGGCCACTTCTTTCTCTCACCCTGTTGGAAACACGCTTGTCATTACATGACAGGCCTGTTACAAGTTACTGTTTAATTTTCTCAGGTCTTTTCAGAATTTTCATCCCTCTCTCTCCTACAAAAGGAAACATGCTGTTTTCGTGAAGTTCTTGAAGCCCGCAAGTTGGTCACCAGGCAAGGGTGGCATCGAAAGAGTGATGTGCTTTCAGAATTCTAAGAAAGTCACTCTTTGCAAAGAAAAGAATAACCTATGACAAGACAGGACAAGTGTAAAAGTCTAAAAAACGTGGCTGAATAAATCCATTACACAACCACACAGAAACGCCATGCCGTGTGTGTTCACACTGGCACCTAATCCAGTAAGGGGACAGCGGTGAGCCAGCCGGCAAAGCATCAGGACAGTGAACGAAAATCTCACCAATTGCTTTCTTCAGCGCTTCAAAGGTGATTTCTTCAGTGTTACTAACCTAGGGAAAAGTGATTTGACGTAAAACAAAGAGTTACGAAAGGTCAATACAAATAATACCTTCACCCAGTTACAAGTATCTAAGAACAGATTTCAACAGATTTTTTCCTTCTTTGTGTTCGCCGGGTTTGTGATTACATCCACTCTGTCCCTGGTGGTGACAAGGGTCTACTGCAGTGACTACTGCGAGGCTGGCAGCATCAGCCCCCTCCCGGCAGCCGAAGCACCCCTGAGTCACAGAACTCAATCCCCAATCGCCGCGTGGGCAAGGCCCGAGTCCCGCTGGCTGAGCCAGGCTTCGTAGGCAAACAGTGCTTGGAGGTATTCAAGGCAGAGACCATGTGTACATACGGTCCAGCTATGTAACACATGAAAACCAAGGCCTCTCCACTGTCTAGATTATCGGTGCCACGTACAGTTTACTATTCAAAAATAAACTGAAAATTTTAACATGGTTTAAGAAAAAGCAAGAATCGCTACTCGGGCAAGTGTTCAAGGAGTATAGCTAATCAACATCTTAAAATAATTACATTCTGGATGTTCTTAGGTCAACCACCAAGACCTACTCTCCAAAACTACCCTTTATAAAAGGCATGAAATCAACCGCCTTATGATAAGAAGGCAGTCATAGTTTTTATGGCACGAGTGCATTTTCGGGAGTAACACACCCAGCTACTACGGTACCTCCGAATGAAAGTGAAGAAATGATACCTGCGTACTTGCCTGGGCCTCTGGTCGTCCCTAATTTTAGCTCACGAGCGTCTTTCGCTAAGGCTAAGGCGGCAAGACTAACGAAAGCAAGACTTCGTGCCGGGCACCTGAGCTTCTCTGTAACTCAAAGGCTTTAGCGGGAAATCAAGCAGCAAGGGCTCCACTACCTCCGTTTTCCCACTGAGGGCTCATATTTCTAGGTGAAGTCAGATTAAACTTGGGAATCTTCAGTTGCTTTGTTCTAGATATTTGGAGCAGAGACACAGGATTAGGCTCTGGCTCGTTCATTACTGGTACTTAGAAGCAATCTAATATCTCAATGAAAAAAAAACAACACTGTTATTCTTACAACTGGTCAGGAGTTTTAGGCTTTTGAGGAACTGCTACAGTACAGGGGAAAGAACACCGAAGAAGATACAAGGCCAGCATTCTTGTGACACATAATTGGTCACGATTACCTGTCTGGTCCCAGGTACGTGAAAAGCTGAAGTACTTTATTCCAAAAACCCTTCTTCTCTGTGGGTTCTTGTCTTCCCGAATTCACGTGATCATGATGTCCCTCTCCTTTCTTTTTTTTAACCTCCTTTCTCCGACTCCTTTTAAGTCACCTCTTGGCCCTGCCCATTCTGCTCTAGAACAGGCGACTGCCCTCCTGCCTCCGTATCTCCAGCCTGCCTACCCCAGGCCCTCCTTACCCAAGGTGGAGACTATTAAAAGGATGTACTAATTGGCCTCTCTACTTCCAGTCTCTTCTTTCCAGTTCAGCCTGGTCACGCTTCTGAGATTCCTCTCATGAAAGCATAGCTCCGATAACGACACTGCCCACATTCCAGGGTCTCCCTACTTCCTGCCAGATTACATACAAAGCCCTCAGGTGGGTGTCAAAGCCTTCTGTAATTTGGCTTCCATCTTGTTTCCCAGCTTCCCTTCTGTGAATCTGAATCCTATTTAAAAAGGAAAAAGGACCAACCGCTTTATACCAGTGTTTAATGATTCGTATTTTTCACACAGTTAGTTCTAGCCTAGAAGGGAATGTTATTTTGCCTTCTCGTACTTGAACGGTCATTCCTAATATGCAAAATCAGATTCCATAATGGTAAACGAGCCTGAGACTCCAATGCGCTCAAGTAGCTGTTGAAGACGAGCCACCCCTTCACCGGCGCCCAGCCAAACTCCAGTGTGTTTGCCTTCGCACACACGGCTTGCACTGGGGCTCTGCAGAAACGGTGCAAAGGCACCAGCCTCGGGGAGTTTCAACACCCCTTTTACTCTTGGTAACCTGAACCTTATTCACGATCTGTAACTCTACCCTAGACTGTACAACGCCCTCGGGGCTGCGTGAAATCTGCTGTTTGTCTGGTCTTCTTCCAATCGGTCCAGGTGCTCTGTTACTTTCACGGACACCTTAGTAATTTTATGGCACCTAGGAGAGCAGCCTCTGACTGATATTACACCAGACTCGTTTTGTTAGCACACATGCAAGCTTCTTTACTTGCATTTGGGAAAAGGCAGGGTATGAATATGTAAAATAAGGGTCTGTTGTTGGTCCTGGACTAAACAAGAATTCTTTGCAGCCAGCCAGCGACTTAATTTTGTATGAAGAAAACTTCGATATGCACTCAAAATGCAATGTTACACATACAGCCTCCCATCCATTCCCCCAAATAATCAAGCACCGACTATTATCTTTTAGAGAGAAGAACCAAGTGGTGATTTCAGGTTCTACTCATATCCATTATGCATATCAGTCATGCCCATAATGCTCAGAGATCAAAGAATCATGTCAATGCTGCTTTATGCTATTAGTCAAGCTGATAATTTTATCTCAGGAGGCAGAGGCATTTCTATTCCATGTTAGCCATTTATCTTCTTGAATATTTTTAGATATCTCTCCATCTATAGATCTCCATCCATATATCTATATAGATATATAGATTTCTATATAAATATACAGGTAAGGATATATAGATATCTCTAATCTATCTATCTATCTATCTATCTATCTATCTATCTATCTAGGGCAATTTTTAGATAAAGTTCACTATCTATCTATCTAGGGCAATTTTTAGATAAAGTTCACTAAGTGATTTATGGTGGGCAAAGGTTTGAATTGCAAACATTACTAGTGACAAACCTCAAGTAGCCCAGGTATTTCAATAGACTACTGCTAACAATCTGAGTCCTTATTTAGGGAAACAGAAGTTTGCTAGGATCTCAGCTATATAATCTGACTTTCTGAAAAAAGTTACAAGCTCTAAAAGCAGACATGGGATATATCTGAGGATGAACCGAGATTATGTACATAAAATTTCAAATAATTATGATCAAATACAAGAATGTTTTTTAATGAGCGATTTTCTTATTTGATTGTTAGCAAATATATTTAACCATAGTTTGATATTTTGTTACACCATCAACTGTTAGGTGAACATGTAACTGATGCGAATTTCTCCTGTCCATACTATGAAATTAATTAGTTCTGGCCTAGAAGGGAATGTTATTTTGTCTTCTGGTATTTGAACAGTCATTCCTAATAATGCAAAATCATATTCCATAATGGTAAACGAGTTTGAAACTCCAAAGTGCTCAGGTAAATCTTCTAATAACCTGTACTTAACTTTTGAGCTCAGTGTGTAGCATATTTGACTTAGGACTTAGAGCAAAGAGAAAACAGGATCTTTAACAAGTTAACACATGTATTAATGGACTTTTAATTGCAAAATTTATGTGTAAGAATCTTACTATAGTTAACTCTTTGTACAAATGCTTCTTCAGTTCATTTTATCAAAACAGATGGACTCTTTAGAATAATCTGAAGTGCTATATATATACGTTTTTAAATAAAAATGGTTAACAAAAGGAGGATGGAATACTAGTGAATAAAATGTATTGCACACTCTTGATAAAATATATAAACTAAGGCTTTGGATTGATTTCTTCCCTCAAAAGGTAACAGCAGGAAATTCATGATCATTAAAACACAGAGCTAGCACAATACCTTCCTGACTAGTAAAAAGTATATAAATTAAAATGGCTTTGAAGAGGTGAATTTAGAAAAGATGATTTTTCTTGAGCCTTAAACTGGCAAGAAATTACACGTGCCACATTTCAAAATGAATACTAACTGCCTCTTCAATTGCTATTGACATTCTGCTTATAATTTCTTAATGAAGCTGATTAATTCTACTTACTGTGGGGCACTGAACAGCATAAAAAGATGTAAGCCAGTCAGCTGTGGCCTGGCCACTAATAAGTTTTAATTCCCGAAGGTGAGCTGACAAGGATTGGGAGGGGGAGTGGGGAAGAAGGAGGTGAAAGCATGAATTCAGGCAAATTCCTTCCCCCTTTCTGAGACGGATGATCTCTTCTTTATACTGTATCATGAGAAATAATGAAATACCTAGGAAGGCAAGCAAGCCCCAAGGAGGAGGCTGGCTTGACATGCTGATATTCCGGCATTTCTATTGGACTATCAAAAAATTCTCTTGGCGATTTGTGTGGAGTAAGTCGTAGCCAATACTAGCTGCTTTTTCTTCCTAAAGCACGGGAGGGTACACTTTTGTGCTCCATTGAAACAGGAGGAGAGCATCAAATCTGACATTTCAAATAAGCCACAGTCCTTACATCTGGCATTGACACAGCGTAGCCTAATGAAACTCATTACAGTTACTCTCAAATGATAAAAAAACTTTCCCTTATAGATGAGGCTTTGAAACCTTTCAGGTATATTTGCCTTCGCATGAGATTGTACAATTTCGTTTATTCTCAAAATTTGTGTTTCATAAATCTTTAAAAATAAACAGGATCTGGAGAGCTTCCTAATTTATAATAACAGTCCTTATGTGGTATTTTTTACTGATAAAAAAAACTTAGTTCTGTTTCACGGATCCTTTTAGCACACTAAATTACAATGTAAGATCTAATGACATCATAATACATACTGTTAAGTTTATGCATCTTTACCGATAGCTGAGTTTCATAAAATAAATAAAAAATAAGCTCAAGGCTAAATCAGATTAGTGTACTAATAGTTTTGTTGAGTTGGGGGGAAATTTAGAGTCCTGTTTGCTCCTGTTCAAAAGTCTGGAGGGGCACAAAACTCTTTTACACTGACGTCTCTCTCAAGAAAGCACTCTGCCGGACACCTTCAGCAACTTACCACATCATCAGAAGGGATGCTGTTGGGCAAAATATCCACCTGAATGGAGACGGTGTCCACAATACTTTTTCTTCTAGAAAGTCGATCTTCATCTAAAATAAAAATTGTATTTTCCCCGTTATTTGCTAGTGAGAAATAGTATGTCCTTTATAAATTCTACTTCAGATTTCAAAAAACTTTAGAAAGTTAAAGACAGTCTGTTTCACTCTTTCTAAATAAAAGCACTGTGTTCTCAGACTCCTAAATTTCAACAAGCAGATTAAAAAAATAAAATTGGTGGGGTGAACTGAAATAAGGTTAATAGTTTTATTTTTCAATAAGGGGCCTTCAGAACAGCAACAGTACCATTATCTGATAATGTAATCAAAACTAAAAGTCAACACTGAAGGGAGGGATTACAGAATCTAAACGGGGTATGTTCATTTTTACTGAAAACTCCCAATACTGCCCCTGTAGCTCTCATGTTTCCTCAAAAGCGCGAAAGCTGTGCACTAACTGGTTCCAGGGGGCAACTCGGGAGCCCACGTCTGCGAGGATGCCACGTGAACCACACTTGTGGACCAAAAGGGCCTGCTGCCCCGGGTAGGAGCTCCTTGCCACCCTTCCCGGCCACTCCACTCCACTGGCTCCTGACCTGTTGCTTAAGGCAACCACCTGGTCCGAAAACCCTCCCTTGGCTTCAATGCTCCAGCGCAGCCCCCTGCCCCTCCCTTCTGCACACCGGCTCACTTGCTTGGTCTCGACCAACTGTTCTAATCTTCCTTCCGCCGCCTCCTCTTCTTAGACCGAGTTACAATCCTGCCCTCAACTGCTCTTCTCGGGAGGCCTTTTTTCATAAAAATCCTGTGTCTTCCTAACCAGTCAGTTCACCGGCTACTCCTTGGCCCCCTGCCTGCCTAATTACTTCATGGAAATTTCAATTTTTTTTTATTATAATCTCCTTCCACACATGCTTTCCTACTTCCATTTTCTCTTTCCGCATTCAGCACATCTATTAAGTGATTAGGCACCATGTTCGCCGTGAGGGGCAGACCGCCGAATGAAGTCCACTCCAGACTAAAGGCGAAGACCGAAAACAAACAATTACACAAATGATGAGGTGTGATGGACAAGCACAGGGTGCTAGGAGAACATCCGATAGTCATGGCTTCATCAGAAAAACGGAAGCCGCTTTGAGGATCCCGATACACAGAATTAGAGGTTTATTCGACCATGGCTGGAATTGGACAAGTACATTCTCTCTTCTGAGCTCCAGCTCACTATTTCCAATTTTCTATTCATCAGTTCTATTCCACATGTTCTAAACCCAATTTTAACATCTCTAATAAACTGTCTTTATCTCACACTGACCTGTGTATTTTCAAGAGCGCCGTCATTAATATCCTTCATCTTTTTCGCCTCAATTCTTAGGATGGCTTCCTAGATGATCTAACTGCTCTCCCTTCTATATGAACAGCTATGAGTGCTGTTTCCAGAGTAAATCACTTTCCGTCTCTATAATTTTAAAACAAATACGGCTCACTGACTAACGTAAAGCTTCCCAAGCTTTTGAAATTGGGCTTAAAACATGTCAGCGATAGGCGGAAGAGGCTGCCTCCACCGCAGGCTCTGGTGGCCCCAGGACCCACTCAGCTACCGGAAGTGCCGAGGAGATCAAGATCCACACACCGGGAATGTTCCCAACAACAGCTGGGAAGCTCGGGTCTAGAGCCCATGTCCAGCAGCACAGTCACTTCATATGCTGGCAATACCCCATCTTTCCAACCCTATTTTGTACAGACTGTGGTTTTCTTCTACTGAAAGGGTCAAGAATGAAGAACTAAATGAAGGCCGGCAGAGAGGAAGAAACTGCTTTCTCTCTTGGTTTCTCTCTTACCGACTACTCTTCTACTCCAAGGGAGCTTTCCACGGTAGTAATTAACAGTTAATCCCATGTGGTAGTTCACCCTCTTTGTAGGCAGATAGGAGGACTGCAATTCCAGCTTCTCTGTGGTTTGGAGGGACCACGAAACTAGTTCTGGCCGATACAGTACAAGCAGTGCTCCAGAGAACAGCTGCCCCATTCGGCTCGGATTCCGAATGGGATCATGAAGTCGCACACAGTCAGTCTGAGCAACACATCTTTACTTTAAACCACCAAGACCCTACAAGTTTGTTACCACAACATAACTTAGCCAGGGTTCAGCGCTGGCGCCGACACTCTGGGCCAGATAATTCTCGGGCTGGGGTTTCTGTGTATTGCACAATGTCAGCTTCTCCCACTAGAAGCCAGTAGGGCTACCCCACCCCTCCTTGCCCCAGTGGTGAGAACTAAAAATGTCCCCGGGACTCACAAATATTCACTGGCATGGGCAACATCACCCTCAGTTGAGAATCACTGACCCAGTCCATCCTGACCGATCGCAGCCCTTTCTGCAATGTTCCCTGTATGTCACCATCACATAAGCTCCTTAAAACACTAACCACATCGCTCCGCCAAGCTACCCACCTCTTGAGGAATTAAAAGGCCGTTCTGGGCTTACCAGCAGTAACTTCAACTGCCCCCTAATTTATCTAGCGTTCAAGTTAAATGTGCTATTCTCCCATCTCCGAGCATACTTTGGCCTATCTACCTTCCATACTTTCCTACAAACAGAAACCCCTACTGAAAATACTTTATTACCTGCCCTTCTTTATATCCTCACCACTATACAAATTCTCGTCTTTCAAGGCCT
Source organism: Panthera pardus (assembly GCF_024362965.1). Taxonomy (NCBI): domain Eukaryota; kingdom Metazoa; phylum Chordata; class Mammalia; order Carnivora; family Felidae; genus Panthera; species Panthera pardus. The sequence continues at coordinate 72,890,142 of NW_026527002.1, read as the reverse complement.
ACTTGAATATCACTTCCTTAAAATATTAAATATTACTCCAATTATTTCTACTTACCCCTCTTTCCTCTACCTATAAAATTTACTATCCATTACGACTGCTCTTTCCCCATCACCCTTCAGTCATTATTGCCCTTCTAACATTTCCCGGGCCTTGTACTAAGACATGTAAACAGACACCTTCTCTCATCAACCACAGCAGGGCTCAGTGACAGACTCTGTGCTTTGCATCTGCCACGCAGATATAAATTAGCAAACACGATGGCATCAGTGGCACTGTCACGGCTGACTTGCTTTTGCCCTCGAAGCTGGCCAACTGTCAAGGTCTCCTCAGAACTCACAACGAGGAACAACCTGCTTCTCACAAAGAACCCCATAAAAGGATTTCTAGGTTAAAATATACAGGCTGATACATGGTATGGAAGAGTCAGCTTTAAGCCCAAGATAAAAATAAAAGGGGGAGAGAGGCATGGGCGCAGGAAAGGAATCACTGAGTGGCAAAATCAATGAGAACATAGTCCAGAGGGAGTGGATTTAAGAAGATTAAACATTTTTAAAGGGAAGAAAAAAAAAAGTAACGGGAAACTCTAATGCTGTATATTCACAACTTTTTTCTTTGGACCTACACAGTCACCTGCTTACAGGTGCCAACTGTAATCAGATCTCATATACAAAGTTCCCAGGATGGAAGCTGACAGGGATGATGCCCTCGTTCGTCCCCATGGGCCACCTGCATCTGCTCCTGACCCTTTCCCAGCCTCCTGAAATGCTACCTCACCGCAGCCTCTCGGACGGACTGTTCTGCTGACTCCAGAGAACCGCCTTGTCACCACCTCAGTGTCTTGATATATACACCCTTTGGAGAGGCCCAGGCTTCCCCTCCTCAAGGGGGGCTGGGGCGCTCCCAGACACCGTGCCCTCTCCACTCCCCCATCCCGCCTGCTACTCTGCACCCTGGATCTGCTACTCACGGTGGTAATCATCATCTCTTCTTTTTGTTTTTAACTAGAACTTGGATGTTAGAAGCAATTCTCAGAGCTATGCCCAATTTCCTTCAGTGATGTTTTGCCGCCACTTGGTTTATCTGTGTATAACGTACGTAACTGCACTGAAATGGCTAAGAAACAGAGGAGACAGTGTGAATGCAAGAACGGCACAGAACTACATGAAACTGTTCTCAATGTAATTTCCCATGGCTCTATAAAAAAGTAAGACACAGGAACTGACTTCGCTGTATGTATTAAGTCACAAATGTAATTAGAGCTGCTATACCACTCAGATTCCATTACAAATCTACCTGTGGCAAAATGAAATTTCACACGTAATTTACACAAAATTCAAAGTGTCACAGTTTAATGCTAATACGACTCATACAGATACAACTTTCCGGGCCCTAAAGAAAAAACACAAAATTCCATCTAGAGCTGATGCATATTTACAGAATAAAAACAACTAAAAAGTTACTGTCACCATGGAATAAAAAGTCAGTGTGATATAGAAGACAATCCCTTTTTAAAAAAAGATTTTAAACCAGAACCTCTACTATTTCTCCAAAGGAGAATATACTTTTATAAGCATATACTGATTGATACATAACAGGTTTTGATAACGCAGATAAAGGTATTCTTGTGTTATAAATGCTTTTGATCAATAGGACAAATTAACAAAATTCAAAATCCCGACTAAAAAATGAAGAAATTGAAAAACGACTAATACTATTCTTATGTTTATGTGGCATTTTGTTGTTTTTAAAAGTGCTTTCACGTATCTAACCAATTTAAGCCAAAAGGCTCAGCTACAGTTCCTGCTTCACAGATGAGAGACGAGTGGACAAGCCCAAGGCCGTGTGGCGAAGGCAGAGCCAAGCCCGCGTCCTCTTTTTCTCTTCACTCCTTCACCCCGAGAAGGCCTCCTCCCTGGGCCTCCTGCAAGCGTCCCCTATTCTGCTAATTTCAAAATTCTCATTACAACCTCCGAACTCCCACACAAACCCCAGCCCTGACTCCGACTACAGGGCCCCCGACTGGGATGGCGTCGAAGATACTTGACAAGAGGCCAATCCCCTAAACTAGCCACTCTTTCCTATTCGTTTGTTAATAAAAACTCCTTCCTCCTATCATCCGAGACCCAAAACTACACATAGACAGTTACATCTGAAATGCATGGTTTCTTCTTTCTTTGCTTAAACTCAGTCATATCACCCAACCCTCCAAAACAAAAGCAGATGACAAAAATAAATGAAGCAGCAAATTTGCTCCACTCTTGCCCTCAGGGGGGTGCCACCTACCCAAGCGTCCAAGGCAGAAACCCCGACAAAATCTTTGGCTTTCTCTTTGCCCCCCTGTATTAATCGACTGCTTCCAAATTCTTTCTTGTACGTTTTTCTAGAATCCACCCACTTGGCTGTACTCTGTCATCTCTCCTGGAGATTAATACAGAGCATTCTAAAGACGGTGCTCCGTCTCCACTGTGCTAAGCTACAACAGAGGAATACTTCTACAGTGCCTACCCCTGTTGACAATCACTCAATGACTCCCCACTACTCACAGAAGAGTGCAAACTAGTCGACCTGGTTCTACAATTTCCAACTCTATGCCGCCAATTCAGTCCAAGTAGACTTATTTCATACTAATTCCCTGAAAAAGCCATGTTCTTGCCTCCCTCCACTCTTTCATGCGTGCTGTCACTTCTGCGGGAAACACGTGTCTAACACTCGCTTCAGGCTCAGCCTAGGAATTTCTCCCTGTGGAAGACATCGCTGGCCCATCGAACCTGGACCGAATGCTCTCCTCACTGCTGCCTGGGACCCCTGAACTTCTCTGATCGGAGCCGTTAAGGTCTGTTGTGACTGCCCAGTTATTTACCCTGTTGGGAGACAAACTGTATCATGAATTAGCTTCTTTCCTATGCACGTGGCACAAAACTGGTAAAACACCATCTTGGGAAAACTGAGAAAAGAATCACTCAAATCCTCTTCCATGTTCTGTGGTCCAAGATGAAGAACCCCATTGAGGAAGACTATCAGTTTTGTGTAAGTAGAGGCTTCTACCTATCTCGTTCATTCCTGTTTCTGTTTGCACAGAAGCTAGAACTGTAAATACTCATAGGTACTTAATTAGACAAGTTTACTACAGCCACTGGCACCTCTGATTGATCTAGCTGAGGGGTATTAGTGTACCCCTCATGGAGGAGCATTTCACACATGCCTAGACATGCACTATTCACTCAAATTCTGGGTTGAGATAGAAGAAATATGCTGTAACTACCTAACGTTCATTGACCGCTTACTAGATGTCAGTCACCAATGGTTCGACAAACTTTAGGCAGACCATTCTTCTTTCTTTCAAACCAGCTGCCATTCCATTTCAATCATGTGTCTGCCTTCTCTGCTAGATTTTAATCCTTATATTATCACTCTATCTTCAAAAATCCCCATGTTTGGTATATAGTAGGCAATCAGTCAGGGTTTGTGGAATGCATGAAAATCTGGATCAACAGGGATGACTGAACAATGTTGATGTACGTGGAAAAGAGTTAGCAAAATCAAGAGATTAAGCACCTAACTGAATAGGCAAGGCAGTGCATTCTAGTGGTGTTACCTCATCAAATTATTTCATTTCAACCTCATTATTCTCATTTGTAAACGAAGATAATGCTACCCTCTTCATCATTTTTAAGATTAAATGAGAAAATGAATACAAGCACTTATCTTAGTGACTGGCATGGAGTTAATGCACACTAAACAGCTGCTAATATTTTAATGATGACAGGTATACACGCATGGTACACAAGAAACTAAACACGTTTTGCGTTCTATTGAAGGTATTACTCTTAAATCCCCTACTTTTAAAAATAAATATCAGATGGTTACACAACACAAAGAAATTTTAATAACCAATTGATTATACCAAAAAGTATCCCTGCATCTTCGGACTCTTTCTGCACTAAGGCAGGACGTATGTGCCACAGACTGTTTCTAAACCATCAAAGTCTTGGGACACCTGGGTGGCTCAGTCGGTTGTGTCTGACTTTGGCTCAGGTCGTGACCTTGTGGTTCGTGAGTTCGAGCCCCGCGTCGGGCTCTGTGCTGACAGCTCAGAGCCTGGAGCCTGCTCCGGATCCTGTGTCTCCCTCTCTGCCTCTCCCCTGCTCACACTCTGTCTCCCTCTCTCTTAAAAACTATCAAAATCTTTATAAATTAAAAAATCTTATTCATACTGAGGGATTTCTATGCAGTTACATAATTAAGTATACACTGAAATATATTCAGAATTCTTCCAGTGAATGGTAGCAAGGCATTAAGAAAGAGAATATGTCTCTTGGAGGGTTAGGGGGGAGAGCAAACCATCTGTTAAAAAAACCAAAAAGCACCGTAATTTTCATTAAAAATTGTTACTCATTACAGAGTTAAAGGAACATGGTAAAAGGAAATAGCAGGGGGTGAAAATACACTATGGCTACTGGGAAGGTGAAGGGAAACTTAATAACTGAACTTATAACCATATAAAATGTACAGGCCACTGGCTCCATTTCTACAAGGGAAATTTTACGAAGCTATTTTCCTAGAGGACGGGGAGGGAAGGGCAAAAGCCAGACTGACACTTGGATTTACCTTTGCGCTTGTGCCTGGGTTTGTGAGGTTTTTTGCCTGAAGGAAAGAGAGCTAAATCCAAGTTATAAGAATGAAATATTTTAAAAGTCTTTTTAAAAAAAAAATCTTTTGAATTACAAAACGGTACTGATGTTTTATTCTTAGCACTTTTATATCCGCAAGGACTACAGAATGAGGTATAGAATCTTTTACAGTACAGAACGTAAAAGAAAATGCAAAAGCATTCATTAACATCTCAGGGGATCATGAAATATCCTTGTAATAAATGTATCTATTTTGGATCCACATTATAAAAAAGACAGCTGGTTACCAAGATTGTACTACTTTTAGTGACTAATCCAGAGAGCTACCTAACTCAAACCAAACAGTTCTCATATACAAGAGAGGCATCTCCAAAGCAAGAACTAGTTGTGCTAGAAAACTGAATGTTCATCCAATTATCAAATGAAAATGGAGGCATAGGACAGAAATGCTTGGATTTCGTTTTTAAGGTAAAAATTAAATGCAAGATACCATGCAGTTTTGCCTTCAAAACAAGAATTATTTCAGGCAATGAGAGGAACAGAAAGAAATATACGGCACACACAGGAAAACCTATTAAAGCGTCTGAAGGTTTCTTCCACAGCAAACAGTCTGCACTCTTTCCAATAACCACAGTTGGCTAATTCATTCAGCTCAACAGGCACAGATCGCAAATTAAACAAGTTACATAAATTTCCATAAGCCAAACACAATATGGGCTAATGAGGAAAGATTTCCATTTGCTTCTTCGTCTGAAGTACGACACTGATGTATTAAGTATAGTCACAATCACGTGAGGCCTCAAACCGCTCATGATAAAATCACAGGGCTTTAAGAGATTGGCTAAAGGTTTTCAAGCGCAAAATTCTAAAGCGAAAATAAAACCTCTTAAGCATTTGAGAAACCTCTTAAGCGTCTGTAACGTGAGCACCTTGCTAACTGAGTTCATGGAAACGTTACTGAAACGTCATCACCAGAGTCGGGTTCGAATTGCCCTCCCCTTTTACCTGTTACTTGCGGCACATACGGTACCGACAACCTCTCGACACTGTAACCGCTTCCGCCTAGTGACTCCGCGATCTTGTTGGTCAAAAAGCATAAACTTTTGTCATGCTTCTCTAAAGATTTCGGAAGCCTGTCAGGGTGATCAAAACAAAAGTCGTGCAGAATTATTTAAATTACTGAGCACAAATAAGTTAACACGCAAGCACTCCAGATCAATGCCTAAAGACAACGATAAACACAACTTAAACTGTAATTAGTAACAGAAAAATCGGTGTCGTTTTGGTGACTAATTGGACCATAAGAACACACGGCCTGTGGTCCCATATGTTAAGCATTCGGCTGGGATTCCTTCTCCAGTAACATCCCAATGGGGCAAGTCAGCCTTAATTATTCTGTGGGTCTTCACACATCAGATGATGAAAAGGAATCAATTCATCTTTAACTTCCATGCTAATTAAAACTGAGAGAAGAAAATCAGAAGTGCAGCTCACTGATGATGAGTGAAGCACGTATTACGATGCTAAATGCTAGGAAGCACTTGCCCAAGAGGAGCATCCAGGTTCACTTTCTGTTCAAACTGCCAGATACTATCTTATGCTAACGCTTTCAGCATCGCACTGCTTTGGCAGCCTCAAGTTTGAATAAAGTATTGTTCGCATATATCTTTCATTTGAAGAGCAAGGGAGAATGCAGGGCATAACACTGATTCTCCTTAAAACATTCTCTCTCCCACCATGCGACGAGTACTGTTATCTTTTACTGAAAGTCTCGAACAGGGTATTGTATTCACTTAAAGGCTGGCTTATTTATCTATGAGAACATGTTATATTTTAGAGATATATCTCCATATTAAAAAAAAAGGCAAGGTAAGGTTTTTCACCAAGGATAGACTCCATGTGTGCATGAGTCTACATTTATAATGTACAAGAACTTTGTTATAGCAAAGGAAGAAGTCAGATGCGTTAAATGACAGAAATCCAAAACGACTGTTATAAACCACCAGAAACCATCCTAGCAGGAGTGTAATCCTTGACAATCGCCATTGGTTGGTTTCTAAGTCAGTAGTACCCCTTCCTTAAAATGTAAAGAATCAACATACATGCACTTCTCTCTGAAAATATGCTCTGGTAGAAAATAAGGAGCTTCCATAGTTCGAATTTCAATCACCTGAAAAATATCCAAAAACAAACCAAAACAAAATGAAAACCTTGCCCCTCACAACCTGGCTCTGAAAATTCGGGAAACTAAAAACAGAGAAATTAAACATTTATTAAAAATACTGGCACTTTATTTTGGAATTTAAGCTACATTTTAGAGCCCAAATGCTCATTTTATTTTCACATTTATTATTTCAAATTATTTCAAATTATTTCACATTTATTATTTCAAAACTTCAGCTGGTCTCAAAACCATGAGAATAAAATAATACACATAGTAAAAAACAACAAGAACATATTACATTTGATTAAGCCTACCACAACAGGATAAGAACACCTATTTTCTCAAATGCCACTGCCCTGGACCAAGCACTGGGCCCTCAGCACCCTCACTCTCCTGTGCCATCTTCTGGGGCCCGTGCATGAGGTCTCAATGCGCTTCTGGGATCTGTCCCCTCCACCCCACTGGGGGCAACTTGGAGGGGGCAATCTGCTTTTGTAACATTTGTATCTCTCATGACAGGCATCAAATATTAGCTCAAACAATTGCTTAACAAATCAATGTTTTCTTTCTTAGAATGCACTGAACACCTACATTTTAGCGTGGACTGGGAGATGTGCTTCCAATATTATAAAAATAAGGCTCTCCTTGACCGATATCTTTAAAGAATAAAAATTAGAGTGGACTCTCTCTGCCAGGTAAGTGAAACATGTATTAAATTGTGCAAGTAGCTATTAAATGAGGTACTGCTGAAAAAAGCTGAATATAGTTGAACGTTTTCTCCAATAATTCAACCTGTGGAGGCACACCTGGGTGGCTTAGCTGGTTAAGCGACCGACTTCTCACGGTTCGTGAGTTCGAGCCCCACACTGGGCTCTCTGCTGACAGTGTAGAGCCTGCTTAGGATCCGCTGTCTCTGTCCCTTCCCTGTGCATGTGCACATGCTCTCTTTCCCAAAAATAGACATTAAAAAAAACATTCAACCTCTGAGATCTGGCTCAAACAGATTGGCTTAAAACAATAACTAAAATAGTATAAACCAGTATAATAAAAAATGATTTCGATGCTAAGATTCATAACGGTTTAAAGGGAAAACAATTATGTAAGAATTCACATGACTTATTCTAGAAGAAAACCACGTATTCTACTTGACCACCACACAAAAAAGTTCTAATAAAACGACAGGCACCAAAGAAAATATAAACACTAGCTGTAGTTTGAGTTTCAATTAGTCACTACTAAAAAAGTGATGCATATTTTTACAGCATTATCTTTATAATTTGACACACGATCATCAAAATCGAAAATCATCATCTCTGGAAGAAAATCAGTCATTTTTATATAGAAATCAAGTTGAAGAACTTTCCTAAATACGTTACCTTGCTGACGTGCTGGCAAAACGCTGGGACGGCTATCATCTGACTTACAAAGTTGAGATAGGCCGCAACCAGAGCCATGATTCCACAGCGATGGAACATGGACAAATTATCCTCATTGATAATCGCACTGTCCTTTAATAAAAAAACAAACACGGCTGACAGATCAAGGTCTTACGCTCCACCAGCATTTTCTCTATGACTATGCTGAAAAACGGCAGGTCGTCTGGAGTGCTGATAAAAATGTCACCTTATAAGAAGTTATTTTTTAAAGAATTCTAAAAGGAAAATAAATGTCCATATACAGAGGCGTTAAATCTCTCAAATAGCTCTGTCTTAGGAGAGTCTTTTGGGGTCGGGGGCAGGAAATACACAAAAAGACACACGTGTATATATATGCACACATACACGTACAAGTATCTTATATTAAAATACACATCTGATACGTATTCCCATTACATGCCGTCCTTTCAATACATAACGCTTACACTCCGATTAAACAGCTACACTCGTAACGGCTATGGACTGACCCTCTCCCCCGCCAGACCGAGAGCATGAGCAGAGGGACCGTGCTGTTCTTTCATCACCGTATTCCCATGGCTTTGAACAAATTTAGCACACAACTGATGCTCATTCGGTATTTGTTAAAAGAATGAATGTGATCATAACCTTGAGTATTTCAGATTTAAAAGTAGACGCCTCCCTTTTAAACTTCATGTCCTTGCGGCACCTGGGTGGCTCAGTCGGCTAAGTGTCCGGCTCTTGATTTTAGTTCAGGCCCTGACCTCACGGTTCATGAGTTCGAGCCCTGAGTTGCGCTCTGCGCTGTTAGCACAAAGCCTACCTGGGATTCTCTCTCTGCCCCTTCTCCTCTCCCTCCAGCTCTCAGAATAAATACACAAACTTAAAAAAATAAACATGAAATTAATGACGTTGGATAAAGGCAACACCACTATAAAGATGGTATCTGGTTCATAAAGCAAACTGTTTTCTTCAGTGAAAGATGACGAAAGCATACCTGTAAAGCAATGGCTAATCGAATGAGATCAATAACCACTTCCTCATTGGCCAATTCAATAGTGATGAGAGCAAGAGAAGTATAAAGTAGCTCATAGTTTTTCTGAACATTGTCTTCCTCTTTACAGCCCAAATATATGTGCCGATATAGTTGTTGCCCGTTCTGAAAAGGGAAATGACAGAGGAAGAAGGTGACTTTGCTTAAAGTGTAGTACAGACAGATGTCCCATGCCCAGAACCGCGTACACAGTAGCCCTTATTACATAACTGAACATGGAAGAGAAACTGAAGCTGATAACCAGATGATCATATTGTATCACGACTATCAATACCAACAAACGAACTACGAGCTAACATCAGAGTTGAAGAATGAATCATAAATAAAAACAGCAAGTAGGAAACAGTTCTAGTGTAAACAATGAAAATGCTTTTAGTGATCATTTGAAAAGACAAAAGCAACTTATGGATTGATTCGGGAAAAAGGTGAAACGGCTGACAGAATCATGGGAGAGACTTCTGCAACGCAGCCTTGGCAAGGATAAAAGAAAACAAAACATCTGGCTCCGGGGAAATGCGCTCGGGCTCCTGGCCTTCACAGGCAGTCTCCTGTGAGGCGGCTTAGGGGCTGTCAGGGAGGAGCGCCCGCAGGTTCTGCTGTACTCTGGCATGGAGGGACCGTGGAGGGACGACGGAGGGACCAAAGGCCAGCCCAGAGCCCTATACGAGGGAGAGGTTATCCCACTCCAGGGACTGCAAAAGGGTCCCCCCAAACGAAACTAATCTAAGTAAGTTGATACAGGATACGGAAGCTTTCCCTATCCAAAGCATTCCTGGGTACGGGGCCAACTGCTAAGTGAGAGTAACAAAAACGGGAGCGTGTTTCCCATTTAAAGTCACCGTGTGGTAACGAACTCAACTCGCTGCACTGATTCTCCACACGAACTGCAGCTACAACCCCTGGGAGACTGGAATGACCACTGTGTTTCTACCCTCCCCGCTGCCCATCCCAACATGGTTTATGGTTACGAAGCCCAAGCCTCGGTATTTTTTTTTTTTTTTTTTTATATTTATTTTTGGGACAGAGAGAGACAGAGCATGAACGGGGGAGGGGCAGAGAGAGAGGGAGACACAGAATCGGAAACAGGCTCCAGGCTCCGAGCCGTCAGCACAGAGCCTGACGCGGGGCTCGAACCCACGGACCGCGAGATCGTGACCTGGCTGAAGTCGGACGCTTAACCGACTGCGCCACCCAGGCGCCCCCCAAGCCTCGGTATTTTTAAAGCACAGGGCTCCCCGGGTGATTCTGACGTGCAGCCGGGATTAAGAACACTAGGGGCTTAGTCCTTCAGACGTGGAGGGACTTGACCTGAACACTCCGGACTTGTTTCTCAGCAGATTCATCTGGTTGTTCACGTCGGGGAAAGAGCCGATGGGCAAGACCAGCACAGTCTCCTGAGTCCAGAGTCTGTCTCTCTCAAATGGTTCTATACTTGGGCGTGTGACAATGGTGTATGCACTGGGCCCTCCCCGACCCTTTCCGGAATCCTGTGGCTCCCGAACACGATCAACGTCAAAGCTCGCACACGTGGGAGTTTAGATACCGGGCTCCTTAAGTGATTCAAGGTGGTTTTCGACCTACTGCATACGCATCATGTTAGATAACTTGAAAGTCGAACAGCACGTACTAGGATAACAGAGTGCAGATCAGCGTGAGGACTTCACGAAGCGGTTTGGCAGGGTCTAGCAAATCTGAAGAACCCATGACCCCTTACTTGGCAAGGCCTCTCCTACGGGCCTCAGAGAAACGGGCTGCCCACAGCACACCACGCGTACAGTAACGCTCACGGCAGCCCGGTCCACGACAGCCCCAAACTAAGGACCATTCAAACGTCCCCGACAGGAGAACGCGTAACTTAGTGCGTTCGTGGTCCGCAACACTACGCGGCTACGCATGTGAACAAAATTTACCAAAGCGGAGCTAAACGAAAGGAGACCTAACAGTACACGTGACACGGTCTGGTTCCTTTCCTACAAAATACAAAAACTGACAAAACCCTACTACTGTATTGTTCAGGGAGCTACAGATGAACACGTAGGTGGCAAACCGTGAAGGGGGGGGGGGGAAGGCAACGAGTCCGTTTTCATGAAAGAACAGGGATTTCCCGCCGAGGAAGACACGGGGCTGTGGCGGGCCGGGCGCGGCGGCGCCTCCGCCGTTGGGCCAACCGGGCGGTGCCCGCACCTGCTACATTGCAAAACAACTCGTACTTTCTTCCTCCGCGGGATTCCCTGAGCTGCCGACACCGTTCCCGAGAGCTCCCCCGTGTGGCGACATTCGGTCAGGAGTAGAGCTTTGGGCACCAGATACCGAGCGGCGACGGCTCGTCCTTGTGCCCGGAAGCGTCAGGAAATGAGAGGCGAAGGAGCGCCTCCCAACGTCAACTGTGAAGCTTCCTGCCTGGGACGCGGTTCTCCAAACACAGACCCAAAGCCTAAGATGTCCCTCAGGCGCGGGGATGGAGCAGTCTTGGGCTGGGTAGTGCTATCCAGAGGGCGATCCATCATCCCCTGACTAGACAGCCCCAACTTTATTCCCTTTAGGCCTCTGCTGATATCGCCACAAGGTGCCAGTTAAAGCTGCATAAGAAACCAAGCAACATTTTGACTCACAGAATAAACTGGAAGGTAAATGAAAAAGGCTGTCCAGTTATAAAAATAAAATTGAATTTGACAAAAATGAACAGATCACACCGCGATACACCAGAAAGAAAAGGTTCATACTAACAGTACCAAATGCTCTGCCAGTTATTTAACATTATAAAATGGAAGGATAACTAATCCAGAGAACTTTAAAAATTCAAAACTTTTAATAATTTAGACATGGAATAATAGTCTAATCTTTCAGTCCAACTGGACCCTTCCAAACTGGTTGGCTCGCAAAATTAAGCAATGAAAAGGAGTATTTGTTACTGTCATACTAGATAAAATAAAATGAATCCAGTCCTTAAATTCAGGATTGCTTAATGTCATTACATAAAGTCAAAACCTAAAAGTTAACTATCAATGAGTTTTCAAAATTCATTCTATTTATCATGATTAAAATTTCTTCAGTGATGAGAAACAACTTCTTTCGTTAACTGGATAATATAAAGAAATACTGAAAAAGTAAAAGCTGGAAAGAGTTAATGCCTTTGCCCTATTTATTAACCACTTTTTTCATATATAACATAGCCAAACAAAGAATCATTTTACTCACATTAATTCAGTGACGGTATTTCATTAATCATTTTTTAAATTATTTTAGAAAGAGCATACACATCTGTGAGTGGGGGAAACGGGCAGAGGGAGAAAACAAGAGCGAGAGCGAGAGCGAGAGAGAGAGAGAGAGCGTGTGCAAGTGGGGGAAACAGGGAGAAAAAGAATCTGAAGCAGGCTCCATGCTGAGCAGGAGGGCTTGACACAGGGATTGACACAGGTCAATCCCATGACCCTGGGATCGTGACCTGAGGGATAAAGAGTCGGACGCTCAACCGACTGAGCCACCCAGGCACCCCTATAAATCATTTTTCAAATGAAGGGGTTTTTTTCAATTTTTAAAATGTTTGTTTATTTTTGAGAGAGAGACAGAGCGAGCGAGCCCTCAATGAAGTTTTAAACTGTAGGGGCATTAACTTGAAACACAGCAATCAACAGTAATAGCAAAACAAAAGATGGTGACAGGGACAAAGCATGGCCTAGTAATGAGCCAAAAAAAGAACGGGTGTTATAGACGTCTGCATCTATCTTCCTATGGGGCTGTCTGCTGTTCCCTGCACCTCTAAAGACCAAAGCACTTATCCACCATGACTGGGATTATCTTGAAGCCAGCTGGCATGTTTGTGTCATGGAGACTGTTGTACCTCTCAATGTGGAGCTCAGAATCTAGCAAATACTCAAGCTTTGGATGAAGAATACACAGAAAAATTATTCACTATGCTAAATAACTTTTAAGTGTCATGATTTTCTAAATTCAGCTACCAGCCAAGAAACCTACAAAATTTAAGCGATCGGGGGGCGCCTGGATGGCTCAGTTGGTTAAGTGTCCAACTTTGGCCTCAGGTCACGATCTCAAGCTTTGTGAGTTCAAGTCCGGCATCGGGCTCCGTGCTGGCAGTGCAGAGCCTCCTTGGGATTCTCTGTCTCTCCTTCTTGCTCTCTGCCCCTCCCCCACTTGCACGTGCGCTTGCTCTCTAAATACATAAATAAATAAATAAATTTAAGTAATCATAATGAAAATCTAGTTAAGTATGATTTAGAAGGGCAGAAATCCTGCCTACCTCATCTTCATATCCCAAATCATGCACAGAATAATGCCTAATACAGTAAATACTCATTATATTTATTTCTTCAATAGTGATAAGTATTTTCAAAAACAAGCCATTAAAAGTGGAATCAGTGTGTGTGTTTGGGGTGGAGAGGAGTGTGGGACAGAAATTACAGAGAGACATTTTACTCAAAGGAAGAATTTAGAACTACCGTAGCATCCAACAATGCTTAAACACAGGCTAGAAGAGATACCCTCAAGATAGGTGTGGTAAGGTGGGAGGGCTAAAGATGGCTTGGGGGCGCCTGGGTGGCTCGGCCGGTTAGGCATCCAGCTTCGGCTCAGGCTCAGGTCACGATCTCGCAGTTTGTGGGTTTGAGCCCCGCACTGGGCTCTGTGCTGGCAGCTCAGAGCCTGGAACCTGCTTCGGATTCTGTGTCTCCTTCTCTCTCTGCCCCTCCCCCCATCTCAAAAATGAACTTAAAAAAAAAAAAAAGATGGCAGCTTGAGACTTCCAACTCCAAACCTGAATGGCTTCCTTTTAAGGTCACAGATCAATGTATAACTACCTAACAAGTCAAACAGCTATAACTTTTATCATGCATTATTTTTATGAAAATAATCTTACCTTTTTCATGAAACTTGTGTCTTGTCTACAAATTTTTTCTCTTTTTATCTTTAGGTCAGCTACATCTGGTATTATTCTAGAGACAACAGATCATTTTTCATGAATAGCATATTTAGTTATAAAATTGTACCTTCTAGGGCATATCATAGTTATACTTAGGAATTCGAACTTTTCAACACATTTCAATGAGCATTTGAAATAAGCCTATATGTAATGATACTACTGAATTACCAACCTCAATTAAGGGGAATTTCATAAAATCATCTTGACTCCTGTCATTCCTGAGTTTAAAGCAAAGCCAAAATAAAAGTCACATGACTAGCGATTACTAATAGACAAGATCTCTGCAAATGCATTAAAAGACCTTTAAACATTTCCTCTCTTGATTAATAATTAAATTGCCTCAATACCAATTAAACTTTGAATAAATCTTAAAAATCTTAGATTAAAAAAAATCACAATATTAAATACATTAAATTTAAAAACATTATCATTAAGCCTATTTCAAAATGGCCCAATACCTGATCCCTCGAAGTTTTGCCCTGTTGTCATGGCGATCCATGAGGTTATGCATTACTTCCAAGACTAACTGTCTCAGTTCATAGTCTTCCATGAGGGATGGTGATAACAAAGGATCCAGAAAAGACCCAGGCAGTGCAGTAACAATGGTCTTTGCTTTATATCCAGAGGTCACCTGATTACAGGGAGGAAAAACAAAGCAACAAAAAACCTTTGTCATGAATCCTTCTTTGATAAAATGCTCAAACTGTTTTATAAGAACCATAAACTTAGGGAAACAGCAATTATGAACATAAGCCTGAATGAAAAACAACGAGGAAACTTCTAAGGTAGTGAGGATTTTACTGAATTTACAAAAATACCATAATGAAGAGAATAAAATTAATACAAGCACATGCTTACCATGTGCCAGGCACGGATCTAAAGATGCACTGTATGAGTATTAACCTCATCTTCTCCTCATCCCTATGAGCAGGCATCAGTGTGTACCCCCATTTGGTGAAGAAAAGAGGCTCAGAGAGGGTTAAGAATCTATGGGACAGGTAGTCAGTACTAAATGGACACAAGGTATTAGGTAGCAAATAGTACAGGTAAGACCTCAAAATTTTGAATTTAAATTGGCAAATTTTTCTTCTAAAGTAAACAGTTTAGGTTAACAGGAATACATTTTTATTTTGGAAAGCTGTACTTTATTCATTACTTGCTCTGACATTTCCGGATGTTATCTCCATGTTCCAAATTTAAAGCTTTTAAAGAGAAAATACTTAAATGCTATTAAACATTTTAACCATACCACATAGGCATTCATTCGGGTGACTAAGTGGTACAATTAGGATTAGAGACAAGATGATTTATTCAGGGTACTTGTTTTTAATGAAAAGGCTTAAAAACAAAAGAAACTCCAGGTGGGGAATCTCTACATTCAGGATTACAAATATGAACATCTGACATTTACATTTGGGGACTTACTACAATTTGAGGTGATTTTATTTAGTTTTAAATGTTTATTTATTTATTGAGAGAGACAGAGAGACAGTGAGAGGGAGGGAGGGAGGGAGGGAGGGAGGGAGAGAGATGGAGGGAGGGAGGGAGGGAGGGAGGGAGAGAAAGAGGGAGGGAGAGAAAGAGGGAGGGAGAGAGGGGAACGTGGGCAAGAGAAGGAAAGAGAGAATCCCAAGCAGGTTCCACACTCAGCTCAGAGGCCAACACTGGGCTCGATCTCACCAACCGTGAGATTATGACCTGAGCCGAAATCAGGAGTCAGAGGCTTAACTGACTGAGCCACCCAGGCGTCCCTCAGACGGAGGGGATTTTATAAGTAAGCAAGGAAATTGGTAGGACATGCTACCCACCTAGAAAAGTTAAAAATATATCCAAGTCTCACATCACAGACAAAAATCAACTTCAAAGATGCAGCTATGGAAAACTAAATTTTAGGGGCACGTGGGTGGCTCAGGTGGTTAAGTGTCTGATTCTGATTTCGGTTTAGGTCATCATCTCATAGTTTGTGCGACTGAGCCCCACACTGGGCTTTTGCTCTGACAGCATGGATCCTGCCTGAGATTCTCTCTCTTTCTCTGCCCCTCCTCTGTTTGCTCTTAAGCACGCACTTTCTCTCTCTCTCTCTCTCTCTCTCTCTCTCTCTCTCTCAAAATAAATTTAAAAAAAAAGAGCCAAATTTGAGAAACTTTCATAAGAAAATATAAACAAAATGCATTAGTATCATAAGAGGGGGGTAAGGGTTCTTTTTCTTTTTAATTTTTTTAATGTTTTTATTTATTTTTGAGACACAGAGAGACAGAGCATGAGCAGGGGAGGGGCAGAGAGAGAGGGAGACACAGAATCCAAAGCAGGCTCCAGGCTCTGAGCTGTCAGCACAGAGCCCAATGCAGGGCTCAAACCCACGGACTGTGAGATCATGATCTGAGCTGAAGCCGAACGCCCAACTGACTGAGCCACCCAGGCGCCCCGAGGAGGTAAGGGTTCTTAAACAGCATACAAATAAGAAGGCACAAAACATATGAAAGGACTGATAAATGTTGGCATATTTTGAAAACTTCTGTAAGGCAAGCACAATAACCAGAATTAAAAATGAAACACAAAAGATATTCCTAATCTCTAGGTATGAAATATTTCTTTTAAAAACTGGGATCATGTGTATAATGAAGATTTCCTAAAACAGATTTTAAAGATCTTTAAAGATAAAGATTTGGAAAGGACATACATTCCAAATAATCAGCTCCTAGTTTGTTCTAGATAGTCAAATCAAAGATGAAAATAATTACTATAAAATATTCAGAGGACTTCACATATTAGGTATGCTTTTCCTTTTTAGCTATTTATAGCTGAATTGCTATCCAAACAAGAAGTCATTATTTGGTCAGTGTACGAAAGAAATGGCCTGATTTGTAACAAGAACATGGTTTCACATTCGAGTTCTAGTCTTCAGCTCCAAGCCTCTGGGCCCAAGCATCTTCGTGTATGAAACACAATACTTTCTACCCTTTATATGTTTTGTCATTGTGGAGGTCAAAATAAGATGACAGAAGTGAGGAATAAACAGTAAAAGAATAAAATAAAATATTTAAGAATATAAGCCATAGGGAAAAGACTAACCATAAATAGATAGTATCTTACAGTACAAGAAAATGTTGATAACGTCAAGCTGTTCTTTTAACCTCTTCAATAATGGAAGTGTATTCTTCACTTATCTTAAATGCCTTACCATAAGTAAAGATCTCAGCAACATTATCTGAATCCGCCTGGTTCCCAAATCCCTAAGATATACAAAATACTGGTATTATCTTATTAATAGTTATCGACATTAACATTATTTCCTTTATTGGTTAATTTTAAAACTCTATTTTGGTTACAGACTGTTTTCATACTAGCTAAAGTCATGGCTCACTTTATATTCAAGTCAATTTCATATAAATTAAAGAGTTCTATGTAAAACACAAACACAAAAATTCAAACAGAAATTAAAAAGCTATTAGCTAGCTCTCAAAGAAAACAGACCAATAATGTAATGATATTCAATCATATGAGCCCACAATGAAACAACCCCAGTTAAAAGATGCTACAAATTGGAGAATGTATTTATCTTGAATATAACTGACATAGTAACTATTTAACATGTACCAATAAGCAGGAATGGACAGATGATTCAAAAAAAGAGCTAACAACTGGAAAAGGTTATCTAATTAATGGTCAAAGAAATATAAATCAAATCGAGACTATCATTTCTTTATTAAATTAAAAACACAAAAATATTTACAAACTAAAGCTGTAGCATGTTGTAAAATCAAATCAAACTATAAAATGAGGAAGCCAAAACATATGATCTTTAAAATCACTAAAATTCTAGGAATAAGTCAACATTCTGGCAAAAGCGACATTCATCTTTAAAATTATGACAGGAAATCTGAAGTGTTACCCTACATCACGTAGGTACATAGATAATGTCCAAGCTAAATAAACCTTCAACCTAGTCAATATAAGACATAGAAAACTTGAGAATGTATGATATTTTGAAAACGGATTCTAAAATCACACAATGTTGATGCAACTGGTTAGCAATCTAGTGCCATAAAAACAATGTTTTCCACAGGATTTTTATTACTAATGATTAAAAAAAAACCATTTTATAACATCACAATGAAATTAAACCCAAGATTAAATTAAAATTTATAGATTGAGAACATAGGAAAACTACACAATCATACCCTAGTTGACTGATATCCAAAGTGTGAGTGGATGTTCCAAAAACGGGTACTTTTCCCATAATGAACATCATGATTTCTGACCTCTGATAATCTGGTAGGTTACTTCCAAAAAATCCTATGAAAATATTAGGATCAAGTTAGGATAAATCTTACACATTGAAAAGGTTATTTTTCCATAATACAAAATCATAACACATTTTTAATCAAAGCTTTCAATATGTGGTAAAACAATGTCTTTCGGTTACATATAACACTAAAAATATTATTTTTTTTTTAATTTTTTAATTTTATTTTTGAGAGAGAGAGAGAGAGAGAGAGAGACAGAGACAGAGTGCGAGAGGGGGAGGGGCGAGGGTGGGTGGGACACGGAATCTGAAGCAGGCTCCAGGCTCTGAGCTATAGGCACAGAGCCTGACACGGGGCTCGAAGTCAGGGAACATGTGATCATGACCTGAGCTGAAGTCGGAGGCTTAACCAACTGAGCCACCCAGGTGCCCCTAACTCCAAAGGTATTCTAATTTCTTTTGTCCAAAATCACTTAATCATGTATAGAAGATGTGCAGTACAGACTAATACTTAGATAAAACAGTAAACGTCTGACAGTCTTTTGCATATAGTTTACAGTGGCAAACCATCATCGATTTGAGTCGGGCCTTTAGAAAAAGGACGGAAAAAAAAAACCCTTTGGTAGTATTTCTGATGAAATTCTTGTTTGCATATTGTGAACCTAACTTCTTTTTCTGGTAAGGAAGTCAGTAATTAGGCCAATTTTGGTAATTTTGGTGAAGAAGTAAAAAATTTGGTCACTACTCTGGCTTCCTAAAATTGCTGAGATGTTGCAGAATGTCATTACAAAGAACCAGATTTACATTTTAACCCAGTGGGTTAATTCAATACGTGTAACTCAACTAATGCAAAAAAATAGTAATAACTTATTTACTTGTCATTTTTCTCATGCACTCTTAGGTCTTGTGGATATTTTAAATTTATCTGCTGTGGCTTTTAATGGTTTACTTCCTAGTTTAAAAGACTTAAGACATTTAGTTATCACTTACTCAAACTTCAAACTTTGTTGTTTCTTTGAAAGACCAGAACAGGTATCAAATCATGCTAGTTTTGTTCAGTTCTTAAAATGCAACATAATCATTATAAAAACCTTCTCATTTTTAATATTTCTTGAAGAATAGTTTCTCAATTTAACTCTTCAGTTTCTATAACTGGAATTTACAAACTATGCAAACTCAAACTGTTCTATTTATCATCTGATTGGATCTGGGGATAAAGTCCTTCCCCATTATCATACACTTCAGCAATCAAAAATCTCATGATCTTAACACGGCTCAATCTGTATAAAGTATATCATTCTAATACTTCAAGAGCACATATTTAAGAGGTATTTGGATCCTCACACAACCTGATGAGTCTAGGTACTGTTATGAACCTTCATTGCCTCTCGTGGAAATGAGGAAATGAGAGGTTAAGCCCTCAAACAAAAAAAAATTACACACCTAACATTAAGGCCTGGGTGAGGGCTATTCATTTCCAAAGCCCATGTTATTATTACACTCTCCTCCCTCCCTGTAAGGTCCTTTAACTTTCCAAGAACCCAATTAGATATGTTCCTAATCACCGTATAAAAACAGACACTGATTTTCTGTTCCAAGCAAGCCAGTCATTACCACAAGGGCAGGAAGTCTCCAACATACTCAACTGGGAGGACAGTCCCGAAAGGAACTCATTCTCTGTAGCCACTGTTTGTATCTGAACCGAGCAGAAGTGCTAAGGGGCCCCCAGGAGGAACATGGCAGGGAGCTGCACTCTTGATTACCATAAAAAAGGAGCTGACAACAGCCTGGCATTTTCAAGTGCCAAAGGCACAGCAGCCCTGCTCCCTAGTCCAACAGCATGATCCACGTGACCTGATAAGTACCGGAGTACTGAGAACTTCTCAAAGAAAATATTGAGGAAATCAGAAGTGTGACTGAATACAAATCTTACTCACCGTGCCACACTGCATTTCTTTTCTCTCATGTTTTAATTTTCATGTTATTCTGAATGTGTCATATCACAGAAATATTGCTTGTGTCTGTTGTATATTTACTTTGTAACAAAATACTTGAAAAACAATAAATTAAATATTCTAGAGTGAAACAGTAACACTGAATTAGTCAGAAGTCACAATTTAATTAATTCTGTGAAAACAAGAATTGATTTGATATACTATCTTAAAATATCACAAAAAATCCGGGGCGCCTGGGTGACTCAGTCGGGTAACTGTCCCACTCTGGCTCAGGTCACGATCTCATGGTTCCAGAGTACAAGCCCCACGTCGCGCTCTGTGCTGACAGCCCGGAGCCTGGAGCCTGCTTCAGATTCTGTGTCTCCCTCTGTCCCTCTGGCCTTCCCCTGCTCGCACTCTGCAACCCCCTCTCTCTCAAAAACAAATAAATGTTAAAAAAAAAATAGATCCTAAAAATCCATAAACAAGCCAAATAAATTTAAGAGTCATCATAAAAGCTAGGTTTACCATACACTGATCAAATTGCTTTAAGCAACATCTAGAATGTCTCTGCTGTATTGAGATGCCATGGTAATTAATACTGGCCTCCATTCTATTTGGTCTTTTCACTCCCCAAAATCTTAAGCACCTACTATGTGTCAGCGTGTTGAATAAGACACACATGGGCCCTTGCCCTCATGAAGACGATTCCCGCGCACATGATAAAATCACAGCTAGGTGGAACAGGTACTACACCAAACAGATAAACCATATTCATCCACAAGGGGAGAGTCACATGCATCACAAAGCCCTAGTACAGGGCCTGGTGTATATACACGCTCAACAGTTAAGTGCAGAATGCAGACCCATAATGCACATATACACGTCCATAAAACTTTAGAAATAAAATAAAAAAAATAAACTTTGTATTAAACATTCCAAAGGACTATTATAAATATAAGTAGCTTACTCTAAGGAAAATTACCAAGAAGGCACAACCGGGGCTCCAGAATAAATTTATATATGACTCTATTTTTAGCAGAAATCATTAGTAACCATCAGAAATTAGGTGCTAAGCCCCAGAAACAAAACTCAATTTTGAAATTATTCTAGCAATCACACAGTTACATTAAAACATGATCTGGAAATTCTAAAGATATTAGGAGGAGGTTAAAGTAGAATAGGAATTTGCTTACTTTACTTTGTATTTAAATACAGTCAGATCATTTTAGTTCCCCCCAAAAATTCTCATGGCTGTTTAAAAGCTTTATTTATTTATTTATTTATTTATTTATTTATTTATTTATGAATGAGAGCACAAGTGGGGGAGGGGCAGAGAAAGGGGGACAGAGGATCTCAAGCAGGCTCTGTGCTGACAGCAGTGAGCCCGAAGTGGGGCTTGAACTCACGAACTGTGAGATCACGAGGAGCCGAAGTCGGACGCTCAACCAACTGAGCCACCCAGGTGTACGATGTTTTTGGTTTTTTTTTTTTGAAGTAAGTTCTTTATCCTTTTACCCTTTGTACATTAACTATGTTTAACAACAACAACAACAACAACAACAACAACAACAACAGACATATGAAATTAAAGCCCAGGGTGTCAGTGAGTACCAGATCTTGGTTTCTAATACCACTCCTCACTAAAAGAAACCACAGCTCTTTGAGAAATGATGGATTCCATGGCTGGGGCAAGAAATATAAAATGAGTCGTTAACAGCTTAAACCAGTAAGGCGGTGCTCAAAAGAAATGGGATGTTACGAAGACCTGGAAAGGGGAGTTCCCGTTGGCCAAATCTGGGACAACTTCAGCACCAAGATGTAATAATACAGAATGAATTATGCAGCATGAAAACACAAGTCCGTAAGCTCATACCAACAAAGATATAAATACCTGCACTCCTACCTACATACACAGGGGAGAAAAAAGGCCCGCTCACCACAGAACACAGAGTGCCACCTGACAGACCATCCACTTGCAACATTACGGTAAAGACTGGTTCAGTAGGAATGACGAACGGTTACTAAATTCAGGGGGAGGTCTGGGTGAAAAGCAGAACATCTGCATGGTCTAAAAGTATATGCTCAGAGACCGTTTATTATTTGCAAGGATAAAAACTGAAACCGTACAGCAGAGAGACAGAACACTTTGAGTGATCAAAACGAACATCACCAATGACTAGCAAAAGCACACTGTGCACCTCTGTGTGTAACATTCTGAGAAGAACTTTCTCTCTTATGGAGCATCCAACCAGGAATGCACAGACAAACTTAACCATGGGCAAACACTGGACAAACCCGAATGGGAAATTTTTTTTTTTTCTTTTTACAAAGGGGGTGGTGTACAGTGAAAAACTCACATTTCATAAATGAATAGTTCCAGGCTAAAGGAACCAAAGAAATATTACAAATAAATGCAATTTATGATCCTAGGCTGAATCTTAGACCTAAGGAAAAACATGCTCTGAAGGACATTAGGTCAAATGACAAAACTGAAATACAGCAGTTTGATTATAGTACTGCGCCAATGTTAAATTTATTGACGTTAATAACTGTACTCTGGTTATATAAGAAAAATATCTTATTTTTTGGAAAAATACTCTGTGGTAAAAGGCCATAGTGTATATGCACTTAATATCTAATGGGTTAGGGAAAAAAAAACAAGGATGTACGTACCTACCTCTCTCTACATGTCTATATTTGTATATGGACATATACGTATATATGCACATGTACACGCATGTGTGCACACACGGAGAAATGCAGGGAGGGAGAGTAAATGGTAAAATAAATAGCATAAAATATTAACAGATGAATCTGAGCAAAGGGTATACAGTGTTCTCTGTCCTATTCTTATGTTTGCTTATTTTCTGAATATGTTTTTTAAAAGTCTAAGGTCCCATTCATCCACCTTTGACTAATGTACCGTAAGAGACCACTCTCAGCAAGAGCTTTCTTAATCACGATTTTACACGATAGTTTTGAGAAGTGAAACATACTCACCTATTGTTTGGATGATAGCATTCTGCACAATCTTCTCATCATTGTCTTTGGTACTGGTGTTTAAGTTGGCACTGCCTACAGATCCCCCCTGTAAATCATTTGCTTCAAATTCAACACTGAGACGCAGGTGCTTCAGTAGGGTGTTAAAGACTTCCAGCACCGTGGGTCCTGGAAATGAACACTACTGTGAGCTTTTCCAGTATTATGTACTCGAAACCAATTCTCCTATTTCTCAAATTTTTGGGTATTTCCAGAGTAGTGAAAAGGTAAATGAGAAACACCTAAATAAGAAAGTTTCCCAGTTATTCCAGCAAACATTTACTGGGCATCTCTGAGCAACTCACCGCTTGAACCTCTGGTACAAACCACACAAAATGTGTATGTGCATATAAATATTACCAAAAAGTTTCCATCCATATAATCGTGTGTACTAGACAAATAATGTGTATTAGGACAATATTTACCTTAACTGTTGTGTCAGAATCCACGGAATTACAGTACTATAGCCCACTGTAATGTTGGAAATTTATTTTGCAACTTTTGAGGCTGAAGAAGGAATTTGCCTCCATTATTAGAAACTTGCCAACTCATCAGATTCAAGTCAATGAAATTTGCTCTCTGCTTTCAGTTCTATAAATACTCTGCACATATGTGTCACTGCATCTATCACACTATAGTTTAATCAGTGTTTTTATGTGCACCTTCAACTCTTAATTACAATGTTCTTTATCTAGGACATGGAGCCACGTTCAAATACCTCTTTAAATGTACAGAGCTTAGCACATGGTACCTCGTACATAATAGACAGTAATGTGTTAAGTCAACATATTATGTTTCATTTAATGTTTCAAATTAAGTAACTTTCCAGTTAAACGGCTGCTTCCATCTTTTTGAGATAAATTACAAGATGAGCAATAAAAAGTCCATATCCAAAAGGCCCACTCCCTAGCTGACACTGAACGAGCATTAGAGTTTTTGAGTAGCAAATGTATTTCTACTTTGACTTTGAAGCAACGAAACCATAACCAGATTCTCCTTCTAACTTCAGTAATTCTACTATGGACTCTTCCATTCTTCAAATGACATGACCTGTCCCTTCTCCTTATTACCCCTGTAGTCAGTCGGTTATTGAATCCTGTTTACATTCCCGTTCCTGTGCTGCCCTCCAAGGTCAAGTTCTTTCCCTAGTGCCTACAATGATGACAACCACCTGTTATTTCCAAAGTGCCCTACGTTTTGCAGCCAGATGATCTATCCTATTACATATCTTTGATGATTACAGTAATTCTCTTAAGAGTATCAATCAACGGTATAATTATGTCCACGACCTGGCCACAACGTTAAAGCAACTTCTCTGACTTCCTCCATGCTACCACACATTCTAGCCAAACGGGCTACATAAGATTTTGCTCTTACCAACCTGTTTTCCATTCCTGGTTTGCATTCTGGTTTTCTTACTGTATGTGAACAAATTCTGCCTTGAATTATAGCCTTAGAGAGAGTTGTCTAACTCCAAGTAAACCATAAGTGTCTTAAACCTAGATCCTCCCAAACGTGTAACATATAATTGGTTTTCAAAAATCTTTATTAGAAAAAAGGAAGAAGGGAAGGAGAAGCTGATATGGAGGAAAATGCTCGCATGTACACTAAAGAAGTCTGAGAATCATGCGACCCCAAAATTTCAAGAGAAATTACAGCACATTTAAAAACATTAAAAAAAACACATTAAGGTATTTTTAAAGAGTCTTCCATACACTGCTATACCTACTAAAAAAACCTCTGGAACAGATTAATGCATTAATTTTTTTATTTGAGCTTTTTGTTTTTTTTGGGTTTTTTTGGTGGACACTCACCTATGGAACCTTTGGCAGCAATGGCAACAGCCTCTAATAGAACCTGAATGATACCTGCTCGGACCCGTGGAGAATCTTTTTTACGAGCATCAAGGTGTCCTAGAATTTCCTGAATTACGTGGTGAGAATACTGAGCCTAAAAGAAGCAAAATAGTATAGAAAAACGTATGAGCAGTTATACGCACACTGGCGGAATTCTCAAAGAGTGAAAAACCATGTGACACTTAAATCTCCAATTACAGGAGGCTGGGACTTGTGTTACGAAACAATATGGAGCCATTAAAAACCATGCTTTTTAAGAACAAACAGGGATACCGGAAAATATTTATAATACCCTGGATGAAAAAAACAAGTTGCAAAATACTATGCTTAATCAAATTTAATGTTTCTTTAAAAATACATAGAGAACTAGAATTATAGACACCTAAATATCAACAGTAGCCAGGATTCATGAGAGGTTTTTATTCTCTTCATACTTCTCTGTAATTTCAAAGGCATTTATATACTCTTATAATCTGACAATAGGACAAATACAGTATTTAAAAATAAACAAGATTATGACATTTATAGCACTTTTCTCTTACCCAAACTCGATAAATATTATTTCTCCTTATGGATATCTAATGCTAAACAGTCAAAACTTCCATCTCATCAAAAGCCAGTATCAAAAGGAAAATGTTATCAATGTACACATGATTAACTTTAAATCCAGGAGATATCAGAAGCTTTGCGATTTATAATTTACAAAGGAAATTTTATCACAGATAAATCTGATCAATCACAATGAATGCTACTGGGACTTAAATCTAAAATAGAATATATAGAAAGTGTTTAACTACATACTCTTCGATTTCTTTTTTTTTTTGTTTAACAGAGTAGCAAAGCTGTGTTTTTTAAATTAATAACTATACCCAGGAGTCATGAGTGGGTCTACCGCCAAGTTGTAAAAAAACAAAAACAAACAAATAAAAAGGACTATGGCCCTGAATCTCCTGGTCTGTGTTTGCCTTCTGATAGGCGTCACCACTCTCTGAATTTTCAGACTGCTCACCTTTTCCTCCTTTGGAATGGGTGGTTTTATACTAATAAGCAGTATTGTGTTAGCCCCACATTATGGCTACTCTGCTCAAAAGCAAAAAACAAAACAAACAAAACAAAACAAAAAAACTTCTTCATCTCTATCAATAAAACCGAATTCGTCTCCGAGTATTTCTGGCATTTCTGTCACAACACATCTACTTTTACAACAACCCAAGGTAAACATTTTCACCTTTACTTTTTGCTATGTTAAAACAGGAACGCCAAAACTTACGCAAAACACAAAAGTGAACTTCTCACACGGGAAGCTGGGTGCTTCTGACGCGTGAAGCTCACTCAAGTAAGAGTTTGTCTTATAAACAGGACGGCAATTTGATCTGTCCAAACCCGGACACTTCAGAGAGTGAGTGAGTATTAATCACCACATACAGCGGGGCTATTCTAAGCAAAGCCAAGCGAAGCACCTGTTCACAACCGCTTGCGAACACCACCTTGGAAAAGGAGCACAAACAGCAATGCGGTGGACTACACTTCGCGTCGTAAGTTTCTGACGCTGGTTTACTGGGCTATCGCGTACCTGCCGCACAACTCACCTCACGGGGAATTTTAAAACAATATTAACGTATGAGTAGCTTTAAGAAGCAACAGGATAGAGTGGCTAAGTGTGTCAGATTTGCCCAAATTCAAATTCAGCCTCCATCACTTTATACCTTAATAGCTTATAACTTAAGAGAGGACTACTTTGGGGCACCTACGTCCGGGGGCTGGGGTGGCCTAGTGAGCGTCCGACTCCTGATTTCGGCTCCGGTCATGATCTCACGTTCGTGAGATTCAGCCCTGTGACGGGCTGCGGGTTATGCATGGACGGCGCGGAGCCTGCTTGGGATTCTCTGTCTCTGCCCTCCCCCACTTGTGCGCCCACACTTGCTCGCTCCTTCTCTCAAACTTTAAGCAAAAAAGAGAGAGGACTACTTCACCTCTCCGTACCTCAGTTTTCCTCACCCACAATATTCAGAAAATAAAAACAGTTATTTCATAGGATTGTTGTGGCACTTAAATGAGTTTGTTTGTGTAAAGAACCTAAAATTGTGTCTATCACAGGAAACGTGCTCAATCTAGCCACTACCACCATTTAATCGGTGACTCGTGGGAT
This sequence comes from Panthera pardus, assembly GCF_024362965.1. Lineage (NCBI taxonomy): Eukaryota > Metazoa > Chordata > Mammalia > Carnivora > Felidae > Panthera > Panthera pardus. The sequence goes on along the minus strand of NW_026527002.1, from coordinate 72,862,735 downwards.
CACATATTATTACAACATTAAGCATAACAATAATGACAACAGAAAACACTTGATTCAGAAGCAGGTGCCAGGCACTGTTCTAAACACCGGATGTGTGTTATCACATTTTATCCACACCAGGAAGCAGCCAAACGCAATCACTCGGCGCACTTTGCGGCGCGAGTGAAGCAGGTCACACAGAAACGCTAAGGAGGCCGAGCTGTGGATCTTGGTCCAACTTCAGGGCCTGGTTCTTAATCACCACATCTTATTACCTTGAACAAGTCAATTTAGAACAGAAGATGAGCTTTAAATATTCTCCCTTTACTACAAATGTCCTATTATATGTGAAACTATTTGAAACTACGTCTATTGTAACCCCTTAAGAATATGAACTCTGGTCAGACTAGCTAGTTTAATATTTTACGGAAAGAGTTTGAAATGTCACCTAAGAATGATTCCTATAAACAATTCTAAGGTAAACAGCAATGAAAACAATTTTACCAGAAGTTTTAATTATATCAGGATAGTTTTATTAAACAAATTCCCATTCTACTAGGTACGACCATTTAATTTTTGATTAATGGACTTCATAAAACATATGCTATACTTCCGGCTATTTCCAAAAATATGCTGCGGGTCAGCAGTTTCTTAACATTTAATCAGCAAGTGTTCATTGAATTCCCTAAGTTTTTTTCACTTTATTAATTTACTTCTTGCAAAAAACAATTTAATAACAAAATGTGAACGAGGAGGGCAAATGAAGAAATACAAGACTACAAAAGACAGGAGAATAGTCTTAATTACGTCCACAGATTGTCAGATCAACTTCTAACCTACTAAGTAATTAAATTAAAAAAAATCTCAAAAGTTCTGATAAGGGGCGCCTGGGTGGCTCAGTTGGGTAAGCGTCCAACTCTTGATTTCAGCTCAGGTCATGATTTCACAGTTTGTGAGTTCAAGCCCCACATCGGGCTCTGCGCTGACCGTGCACAGCCTGCTTAGAATCCTCACTCTCCCTCTCTCTCTGCCCCTCCCCTGCTCTCTCTCAAAATAAATAAACTTTAAAAAATAAATAAATAAATAAAATAATAAAATGTTACAAGAAAGTTCTCACAAGATGGAAAAAACACTATGTGGGGCAATGGATCTTGAATAAACTACAGCGGTAATCATTTTACAATATATACGTATACCCAATCGTTATGTTGTGTACCTTAAACTTACACAATGTTATATATCAATTACAACCCAATAAAAGCAGAAAATAAATTTTTAAAATTATCCTACCACACCCCAACCAGCTTTATTGTAACTACCACTTACCGAAAACTCACATTTGGAATGCTAACTTTAACTTCATGGTTGGTTGATTTAGACCAAAACTTGTGGAACAGAATGGCCACAGTTTCAATCCTGACCTCACTTTCTACCTGCGTGCCCGTGGGTGAGGTATCTGACCTCTCGAAAGATTAGTTCTCTGATCTGCGAAGGCGGGATAGTAACAATACCTACTGCTGTACAAAATGAGGATCAAAGGACAGCACATAGGTTACTGGCAGAGTCACAGGACACAGTACAGCCAGCACTTCATAAATGGTACTTCTATTTTAAAATATAAATGAATTATTCGGTGCCTGAATATAAGTTTTGTTTGTTTCAGAAACGAGAAACCTAGAACTCAGAGGGACTGAATAATTTGCCCAAGTTCACACGACCAGTAAAGAGCACATCTAGGATGCAAATATTCGTATGACCTACAGTAAAAGCTATGCTGCTTCTTACTACCGTATCTCCTTTGAATTAAGGGTGACTTTTTAAAACAGAAAAAAAATGCGGATTGTGTAAAAAATAAAAAAAAAGACTTAAAATCCCCACTTGAATTAACAGCTACCTGGGTCTGTTCAGGTTTTGGGGAAATCTAAGGTGTAGTCCTCTGCAGTCGAGTCGAGTGTCTCATCGTCAGGTTCTATAAAGGCTGGAGGAGTTGATACATGCACTATCCTAACAGTATAAACTCAATAAATGTTAGTGATTATTACCAGCTATATGCTGCTGTGATGAATTTCAATTCCATTACCAGTTTATCAGTGAAACATAAATACACAATATATTTAAATATACGCACCATAAACATCATCACAAGATATGTTACTTTTTATTAAATATCTTTTCATCTTGACAAATAAGAAAATAAGTGGTAAATTAAAATGAGACAAAAAACGAAACTAAGAACATGTTGTATACCTACCTCTAATGGTATGCTTATCAATACAAAAACAAAATTACTTACATAAATATGATAAATACTTAACCAATTCTTACCTGAATGGAATACATTATAATTTTAAAGCAGTGAACTGCAAATTCATTGGGATCCCATAGTTTGTGATGGTCTAAATGCCTGTAATTAAAGAAAGTCAGTTTAAGAGTTTTTTTTGATTCTGCTTTCTTCCTCTAGAAGCTGACAATATGCAAAGCTTATCATAAGAATACTATCTAAAAGAAAGTTCACGTCTCCATTTTCAGAAATATGATACATTTTCCCCAACTGCCAGATCCTTTCATAAAACAACAACAATAAAAGGCTGGAATATAGGACTCTGAAATACCTAGATGAGCTGGCAAGAAAGGAAAGTCCCTCAGTTCAAACCCCGCAGAAGGCAAGAATCTGGAGAGGTTAGGTTACAGTGAAGTCAGCAGCTGTCCTAGGTGTATCCTAGATCTCTGGTGGCTGACGGCCAGTGACGTAAAGGGTTATATACACAGGAGACCGGAGAGCAAGCTTAGGGCCCACTCAGGAAAGACAAGCCATTAGACCAGAAATCCCTGCATCATTTTAGGACCCCTAAATGATGACAGCCTCAGGGAACTTTCTGTTGTAGAAAACTATCGAGAAACTAGCACGCATTGGCCTTGGCTCTGAGGGGAACCATAGAATTCTCTCCCAAGAATTCAACCATACACCCAGTACTCAGGCTTTCACTGTGGTTTACCAGAATTCACGATATCCATGTGGATCAAAAAACTGAGGGATGTAGTTCAAAGTGATGCCTGCAGAACACCTGTGCCTGTGCCTTCAGCAGAAGCAAAATAAAGCCTCTTATGGAGGAAACACCACAAATCCAGGCTTCAAAGAAGTCCCACAAATAAAAGTTACATTGAATGTGAGCTCAAACTTAGGATTTCAAGAGCCACTTTGAAGGAGAGGCAGAGTCTCATCTTTGAGGACTGGAGGTATCACTGGAATTAATGGATTCGAAATTTAAAATAAGTTCACTTTTAGGATGAAAGAGTAAAAAAAAAAAAAAAAAGGTGACAAAAATTTGACAACTGAATAAAACTCTACCAAAGATGACAGGCAGATTTGAAAAAAAAAAAACAACCAAATACAACATTCATTTATAAAAGATACAGGGCCAAACTAGAAACTAAATACCAGTTTAAACAGCAAATTAGGCAGGAAGAGAGAATTCGTGAGTAAATCTGGAAAAGTACCTTAGAACACAGCACAGAGAAGCAAAGGAATGAATGATGCGTTAGAGAGCTCAGGAGCCAGGAAGTAAAAAGGGAGAAGACCTAAAACAACTACGGCTCAGGTCATGATCTCGAGGTTTCTGGGTTTGGGCCTCACATAGGGCTCTGTGCTGACAGCTCGGAGCCTGGAGCCTGCTTAGGATTCTGTGTCTCCCTCCCTCTCTCTGCCCCTCTCCCACTCGCGTGCACTCTCTCTCTCTCTCTCTTTCTCAAAAATAAACATTTAAAAAAAATTAAAAAAAAAAAAAAAAGATTCTCTGCCTCTCCCCTGTGCACACACGTGTGCATGAGAGCACTCTCTCAAAATAAACTTAAAAAAAAAGTTTGCTGAAGACGAGGACAGTTTTATTTATGTATCTATTCCCCCAAATACATGGTATCTTAGGCATTTACTATTTAATTAGCTAATTAATAGCTAATATATAATTAACATTTAATTAAAAACTTAATTAGCTAACATTTGATCAGGATTTAAGTCCACTAAGTTCTACATACTAAAAATAAACCCCACTTCAGGTTACCCAACTCAAGTACAGTTAATTTAGTAGCTTCTTCTACAATCACTCTCTAGATTTTTAAGGTCTTATAGATTACCTCTCACTTAACAAGAGTATTAACATAAAAACCAGAATTCCGTTATTAAATCAGCATGTCTGGATACTGAACAATAAATCTGCCTTTAGTTACAGCTGACATCATTTTGATTATTTCCTCAGTAGCATTTCCATATGTCCACAGAGTCATTAAACACAAAATCTCAATTTTTCTTTTTCAGGCAGTGGAAGAATCAGAGATCCCTTTGGAAATCTAATGATTCTATGATTTTTAGTACAATTTCGTGGTTTATAGACTCTTATTAACTAAAGCTCAACTTTAACCTAAATATTTGCCTTTAATAAAGAATTCCATGTGTTCCAGTAGTCTGTATAATGTCTAATACCATAGTCTAATCGGTAGTCAAATAATGTCTGTGAAGACATTATTAGTTGGGAAGGGAAAAGGATGAGGCAAACGATGAACAAAAGACTAGCAAACACGGCCAGAAATTACACAGCCTATTATACAGTCGATCTATCATCTGATGACCGTACGAAGGCTTGACAAGGCCTAAGCGATAATGTTTCTGTGGAGAAACTCAAAGTTCACACGTGTATTTTCCCTGGGGGGAGAGTCTAAGTGCCCATGAGATATTTAATAGTCCTGCTCTGACCAGTCACCAGGTGTAAGATGAAATTTAGAGAAGAGCACGTGCACTAAGGCAATCCAGCCCCGGGAAAAAGCAAGCCACGAAACAGAACCAGGGACTAGGAAAAATGACCACAGAAGTTACTAAAAAGAGGTACATCACATTTGGACACTGCTGAATATTTTACTCTGCATATGCATCTCAAGGCCTGGGAGAAAAATTCACAACGAATGATGCATATGACATCACGCACTGACTGGATTTCATTTTTCAGGGGAGAGGCTGGTACAGTGCTGGAACGGCACTCAAAAATACGGCGGCCGACTCACGCCTATACCCCTCCCACAGTGCTACACTTTCCACCAGTAACGCACTCATGCCAGCAAAATGTGTCCTCTGTAAGCGAATTAGCACAGAATTGACACGGCACGATCACAAATAACCAGGACAATATCAACTCCTTACGCAAAAACTGGTCTAACAGCGTTATTCATATTCCCAAAAGTCGCTCGACCCAGCAGCTCCCTGAAGCAGTTTTCAGCCAGCACGGCAGGGTTCTCTTCTTTGTCAGCAGCAGAAGGAGAAGGAGGAGGGCCTATGCGACTGGAGGAGAAAAGGAGAAATGAAGAAAACCGTATGCAAGAATTCCGACACTAGTTGTAACAGCTAACAGACTTGAGTCCTCGGCAACGTGCAAATGTCTTCTCTGTATCCCCAAATATCTTAGAAGAATAAAGGAAATAAACCCAGCCTAACCTTTTGTTTAAAATGGTGAATAGCGGTTATTGTTACCATTATTATTTTGGTTAGATCTAACCCCCTTAGACCATCCTGGGGGTCTACAAAATAACAGATGTTCGGCTAGAACTTCTACTTCTCACACTTGCAGCTGTTAGTACGACTGGATGCTCAATAATAAGCAGCAAGTGTAAATTTATTCTAAAAGAAAGAAAACCTTAAGTGTATGAGTAATAATCTGTGGTCCACTAAGCCTAATGTGATCACTAAAGATGAGTAATTTTTCGAAAGAGCACATATTTAAACTCCCTCACATTTATGAGACCACTCTTTATGTAACACTAAAGACACAACTTTCTTATCGGGCAAGCAAGCACACATGCACATGTACAAAAGTAACACACCCTCAACCTGAAAATCTTTATTAAATACCTGTCAACCTCTTCTATCTTCTGCATGTTAAATAACAGGGACGGAACAATTTTGTCCATGTGCTGGGGTTCCCAAATGGTAGCCCGAAGTTCATCATTAACTGTTTTGCGAACCACTCCCTGAATACCCCTGATTCCAGCAATTCGGATTCTACAAAAAAGAAAAAAAAAATGAGTCATGAAAAAAATGATTTCTTTTTAACATTTTAAAGTTTATTTATTTGAGGGGGGGGGAGAGAGAGAGAGAGAGAGAGAGAGCGAGAGCGAGAGTGCATGGGGAAGGGGCAGAGAGGGAGAAAGAGAATCCCAAGCAGGCTCCTTGCAGGAGCTCCTTGCAGGCACCTCCCAAAAAAGTTATTTAAATAAGTCTGCTCTGGCTGTCTAGTTAAAAGAATCAAAACCAAGTAAATATTATCTCAAGTCAACAAAATGAAAAATAATACAATCAATCTAAAAAATTAAAATCTCAAAAATCTAAGACAGAGGTATGGCAGTTCCAAAAAAGATTTACTTTATTTTTTTGTTTTTTTTTAATTTACTAATGTAATGTCTAGCCCCAACGCAGGGCTCGAACTCACAACCCCAAGATCAAAAGTCTCGTGCCCTACCAACTGAGCCAGCCAGGCACCCCAAGATTCACTTTGAATAACATCTTTTTAAAATCTGCACTTAAGTTTAAAGGGACTATAAGATATACTAATATCAAGTCTATGTATTATTTTTCAATAAAAAAGAATGCAATCAAAAAGCATTAGGCCTTCCTAAGGGACAACAATAATCCAAACTAATGTGAACTAGATTCTTTTCCTTTTTTGCCTAGAAATCTCAGAAGCTGAGTGAAAACAGGATTTCTCTCTTCCCGAACACCCTTCAGCGCTTCCTCAGACCTGTTCAGGGTTTCTCCCAAAGGGCCTCTCCCTTCCTGCAGTCCAGGGAGATAGAGAACTAAGCTGGTTCCCATAAAGGTATTGTGACACATGAGAGCTATCATGACACGAGTACAAACAGCTCAGCCATTTTAAACACATCCCGTCCATGGGTGACTGAAGATCTACCCACACAGTGCGAGATGGCTGCCTTCCCTTCCCCTCCCCACCCACAACCCTCAACTTCCTCAAGCTCTTCCTCACTCTTATTTATTTTTTTAATCCTATTGGGGGCACCTGGATGGCTCAGTAGACTGAGTTTGGCTCAGGTCATGATCTCACCATTTGTGAGCTGGAGCCCCACATCGGGCTCTGCGCTGACAAAGTGAAGCCTGCTGGGATCCTCTCTCCCTCTCTCTCCACCCCCTCTCCCGCTTGCACTCTCTCCGTCTCAAATAAATGTTAAAAAAAAAAAAAAAAAAAAAGCCTTTAGATTTAAGAATGAGAAGAAAAATGACTAGAAAATAGGATACAAAAGCTGAGGAGGAAAAATCTCACAAACAGTGCTAACCTGGTCACCCAACTGCTCAAAAACAACTTCCTTTGGGCCCAGTCTGACTGTTATTTACTTCCTTTTTTGCTACTACTGGAAATACTCATCAACAGAGATTTATTCAGCTCAGTCAGCAGTCTTCCAAAAGCTGTAGGTTTTAAAGAATGAAAGATACCGGGAAGGGGGTGACCACGCTTTACAAAGCCATGGGGATATAACACAGGCATTCAGGAATGGCAGATGGAGAACAGGATACTGAACAGATAAGAGAGTGAACAGGAGACATAAAGACAGATTTTGCCAGGGTGCCTGGGTGGCTCAGTCAGTTGAGCGTCCGACTTTGGCTCAGGTCATGATCTCAAGGTCTGTGAGTTCAAGCCCCGCATCGGGCTCTGTGCTGACAGCTTGGAGCCTGGAGCCTGCTTCGGATTTTGTGTACTCCCCTCTCTCTGCACCTCTCCTGCTCACTCTCCGCCCCCAAAATAAATAAAACATTTTTTTTTATTAAAAAAAAAAAGACAGGGGCGCCTGGGTGGCGCAGTCGGTTAAGCATCCGACTTCAGCCAGGTCACGATCTCGCGGTCCGTGAGTTCGAGCCCCGCGTCAGGCTCTGGGCTGATGGCTCGGAGCCTGGAGCCTGTTTCCGATTCTGTGTCTCCCTCTCTCTCTGCCCCTCCCCCGTTCATGCTCTGTCTCTCTCTGTCCCAAAAATAAAAAAAAAATAAAAAAAAAAAAAAGTTGAAAAAAAAAAAAAAAAGACAGATTTTGCCTATTTCAAAGCTGTACCTACACATGCCACTCTCTAAAACAAAGTCCCGAGAGACTCTTACAGAGCTACGACAAGTGGGCAAGCCCAGCATTACTACCACAGTGTCTGCTTTGTGTGCCTGCCGCTACCCGCCCCCCCCCCCCCCGCTGATGAGAAGACCGAGCAAAGGTGGGACAGAGCACAGCAACAAACAGGACGCCAGGAGGAGGGGGGGTCGGTGCCTCGTGACACAGCAAGACCCAGCAGATGGCGATGCCCTTATTCAAAGGAGGCGTCTACAGCTACACAGCTGGCCTCCCATTCGGATCTAGATCTGGCCTAACCAGCCATGACCTTAAAGGAATTTTATAGGTTCCCTATCAGTAAAATAGAACTTGCCTGGGGCACAGGAATGTTATAAGGATATAAATGAGCTCATTCACATACCGTGTTTAGCCGATAAAATGTTAAGTAAATTGGCACACGGTAGTTACCCGGTAAGTGTTAGCTGCCCCTACTACTAATCATCATTTTGATGACGATGATGATGATTGCACCCTTAACTGAAGGTTGCTCAGGAAATTAGAGCTTACGATTATGATGTACAACTTTACAGGTGGGAACCATTTCTACAAGGCAAATATCTTAAGAAAATCCTGAGTGTTCAGCCCCATACTCTAGCCCCCCTGAATTCTATTTGATACAGTTTTGCTAAAAATAAAGGAAATTATAAGTAACTACACGAGAAGCTGAATAGGAATACTAATATGCCTAAAAAAAACCTAAAAAAGTAAAAAGGACTTTTACTTGCGGCAAAAAAAAAAAAAAAAAAAAAATCAAACCCTGTTTCAGGATTCAAACGGAATGTCACTGTGGAATTTCAAATATCATATAATTCTGGAAAGACCCAGAATTAGAAAAATGTACCCCAAGGCTTTTCACTTGTATTTACAAAACTTCAAATTTCTTTTTGTAAATATTAAAGAAAAATGTTATGTGAAAATATGTTCACAAGACAAAATCTTTCACTAGGGGGCAGTAAATACTTAAAAATAAGACACCATAAATAATAAATTTTTGAACTTCTTAAATGTACCCTTTCATAAATATTATGGATATCACAAACACATTTCACCTAGTTTATATGTAAAATTCACTTCAACCAAAATTTGAGAAATGTCTGTGTAGAGGTTACTAATATTTATAATACCAAACCAAAAAAATTCTGCATTATGCAAATTTACTTTATTTTAAAAGAAAACAAAATGGGCAAAATCTTGAAAAAAAGCGTCCTTTTCTTTAGCCAATCTATAACTTTTTGCCCCATTAACAAGTTAATGTCAGTCTCTGAGAACAGGGACAAATTTTATAAAACACTTTTTAAATGTCCTTCATCAGGTAGAAAAAAAAAAAAGATTTTAATCATGGTTGGAAGAAAGAGGAAATTAACAAGACGATTACTGTTATCTCTACCTTTCTAAGGCTTTACACTCCTAATAAAGGTATAGCAGCAACTTTAAATGGCCAATACTAAACTGAGGAAGAATTACACATACAGTGTGTCAGACAGCATGTTTGTATCTGATAAGAGCTATTAAATCACCTCAGCTTTCTTTCTCCAAGTTAAAATAACTTCTCACATTTGTTTTGGTTTGTGTAAACAATATAGCATGCACACTAAAAGCTAGTTCCTTATATTTTCACACACTCACTTATTTTAAAAGTAAAAATTACAATCGAGCTGAATCTTGACTATAAACTGCCTATAATAACTGTCTGAATTCGGGTTAGTCTGTATCAGTGTAGTATGGTAAAGCTCAAACTACTTTATGTATTTACCAAGGTCATTTTGATTGTAATTATTAACTTTAAAGCTTCTCATTTCCACATAAATATCAATCTATAGACTGTGTTTGTAGAGAAGTATTTGATTCCAGGTTACTAGGAAGTATCTAGAAGAAATGTTTAAAAACACCCAAATCGGTTGTTATGATAACTTCAGACTGACAACATTCAGTAACAGACATTCATTCATTCAGTTCACTTATGTATTCCTTCAAACAGTACTCATCGAGAGCCCCTTGTGTGCTCAGCACTATGCAAAGTGCTAGTGATAGAACAGCCCTCAAAGCAAGGACTCCGTCCTCCTGGAATTCATACTCTATGGAGGAACAGAAACCGAGATGAAAAGAAGAGAAAAGAGGAACCAGGAATGGGATGGGAGGGTTGATATTTAGTAAGTAAAAGGTAAGCAGGGGAGGACTCTCCTGAGGAGGTGACATGTGGGCAGGAAGCTGAGCAAAGTAGGGTGGACAGCCCCATGGGTAGCCGGGGTATCATTCGAGGCAGAGACCACTTAGTCCAAAGGCCCTGAAGGGGAACTGCGCCCGATGTGTTCAAGAACAGCAAAGACACCACTGGTTGGATTAGGGCAAAAGGAACAAGAAATGATGATGGGATGGCAGGGGAGGGGGGAAAGGGCATTCCAGGTGACAGGGAAGACTGCGAAGTTTACTCTGAGTTGAGAAACCACTCTTTCCACCCAATCCTTCAAACAGCCACAGAAAGTCATATTTTAGGAAAAAAGCATGTATAGAATTTTCCCACTTCCTTTGGTAATCATTATGAAATATACACACACAGTACTCATCAATAAACCACTCCCTATGTCCCAGAGTAAATACATACTCTGTTCGTATTTCTGGATCACTATGACAGGAATGACACATGGCACTGAAGCGAGATACAAAAAAGTCGTAACGTCGGTGATAGGACGGTGTGTCTTCTTCGATATTTGCAAATTTGACAAACTAAAAAACAAAACAATAATATAAACATGTTATCACCTTTTTGAAAGTATGGAACACATTTACTTTCATCCAATATTTGTTACGTTAACAAGAACTATCCAAGTAAGTAGCAAATGATATAAAATCTCACAAGTGCCACATACATACAAAAGGAATTTTTTTTAACTTTATTATTTATTTTGAAAGAGAGAGAGTGCAGGAAGGCCAGGAGGAGAGGAAGAGAGACAGAATACCAAATAGGCTCTGTATGGACAGCACAGAGCCAGACCCAGGGCTCAATCTCACCAACTGCAACATCATGACCTGAGATCATAACCTGAGCCGAAACAGAGAGTCGAACGCCTAACCACCTGAGCCACCAAGGCGCCTCTATTCTGGCTCAGGTCATGATCTCGCAGTTTGTGAGTTTGAGCCCCGCGTCGGGCTCTGTGCTGACAGCTCAGAGCCTGGAGCCTGCTTCGGATTCGGTGTCTCTCTCTCTGCCCCTCCCCTGCTTGTGCTCTGTCTCTCTCTCCAGAATAAATAAACATTAGAAACAGAAAATTAAAAATTAAATTAAATTAAAATTAAAAGTTCCTTTTGGAGGCGCTGCGGTGGCTCAGCCAGTTAAGTGTCCAATTCTTGGTTTCGGCTCAGGTCATGATCTTGCAATTCGTGGGTTCGAGTCTCACGTCAGGCTCTACACTCACAGCACAGAGCCTGCTTGGGAATCTTTCTCTGCCTCTCTCTGTCCCTCCCCTGCTCGTGTTCTCTCTCAAAAATAAACTTAAAAAAAAAAAAAAAAAAAAAAAGGAAATTTTTAATAAACTTTAGAAAATCAGGAATATAGCATTATAAGTATTAAATTTAACTTTTTAATCCAGTTTGAGTGAGCCCAGTCTCTGACAGAAGGAAAGGTCTTCCTCTAAAGCTCTTCTACATTTCCTAGATACAGACAGTGCTTCAATGATAACCTCAGTTGGGCCTAACCAAACCTGCAGAAAATTTTACTCCTTAATCATGGACACCAAGTCTTCCTTGACAGTTGTGACATAACACCTGCATGAGTAATACTTATACCAATTAGATGAGTCAAGGAAAGGGAACATAAACTGAAAGAAATGTACACTCAACAGAGAAGAAAAGTACTGAGATGGTAAAATTTATTCTACCTCCTTTCTAGACATGAAAAAAAAAAAATCTATGTATTTGGGAAGTTTTAAATATCCTACATGTTCACAGACCTGGCCCTAAGGTTCCTTATTGTGTACTTTGTTTTCTCATTAACTTTCCAGTCACTCAGTGATGTGTTACTTCTGGGTACTAGACCGCCCAAAGCAACACTGTGACTTTACTGACAAATTTAAATATATATGAACACCTGCCAGGATACAGACTGATGGCTCGAAAGGCTGTCACCAAAAGAATTATTCAACCAGATTTACCAACACTTTCCTGAAAACTAAACTGAAATAAGAATAGAACAGATGTGAGAAAATGAAATGATACCAAGGCATTTCTAAATTAATTCTGCCGGAGCTAAGTCACCAGTCTTAAATGCTAATTTTATGATTCATATTATCTAGAAAAGGGCCACAAATACTACTCCTCGTTGCGATTAAACAGACATTCATTACCTACTCTGTGCCAGGGACTGTGCTAGGTGGTTCACACAAGTTCCCGTTTAATCATTCAAACAGCCCCATGAGAAGGTATCCTTCTCCCCATCTTACAGACAGCAACACTGAAATTCAAGAGGTGAAATCATTTGTCCACACTGACATTAAGTGGTGACGCAGGCATTGGTGGGTAGGGGTCGGACTCCAATTTTCAAGATTCTCACACTACACACTGGCTGCGTGATGTTCCAGAAAAGATTAAACTGAGTATTTATATTTTTCATAAAAATAAACCTTAAATTACATCAGGAAATGTTAAAAAAAATCTAAGTGGGAAAAAAACCACACAAAGTCTATCTATAACATGTTCCCCACTTTCTAATACATATTTTAAAAAAAGAAAAAGACTGAAGGATTACTTCCGGAAACTGGAATTACAAACGTCTTGTTTACTCTTTCATATTTTCTTAACTTTCCACATTTGCTACGATAAGCGTATCACTTTAAATAAATCAGAAATTGTTTAAATGACCATTCAAAAGTTGAATGTTCTGGAAAATTTTTAGAAGGAGAAACTTCATTCTCTTTCCATTTATTGCAAGTCACAAGTTAGAGCACAGACCAAGCGGCCATTGACATAAGCAGCTCCTGCTGCCTTTGAGTATAAGGAACTTTTACGACTTTATGGCCAAAAGATTTCCCAATGCTCTTTACGATCAGGTGGTAGTGCAGGTTTCACAAGGAGCAACAAAAAAGATAGAGACGGTGCTATTTCTTTTCTTTTTTCTTTTTTTTAAGATTTTATTTTTTAAAAGTCTCCATACCCTCCCTGGGGCTCCAACACACACGCCGAGATGAAGAGTCACATGCTCCGCCCACTGAGCCAGTGTCCTAATCCTCCACATCTGTGCTGTCTGTCCCACCGCCCTGACCAGAGCAGGTGTCTTTCCCAGGCAAAAACATTCTAAGAGACCAATTCTCAATATGCTTATTAATCTGAAAGTTAGAGAATAGTTTTACTCACAGAATTTGTTCCAAGCACTTGAAGCTTTGGTTCCCCGGATTCTAGCAGCTTTGCTACCATATGCAGAAAGCTTTCTACAAATGGCTTGATGCTTTGAGAATGGCAAGCCATCAGAAGTTGGTCCAAGGCTTCCATAGCAATTAAAACATACCTAAATAGAAGAGAAGAATAATGTCAGAGCATTTCTAGCTCTCCAAATTCTCCTAGGTGCTCTTTACTGGAATAATTAAATGTAAATGCGCAGGACAGAGAAAGGCAAATTTAGTAGTTTCTAAGTGAAAACTTACTTCTCACAAGTACTAACGATCTTAGATTATACAATAACCCTCATGCTGAAGTATACAAAATGGTACCATTTTCCCTCCTCTCCAAACTCTTCCAGAGCTTCAACATTAGCTTTGTGTACATTTTTCTTTGTAAACATGGACATCTACCATTTTCCAGACTTCTAACCATATTATCTCTGTATCTAACCCAAAATAGTTACTATAAGCAATGTGCCTAAAATTTCCAATATAATCTACTTGTATTTGTAAATGTAAGCGTACAAAAACATTACCAGCAACAACAGAATATCATCAGTAAACAGCTCATAAATTCGACCCTATAATTCATCAGATTTTAAAGCTCATACCAAAAATGAAAATTGACTTTAGATACCTTTGCTTCAATAATTATAGAACTTTTTGTATCAAGACTCACTATAGTGTTCTAAGCAGTTAATAATTTGGAAGCAGAGAAAACCAGTATCACTTGAAGGACGGAGTTCTCTAGAAAACTAGGATCATAAAATGAATATGGAAAACTATTTATAATCCAAACTATCCAAGTTAGTACTGTTCATCCACAGAGACTAGATTAAGAAGGCAGACCTTTATTTACAGGTAGGGATACAGTCAGCACAGTTTCAAATCAGCATGCTTACATACTCTGGACCTTTAATATGTAAGCCTAATGTAGTTCTCATTCATTATCTCCTTTATTATTCCACTGATAGATAAAAATCGGTTGGTTAACAGAATCTTTCTGTTTGTTTCAAATTTAGAGACTGATTTTTAAATTATAATATCGCATCAATACACTAAGAGAGTCAATTTCTACTATCTCCATTAGAGAAATATTAAAATATCAAAAATTAATGGATGTTTAAGCTAAAGGCCACTCCATTAACTTGCATGAGTCTATTCTTAAAACATGACCATCAGGGGGCACCTGGGTGGCTCAGTCGGTTAAGCGGCAGACTTCGGCTCAGGTTATGATCTCACGGTCTGTGAGTTCGAGCCCCGCATGGGGCTCTGTGCTGACAGCTTGCAGCCTGGAGCCTGCTTCTGATTCTGTGTCTCCCTCTCTCTCTCTCCCCCCCACTCACACTGTCTCTCTCAAAAATAAATAGACGTAAAAAAAAATAAAAATAAAAAAAAACAACAACAAAAAAACCCATGACCATCAGGAAAGTAATGAAAGCTGCAAACATCTATATGGGATGACATATTTCCCTGTAAAATATTACAAAGTTTTATCCTCCACAGAGCATCTCTGTGTGACTAGATGACAAAACAATTCATAGCATGATTTAGCCTAGGAAGCATTTTCAGAGATACAGTATTAGCAGCGATTAGTTTTCTTACCCAGAACGATGTCTGACAACATCCCTGCTCAACCTTTCTGCTAAGTAAGAACCAATTCGATCCAACTTCTCTGGAGCAGATACTGCATAAAATGTCAATTTCTCCATGTCTGCTTTAACGAGGCCATCCTAAAAGTTAAGAAGAAGAACGAGGTAAGTAGGCTGTCTACATCTTCATAGATACTTTTTTTATTTCTAAGCATTGCTTGCTTCACATGCCCCCTTCTGGATTTGTGATTAAATCCATCCTTTAGGCTGAACCTTTCTGGCGATAATCTCCTTTTATGGCATTCTGGATACAGAATTCTCAGAAAGTTAAACAAATGTCCCATTTAAGTAGAACATTTAAATATACCTTCGTAAGTGATGAATTACTGTAACACCTTCCTAAATAGAGACTGCTCAACTAACTGCAATATGCAGGGAATGAGATGTATTTTAAAATGGGGAAAGATTTCAAACAAATTTGTTTCGATTTTAAAATTTTACAGTTACGTTAAGTCGATTTTACTCCTTTACAAAGATGACAGTGAACATGTTGCTAAAATGATTCAAAGTTGCTGATATCATTACAAAGCCTTAATTAATAAATGAGAATGTATTAAGGACTGCGTGTTTCTCTGCTCATCCAACATACTAAAAAAAACAAGAGTCCCCTGGTGTGGGATCAGCAAACTTTCGTTTGTCTCTGCCCTCTACAGGGAGACCCAGGCCACAGGTCTGACGGTTCTCCCCACCCTTAGACAACAAATCAATTCTCAGCCTAAACTTTTTAGTCATATATAGCCCAAGAGACTAAGCGTTCCTTAGGACTGTCAGAGGAGGTGGAAAGGAAGACAGAAAAATTATGCTAGGGGCGCCTGGCTGGCTCAGTCAGAAGAGCACGCGACTCTGGATCCCAGAGTCATGAGTTCATGCCCCACATGGGGTGTAGAGGTCACTTAAAAAAAAAAGAATTATGTTAAATGGTGAATCTACAACTAAAAATTTTATAAGTCTGCACTTTCTACTGGCCCCTCCATATTCTCTGGCTTTTTGCCTTACTACTGCTCCATCACCAATGGAGTCAATCCCTCCTATTTTTACCTACTTGGTTGTCCTCAAACTTGCTCCTACGGCCACCTCTCTTCCCTCTCTGACATCAAATGAGCTCCTCTCCTCCTTCGCAGAAGATGGAAGCCATTGGAGTAGAATTTACTGGCAACCCTCCACCCCCGTTTTCTCAGTGCCCTCCAGACCAGTGGTTCTCAACCAGGGAGACTGCACCCCGTGGGGCAATGTCTGGAGACATTTTGGGTTGTCACAGATGGGCAGGGGGTGTACCAGCATTTCGGGTAGAGGCCAGGGATGCTAACAAACATCCCACAATGCACAGGATAGCCCAACAGCAAAGAACTAACTAGATCAGAAGGTCAATAGAACCTGAATTAAGAAACCCTACCCCATGCAAAACAAAAGACCCCTATTTTCAAAGGACTCATCTTAGAGAAACGTTTGCTTATGCTCTGTCTGCCTCATACGGCCCAGGATTTGACTCCATCAGTTAGCCTCTTTCCTGGGTTTTTGTTGTTGTGGTGATTTAAAAAAATTTTTTTAATGGTTATTTGAGAGAGAGAGAGAGAGAGAGAGAGAGAGAGAGAGATCGATCACTAGCGGGGGAGGGGCAGAAAGAAAGGGAGACCGAGAACCACAAACAGGCTCCGTGCTATCAGCACAAGGCCGATGGGCTTGAACTCACCAACCATGAGATCATGACCTGAGCCGAAGTCAGATGCTCAACAGACTAAGCCACCTAGGTGGTCCCTCCTGGTTTTTTGACCTCTCCTTCTGTATTGGTTCCTCCACATCATCAGCTAAATATGACTGCCTCTCATCCATTTTTTTTTTAATCCCTCACTGATTTTATTGAGGAATAATTTATACACAATACTCTACACCCAAGGGACGCGTGGGTAGCTCAGTCAGTTAAGTGGCCGACTCCTGGTTTTGGCTCAGGTCATGATCTCACTTTCGTGGGATCAAGCCCCCCATCAAGCTCTGCTTGGGATTCTCTCTTCCTCTCTCTGTCCCTCCCTGGCGCACTCTCTCTCTCTCTCGCTCTTTCATTCTCTCTCAAAATAAACATTAACATTTTTTAAAATAAGATAAAAAACAAACTACACCCAAGTATATAATTTGAACTATGAGAGTCGTAGATCTATGAAACCACCAGTAAAAAAAAAAAGACACAAAACATTTCTATCATTTGCAGAAGATTCGTCATGTCCTCCTCTGCAGTCCTCCTCCCTCTCCAGGCTACCACTGCTCCGCCTTTTAGCATTATAGAAAGCAGTCTGACTGGTCTGTGGACTCCTGTCACTCAACTCACCTCTGCCTAAGGATGCCTCTCTGACTCACCGGGATGACTCACTCCTACTCATCCTGCAGGTCTCAAAGTCCTCCCAAAAGCCTTCGGGGCGCCCTCCCACCCCCCTCCCAAGCCTGGCTGAGAGGCCCCTCCTGCACGTTCCTTCGGCTCGGCACACTCATCGCTGTGTTCCGTCACTCTGTTTTTCACTCGTGAAGCAGATACTAATCAAGCACTAACCATATCCAGGCACTGTCATGGGCACGAGGGAAGAAAGGGTGAGCCAAGAATTCTATTAACTCATTTAATATCCACGAGACCCTTATAAAATCGGTACTATTTGTAATTTCCATTTCAGGATGAGAAACTGAGGTACTTGCCCAAGATCACATGGCTAATAATGATAAGAAACAGTTTGGTTATTTGTCCCCCTCACTAGATTGCTCTTTGAAGGCAGGGACTGTAACCTGTAGACCCCTGCACTCTGGGCACCTACTGCCTGATCTGTTTTAGACACACAAGATCTTTTTTTGTTGTTGCATAAATTAATAATAACAAATAAGGTCAACTGGGTTATGATTGCCACATGTATGCAAGGTTCATGTAAATTTTTTTAAGTCTCCATTTAAACAAATCTTATTTAATACTTGGCAATCAATCAATCAGTCAATAGCTGGCAAAAATACTCTTTATATAACCATTCTCTACCTGTCATCACTAATCTAATCCATCTATCAGCACTCCCGTGATCAAAAGTCCCTCACTGCCTATGAGGAGTTAAAGCAGACAAAGTAGAAGCCTGGTCTGTCATTCACATTCCTCTATAATCTGGACTCCACCTTATCTTTAGTAACCATATGTCCCAGACTCCTCAAGGAAATGACTTGAATATTCAGTCTATTAAATGACATGTCTGGAATTTCAGATCAGAAATCACGGTCAGCACGATTACCACCCATTACCCTCTGCAATGAGGCTATTTAAACCTTCACTTCAAGGGTCTTCACCTCAAATGTACCCCTTGCTTTCTCCTGCACTCCTCTGTCTTTTCTCTTCAGGCCCCTCACTTGCAACAAAGAGACTAATCTCACTTCTCCAGATGGCATACATCCTTCAAAGCTCAGCAAATCTCATTTCCTCTGAGAATGCTTCCCAGAGACTGCCAACCCACAGCAAAACCTCTCTGCTTGAAAGGCAAAAACTTTAACACCTGTTTTACTTAACATTTTGCTTACTAATTTATGCATTAGGATTTAATATTTAGTATGCTTTTGCTTTATGTCAGTCAATGGATGGAAAGCTATGTAAGGCAGGTACCGTATCATATCTTAGGGCTTTTACCTGCCACAAATTATCCAGGATATCTGGCAGTCAATAGTATGTAACTGATTAACCTCTTCTAAATGGCTGAATGTTTAAATCGATTTCATTAAAATGAGATATCTCATATACCATGAAATATATAAATTAATGTTAAGATCACCACAGGTTTCTGTAATTAGCTACATTTTAATTTTTTTTAAGATTTTTTTTTTTAAATTTTTAAGTGATCTCTGTATGTAACATGGGACTCGACCTAGAACCCCAAGATCAAGAGTCACACGCTCTCCCAACTGAGCCAGCCAGGCACTCTGACTACATTTTAAAGCAAATTTGGGAAATCAAACCCATGTAACATTTTTCTGTTCATATCCATTTAACCCTGGACTAAAGGAAACTTAGAAAATTCAGGACGGTGTCAAACAAAATCATTCAAATATAGTTGCTTTCAAAACTGCAATCTTCCATAATAAAGTTTAACGGTTATAAAAAATTTTAAAGCATTTAAGTAAAAAGAGAACAAACTCTGCCTGGAACATGCTTCCTTTACTTCTCAGTTCTCTTCTGAATACTGAATGGCCAACCCATTTATTCTTTGGATCTTAGTGCAGATTTTATTTCCTGAAGTCCTCTGTTCTCCAAGCCCACGTAGGTATCATTCCGACCTGCTCCAGGAGCATGGCGTGCTTCATCATAACATTCTTTCACACAGCACCGTAATTGCCAATTTCCTTGTCTGTGAGCTTGGCGAGAGCAGAAAACCTGGTCTGTGTTCACAGCTGTATTCTTAGCATTTCGTACAAATAATCCGGCACCAGCTCATCAATTTTTGTTAAGTGTTACTTAAATATAGGAACTATCTAGACAAGAGAACGCCATCTGTCCATCATGCCAAATTTAGACTGATCTACGAAAAGGATCAGTGAAAATTAGACAAGCAAGCATGGGTCATTTTGAAGTAGAAAAAGAGAAATATAAAAATAGCAGTGTACATGATGAGATTTAGGAGTAAAAGTAGAGAAATGAAATTAGGGAAACCTTAGGGAGGTCAGCAGGGGGGAAGGATGGGTCAGCAAAGAGAAGGATCAGTAGATGTAGATCAAATTACTTTTGGATCCTCAGGGAATATGTTGTCCACCAGGCGTTTGTAGCGAGGACGCAAAGCAGAACAGCAGCAACACACTCCTGTTCGAAACAGTAAAAACACAAAGTACCGAGATTATTCATATTGTAAACGGACCTAGAAATTCAGGCTTCTGAATATCAATGAGTTATTTAAAATAAAACCTTCAAACTGGCACTAATAATAAAAAAAAAAAAGGCACGTGAATTCAATTACTGATTAAGAAATAAAAAGTTAAATCTCCTCTCCCCTTCCCAAAGTCACCACATCAAAATGAATATATTAATGAATCATTCCAAAGTTCCATTTCAAATCATTTGGGGGCAAGTGTGTGCTTGTACACACACATACACAAAACTTACCAAATTCACCCTTTAAGCAAACGTATAATCCATACCCCCATTACCCCTTTCTAATCTCATCTCCCACTACTCTCTGCATTGCACACCCCACTCTCCCACTGCCTGGCCCAATCCACCTACAGCACCTGTCACAGGGGTGTTGAAAGATGGTCTGCTCCTAGTGGCTGGCAAAAACAATCCGTATGTGTTATCTACACAAGGCATCATATGAGGAACTACATTAGTGAGGGAAAAAAACCTCAAAGGGAAGTCCAGGAATTCCAAAAATGCTCCAAGCCTGCTCTATTATAGTTTCAGGTGTTGGTATCTTGGAAAGAGCAATGGATCGGGATCCAGAATATCTGGGTACATTCCAAGTCTTACGCTTAAGTGCCTACATGGCCTTGGGTAACGCACATTAGCTATCTGGAAAGAACCATGTAAGTGAGAGGGATCAGTTTTCTTGTCCTGAAAGCTAGTAACAGGAATGTTGGTCTGGAGGCACTATAAAATTGTTCCCATGATTTATGAAACTAGGGTATGTGTGTCTCTGTTTATGTGTACATTTGTATGTATTTACAAACCAAAATATAGTATGAAAGACTGCTTGAGCTAGAAGTTAAAAGAACTAGATCTAAGCAGACTTTTACTACTATCTCATAGAGTAAGATTATGCAAGAGACAACTTCTCCAGATCTCACTTTGCTCATGAAGTATGTACCATTCGTGCATGCAGTCATATACTAAATGTCAACGGAGTACCCAGCACTGGCCAAAACAAGTAAGACTGAGTACTGATTTGCAGCACAGCAGAGTCAATAAAGCACTGATGAAAACAAGACTGACTTAAGCTCTGCACAGCATCTTTAGTGATCACAGAGTACTGTGCATACATTATGTAACGCTTCCAGCAAATTAGTGAGGCATTATTACCATTACTTTACAGGAGTGGGATGTACAGCAGAACTGACCAAGTAACTTACTCAACAGCAGTGGCTAAGTGAGCATCCCACGTCTAACTCCGTAACCCCATGTTCTTCCCGCAACACCACAGATACCCGTGGTCAAATCAGTCAACACCCAAATATTTCATTTGTACCTACTATCTGCCTAAGACCATACCAGATGCCACACATACAAGAAAGTATAAAAGAGAAAAGATCCCTGCTCTTGAGTTTATAAACTTACTTAAAAAATAGTTTATTAATTTCACCAATATATACTTGGCACTAGGTGCCGATAATGTAAAAATGCTATTGTTCAGAATGTTTTCTACTTCAACAGAAGAAAAAAAATTCTAAAGAGTCCGAATTTTTCAATTAACTAACACCAAAACACCTGAACTCTTTTTAGAATCCTAAAGCAAAAAACACTGGTCCTATTATTAGAGGAAAAGAAGTGGGGAGGGGAGGGAGGTGAGAGCCAAGTAAGCAAAAGTTCTACTTCTGTCCGCGACAATATAAAAATATTTCAGATAAATATTAACACACTGAAGAATTGAAATCAAATACGTATCGAGTGCTTATTATACAGAGCACCGAGCTAGGGAATGCAATGATGAAAAACGCCCGTGACCCGGTAAGAAGATCAAGATGAGCGCTCTGCTAACGCTTACTCGAGGCCAAAAATAGCACACTCCAGCTGCTATGGTGGCAAAGAGACTGGCAGCGGACTGAAAAGCAAGTCTTACTGCTTCAAGGTCCCCATCAAAATGGTACGTTGCTACTTTCGATAAGATTCTCAATACCATTAGGTTTCACTTACGCTGACACTTTTGGGTAGTACACGCTGCTTTTACAGAGGCTTTCGAAAAAATGTGAACTTGGAATACACACAAACTCCAGTTTGTCCTTTCAGGAAGCTCAGGTCCACTGCAAGAAACCGGAGTAAAAAAGGAAAATGCCCAACGGGCCATGTGGTGTCACAGGGAGTGGGCTTTGCAGTCAGACAGGCCCAAGGTGACCGCAGGGTCTCTTCCTGTCTAGCTGGGTGGCCATGTTACTTTTTCTTACTATGCCTATGTTTCTTCATCAGTTTAATGGTGTAATAAATGCCTTCTTCATACTTACTGGTAAAATTAAAAAATGAAAGATTTAATATATGCCAAGCATTCAATAAAAGGTAGATATCATTAGTAATGCAATAAGAGAAGTACTACGATGGGTAAGCAGAAGGTGCCTGAGGGCCCTAGAGATAATCTTAAAGACAGTATGAAAACCTTTGCTTGTAAACCAATCGTTCAAAAACACACCAAACGGGCGCCCGGGTGGCTCAGTGCATTAAGCGTCCAACTCTAGATTTTGGCTCAGGTCATGATCTCCCAGTTCGTGAGATCAAGCCCTGCTTGGGATTCTCTGCCTCTCTCGCTCTGTCTCTCAAAATAAATAAACTTTAAAAAAATCTTGGGGCGTCTGAGTGGCTCAGTTGGTTAAGCATCTGACTTTGGCTCAACTCACCATCTCTCAGTTTGTGAGTTCAAGCCCTGTGTCGGGCTTTGTGCTGACAGCTTGGAGCCTGGAGCCTGCTTCAGGTTCTCTGTCTCCCTCTCGCTCTGTCCCTCCCCTGCTCACTCTCTCTCTCTCTCTCTCTCAAAATTAAAATAAACATTAAAAAAAATTGGGGTGGGGCGCCTGGGTGGCTCAGTCAGTTAAGCGTCGGACTTTGGCTCGGGTCATAGTCTCATAGTTCATGGGTTCAAGCCCTGCATCGGGCTCTGCTGACAACGTGGAGCCTGTTCAGATTCTGTCTGTCTGTCTGTCTCTCTGCCCCTCCTCCACTAGTCTGTCTCTGTCTTTCAAAAATAAATTGTTAAAAAAAATTTTTTTTTAATTAAAAAAAATCTCAACAAATTCTGCATATGGTTCACAATAAGCTTTCATAACAGTATCAGTACCAGTTCGGCGGGGGGGGGGGGGGGGGGGTGGGAGAAAAATGTCATTTTCTGAACATGACGTGTGCAGCGTTATACAAAGTATTTTACAACATTCCTCACTTACTCCTACACCCACTTGCTGAAGTGGTTGCCATCTCCCTTGGATAAATGAGGATACAGGCTCAGGGAGGCCATCTGTCCAATAGCACCCTGCTGGTAAGGAATGCAGCGGAGCCGAGATTCCAGCCCAGATCTGATGGCCTCAGAGGGTAACAGCCACACTACAATCAAGTACTAGACAGTTTCTAAACCAAACCACGACCCTGACTGCAGGAATGAGTGTGACGAACAGACCAGGAATGCGCAGCCATGCAGGCAAAGAAAGGATCACAATGAGTTTCTCCAGAAGACCCAAAATGATACAAAAACAGTTTCTTGACTACTTACTTACTATTAATGAAAAGCTACCAACTATAGAGACGACATAGGAAACCAGGCTTCAAACTTTGAATGTACTCATATTTCTACAGAACATGTTGAAGAGAATATAATGTCAAAATGACTGTGGCAACAGTAATCACAAAAGAAGTAACATGAACTACTTTAAGGAAGAGAACACTGTACTTGTAAACATCACAAGAAGCAAAGTAAACTGAAATCATCGACCTACTCAGCCACAGAAACGGGGTTGACTCCCTTGCCGAAGTCAATTCGTAGGGCTTTTCGAATTCAGCTGCAGGTACCTGAACGTAGTCTCTCATGTCGTAAGAGACTACTTCCTAGTCGATCTTTGTGCTTCTGGATCCTTACACCACTGTTCAGGACGTGCCTAGTTCACATCACTTGCAATTAATTAGCAGAGGGCACTAATGCACTGTGACTTATCTTACTGGCTGCTGACATCAAGTGTAAAGCTATCAAGAACTTGATAATATCCATATCAAATTCTGCTGCCAAGACCAAAGAGTTTGAACAAGATACTACAAAAGTACGTGTGGCTAGTTCAATGAAAGCAGGTTTTCAGAGTTTAAGAAGTAAAAAAATAAAGCTAC
The DNA here is from genome assembly GCF_024362965.1 of Panthera pardus. NCBI lineage: Eukaryota > Metazoa > Chordata > Mammalia > Carnivora > Felidae > Panthera > Panthera pardus. The sequence goes on along the minus strand of NW_026527002.1, from coordinate 72,838,583 downwards.
TTACACGCTTTTTTCCCTTAAAGCGTTCCTTCAATCTCTCTCCATCCTCGCTTCTAATCCCTTCCAATAAACTCGTCTGAACCCCAGACCACCCTATTTTTAACCCCTTCCCAACGTTCTCTTTCCAAAGGACTAAGCGTATCACAGAATGCCTCAAGCAGTTGGCAAATCTGAGCAGTCAACAGGATTCTCCCTTTATATTTAATTCTAGTACAAAAGGAGAAGGGAGTCCACTATTCTCCTGGAGCAGAAGGAATTCAGAACTTTACTTATGATAATGCTAGTACAAACAGCACGTCTCAAGTGAGAGAATTATGGGAAAATGGAACATGGGTGCAGCTGGAAACAGAAAAACTGACCCCAAAGAAGTGCCAAGCTGCATGAGAATACAGGCAGGCTCATGGGGCTCCCTGATTAATGGGCTGAGTACTAGCTCTCAGGGTTAGGGGTACTATAATAATATACATAAGCAGTGCCTGCAACATAGAAGCCACGTAAAAACATGTAATATATTTTTTAGCAAATTCTGCATACTCCTAAATTAACCATTTCTTCTTTAAAGGCACCCCAAGATAATGTCTCCTCAACTCCCTACTAACATCATTCTCATGGGGATTCACCGATGTCCCCTGGCCCTCATCTCAGGCAGGAGTGAGGTGCATTGACCTCTGGCAGCCTCCTTCTTCTGTGTTAGAATTTGATGGTCAGGTGTTAGAATTCATTTCCAACCCATCCTTACCCACGGAGGCATTCAGGGAAGGACCTGAGTAGCTAGTTGAACAGAAAACCTCACAGCTGAACTAAAAATAGGTCGAATCAGGCACACGAGCACACAAAGGTGCCGGGGGAATTCTGCTTAATGGGACAGTATTCCAAGTGGCTGGCCCACCAGTGAGTACTTTGTGACAACATTTGCTTGCTATGCGGGTGTGAGTTTGGGGGTGGGGTGGGGTGGGGGTGGGAAGGAGTTCTGAATAATTAATAAAGACTCCTTTTCTTTTTTTAAGAGAGAAAGCAAGTATGATCAGGGGACAGGGGCAGAGGGAGAGACAGAATCTCAAGCAGGCTCCACGCTCAGCACAGAGCCCAATGCAGGGCTCAATTCCACGACCTTGGGATCATGACCTGAGCCGAAATCAAGAGTCTGACGCTTCACTGACTGAGCTACCCAGGTGCCCCAAGACTCCTTTTAAAATAAGCTACTTATTTCAATAAACTATATTATCCAATGATAAGTTAAATCTAACCAGAAATATTAATGTCTCCATTATTAAACCATTAATGTCTCTATTATTAAACACCAACACAGCACTGGGTACCTGGGATAAAGCCATCCTCTAAAACAAAAGTAAGTCACTACTAACACTGACACTGGAGTTGAAGAACGCTTAGACCCTATTATGAGAACCAACTGTAGGACTTTAAATTAGGTTTCTTTTATGATCTACAGAAGCAGAATATAATAGTATCTGCATCTTCTACACAGCAATTACATTATCTCAATTCTTACAAGTAATACACTGGGAATTCAATGCCATGTTTAAGGCTTACTAAATTTCATACTTTTAAATGGGAACAGCTATGATTACAGGATTTTGATTCTTTATGCCTTCAATGTATATTTCTACAACTGCAGTAATTTACATATTTATCTACATGTCGGCCTTTACCACCAGAACAGGAGTCCCTCCAACAGAAAGTCCACACATCTTACTCATTGTTGTGCATGTCTGGCATATAGCAGATATTTATTAAAAAATTCCTTCACTAAACGAATAAGGACCCAGAGTTCACGGATAGATAAATAAATTTAGGATCTGCTCACATATGTGCTGAAAGAATCAAAATTATCATCAAGAAAGTATACTGTCCACCACAAAACGCTAAATACATGCCAAAACAACAGGATTTCTCCAACACACAGAGGCCAATGTCAACTGAATCATTTTAAACACTTCATGCGTTATTTTTAGGCCTAGAGGAGGCCATCCATAATCAAGGTGAAAAGGGACAGACTGTTTTTCTATTAGAAGATTCTAAAAATCTCTCACTTCAATAACTGTAGCTCTATGTATCCAGAATCCTTTAAGGGTCAGCAACATCACATAAAATTTTCTCCAAGGTTAAAATTAAAATTCAAGTTATGTATTCAGTTAGTGTCAGAATAAGATGTTTGCTTCATACAATTAAAAGGACTCAATATCACAGTCCCACTCATACATACCCGTCCCAAGTACCAGAAACTTGATATAGAAATATACATATGCACATACATGTACATGCTATATACAAAGCCTACAACATGGATGTTATGCCTGTATTTCAACGTGTACACAGCCACTGTGTGAAGAACTACATGGGATGAAAAATGTAACTATCGGGGCACCTGAACGGCTCAGTCGGTTGAGCTTCCGACTTCGGCTCAGGTCATGATCTCACGGTCCGTGAGTTCGAGCCCCGCGTCGGGCTCTGTGCTGACAGCTCAGAGCCTGGAGCCTGCTTTGGATTCTAAGTCTCCCTCTCTCTCTGCCCCTCCCCATTCATGCTGTCTCTCTCTGCCTCAAAAATAAATAAACATTAAAAAAGAAAAAGAAAAGAAAAAAGAAAAATGTAACTATCTACTTAAGAAGACAAAGGCAAGATTTGGACAACATTAAAGGATAAGGACAAGGGATCTCCAGTGTGTAAGGGTCACCCACAGAGGTTCAGAAAGCACTTGTAGCTCACGTGAAGAGAGGCTTTATGCAGGACACGGACTTCAGCCGAGAGCTGCCACGCAGAACCAATGCACTCAATTATAAGGATAAACTGGGGACGGTGAAGGACAATTACAGTCCGACGGAACAATGCAAGAGTTCACTACGGAGCATGACACATGGGAAAACCAAAGTGCATCTCCTAATGGCCCACGGCTTTTAGAAAGGAAGGAATGTGGGAGGCGGCACAAAGGAAGCATCAGAAGGGTTTGGTGACTAATTAGATACGAGGTCAAAGAAACGGGAACAAAATAGTCTTATCTTCAGGAAAGTGTTCCTTTTAAGAGGATTTTAATCCATTAGAGGAATATTTTATTACACGACTCTTTCCACTTGTAATTCTATACCTTCTCTCCTTTCATTCTCCATTTCACTACCTGTCCTTTATCCCCAGGCACAGAACCCTCGTGGAAAAGAGGACAACAAAGGCAATACTGGGACTAATGGCCCAATTAGACACTCTCTCTCTCCGTTACATTGCAATACTTGGTCTACAACAAGCGTCACACAGACACATCTCTGACATACTTTCAAAACTACATGGAGACACCCACTGTCCACAGGAAAAAACAGCTTTTCTCTGAGTCAAATGACCAGTCTACACTTAACAGGTTTCCCCCCGCTGTCACAATTTCTAAAGAAAAAATGTGTATTAAACATTCTCCTACTTAGTCAATTTATGGACTGATACTTACATTTAACTTTACAGTATAGTACACTATCATACTTAATTCGAAACGTATTCCTCAGCAGTTACCCAAAACAGAAGCAATAAAATATAGAATAATCCTGGCTCTTAGTAAATGCAATCCTCCAAGATTCCATTTGAAAACCTCCTGGAATTATCATACGGAAAAAAATTACCACAAATATTAAAATCAGAAAATGCAAGTATCTCTTCATTTCACCGGACGTTGGCTTCCACAACAAGAAGGATCCAACGGATGACACGGAAACCGGAGCTGCCTCCAGGTAAGAAAAGTACTCACACCTGTCTCCACCACAGTCAGGATGTAGCATGTGGTCCATCCCTACTTCTAAGACCACATCCTGGGCCCTGCACACCACAGGCCTTCCTCAAACGTGCGCAGGTGGCAGTCTTGGAAGGGGAGCACAGCACTCCTGCGTCCCAACATCCAGAGGTAAGTAATGAGATGAGGCAGAATTGAAAACTGAAATGGTACGGGATTCCCTTATTTGATGTGTAAAATATTAGGGCACCTGGGGTGGCTCAGTAGATTGAGTGAGTGACACTTGATTTCGGCTCAGGTCATGATCTCATGGTTGGTGAGATTGAGCCCTGCATTGGCCTCTGTGCTGACAATGCAGAGCCTGCTTGGGATATATATTCTCTCTCTCTCTCTCTCTCTCTCTCTCTCTCTCTCTCTCTCTCTCCCCCCCCCCCTCCTTCCCTCCCTCCCTCCCTCCCTGCCTCCCTCCCTCTCCCCCACTCCTGCTCAAGAGCACTCACTCTCTCTCAAAATTAATTTAAAAAAATTAATTAAAAAAAGATTCTCTCTCTCCCCCTCTGCCCTTCTCCCCCACTCATGCTCTCTCCCTCTCTCAAATAAAAACCAAATAAATACATATATAAAATACTAAATATCCTCTATGATCATGTCAGTAGTACTGCTAAGAATTACAAAAGAGTGGGCTGGGCGCCTAGGTGGCTCAGTTGGTTAAGCGTCTGACTTCAGCTCAGGTCATGATCTCACAGTTCGTGAGTTCGAGCCCTGCATCAGGCTCTGTGCTGACAGCTTAGAGCCTGAAGCCTCCTTCGGATTCTGTATCTCCCTCTCTCTCTGTCTCTTCCCGCTTGCGCTCTGTCTCTCTCTCTCTCAAAAAATAAACATTAAAAAAAAATTTAGATAAAAAAATTAATTTAGATAAAAAAAGGAATGTTTTCTCCATGTATAAATGTTTTAAATAGAACAAAAAATATGTGAGCAACAATCTTCCTCGTCTAAACCATGGTCCTATTATATTGATATTTACTGTGCACAATTAGTAAGTTTCAGGGGAGGGGAGAATTTTATAGTGATTGAAGGTATATTTAAAAATCATGGTTAAGAAGGAGAAAAACTGAGGAAGGGCAAATGACAAATCGGACTATGTATAACTTATAATGGAACTGAGAATGTAAAATACTAATAAGCACTGATGTTTTAAGAGTGTCACTTAAAACAGTCGAACAAAGACTCTAGCTGACACCCCCCCCCCCCAAAAAAAAAATCCCCTAATCTTCAAAAGGAGATTGTGCAGCTAGGGAAACATGTGGCCAAGTTACTATGGGTTGTGACAGTTTTTACTGAGTATAGTTCAACAAGTCAATTGCTGGAGTCTTCCTACAAAAACTTATTTTCTACTCCTCAGGGTAAATCTTGGTAAATATATAACAAAGCTAGGCAAAAAGTACAGAAGCATCTTACTTTAAGGAGAAAAGGTATTCTTCAAAGATAAACAAAAATGGAGATCAATGTATATCTAAAGGACTAGTGACAATTTCCTTTAATTTGGAAGAAGACAAAAGGAACTGAACTTACAACTTCCCCTTTAGTTAGAATTCCTTATAAAGAACCCTTAGCATGAACGGGTGTTTACAAACACCATGGAATATTGTTCTTCATGCCTTTTTGAAAACTGTTGTCTTACCAATGCCTACACAATAAGCAAATGACCCAGGAATTCTTACCAATTTAGAAACCGTTCTGAAAGGGCAAATTTTTTTTGAGACAGCCAAAACTTTCTACACTTCAGAAATGAGATTAAAACAAATTAAAATTCCACATAAAAAACGCAAAAATTCTCATTAAAAATAAAGATGCTAGGGGCACCTGGGTGGCTCTGTCAGTGAAGCATCCAAACTCTTGGTTGCAGCTCAGGTCATGATCTCAAGGTTTGTGGGTTCGAGCCCTGCACCAGGCTCTGCGCCGATGGCACAGGCCTGCTTGGGATTCTGTCTCTGTCTCTCTCTCTGCCCCTCCCCTGCTGGTGCTCTCTCGCTCAAAATAAACTTAAAAAAATAAAAAAATAAAGCTGCTACAAGTGTTAGTTGTAAGAGAATGCTGGAACATGGGGTCTAGGATCCTCACCTTAGAAATCAAAATACAGAAAGAGGTGTGACATTAACATGGCAAAGATAAGCTCACGGAGCTGCTGAAGGACCTCTACCTACAAGTGAAGGCAAGAACTCAATTTGCCAATCACTGAATCAGGGGCTTCTAAGGTCCGGGGGTGCTTAGTAGTTGAGAATCTTTCGATTGACCCAAGATGCTATTAACAATTCTGCCCAGACCAGTGGTATAGATCTTGGCCATCCCAGGCAACCTAACACCTATGATTTTCCTACTTCATCTCTTAGAGTGAGTACTGGGACATGTCTAAGGGCATCAAACAAAGTAGTCAGGTTTTCAGGTATAGCTACAAAATAAGGGAAAGGTAGCAACAATCCAGCCAAGGAAGATAAAGATAAAAGAAAAAAAGAAACAGAAAACTAGTAAAAAAAAAAAAAAAAAAAAATTGAGTATACCTAGCTTTAATTTTTCTAGTATATGATAATTAATTACAACCTTAATATCTCAATTGTCAGTTGCAATAATTTTTGTATAAAGCTCATTAACTGATAAATTTCCTGGACATTTATAATTAAATGTTTTATAAAACGCCTACCACAGTCAATGTTCTAATAAGCTAGGCATTGTGAGATGTGTTAATTCACAAAATTGGCTAACATCAAGAATTTTAAATAAATGCAAGATTATAAGGAATTCATGTTACAGAAACAAGAATTCTTTTACTAAAAACGAAAGACAGATGCACACAAAATCCTAAGGACGGCAACAGACCGAATTCACCTTCAGTCTCTGGGGAGGATTACGTATACCGTTATGCTGCCTTTTCCACCATACACATAACACTATCACACCAGAAAACTACTACCACTGTCCTCAACTCCCCTAACAAAGTCAACACTCACAAGTCGTCTACTGTGTCAGTGTGTTTATTCTCTTCATAAGCTCACCTCACAAGAAATCCTAGGAGAGCAAACTAGGTTCCCACAGTACAATCAATGCTTTTCTTAGGGTGCTTTACAAGCCAGCTGAAGAAAAATCTCCTGGAGTACTGTTTTTAACTGAATACCCTCTGACCCCACCCAGGACTTCCGAGTCAATCTCTAAGGATGAGATACGAGAGTTCCTATTTTTTTTTAATGTTTATTTATTAAGAGAGAGAGGGAGAGAGAGCATGCGCACAGGGGGAGGGGCAGAGAGGGAGATTCTCAAAAGGCACCAAGTGCACACACATGCGCGCTCTCTCTCAAAAATAAACACTAAATAAAAGAAAAGAAAGAAAAAGAATGACTTATTTTACTGGGGAGTCTGGATGAAGGAACGAGGCATGCCCTAAACATAACCCCAAACCCGCATTCTTAGCACCACTGACACAGTGAGCGCTCCACATCTTATTTGTTGAATGAACAAATGTACTCTTGAGGGTCTCTCTCCAGACTGCATTCTGCAAGCCACTCTTCCTGCTTCTGTGTGATATTTGGTATCACACAGAAGTGTATTTGGGTCGGAAACCTGTTTCCACATGGCCACACGGGGTCACCAAGAAGCTGGAGTCAGGATGCCCTTCCTGAAGAAGGCTCAGTATGCCTGCTCTGCCCACCTGGGATTGCCCCTTGGACACACCGTGAAAAAGTCCAGATTTGGAGGGCAAGTGACAAGCCTGACGACAGACAAAAGTCAAGTCACATCCTCTGACCCAGCTTTACTAGTAACAGAGCTAATATATTGACTTGCATTAGAGTGAGTTTTAGATTTCTCTCAGTTGGTTCCCAACTCAGAGGGGGACAAAGGTGCCATTGCAACCCTCTTAAAATCACAACAAATACATATGCCTCAGAAATGTATCTGATTGGGAAAAACCTGTATACTCGATCCCATGTATTCTTTTAGCAAGCTTATAATGAGGCCCACCACGCCCCAGGTACCAGGCTGAAGGCAGGGCACACAAACCCAGGCCACAGTCTCTGGCCTTCAGCAGCTCATGCTCTAGTCATCAAAGACCATCACAGAGAGAACTGTTACCTTGTGTAATGACTGCTATGGCACACCAGGGTGCTATGGGAGGACAGCAGTGCAACATCTAATCTTCCCGCAAGAAGTAACGACTCCGTTTTGAAGAAAAACTAGGAATTAGTCAAAGAGGGGAGGATTATCATCCCAGGTGGACGGAGCCACACATGTGAAAGCTCTGAGGTTTAAACAAGAGTGTGGTTTTAATTTGCAAACACACAAAGTTCCGCAACCTCAGAGAGAAGGCTAGACAAACCTATGAAGCCAACTTGGAAACCAACTGAACACAGAAGGTAAGAAGGAGGAGTCAAAATAACAAGGAGATAGGACAGTTTGGACACACGACTGGATGGTGGTGTCACTGACCAACAAGGAAGAGAGGAAGATACATCCTGGGATGGGAGGAGGGTATCAAAAAGGAGAGAAAAGAATTTTATTTTGCACAGGAGTCCAACTCTTGATTTCAGCTCAGGTCATGATCTCACAGTATGTGGGTTCAAGCCCCATGTCGGGCTCTGTGGGATTCTCTCTCTCTCCCTCTCTCTGCCTCTCCCCAGCTCACAGTGCTGTCTCTTTGAAAATAAATAAATAACCTGGGGTGCCTGGGTGGCTCAGTTGGTTAACCGGCCGACTTTGGCTCAGGTCATGATCTCACAGTTCGTGGGTCTGAGTCCCACATCGGGCTCTGTGCTGACAGAGGCAACTTCAATAATGAGTGACAATTAAAATACAGAGTGAGGGGGCGCCTGGGTGGCTCAGTCAGTTGAGCGTCCGACTTCCGCTCAGGTCATGATCTCTCAGTCTGTGAGTTTGAGCCCCACATTGGGCTCTGTGCTGACAGCTCAGAGCCTGGAGCCTGCTTCGGATTCTGTGTCTTCCTCTCGCTCGCACTCTCTCTCTCTCTCTCTCTCTCTGCCCCTCCCCCACTCACACTCTCTCTTTCAAAATTAAATAGACATTAAAAAAATTTTTTTAAATAACAAATAAACTTAAAAACATGCAATAGCAAAACAGCTAGCTGGGAGTCACCAAAGGAAAACAGGAGGGAGTTTGGGAGAACGCTGGTAAGGCAAATGTGTAAGGGATGATCAGCAGAGGAGGAAGTGACAGAGACAACGAAGTAACGAAAAGAAAACTATGAAAGAACAGTGTTAGAAAAACAAAGAAGTTTTCCAAATCTTGTACCTTCTACAAAAGTACCAATGACATAAATAAAGGACACAAGAACTTCAAACAACACTCTACAAGATCATTTCTAAAAACAAAAAAATCTCAGATTCAATGGTAATGCGAATTAAAGTTTCACGATAGATTAAACATTTTGACCAAACACAAATGACACCAGTGGCGAGTACGAATATCCAGACTACAAATACTGCCCAGGAGACTGGACATTTGAGGTAGGAGAGAGACTGATCCCATGGTTCACGGTTGTAAACTTACTAAAATAGGAAGATTGTACTGTTCAGTAAGATTGTAATCTTACTAAAAATAACAGATAATATAAAATATCTCTCATAAAGATCTAGTTAATACTTCAACAGTTTCATTTTTAGTAACATACAAATCTTTTACCTAAAATGTAGAAATGGATTAGGTTCTGAAATTTTGAGTAAATAACGAAGAATAAAATAATTGACTAGAGGGGCGCCTGGATGGCTCAGTCGGTTAAGCGTCCCACTTTGGCTCCGGTCATCTCACGGCTCCCGAGTTCGAGGCCCGCGTCAGGCTCTGTGCTGACAGCTCGGAGCCTGGAGCCTGCTTCAGAGTCTGTGTCTCCCTCTCTCTGCCTCTCCCCCACTGGTGCACTTGCTCTCTGTCTCTGTCTCTCTCTCAAAAATAAACATTAAAACAATTTAAAAAACAAAAATTGACTAGAATGAGACAACTGCAAAACAGAAGTTCTACTAAAATAAAGATCAGAAGGAAATGTTACCATGTCTGCAGAATCCCTACCCTTCATTTAGCACTTAGTGTTGAACACACGATAAAAGCAGGCCGTTCTTCTAATAAGGTCAAGAATTAGGCACTCATCCGACTCTAACAAGAGGTACAGTTTAACAGAAGGGCCACATTTGAGGAGTTCTTCCAGGACAGACATTCAAAGAATATTTTAACTATTTCAAATGACTAGCCAACCAACCAAATTAGGTTTATGAAGTATCTTCTGCTTGTAAGGTGCCAGAAATGCAAGAAGCGTGTATTCAAGTTCTTAATCTAGAAAGGTAAAATTCAAAAGACTCTAGTTGTCACACTATTTTTCATCATCAAAGACAATTTTAAGACTGTGGTTACGAACTACTGTCAGTAATGTTCAGGAAATGATGATGAACAGGAAGTTCTAAAAGGCTGGGAACTGACAAGGCTTTCACAGCTTTGTAATTTCACATCCGTATCTGTTCCCGCACCTACTTCCACGTATTGGCAGTAGTTTGGTTTCTGAAGACTGGGGGTTATCTCTTACTCATCTACCGAACAGTGCTCACTTTTTTTTTTTATTGAAATAACGAACACATGAAAATTAAATTTCCAATTGAGATCTAAAAGTACAAATCAATAAATAACAACCACTAACAAATACAGAATAATTTAACTGAAGATTTGTGAGTTCTTTTCGTTTTTAAGTTTTTATTTATTTTGAGAGAGCATGCTTGCAGGAGCAGGGAGAGACAGAGAGAGACAGGGAGAGAGAGACTCTCAAGCAGGCTCCTGCTGTGAGCTCAGAGCCTCAAGTGGGGTTCAATCTCACAAAGCATGAGATCTTGACCTGAGCTGAAACCAGGAGTCAGACACATAACCATCTGAGCCACCCAGGCACCCCTGTGAGTTCTCAATACACCTATTCTGGCTCCTAAGACTATGTCTCACCAAAAGCCATTTTATTTTGTATGTGAGCATATGTAAGATCACCTTATGACCAAGTAACATCATACGGATTTTGATGCCCATATTTGCTTCTGTGTCTAAAGCCTTACAGGCCCCAAGTAACTGTCTAAGGTAAGAATAGTAAAGTTTAAATGTAATTTTTAGTATGTGGCATCATGTGTATGGCATGATACTTCATTTTGCATAACTCTGGCACAATAAAGCTTTAAGGTTTTGATTCCATGATCATACAAAAAAATAAGGTACAAACACATTTTTCTTTCTTAAATTTCATCGCTGTCAATGTGACTGTCTTTAAAATGTGGCACCATAACATTAAAAAAAGCTGTATCGCAGTCTGTTGATCTTAACGATATATACGTATGTACATATACGTATATACGTATATATGTATATATCAACAGGCTTATAAGGAAGTTAAGTAAACTTGAAATCACAGAAGGGATAAATAATAGCCTTTTAAAATCAATATAATAGGTGTGCCTGGGTGGCTCAGTCGGTTAAGCGTCTAACTCTTGGTTTTAGCTCAGGTCATGATCTCAACGTTTGTTAAGTTTGAGCCCCGCATCGGGCTGTATGCTGACAGCCTGGGGCCTGCTTTAAATTCTGTGACTCCCTCTCTCTCTGCCCTTCCTCCACTCGTGCTCTGTCTCTCTCTCTCAAAATTAAACATTAAAAAAAATTTTTTTAATAAATAAAATCAACATAATACATCCTGAGACTCTGTGACTAAAACACTGTAATCTGTGATCAACAAACTAAGCCTCTGAAACAGCCATCAGAACTGGGGGCGCCTGGCTGGCTCAGTCGGTGGAGCATGTGACTCTTCATCTCCAGGTCGTGAATTCAAGCCCCATGTAGGGTGTAGAGATCGGCCCCACGGTGAGTGTACAGATTACTTAAACATAAAACTTAAAATAAACAAGAGCTAATATTTTTGTTTGAGAAAGCACAGGTGCATGAGTAAGCGTGGGGGGGGGGGTACAGGGGGAGGGAGGGAGAGAATCTTAAGCAGCCTCCATGCCCACCACAGGGCACAACACGGGGTTCAATCTCAGGACATCTCAGCATCATGAGATCACGACCTGAGCCGAAATCAGGAGTTGGACGCTTAACCGACTGAGCCGCCCAGGTGCTCCGAAAAAGAATATTGAGCTAATGTTCCATTCTGTACATTTCTTGATTTTCAAAGCATGCATAATTTTGAAGTCATGCTGCCTAGCAACATGACCCTGGTAATGTTCACGGTATACACTGCTGATCTCTGTTCTGTGCCTTATTAGCAAAGTCTGCAGAAGGAGAGAAGATTTGAAGGTTTTGTTTGTTTTAAAATTTCTTCTGCCACACAAAACAAATGACTTGTTCTTGAGAATTCTTCCATTGGGATATTTGTAAAAGTATATTTGTATCATTTTTGTTTCTGTGTTTTCTATTTAATGAACTTTGAAATCAAATCAAAATTTCTTCATAAGCATTTCTATAGCATTCTCTGGATGCTTGTCATCACATTTTAGTCAGAAATGGGCACAATGCATTACCTTCCTGCAAGAGCCATTAGGCATTTTACTGTTAACTGAAGAGAGTTTTGCCCTACTTCACAGATTCTGCAAAAAATAAACCACAAAAATAAACTGGTTTGACCAACTGTGGATGGACTGTGGCACTGCATATTTGAAGCTACTGAATGCAATTCATATATCTTAACAAAAACCTTCTAGTTAAAAAAAAATGCTTAGCACACAATATCAAGCAGTAAATGTTAAAATATCAGGTATTACTCAAACACTGAAAGGACATCATGTAAAAATGATGCCATCATGGGATGCCCACAAAGAACAGAACTCAGGACAGAAGTAGGCAAAATTAGATAATTCCCTGAGAGCTTCCACGCAGGATAATATACCAGCTGCTGTCGAACTAAAGGTCAGTCTAAATAATCTAACGTTTCTTTACTAAATGCACATGACGTTCTTGCCCAAATGCAAACAAACATTAATGACTACCAGGTATTTGAAAGGTACTATAAAAGGTACTGCAGAAGGTGCAGAGAAGACCAGCAACGGAAAATACTACGTAACAAGAACTCATACATTTGAAAGGGTAGAAGAAAGACCTACACGTAAACAGTATTCGCAAAATATAAGCGAAATAAGAAATTAAATTCCAACTAGAAAAGCCTAAGGTTGCTTCTCAGAGGGTGAGAACAGTGAGCTCAGCCAAGCATGAACGTAAAATAAGTAGAATAGGCAATTCCGTGGAGATCAGAAGAAGAAAAGAGTTTTGTGAGCTGAAACGATTAGGAAAAAGCTATTCATTGCGGAAGAGCTGAACTATGAGCCAGCCTTTGAACAGGAAGAAAATAAACAGAGGTAACAGGGTATTCCAGAAAGGCTGAGGAAAACAAAGGCTGTCCTAGAGTAGCGAAATCACTAACCTTCCTGATTCAGCTGTGGAGCCTAGGAGAAAAAAACCAGTAAGATAAACTAGCAGCAGCTGTACAAATGCACATGTTAATACACTCTCTCCTTGAAACTTCAGACCTTGGACACAGGGACAAGAAGTTTCACTTTGTACACAATATGAACAATCCAAAATGTGTCGACAGGGAAATGGCATTATGAAACTAATGTAATTATGAGTGTCGTCTGTGGACTGTGCCAAAGGATTTAAAAAATCACTTGGATAGGGCGCCTGGGTGGCTCAGTCAGTTAAACGTCTGACTTCGGCTCAGGTCATGATCTCACGGCTCATGAGTTCCAGACCCATGTCAGAGCCTGGAGCCTGCTTCGGATCCTCTGTCCCGTCTCTCTCTGCCCCGCCACCTCCCCCCCACCCCGCCCCTGCCCCACTCACTCATGCGCATGCTCTCTCTCTAAAACAAATATTAGAAAAAAACCCATATAATTTAAGACAACTGTACCTAAAAGCATTTAATGTACAAAACTCAGCATCAAGAGTAAAGTTTTAAAAATATAATCAGAAGGTGCCTGGGTGGCTCAGTTGGTTAAGCGTCCAACTCTTGGTTTTGGCTCAGGTTATGATCTCACGGTTCATGAGTTTGAGCCCTACATCAGAGTGCAGAACCTGCTTGCAATTCTCTCTCTCAAAATAAATAAACTTAAAAAAAAAAAGTAATAGAATCAGATTTTCAGATTTCTATTAAAATAGCTTTAGTTTAATTAGATGTAAATTAATATCATTTCTGACTATACAAAATTATTGGTGGCAGGATCTGGAAATTATTCCCATGGTATAAAAAGCTAATAATCATACTTCAGTAATACTGGTCCTTAGTTCTCATGAGAAACAATCTACTAAACATTTTTTATATGTTTACTTATTCTTGAAAGAGAGAAAGACAGTGTGAGCACACACACAGAAGGGGCAGAGAGGGGACAGAGGATTCGAGGCGAGCTCTGTGCTGACAGCTTCAGCACTGACAACGGCGGGCCCCACGCGGGGCTCGAACACACCAACGATGAGATCATGACCTGAGCTGAAGTCGGACGCTCAACTGAATGAGCCACCCAGGCACCCTTAAACATTCTTTTTTATGACCTACGAAGGGCTATGTGAATAAGCAACTCTTAGCACGATACAGCAATTACAGTAAAGCAGTCAACAGGAACTTAGAACACAAGCTAAATGTTCAAAGTGAACACAAAAATGTTCACTGTGCTGCAGATTTTAGATTTTTAGTTACTCAAAGAAAAGAAAAAACTACTAAATCTACAAAGGACAATTTCAGAGTCTATTTCATTCATCTACACTCGCGACTCTTCCCACTTCCTTGTAAGTCAAAGGACACGGATTTCTAAGGAAAGCTGAAGATACGGCTGGTTTAGAGGACGCAGTGCTTCCCACACTGCACTCCGGCGAAGAAGGTCGGTTAGCTGACCTAGTTAGCTGATGTCGGTTGCCATTTTTTCCTCATTTTCATGCTTTAGTATTCTCCTTCTAAATTAACTTGCCATGCAGGTAACAAGAAAGTCTACTGAAGTTTTTGGTTCAAACCCAGATTCACAGAAGCAGCCTTTATTCCTCCTCAGAAGTTGTCTGTGACATTTTCAGTTTGTAAAAGTGGGAAAAAAAAAAAAAGAAAAACTGACATTTTCCATATGCCTTTGAAAAGGCTGTGAAATTATAAGGCAAAATGAACACAAAGAACATATGAAATATTTCACTGTACGTCAGAAATATTGAGAATATACTGGAAAAGATGGCTAATATAGTATCCACAATTAGACAATTTATAAGACAGTTTAATCAGAATACACCAAAAAAATCCAAATCACTCATTTATAAAACAGACATGATTAATTTCATAGCCTATTTTAGCTATACACACATATTTATTTAAAGATTTTAAAAAGGAAGTCAGTTGAACTTTGCCAAAATAAGGATCTAATTTGTTTATGCTTCATTGCCAGGTTGGTCTTAGACACAGTCTCCATCTTTTCAGCCTTACTTTCCAAATAAGTAACATCTTTCACAATAAAAACTGTGAATACTCATAGCTCTCAAATCAAGCCCCAAACTTTTTCCTTCCCATTCATTTGTTTATGCCATTCTATCTATACAGAATAATCCATCTTAAAAAATTATAGGCATTCAGTAGTCAATATGCATTCCAATTACCAGACTCCTGGAAGTGAAATCTATACAGGTTATAAATGAGGAGGTTCAATAATTTCAAATATAACTCATCACACTGAGTTGATAAAGAAAGCATGAGACAAAAGAAACTTTAAAAGGAATTTGCAACATGGGCACCTGGGTAGCTCAGTCAGTTCGGCTCAAGTCATGATCCCCAGGATTGGGGTCAAGCCCTGAGTGGGGCTCCAAGCTGAGCTTGAGACTCTCTCTCTCTCTCTGCCCCTCTCCCCTGTTTACACTCTATTTCTCTCAAAAGAGAAAGAAAGAAAGAAAGAAAGAAAGAAGGAAAGAAAGAAAGAAAGAAAGAAAGAAAGAAAGAAAGAAAGAAAGAAAAATTAAAAAAATAAGAATTTGCAACAAACGGTTAAAACAGTCAAAAAATGAACCCTAACTCTCTACCTGGAGAACCCAGGCAATGGGTTAGCAGTCAGGACAGTGGACAGTTCCGAGTTATCAGGCTGAAGTACATTAATTTGTGGTAACAAAGTTGTCCATTTACTAGTCAGGAATACTTAAAAGATTAGAGAAAGAAATTAAAAGTAAAGCTAACTTTTTAAAGCAATGAACAAATGCTGTCGGAACAACTGTGTTCCCCCCAAAAAAGATACGTTGAAGTCCTCACCCGATGCCTAGGAATGTAATCTTATTTGGAAACAGGTTTTGCACAGCTAATCAAGCTAAAATGAAGTCCTACCAGATTAAGGCACGCCCTTCATCAATTTCCAGTATCCTTATAAAGAGAGAAAGACGTGGAGACTGACAGGGAAGAAGGCGAGGGGAAGACAGGAAGGGATTAGTTATGCTGCCACAAACCAGGAACTCAGGCCTGCCAACAAGGAGCAGAGCTAGACAAAGCAAGGAAAGATTCTTCTTCGGAGCCTCGGGAAGCAGGGCCTCGCCCACACCCTGATTTCAAACTTCTAACTTCCAGCACAGTGAGCATGTTCTGTTGTCTAAACCATCCCGTTGGTGGTACCTCGTTCCAGCGGCCTTGGGAAACTATCACAAGTAAAATTTCATATGGCATGTACACCCGTGAGTTTCTACTTAGCAGCGATGTGCCCTTTCTGAAATCGATTCCAATGCCAAAATGACCTGAAGTCAGCCCCCGAGAGTTTGTAATTCATTCCTTGATATTCCAGTCATTCAAACTCATTCTTTCCCCATCCCAGCAGAAGCATACAAAATAACAGATATGAAAAGAAAGAATTTTTGCTCAATTCCACCAATTTTCTTCTGGAGCCAAATATACTTAAGTTTAAGTAAATGACTGTTTGGTCTGGGTAAAAGAAAAAGTGACTATGCCACCAGCTTACATCAAAGTTTATTAGATAAGCATGGTTTTAAAAATGGAAACTTACAACTAAAAAAAATTTTCACTTTCATGTCTCAAACATACCTATTATAGGTTCAAATGTATCGCCCCTAAATTCTGGTGTTGAAGTCTAACTCCCAGTGCCTCAGAATGTGACTTTATTAACAGAGTCCGCAGAGGTAATTAGGTTAGAATAAAGTCATCAGAGCAGCCCTAATCCGACAAGTATCTGTAAAAGACTGGTATCTGTAAAAGAGGTGAAACTCAGAGACAGACACACATACAGAAAGAACTCCACGTGAACACGAAGGGGGGCATCTACCAGTCAGCGAGAGAGGCCTGGAACACACGCTGCCCTCACAGCACTGGGAAAGACCCTGCCAACACCCTGATCCCAGACTTCTGACCTCCGGAACTGTGAACCAATAAAGTGTTTATGCCACTCAGTCTGTGCTCCTCTGTTACAGCAGCCCCAGGCAAACTAACACAACACCCACTGCTAAATGCAAGGTCCATGAGACACAAATTCTGGTTTCAAGGATATAGTGCAAAGAGTAGAAAACCTAAAGACCTAACCAAATGACTATGGGGCCTAATCTACCCCAGGATCCCTGCTCTTATTCCTTATCTGCCAGTCTGATTCTTTCAAAATGCATTTAACAAATATGTGAATATCTACTATATTCCTGATTTTATCTTCCTTAATGTTCACAAGAACCCTATTATGAATCATCAACATTTACAGGTTACAAATAGGGGATCACAAAAGTAAGAGTCCAGGGCGCCTAGGTGGCTCAGTCAATTAAGCGTCCGGCTTCGGCTCAGGTCATGATCTCACGGTTTGTGGGTTTGAGCCCTGCACTGGCCTCTGTGATGACAGCTCAGAGCCTGGAGCCTGCTTCAGATTCTGTGTCTCCCCTCTCTCTCTGCCCCTCCCCTGCTTGTGCTCAGTCTCTCTTGGTCTCTCAAAAATAAACAGAAAGAAAGAAAAAAGAGAAAGCAAGCAAGCAAGCAAGAAAGATTAACCCAAGGTCACACAGCTAAAACCGCTGGATCCATTTAGGAGCCTGTGCTCTTAACAGTTTATGCACCGCACTGTCTTCCTGAAATGGCTTTAAAAAAAAAAAAAAAAAAAACCGAACCGTTTAGTTTAGAGACTAAAGTAACACAGTCAAAATATTATGCAGCTGCCAAAAGACTATACTATTGTTACCATGGTACAAAAACCAAGTCAGATGGCAGAGAATGGAGAAGTGACACCCAGCCTGAGAATGTGTCGTATTACAAAACATTCCACTTCTAGAAATTATCTTCTTTTCCTACTTATACGTTATTCTGAGCTCTAAAATGTCTCTAAGAAGCAGCTCTTTCTGCTCATGGGTCCTTTCCCCGTGCTATAATAAAAACAAACAAACAAAAAAAGGAAATAAAATGCCCCTAAGAATATAAGAATATGTAGGGGGAAAGAAGGAGACGCTTTTGTTACATTTTTAGAGCGCCTCCACAAAAAGTCACTGCTAAATTTCCAGCACACCAGAGACTAAGCAAGAGCTGCATGGAGGACTCAACTACTGAGAAAAGGCGGGGAGAACCCCAGGACTTCACAAACAGCCAAACGATGACCACTGCCCGGGATTCCTTAAAAGGCTTTCCTATTCACTGTGCACTTGAGTTTCCGCTTGTAACAACACCGCGCTCTGGCACAAGTGTCCCCAAATCAATAAGGAAAATAATGGAAACGATGCTGTGCAACCTTTCCCCAAATCCTAGCAGCAAACCCGTACTTTAAGCAATATCCGGTTTTGAAGCCAGAGCCCCCACTACTTTGTTAGCCATAACATGGGAATCCTTTGCTTTAGAGACAGAGCAGGCAGAGAAGAAAGTACAGTGATTTCTCCCCTCGGTAACTATGACTATACTGTGATTATGGTAATCTGATACTGGATGATTTCAGAGTTTTAAACTTAACGGTATACTATGCAAGTTTAAAAACGCACAGATAAAAATATCTTCTTTACAATGAGGAGATTAAAAAGAACTGGAATTTCAGACCTTTCTTATTAGCAAGTCTCCTAGTATTTATCAAAATGTGAGTCCTACTGCAACAAAATCTGGAGGGGAAAAAAAGTGGGGCATCTGGAAATTCATGTTCATAATCACTGCTCAGGTAATTCCCAGGGTTTTTGGTTTATATAAAGATCCAGTCTTTCTATACACTTAAAGCAGGTAAACTTTATGGGATGCAAATTATATCTCAATAAAGGTGTTTTTAAAAATCAATCACTTCCCTCATTAGACCTATTGTGATCTTAACATGTTATCTGTAACACTAAGGTCATGGTTTAAAACCCTACTGCTACCCTACTGTACAAAATGAAAACACAGATAACGGAAAGTGATAGGAGTGATGGTTTTTGAACTTTTTGAAGTAAGCTCTTTTCCAAAAAGCACCAACAAATACCATTTCTACTTTTAAAAACTAAGGCACTATAGTCTAGAAAAATAAACCCTTCAATCAAAACATAATAATTTGTCACTCTTAAGAGCAAAAAGAATCTACCAGAGACAATGACTGAAACTTTTTTCAGTTTAACTAGGTTGATATGCATTATTTTTAATTAAAACCCTCCGAATATTTCACAAGGAGGATATAAGTTATATCAAGCAAAATTCAAATCAGCTTTAAAATCCCACAACTACTTAAATTTTAACAAATCCCTATTTCCCCATTAGTCATAGAGTAACAAAAGTGTTAAATCTGCTGGAGATGTTTGTAACTTCCACAATTACAAATACATTTAATATACCAACAGCCCTGAGTCTTATAAATTTCACAACACCCACAGCATCTATGCCATATGTTAAAGATTTTCATCTGAATTGAGATGATTACATTTTCTGATTAAACAGTAAAGGAAAAGACGGGTAGCGCCGTTAATTATGTACCTAAACAGAATGCATACTATAAGTTATTTTTTATCCCAAGTTTAAAGAGAGCAAAATATACCACAGACTTGTTGATAAGCCTTGCTAATAAGTAAAAAGCTGAATAAAAAAATATTAAGCTCCTAATTTAAACCTCCAAGTTTCAGTGTTTGATATAGTCTCCCCAAACTTCTAACTAAAGCAGAGACTCTAAACATTTTGTATTCACTCCAATCATGAGATTTTAGTAACACAAAGTCAAAAAAGCCTAAGACTTCTTTTAATTTATCACACACACATTATCATCACAGTCAGTATATACAATTGATTTTTATGTTAATCAAAATGCTAAGAGGGCAATCTAATCTTTTCTCACATTTTTTTAGTGAATCATAAAGTAAAATCTGACGCCCCCGTAAGACTTCCAAGGATTACTAAATTTTCGATTTCAAAAGTAAGACATTATGGGCACCTGGGTGGCTCAGTAGGGTTGAGCATCAGACTTGGGCTCCGCATCAGGCTCCCTGCTGTCAGCGCAGTGCCAGCTTTGGCTCCTCTGTCCCCCTGTCTCTCTGCTCCTCCCCGACCTGCACTTGCGCTCTCAAAAATAAACATCAAAAAAAATTTTTTAACCAATTTTTTAAAACTTTTTTTAATGTTTATTTATTTTTGAGAGAGACAGAGACAGACAGTGTGTGTGCACACAGGGGAGGGGCAGAGAGAGAGGAAGACAGAATCTGAAGCAGGCTGCAGGCTCTGAGCTGTCAGCAGAGCCTGATGCAGGGCTCAAATCCACAAACTGCAAGATCATGACCTGAGCTAAAGCTGGAGGCTTAACCGACGGAGCCACCCAGGCACCCCCCCCCAAAAGAAATTTTTTTTTAAACATTATTACTAATGCATGGAAGAAAAAATACCAGCAACTTTCTGTGATGTTATACACCAAGAACCTGTAAATCTGTATATATTTGTACTAGTCACTTTATTACTGCAACTGCTGAAATGTATTTATATTTTTTTATATATTTATAAAATATATAAATTATATTTTTATATTTATTTATGTTTAATTATACTTATACTGGAGAATTTTAAAGAATCAATGGAAAATTATCTTTTATGGAAATACTCAAATTGTTTAGCAAGGCTGAAATACAATGCAATTTTAGGTTAAAAAAAATTAAGGATGGTGGAATCAACTGCCATTCCAACAAAAGCTCAGCAGCCAAACCACACTTAATTATATTCACCCCTTCCTAGTCCTCAGAACCACTGGATACAGAGCTTTTAAAATTGTTCAGCCCTTTAAAACTGTACCCCTATGTTTATAGCACTATGATTTATAAGAGCCAAATTATGGAAGCAGCCCAAGTGTCCAGGGATAGATGACTGGATAAAGAAGATGTAGTATGTACGTATAAGTACACACACACACACCATGGAGTATTATTTATCCATAAAAAAGAATATCTTGCCATTTGCCATGACATGGCTGGAGCCAGAGAGAATTATGCTAAGCGAAATAAGTCAGAGAAACACAAATACCGTATGATTTCATTCATATGTGGAATTTAAGAAACAAAACAAATGAGCAAAGGGAAAAAAGAGAGAGGGACAAACCAAGAAACAGATCTCTAAGCAAAGAGAACAAGATGCTGGTCAGAGGGGAGGTGGGTAGGGGGCGGAAGAAATAGGTGATGGGGACTAGGTAGTGCACTTGTCCTGATGAGCACGGGGTGACGTACGGATTTGCTCAATCACTCTACTGTACACCTGAAACGAGTACCACACTGTATGCTAACTATACAAGAATTAAAATTCTTAAAAGCTGTTCAGCCCTTAACCAGCATGCTGCTGTACCCTATCAAGGCAACAAAAAGAGCAGCGATATTTCTATGCTGCTGAAATAAAGAACAGAGGCTGCAAGGGGTGCTGGGTGGCTCGGTCGGGGTGAGCATCCATCCGACTCCTGATTTCTGCTCATGATCTCAAGGTTGTGGAGTGGAGCCCCGCGTCGGGTTCCACGCGGAGCACGGAGATGCTCGGGATTCTCTTTCTTTTCTCCCTCTGCCCTCTCCCTCACTCACACTCTCTCTCTAAAAGAAGAATGGAGGCTGCTTACTGAGTTGCAGTCGGTAAATACACAGAAAACAATGGACGGAGGGAAAAAAGAGCAGCATTAGCTGTGTAAGGGGAGAAAATCGTGTGGAGAACTCAAAGAGCTAGTGGAGGCTCTCGGGGGACAGTTCAAGTGCAGACACCTCTCACGTCTGAGAGAGAAAGCAGTTCATCGGCAAGTCTACGTGAGCACCGGACCTGCCGCCAGCAAAGCATTCAGTTCTTTCACGCACACACATAATAATGAGACTCCAAAAAAGACAACAAGAGACACGTTACTGACAATTCAGTTCTACATGAAAATTTTTCTATTACATATGTGGAGGTGCCTTCATTTCTCCTTGCAAAGTGCACAATTAAGCATGTTTGTGCAGGAATCACAGAACAGTTCACGTCCTCTCAACCTAGAATGACGATCCCTTCCCCCAGCCAGAAAGCAGTGACAAGACAGTGAAGGCCTTAAGGACAGGACGGTACATACCATGGTTTCGATACACAATCGTCTTTCGGTCCCTAAGCTTTAAATTAAGATTTCTTTCCTAGCACTTCACAAACTGTCGTAGCATCAGCTCAAACAGTAAGACACTTTTCCCCCTTTTCGTGCTATATTGGAATGTTTCAGATGCTACTATAAATCAACGGGCCCTCATCTGAGTCTGACACAGCTCTTGTCATGCACTGGTTGCAGCGGTATTAGATTTATGCGCCACCTGCTCCCTCTTTGGTCCCTCTGCCTATTTAAGCCGTAAGTGGACACATTCCTCAAGGATCTGCCCTGAGCCTCTTTACAGCCTAGCCTTCGGTAATCTCACCCACTACAAACGCGCCCTGAATGTCCTTTCAGGCATCACACACTTATCACAGCCCAAAACGGACTCAGGTTCCATCCTCATTTCCCCAATTGCTCTTTCTCCAGAAAGTCCCTATACGACTTTCCGTTCACCCCAGGGATCAAGCATGAACCAGAGCAGTTCACCCCAGGGATCAAGCATGAAACTCTGGAGGAATTCTGACTCCTCCTTCTCCCTCAACCTCTCATCCAATTAATTCTATCAACTGTACTTCCCCAGCAGTATACAGACTGGTCCACTGCAATCTACCTCACCACCATCATCCAAGTCCAAAGCCCATCGCTCAGGCTACTGTACTTTAATAACCTCTAACTGTTCTCCCTCCAACCTTGCTTATGTGCTTCCATAGCAACCTGTGTTTCTCTCAGTAATTTGAGTTACTCTACAAACATACACGGAATGTGTATCACGGGCCAAGCGCTACATCAAAAGCTACATACAGTGGTAAACGAAACAGGTACAGGTGCTCGTAAAGCTCCCTGCCCGGTCAGCGTAATTACGTGCTCTGGACTTGTCTTCCCCTCAAGACTAAGCTTCGTGAGAGCAGGCATGACATCCATGATGACGCCCATTGTGCCCAGTATGAGCATACTGCTGTACCCTCAGTGTCTATGAAAACTGACTCGTAGTAGGGACTGAATAAATGTGTTGATTAAAAGACAAAATTACCAAATACGCGCACACACACACGCACACACCTTCAAGTCTTCACTTTCCCCAGTATCAATGACTTACTTCAACTGGCTGCTAGTTATTTCCCCCCATATGACTCACCTCAAACACTTTCCCCAAATCCATGCTTCTCCTATCACTTCTCGGGCTTCTGATGGCACCTTGCACTCACCTTGCCCTTGCAGTCTCTCCTCTAGACTCCACAGCACCATTTTAGGCTGCTTACCACGTCCTTTGTGTTACAGCCATCTACACAAGGTTCTATTAACTTCTTAAAGCTAGAGACTGCTTTATTCATCTCTGTATTCCCCACCCAGTAGTGCCCTGCCAACATAGGCACTAAAATAATTTGCTGAATGAATGAATCCCTAAGAGAAATCCAAAGGAAAACGAGAAAACCGAAAGAGAACATTTGTGACTCCAATAACACACTGACAGCACCTATGACTGTATGACTGAAACGACTACAAGGAGAAAGCAGACAGTTCCACTCCTGGAGGTCATCAGAGCAAAAGAGGTGAGACGCCATCAGGTCGATGGCTTTGGTTTTTGCCTCTCAGTTCCTAAGCTTTTTTTTTTTTTTTTTTTTTAATATTTATTCATTTTTGAGAGAGAGGAACACAGAACACGAGCAGGAGCGGGGCAGAGAGAGGATGATGCAGAATCCAAAGCAGGCTCCAGGCTCAGAGTTGTCAGCACAGAGCCCAACGCAGGCTCCAGCGCACGGATCACGAGATCATGATCTGAGCCAAAGTCGGAGGCTTAACCGACTGAGCCACAGGCGCCCCTCAGTTCCTAAGCTTTTAATTCTAAAACATCTTATGTTTTTGTCTGAGGGCATATTCTACTAAGATTATAAATTTTAAATTTCTAAAAAGCAGCCAACATGACTTCCCTACAGAAATCGAATGCAGAATCCCACAATAAAAAGCTACTCCAGCTGTGGCTGGGTCAGGTAGAGAAGCCCACCTGCTCGCTCAACAGTCCCTATTACACATTCATGGAAGACACTTTGAAAATTTTGGCTCTAAAGGTAGCTCGAGCTTCCCTTGTGCAAGCCTCCGATGTGGATCAGTAACATGGATTCTTAGGAACCAACAAGGAGAATCTGTGCCAGGGAACGGAGCTTTTGTAAAGGTAACAGAAACAGAACTGAACTGAAGCAAACGTACATCACTCTCTTCCTGCCCCTGAATCGTTCCATGTCACGCACCTGGTGCAGTAAGACAAACCTGGAGAGCCTCCCAAAGGTGCTCCCATCCTCAGAAGACCAAGCAAAGAACCAGGATGGAACCAAGAGAAAAGGTGAACCAGGGAGTGGACAAGTCATGTAAGCTGTTTCTACTCAGGGCTGTGAACTGCAGAAGAAAGCGGACCTCTGACATTCGCACGGTACAGCCCAGCTATGAGAACAAGAGAAGGTCCCAGGGGCTCAGACCCCAAATCGCAGCCACTACCCATCTGCCTGGAGTGCTCTCTTGTCTGCAGAAGCCCTCCTGGAACCTCAGACAGCAAACGGTAATAATCCAAGAAGCACCTACCTTGCCCTTACACATACTGATTCTAATAACACGTTCACGAGGTATTTCTACCTCTAAAGCACAATTACGTAAGTTCTACTGCATCTAAATATCCCTGAGAGGTATTATCATTTTCCACTTATCAGGTCAAACAGCTAGTAAAAATACTTATAACTAAGTTCATAAGTCCATTTGGGTCATATTCATAAATGGGCCGCTCCTTTCAACTTCCAGGCCGGTCCTTCAGCCTGACACAGTACCTTCCACAAAGTTTATGAAGTCCCAGCAATTGACAATGGCAGACTTGAACACCTTGTACTTCATTTTCTCTGCCCAGCAGGAGTGAGATCCATTTAAAGTTAAGTGCATCCACAGCACAGAGAACTCTGTAGCAAATTGCCAAGACAGCTGTTCAGAAAGTCAATTAAATAGCAGGGGTGTGAAGAACACTTAGCATTACCCAGAAAACTCCGGCAGCAGGAATACCCTGGAGTTCAGCTAGTGAAAAGAAAAAGGTACAGCTGAATAACCCACTAGGTAGGAATAAAAACAAGCTAAATAAATAAATTAATAAAAAGCATTTAGGAGGACAGAGGTCTTTTTGAAGACTGCAGAGCAAAAATTTAATGCCTAATTTTAGAACACAGCAAACTCTTAATTTGGAGGTACAATGAAAAAAATCTGAGTAGTGACTCCTTCTTTAATAAAAAGAGAATCATGCTATCTAATAATCCCTGAAGTTAAAGAGCAGTAAATAAATATACAGAAGGAAGAATATGACAGCCTACATGGAAAGAGTAAAAGTAACAGTAGCTCCTGTTTGCTTTAGAGCATATGCAAGAACAAGCTCATTTCAAGAACTGCACGAAGCCGGCAAATACAAATGAGAGAATTTTGACAGGTTTGACATCTTAATCATAGGAGGAATTGCCAGCGTTCATTTTACGATCATACTTCCCTAGAACTGTATTCATTCTAGAACACACAATCATTCCCCGCCCCCACTCAAAAAGACCCTGCAAACTCCTAATAAATTGAACCCACACATAATGACTCATCTTAACCTTTCAGGTTTTCATGATTGAAACCACCACTTAATAAATCAGATTATTTCTTCCTCCTTTCAGACTAAAATACCAATGATTAAAAAAAAAAAAAAAAAGCCCCATTATTTTACTTCCTATTTAAGAACATTATTCACCAACCACTGTTCAAAGTAATTCCCAGCATTTTACATCTCCCAGCATAGGACAGCAATGGTAGTCAGACAACAAACACAATGTTCTCCTAAGCCAGATATATATACAACCAACACTATTTGATCAATCAAAATTCTTTTCCGTGGACTAAAGCAAAAGCCAGTTCAGGGCAGTATTTTAATGTTTCATTTCAGTTTTGTGAAAAAAATTTAAATTTTTTTTAAAAATTACGTTAAAGCTGTGAAGAGCCTTAAGCACCTTCTTCTGATTGTAGACTATATGCTAACTATATAGAAAATCGGAAAAACACAAATTACAAAGAAAATAAAAATAATTCATAACCTCAGCACATTCAAAAGTATCATTTTTAATGGTTGCATTAATGTTCCTCATTCAATTTCACTTCCTCATTATTGGCTACAGAAGTTTCTGTGTTTTCACCATCTTATAAATATTACTGCGATAAACATCTCAGTGCAGAAACCTTGGTACAGTCTGTTTTCAGTAATTTCTTAGGGATAGATTCCCAAAAGTGAAATTACTGGGTCAATGAACAGAAGTATTAGAGCACTTGATAAAATATTGCAGATTACTTTCCAAAAAAATCTGTACCAATTTAAACTTCTACCTTTCGTACTGTACCTCACCACCTTTGCCTGTTATTATTAAAAAGTCTTTGGGAATCTGACAATCCGAAAATGATTTCAGCTTTTAATTTGCATTTCCTTATTAATGAAATGTAATCATTTCCCCCAAAATCTTTATCAATGTACGTAGACTTTTATAAGCATAGGTGTATGCTTTAACCACACAGAATTGGTGTTCTCCTTGGTTTATAAAAAAAACTGCAAATATCGAATTTTTTATGTTTAACATTAACTTTAAATCCTTTACCTCTTGAGCCACAGATTTTTGTAATACTTCCATCATATATCCTTCTATCCCATATGAAGGCAGTATGAAGGGTATGTAGCTGTGAACACCCCTCCAGGACTCAGATGACCCAGGTTCTGGCAGCACTCCATTACCCAGCTGACTGGCACACTTAACCTACTTGGTTTAACCTTCCTCTTAATGATTGCACTAAATGTTCTTTTTAGCTGTAAAATTCAATTCAATTTCATTTTTCCCTCTCCGGTGATCCTACAGTTCCTAAATGAACTCTCTTTATACATGCTGAATTTAGAAAAGCCTTTGTGAATATTCATCTACATTATAAGAAGAGGTTTCAGTCGGCTAGCTGAGAGGTAAGATAAAATTATAAAAAGCATGTAAAATAGGGGGCAATGAAGTAGAAGAAGAAAGTACTTAGAATATACACAAACATATACAAATATAAAACATATACAAGTGCATATAGTACATATAAAATATATAAACATTTTTTTAATTTAAAAAATAAAAATTAGAACCAACAATTCTAAGTCTTTACAAAATAATGACATGGGGGCACCTGAGTGGCTCAGTCAGTTAAGCATCAGACTCTTGGATTTCAGCTCAGGTCACGATCTGAGATCACCCCCAGTCGGACTCTGTGCTGGGCGCGAAGCCTGCTTAAGATTCTCTCTGTCTCTCTCTCCCTCTCCCTCTCTCTCTCTCTCTCCCTCCACCTCTCTCCCCCACTTGTGTCCTTACACACACGAGCGCACACACTCTCTCTCAAAAACAAACAAATAAAATTAAAAATGGCATGATATATTTGGCAAACGATGATATTCTTCTACAACCTGAATTACAAAGCTTTGGTCGAAGAACAACTGCCATTCTGGTGATCTCCATTTTTGCAGGGGACACATCTCAGTATGCTTTTGAATCTCTAGAAACTATGCAAAAGTTTATATGAAAATCTGCTTTCATCAGATTCTCCACAGGGTTTGTTTTGCAAAAATATTGAAGAAGCCCTAACCTAGACAAACAGCTCACATCTTATCTACTGGTCGACACTTTCCTCCTTAAAGTGGGGGGAGCCATACCGGGATTTTCTGTGCCCTCCTCTCCATTTCTGAGAATGCCAGGAACCTGTTTCCTTCAACATCAATAAAACCTTCTACTAACACTATCGGATAAGGAGGTACTCATTGTCTACACAGGGACTCCTCCAAAGGAGTTTAAAGTGGAGTTTGTAACAGAACTAGCTGTTCATACAGAAAGACTGTCTGATTCATAAGTACAATAAAAATACCTACACAGTGATTCCTTCTTTAGTAAAAATTGGAATCATGTTATCTAACAATACCTAAAGGAAGGTGGACAGCAGTAAATAAATACGCAAAGGGAGGATATGACAGACTACATGAAATCAGATCTGTCCACTGCAATCCATCCCATGCCTACAGAAGGCTGTTAACGACAACTGGGTCATTCCATACCAAAGCAGAGCTATGTAATGGGTAATTTGTAGCTTTCTCCTAACATAGTACCTTCATTGGACTCAGGAAAAAAAGGGCCTCTGCCTCCCAAAACAAAGGACTTTTTTTCATTTAGAGGGATTTGTGGGCTAGCGAGCGGAGAGGCAATATTAGAAATCACTGCCAGAGAAACCAGAGAAAGATGCACTTGCTGGTTCAAGTTGCTCACTCCAGATCACCCACCGTGGCAGATAAGTTCTCCAGAAAGCTGGGCTTACTCCTCCCACCTACCCCTGTATCCACATGGTATAGCTCTGGAAGGTACTTAGAACCGTGTGGAAATCTTGAGATGGAAAAGCAAGGTATGGGCAAAGGGGAACCTGCCTAGGTTCCCCAAAGTTGCCCGACAAGGTCAAGGGTCTTTCCTGACCCTGACCTGACCTTACAGATCACTACTGACTAGATCAGACTGCAGGTTCCTTTGGGCCTTCAGGTTGAGAAGGCAACGTCTACAGGGACCTTGGATAGGAAAGCAGTGGGCTGCAGGAAGAGCCTGATCTATAATATTTAAATATTTAAATCAGTGGTTCTCAACCCAGGGACAATGATGACTCCCCCAGGGGACATTTGGCAATGTCTGGGTACAGATTTGACTGCCACAACTTTGGGGAACAGGGAGATTTACTACTAGCCTCCAGTGGGTAAAGGCCAAGTTGCTGCTAAACCCCACAAAGCACACAGCAGCCCTCACCTCCCCAACAAAACATTCATTATCCAATCCAAGACATCAACAGAGCAAAGTTTGAGAAATCCTGATTAAGACTACAATTTTCAAGCTTCCATCTGTATTCTTAGCCTGACAAATGTTAGAGGCAGGCCTGCTAAGAACCTAATCATGAATTATAGAACTCTCATAACACTGTTTTAATGGGAAAAGGTTTAGTTCAGGTTTTGGTATCCAAAGAATAAGTTCTGTGACTCCAGTTAAGATTCACTGATTCAACGTTTACCAAGCACCTGTTATGTAACTAAGCACAGTGCTGAGCAAAAGTAATGGTGAAACTGATAGTATCTGGTAGACCCAACTCCTGCCTGGCTCAGAACAGTGTAGGGTGAAAAAAAGCTAGGACTCTGAAGCCAGACCCACCTAGTTCCAATCCCACCTCTACCATTTACTGGAATCAGGCAAACTGCTTAACTCTTCCTGGACTTCAATCTCTCCATTTCCATAACATGTCAATCAGGGCTTCCCACAAAGTAGAAAATAATGAAATAAGGTATTTCTCATAAAGCACAAAGTATACTGCCTGGCACACCACAGCACTCAATAATTAATTCTCTATTACTAACAGCAGGTTTTAAGTTTCTATAAAGTGATCAGTCTATTGGAAATGGCCAGTACGCCTATAAAGAGGACAGTCAGTGACTGTGACCGCATGAACACAGTTTTGGTCAAGTTCATTCATGGCATACAAGATCCTTCAAGTTCTGGCTCCTATCTCTTCCAGCCTTACCTCCCACCATCTACACCCTCTTCGATGTCCCATGCCCCATGAGTGGGGACAGACTGAAAGTTGAGATCTAGTAGTCACCAGTCTCAGGCCAAAGGTCACTGTGAGAAAGAAAATTCTTCAGTTGGGACTCTGGCAGTACACATAGGTGCTGGGTGGAAGGGGGAGGAGAGGTGCACAGAACCAATGAACACAAAGAGCTCACAAGCCAGGAATACGTCATTTGCTGGTAATGCATTCTAAATGGAACCTCTCCACCCAGCATGCATCGTTCGCTTCACAATTCGTCAGTACTTTGCACCTCTTTCATAACAACAGACTGAAAAATAAGTCAAATATCATCAGCCTCATCGGTGGGGAAAAAAACAAACATGAAGTGACCACATTACCACAGCTTAACAAATCTGACCAGATATCAATGCCAACATCTAAATGAGAAAAGAAAGCATTAACCACAAATTACTGAAAGTATAGTTTGTAGCAAACAATGCTTACGAGTTTCAGTTCCCCTTAGCCAATATACAATAATGTTACATAGATAATAAAAGAGCAGGTTTTACTGAACCAGTTTCGAGGCAATTGTCAGCTCCGGAACCCCTTTCACATAAGCAGTTTACCAAAACGGGAAGGCTGTGCCTACAGAACCAAGTATCCGCTGAATACACCAGTGAAACCCTCAGCCTTCTTTGCCCAGAGTCCTGCGGCAAGACAGAAGCAAAGGCAAAAATGTCAAATTTTCTTAGAAGTTTACATGCCTGACTTAAGTTTTGGCTAAACTCACTTTTATCTTCATGTAATCGCAGGGAATAAAGGGGGGAGGAGGGTAAACTACTATCATCGTGGTGCTGGAACACCAAAACTAAACCTCATCTACACTCCTCGCGGTGAAGGATTCTAGGGACTGGATGTGTGCTGGAGCCCTGGCTCTGTTCCAGGTGTGACCTCAGCCACGTCACTGAGGCTCGTGGGGGTCTCAGTCTCCTGAAACGAAAAAGAAAATAAAATGGCTGGATTAAGCTGTAACATCGCTTCCACTCCAATTCCGACTCAGGGTTTGAAAATCTTGAAGATCAAAATGTTTCTGCACGGTCCTTCAAAGGAGAAGCTGAAATAAAGGCCTTTAGAGACATGATGTATCAAATTGTAGGCTTGTAGGTTTGAAAAGACCATTTAGTGAAACATTCTTAAAATCTGTGCTTAGTGATTACTGCAAACGACTGGCTGAATATAGTGACATAACCACAGAATTATTCCTGTCGCGGCAGCTTCCTGTCAGGCATCCTTCCAGGTAGCTGCTTTCTGCAAAAGAGTTCCCGGCTCTTCAAAATAATTCCAACGAAGCTACTAGTTAACATTCATGTGATAATGCAATTGCTTAGCCTTCAGGGGTATACCACGCTCCATCAGATTCTGCTTATTAACACCGGTTTCAATGACTGAGAGTATCAATATTCCAAATTAGCAACCAAACAGCAATAGGAGAATAATTCGATGGCTGAGAGCAAGGGTCACTTTTAGAGTTCTAGTCTGAGAGACCCTAGTGTTCATCCCCAAGAGAAAAGCAATACATTCATTCACTAAAGCTTTAAAGGATTAACGGGTCCAGCTTGCAACTGAGCCTCTGAACTCATTTGACATTTAAAAAAGATAAATTAAAAAGTTCAGTTGATTTGGAGAGAGATTCCTTCCTAAAAACATCCCCAAAGAAAGCGCCTATGTTGACATTTATTCTCCACACAGGATTTCTAAGAAGTACCACGGTCCACTGAACTATCCCAGCAATGCTGGTGGTTCTGGCCACGAAGAGGGACAAAAGGCAACGTGAACTCAACCACTTCACCTGAGTCTTGCCAGCTGGTACTAGGTGTTTACGCAATCACAGAAACTGTACCACAATAAATACGACCAACGATAATGAGAGATAACTCAAACATTTCACTAGCCTTCCAATCAGGCCATAAAATCCGCATCGTTAACTATGCAAATACGCCATGGTTCATCCTTGCCTCATTTTGCATTGTAAATCATATATTTTTAAAGACACAAGTTTCCTGGGGCACCTGAATGGCTCAATCAGTTGAGCATCCAACTCTGGGTTTTGGCTCAGGTCATG
Source organism: Panthera pardus (assembly GCF_024362965.1). Taxonomy (NCBI): domain Eukaryota; kingdom Metazoa; phylum Chordata; class Mammalia; order Carnivora; family Felidae; genus Panthera; species Panthera pardus. The sequence continues at coordinate 72,806,632 of NW_026527002.1, read as the reverse complement.
ATCTCCTGGTCCCGAGATTGAGTGCTGCAGGGAGCTCTGCTTGGGATCCTCTCTCTCCCTCTCTGCCCTTCCCCCCCACTCGTGTGTGCAAACACAGGCACCCTCTCTCTCAAAATAAATTAACATTTGGGGGAAAAAAAAAAGAGAGACAAGTTTTCTGAATCCACCCCATGAGGCTAGATAATCTTAGCACTAAAAATTTAATTTCACAGCATAACTTATATTGCCATTTTACCAATAAATTCCACTTGAAGCCTTAACTTTCAAGAGTAGGTGTTTACACCGCCTCTCCCTTTTCCTTTCTCAAAGTAAGATTAGCACAATGCTCATCTCAAATATTCCTGGATAACAAGAACATACATTCAGAAATCATAAACAATATAAAAGAAATAACAATGATGATGATGATATTCCTCCAATCTAGAGGAATACAATTAAGACATAAATTGACATATTTAAGGAACACAAACTTCAAGACCATGAGTTAAGGACACACATTACTGTGTTCAGAACACAAAATCCACCTTACCCACATAAATAGGGCGAGTTAAAAGTAATCGTTCCATCAAGATCATCTAAAGATTTGCCACAGCATTACATAAACCTTTTTCAATATCCGGAAAAAAATTCCTCTTTACCCACCAGAAAACAAAACATGCATTTGAGGCTGACCTGGAAATCCAGTGTCCCTTATGTCTACCAAAATAAGGACAGTTAGGAGTTATGAATTCTAAAAAAATGTGAGCTAACTGGAAGCGTATTTTCAAGTGTTTACAGATTTTACAATATGAAACGCTTACTCAAAAGAGCCCTAATTGAAAACAGTTTCAAATCAATCATCTTCATGCTTCCTCTCCGTGCAAAATTAGGGAATTTCCTTAGTTTGCACAGACACATATGGGCCACTAGGTTTCAAGTCACAATGCAATTCTCCGGGTCGTTTTAAAATGGGTCATTAGTAATCCTGTCCTACCCCGTCTGTCCAAAATGTCCCCAACATGCAATGTTCTTCAAACTTCAGAGTCCCTCAGTAACACCTAGGCCACTTATTAAACACGCAGATTCCGGGGCCCGAGCTGCAGGGTCAAGGTGCCTTGGGAAGAACCCCAAACAGCACTTGCAATCAGCAGCCAAGTGAATCCGAAGCAGGTGGTCCAACAGCCACACTTTGGGGCACAGAAGCCTAACAAGTTCCCAAAAGAGCACCTACTTCAGCCACCTCGGCGAGTTACCAACGGGGAGAAATTCAAGCTGCTGGGACTTCGCGAGCCTGGAGGAGGAGGGGCTCTGGGCCGGGCCGGACCCGCCAGGAACCCCGCGTCCCACCAGGCGACGCCTGCCCCCCCCCCCCCCCCCCCCGCGAGGAAGTCAGCTGGCGACGGCGCTGCGACCGCGGTGACTTCCAGCATTTCCATAAAGTCGCCCCAGCTCCGTCGGGAGCTGGGGACAGAGCCTAGACTTCGAAGTCCCACAGGTCTAGGTTACTCCGGCTCTCCCACTTACTCCCCGGGCATGCTTAACGCTCGGGCCTCAGTTTCCCCGTCCGTGCAACGGACTCACGCCTCCCCGCGGGCAGGCTGAGCCGAAACGAAAGTAACTCGCCGGGCGGCTGGCACTTCCTGGCTCTCCCCGGCTCTCCCCAGTCCGGCCCGGCTTCCCCGCCGCCGCAGCGGACCACCCGGGAGCGCGCGCTGCGCGGGCCGCCGCCTCCCAACGCCCCCCGCCCGGCCCGACCCTCGGCCGGCCACTCACGGGTGGGCATGGTGACCCCGAGCCGCGCTCGCCGCCGCACCCAGGCTCAGCGGGGCCGCGCAGGGCGCGCCGACGGCACCATGGCGGGCCGGCGCCGGGCCGCGGAGGCCCCGACCGGGCGCAAGGCGAAGGGCGGACGGAGCGGACGCGGACCCCGCGGCTCACGCAACGAGGCCAGCGACAGCCGCCACCGCCGGCCCAGCCGCGCGCCGGACGCCGCGTTGGGCGTCTCCACGCTCTGACGTCAGCACGCCGCCGACGCCCCGGCCCCGCCCCCGCCCTACGGCCGAGCCCCGCCCAGGAACGGACCAGAGCGGCCGGGCGCGGGCGGAGGTGGGGGACTTGGAGAGAAAGTGTCGCCTAGAGTAACTTCGAGCTTCGTTTTGTCGTTTGCATGAGTCCTTACTCGCGGTACGTCAGCGATATTGGTTGCACCGCCTTATGATGTTTGTGAGGGTGTGCGTGATTGCATCGAGGGCATGAGTAGACTTTTTTTTTTTTTTTTTAAGCAAACTGTTGAACTTGCAGTGCGTTCTGATTCTCTGAAAGCATGATTGGAGAAGCACTGAGGTCGTTCGGGGTGATGGCTGAGCACTTTTTTTGAGAGGACAGAAAATGTAATTTCCTCTTGCTCCTACTGGTGACTTTCAGAGACATTATAAGCTTCAGGAGGCGTTATACGCCACTTGGCTGAGCCACTTTTCTTGACTCTTGAGTGCCATCAGTAATCGTTGTGTCTAATAGTCACCAAACTGAGCGGACAGCTGGAGCCTAGAACATTCGGCACAGCACGTAGACTTTGCTAGGCCCCGTGGGCAGTGGACCGTATGCATGGAGAAATAGAAGCAAGCCACGGAGGTCTAAAACACATTCTCAAAGAGGTTCAGGATTTTTTGATGCCTGATTCACTTGGGAACCTGTCAAAAAGCAGATTCGTAGGTCTTGAACTAAATCCACTGAATGACACGTTTCAAATAAGTATTTAAATTTGAGAAACTTCTTCTTTGAAAGTAGTGCCAGCGTTCTAAGGTTCAGTGGGTCGTGCATGGGACTTCAGGTCATGATCTCAGGGTTTGTGAGTTCGAGCCCTGCATCCAGCTCTGGGCTGACAGTGCAGAGCCTGCTTCGAATCCTCTGTCTCCCTGTGTGTGTGTGTGTGTCTCTCTCCCGCCCTGCTCTCTCCCCCCACTGCTTGTGCTCTCTCTCTCTCGCTCCTTTTCAAAAATAAATAAATAAACATAAAAAAGAGCCAGTCACAGAAGCAGATGAGAGGAGATTGTATACAGTGGATATACACCAGACTGTCTCTTGCTAAAGGGTAAATGCCAAACTACCAAGTACTTGGAGGACACTTCAATACACTGGTGCATATTTTTATCATCTCTAACAGCTTTCCTGCTCTCAGTTTTTGCCCTGAGCCTTTCACAGTATCTTAACTTGCCTCTCCACTTTCCCCATTGACTCCTAATTAAACTGCCATCAGTGCTTATAGTCCACCACCGGACTAGGCACGTTTCAGAAACTGGCAAAAACCATAGTCCGTATTTATGTATCCCCTGCCTGGCACACCGTTTGGGGGCTAGGACATTTTAATTTAATAACTACTTAACAACGTCCATATGTATTCGGTGAATATGGGGGGAGAAAGCAGGTAAAATAGAACTAGTTAATGAACAACTTTGCAAGCTTGAAATTTGTCCTTTAGGAAACCATTCTAGGTTCTCTGTGAGAACAGTGACATGAAATAATCAGAAGCCGAGTTCTGTGGAGTATACACCATGACATTAACCATGGAGGGGAGTCCTTAGGACTGACACTGAAGGGAGCATTCGGTGCCTCGTCTTAGTGGTGGCTGTGAAAAAGGAAGGAGCTGAATCTTACTGCAGCAGAAAAATCCCTGGGATTTGTCGGCTACTGGCTTGGGACCAAAAGAGAGGCATCTGTTAGTTATGTAACTTCAAGGCTGGAATAAGGAAACGAATGATACTGGGAGAGCAGTAGACAAGTTGGGAAGGAACGTTGCTTTGGGGAGGGGTGTGAACAGAGGATGTGAGTTTCTCTTTGACACATTAAGCTCGATGTGGCATCTTTGCTTAGTTCTGAAGGCAGTGAATAGTTCTGAAGGCAGCTGGGCATACCAGGCTGAAGCAGGTGGAGGGATCTCAAGGTTGGAGATTTGGGAAGCTTTGGCCCACAGACAGGAGCTAAAGCCAGGAGTCAGAGAAAGCCTGCCGAGGGAGGGTGTGGAGCCAAAGAAAGATAGAAGAGATCCAAAGGGCACAGTGCCCTGTAAGCCGAAGGAGGATATGATTCCAAAGGACAGACATCTCTGCTTACATTACTCAAAAATGATGCAAATCCCAAAGGCCCTGAGAGAGTCTGGCCCATAATGAGTTTGGTTTTTTTTTTTCTTTCTTTTTCTTTTTTTTTTTTTTTTTTTAAATCCCCTTGGTCTTTTGGTTTGTATTGTTGCCAGGAATAAAATCAGCAGCCAAAGGATTCAGAGGAAGGACAGCTGAAAGTCAGGAATAATTGCGTCATAATTATAGGATCACATGCAACATACATAAGTGTTTTTCTGGTTTACACGTGGGCTTTTGGTAACACGGTTACCATACAGACCCCCGTTCCCTTGCAAATCCTCTGTTTCACCTTCTGCCTGTGCTCCTTTCTGCCCCTTTTTTCTGAGAGGGCTGATTCTGCCACCCCCTTCTTTAGACTTGATCTAAGTGTGGTACCCTCTCCTGGACCACTCCTTCTGTTCCCCCTTTGCAAACGCCCTTCCATCCCCTCTGCTAGTGCTCCCCTTTTGAAGCCCAATTTGGGCTGGTAGGAACTGGGCTTTATCCACCTCTATCCGTCCCCACACTGCCTAGTGCTTGTACGTGCACATCACGTCTTGCTGACACAGAGATGGGCTGCTAGATTCCTCTTCCAGAAAGAACGCCTGCCTGGTACTGTCAGTTAAAGTGATATTGGGAAGATCATCATTGACATCCCATTGGAACATTAGCTTTTAGCCAAATTGCCCAAAATAGCTGCTTCCAGTTTAGTCTGCTATTTGTTCCAATTTCTAAATCAGGCACAGAGACCATGCACTTTTAATTAGCACATGTTTTAGTGGTCAAAGGTAATTGCCAGCAGATTGGCAGCTTATAGGAATTAACTACAAGGAGGCTTCTCCCAAAAGTTTATTCCCAAAAGGTCATCGTGATGCAGTGTGATGCTCTCATTGCTTCGTTTCCTTTATTGTTTAGTATTTATATCAATGACGTGCCCTTTTTGTGTCATTTTGTTCCATTTTATTTCTGCCATTGCTTAATAGTGACTTGGGCCTTTCCAGTTCTTCTGAGGCATAAAAAAGCACAGACGTTAGACTTAGAAAACCTGAGTTTGAATCCTGCCTTCCCCCTTCCCTGACCTTTTGACAATCCATGACCTCCCTGGACTTAATTTTCTTCAATTTCAAAATCAAGAGATATTCCCTTGTGTTGTAACGTTCTGTGGATCTCCTCAAGGCAATAGTTCTCAGGCTCGACTGAACTTTGGGAATCACTGGGGGGCGGGAGAGGGGGGGCTTTAAATAAGCCCCATCCCTGGGTCCTACTCCTGAGAGTCTAAAGTAGTTAGTCTGCCGCATGGCCTAGGCCTGGACCGAGATTAAAAGCTCCCGGGTGTTTGTAAGCAGCCAGGTTGAGTTCCGTTGCCTTAGGGAAGAATTAAGCAAGATGAGGCTCTAATTCAGAGTCATATACCTCATTGAGCCCTTTCTGATGCCAGTTAAGCTCATGCATTTTGAGATCACTGCCCTCTGAATGCTAGAGTAAATTTCGCACTCATATGCTACCCAAACTAGTTGCAAACATGCATGAAAACAAATCAAAAGGACAAACCTCTAATCCAGAAGGTTATTACCAACCCTTTCTGTGCCAACTAGAACACCGTGCGAGCCACAACCTCCCTATCATCCCATTAGCCGACTATCATAGTCCTCTGTGCATTGTAAAGACATTGCCAATGGATAGGGAGCAAAATCTGGTGATAATTAAGAGCTCTTGATTAAATCAGCCAAAACAGCTGGAAACCGTTCCTTAGAAACACTATCATTTTAAACAATTAGAGGAAAGCATTCTCTTATTGTCACTTACCGAAATGCTAGCTAGCTTTAGCATTTAACACAGAGTGTAGTGGTGCTGTTAAAAGAGAGAAAAAAATTACTCCTTTCAATATGGTGGCACCGTAGGCAGTGAGGTCCTTTCCAAGACCTTTGTGACAACTGGAATCAAATCTTATTCATTGCTGTATCTCCTTTACGTTGAACAGATTAGGTGCTCAGTAAACAACTGAAGGAGAAAAAGAAGAAAACACGGAAGGAGTGAAGAGAGAAACCTCAAGGACATAGAGACAAGAAGCAAACAGGTAAATCAGAGTTTTGGAAGAGGCTTTTTGTGGTAGATTGGAAAAAACAGCCTCAATTTCTTCCCCTGGCTGTATGCATTCTCGCAATTGACTTCTCCCAGAAGTACATTCTTTCTCCAGTCAATCCGGGCGGGCCTTGCAACTTTGGCCAATGAGACAATGACAAACGTTGGGCAGGCAGAGACATAGAAAATGTGAAGACTGGGCTTCCTTTTGGAGGAGACGCCCCAGTCATTCCATCCATTCCAGATGAGGCCACCATAAGTCAGCCAAACCCACCAGCTCAGCAAAGATTCAAGAATGAGTCTAGCCCAGACCAACATCAGACCACCCCAGTGAGACGAGCCGTAACTGTCAACACAGAGGAGCGTGAGCTAAATAAAATAGGTATGTTAAGGCCACTTATTTTAAGTTTGGGGTGGTTAGTTATGCACCCCATAATCACAATTGCTAATCATCGCTACATAATTATTAGTTATTAGTTATAACTATTAGTTGTAACTATTATTAGTTACCGCGACAACTGTAGCTAATTAATCCCGTTGTAGAAAAATCATCGTGGGAGGTACGATTTATCAAGATCTTCATTTGTGCCAAGTAGCGTGCTGAGAACTTTACACGCATTTTCTGACATGATCCTCACAAAAATTGAGTAGATGAGTATCTCCATTGCTTTAATATGTGAAGCTTGGAGAGGTTGAGTAGGTATAATGGCCCTGGAATTTGAACTTATGTTCATGGGCCCCCAGGCCCAAACTCCTAACTGCATCAGTCCAAAGAGTCAAGCACGGAGCCAATCAGAGGGCCTGGCAGGAGATGGTAGAGGTGAACAGAAGGTGACGACAATTCTGGCCTCTCTTCCAGTCTGCTCTGAAGGAACTGTGACGCCCTTCAGAAGAGGAATTATGTTTTCCAACCGTTTCAGAGACTCTTAGGAAAGTCAGTAGGTTTTGTATCAGTTCTCATTTGGGGGAGAAATTGCGATTGTAATTGTAGACGGGTGCCAGGTTGCAAGGGCACCTGGTTCCAGGGGTCCCAAACAGACCAAATTCAGCCGCTCGCCATGGGACGAATGGAGGTGAAACCAGAAAGGAATTTGTGTCAATGAGGCCCACACCAGGAAGACCGCGGACTAACATCTGTCTCCAAAGACAGTCTCCAAAGTGCCAGAAGTAATTCCAGGTTTACAGGAAGAAAGTGTGGGACACAGGTCAGTGAGTACGTGCAGGTAGGCAGTGAAGGTCAAGTCGATCCGTGTCTTGGGGTCACATGCAGTCTGGCTGGCTCAAGGCAGTCCTTTTTGTTTGGCTGGGTGGTTTCTGTTCCCATCACAGGATGCTTGGCCCGGAGGGTCTTTTGCCTGAGTTAAGAGATAAGCTGCAAAGAATCAGTTAGGAAGGTTCCAGGTCCAAACAGAAGTAGGTGAAGTCCTCTTTCATGGATCACCGCAGAGTTGTCGGATTTCCTCTTGTGTTTGAGAAGATGGAAATAAACTGTGACGGTTGAATACTGTTTTCAAGTAAGTTAAAATAATTCTTAGGGACACCTGAGTGGCTCAGTCTGCTAAGCGTCTGACTCTTGGTTTTAGCTCAGGTCGGGATCTCGCGGTTTGTGGATGGAGCCCCACGTCAGGCTCTGTGCCGACAGCTCAGGGCCTGCTTGGGACTCTCTCTCTCCCTCTCTCTCTTTGCCCTTTCCCCTCTGGCGTACGCTCTCTTTCTTTCTCTCTCTGTCTCTCTCAAAATAAATAAACTTAAAAACTTAGTTTTAAAAGATTACATCCCATGGGACGTGCAATGCTGGTGAAGTTCGTAAAGGAAATCTTTGTCCGTAAACTGTGCTCTCCCAGTCTTTGTGTAGCAGTTGAGAGTGAGAGACAGAGACATCTGCCTCTTGAATTTGTCTCAAATAAGGTAACAGAGTTGCAGTTAGACAATATCGCCGCTAATCAGACTTACCTTGAGCCTTGAGTGGGGGGAGGGGTAGCTGGAAACAAAGCCAGAACTTTAGGCCTTTGAAGCAGGAACCTGGTGGCAGCCAAACACAGTTTTTTATCCAATGAAATGAAGGTGGGGAGGGGCAGATCTGTTTGAAAATGATGAGAAGAATAAAAGAAAAAAGTCCCGCAAGCAGGTGGCTGAAGCTAGTTGTGGAGGAACACCAGAATGCTGTGCGATGCTGTTCTTCCTGGTGACTCAAGGAGTCTGAGTGGCCTGTAGGTGTCTCTGTGTCTTGGATTTTCAACTGCAGAATGTATTTGTTTTAAAAGAGCAAGAATTAGGACAAACCTGGCATTTTAGGAACCACTGGTGGAGGGGAGGGAGCATGGGAGGGTTTCCCCACATTGACGAGTGGTTTTCTGGACACCAGCTGGGGGTCCCACAATTCGGCTCAATTCTGATGCTACCCCGAGATAGCGACAGTGTCCTTGGGCGAAGAGCTCGGTCCTACAAAGTGCCGCTGCCATGGCACGCCATCCCTGGCCACGGACACGCGTCCCGAGCCTAGACTTGCGTCCTCTGCTTCTGCCTGACACAGGGAGACTAGAGGGACTCCATGAAAAGCCGCTTTTTTTTTTTTTTGCTCCTTTTCCCTGCTCCTACTCTTTTTTTTTAAGTTTATTTATTTTTGAGAGAGAGAGAGAGAGCAGGGAAGGGGCAGAGAGAAGAAGAGAGAGCATCCTAGGCAGGCTCCACACCATCAGCACGGAGCCCAATGCAGGGCTCAAACCCACGAGCTATGAGAAAGGCCCCTGAGCCAAAACCAAGAGTTAGACACTTAACTGACCGAGCCACCCAGGTGCTCCTTCCTGCTTCTATTCCTGCTAGGACCTACACCCCCACCTTATGCACACCTTACAGGGCACATAATGTCCTCCTTGTCCAGGTCAAGGAGTTAATGATGTCTTCCAGCATAATAGGTAACATCTTGACCAGGCAGGGTCCCCATCAACTTCCCAAGACAACCGACTCACCAAGAGCTCTGGATCCAGGGTACAGGTGACTTATGGCGGACACCTGAGCACTCATCTTTGTTCCCGAATGCCTGAGAAGACGTGTGCACCAGACAGATCACAGGCAAAAGGGAGACCTGCTCTCCTTTCCTTTCTGACCCTCCCAGACACTCTGTGTCTCCACTCTCTCTACCTCCAGTAAACTCCGCTCTTACTTCCTATCGGCTCACGTTTGATTTCTATCCCGCCCAAAGCCAACGTCCTACGGGACCTCCTCTGGGTCCTTGGACCCAGACAACCTGCCTCACGACCACGCGGCTACAGATTGGAGGTTCCAGCGACCCCTCCTTGGCAATTCAATTCAGATGCCAGTTGCAAGCCTACCCTGTCATCTGTACTTCCGACCAACTGGCCATAAGTCAGAAGTTTCCACAAACCCCGCCTTTAGTTTCATTTGCTAGAGACGCTCACGGAACTCAGAGGAGCGTTTTCCGTACGGCTCACTGGTTTACTATAAACGGGTGTAACTCAGGAACAGCCAGATGGACGGGATGCATAAGGCGAAGTGTGGAGAAAGGGCTCAGAGTTTCCATGCCCTCGCCAGGCACACTACTTTCTTCACACCTGCTCGTCTTCCCCAACCCAGAAGCTCTCCAGACCGTGCCCTTTGGGGTTCGTATGGAAGCTTCATTGCACAGGTATGGTGGATTAACTTATTGGCCACCTGCAATTGAACTCAGTCTCCAGCCTCTCTGCCTTCCCTGGTGGGGGGGGGGGGGGGCAAGGTCTGAAAGTCCCAATCCTGTATTTACGTGGCTGGTCCTCCTGGCCACCAGTCCCCACCCTTGGGTTTCCCTGGGGCTTTCCAAAAGTCACCTTCCTGGGGCGCCTGGGTGGCTCAGTAGGTTGAGCATCCAGCTCTTAGTTTTGGCTCGGGTCTGATTTCATGATTCCTGGGATAGAGCCCCGTGTTGTGTTCCACGCTGCCTGTCAGGAGCCTGCTTGGAATTCTCTCTCCCTCTCTCTCTGCTTCGTCCCCACTTGTGTGCTCGCTCACACATGCACGTTCTCTCTCCCTCTCTCTCTCAAGAAATAAACTTAAAAAAACCCACAAAAGTCACCTTGTGAACAGAACAAAATACATCTTTATCACACTCATCACAGGAAATTCCAAAGATTCTAGTAGCCGTGAACTAGGAACCACAGACACCCACCAAATACAATATATTGGTCATGTGAATGACCAGATACGTATTTCCTGTGAATCACAGTCTCACACCTGGAGACACGAATTCCCTGTATTTTTGGCTAGTGCACGATTCGAACTACCCTGCTGCATCCAAAATGTGCACAGAAGCTAGTACAGTGGTGCTGGGAGCATCAGAGAGAACATACATATCCTACCTTGGAGGTACCTAATGTGAGATCAGGAAATGCTCAGGGCTCAAAGAGTTAAGCTATAAAATCAGAGCACCAGATTTGCTCAATGCTAAGATGTATGCTTTTTGCTTTTGAGTGTTTCTGGAATAAGGATCTTTTGATGTCAGCTGAAACTGGCCAGCCTTGGGAGGAGCGGTGTAAGTTTCTTCCTGAAACAAGTTGATCCCAATGGACTGTTCCGGCATTGCTCTCCTTAATAGGACCACATGTGGTGGAATTTTAATGTGAATGTGCATTCCTGGTTGTCGCTTAAATGAGCTCAAAAGGACCAGGCTAGAATGCAGCATTAAAACAGAAGTTATCAGGGTTGCTCAGTTGGCTAAGCGTCCGACTCTTGGTTTCAGCTCAGGTCGTGATCTTACGGTTCATGAGTTGGAGCCCCTCATGAGGCTCTGTGATGACAGTGTGAAGCCTGCTTGAGATTCTTTCTGTCTCCCTTTCTCTCTGCCCCTCCCGTGCATTCTCTCTCTCTCAAAATAAATAAATAAACTTTAAATAAATGAAACAGAAGTTACCACGTGTGCAGGTAATAAAACTAAAAACAGTAGAAATGGCCAATCTCCGCATGTAGATCACACATCTGTCTAGAATATTGATAACAACAACAACGAGAATTTGCAAAGCTAGGAGAATTGCTGTGACTAAATCATGCAGCAAGCCATCATTCATCATCCACAGTTCCATCTGTAAATGCTCCTGACTGGTTCTAAGAGAAACTGTTTTACTTTCAGCAAGAGTACATTTAAGTGAAAAAATATGTGACACACACACACACAAACATGACGCTCTGAACTTAATCAAATAACGAATGTAGCTAAAACTCTTGTATACTTGGATTAGCCTCCAAATAATGCTATCAAAGCAACAGTTGCAATAGAGGCCAAGATGAAGTTCATGAAAAAGCAGCATGTCTGCATGATTATACGCAGAGCTGTTGAGAGACACATGTGATTCAGAAGAACCTTTGGGTGCTGAATGTGAAGCAGGCTTAAAGTCAAACTTAGATTGTGAAATTAATGTGAAATACGCTATAATTATATAGGTCGATATATGTTCTGTTGATTGATTTTTAAAATACAGTTACATTCATTGAGTTTCTTGTTTTTCCCCAAAACACTATGATTAAATCCATAGCTTATCTTGCAATTGATGGCATTTTACAATGGAAGAAATGCAATGCATGAACTTACATTGGTAAAGTATATTAAAGACAAAAGTTTGGGGCGCCTGGGTAGCTCAGTCAGTTAAGCATCTGACTTCGGCTCAGGTCATGATCTCACAGTTCGTGGGTTTGACCCCCACGTTGGGCTCTCTGCTGTCAGCATGGAGGCCGCTTCAGATCCTCTGTCCCCCTGTCTCTGCCCCTTCCCCTGCTCATGCTCTTTCTATCAAAAATAAATAAACATTAAAAAAAAAAAAAAACAGTTTTATTCGGCCAGGATGCCTGGCTGGCTCAGCGGATAGAGCATGTGACTCTTGATCCCAGGGTCATGAGTTCAAGCCCCATATTGAGTGTAGAGTCTACTTTAAAAAAAAAAAAAAGTTTTATTGGGCCAAATATAGGAAAAGCAAATTTACCTATGACCTAATTGATGCAATTGTTGATCTTAGAACTGTTGTTTAAGTACCTGCTCTATACAAGGTAATTTTCTAGATTAAAAAAAAATGTATCTAAACAAATCTGATTTGCAAGTATCAAAATCACTTTAATCTAGTTTAAACACGCACACACGAAGAGGGAATTTATTATGAGAATACAAAGGCAGGATGCAGCAAGCTCAAAATGACTTGGAATTAAAAGGAAAGTCATCAGGGGGCACCTGGGTGGCTCAGTCGGTTAAACGTCTGACTTTGGCTCAGGTCATGATCTCAGGGTTAGTGGGCTCGAGCCCCGCATCGGGCTGTGTGCTGGCAGCATGGAGCCTGCGTGGCATTCTCTCTGTCTCTCTCTGTCTCTCTCTTTCTCTCTCTGCCCCTCAAAATAAAGAAATAAATTTTAAAAGGAAGGTCATGAGGAACATTGGAAGTCATGTACCTTCCTCACGGCTCTTGCCTCTCCCTCTGCAGAAGGATTATTTTGCTATGCGGTTCATGTGACTACAGATGGTCATTCCACAGCTCTCAGATTTTATTATCTGCCGTTCTCAAAATACCAGCAACCCGCGTTGAACTCTTCTCTGTTCATTCTAGCCCCACATTCCCAGGAAAATACACGGTGTGGTTTGAGTCAGATACACGTCTTGTTTCAATCAGCTGAGGTATCCAGATGGCCCAGCAGTTATTCTTGCTATAATAGTTCTACAAACACACCGCCCCAAACCTCAGGGCCTTAAAACAACCACCATGCTTAGTTCTCATGAGTTTACGTGTCCCCTGGATGGCGGCACTGATCTGGACCGAGCTTGACTGAATTTGGCTGGGTAACAGCCCTGTGGACAGTATACATCTCACGTCTGAGGACCACGCCTGTGGGTGAAAGGCACAGTGAAGGTGATTGTTGTGAGCTGGGCCTCTCAGTCTTAAAACAGGCTAATCTAACACCATCTGTCACTGAATTCCCGCAGTCCCCCTGTGAGATGGGTGTCATTTGTCTACTTGTTACAGATGAGGAAACTGAGGCAGGGAGCTGTCAGGGCCGGGATGCTGTATCAGTTCTACCTGACCACACGACCAGTAGTCATGCCGTCAGATTCAGTTACAAGAGAATTTTTAGCCCACAGAGGAAACTATCAGCAATATCATGTAGAAAGAGGAGAACCAAAGAGGAATTTTTGGTGGATTCATATAAAATGGTCTTGGGGCGCCTGGGTGGCTCAGTCGGTTAAGCGGCCGACTTCGACTCAGGTCATGATCTCGTGGTCCGTGAGTTCGAGCCCCGCGTCGGGCTCTGTGCTGACAGCTCAGAGCCCGGAGCCTGTTTCAGATTCTGTGTCTCCCTCTCTCTGACCATCCCCTGTTCATGCTCTGTCTCTCTGTCTCAAAAATAAATAAACGTTAAAAAAAAAAAATGGTCTTAAGGAAAGGGAACCAGACTCAAAACTCAAAGATTCAAACACTCTTTGTGTATCCTTTTGCAGAGATGAGGCATTGCTCCCACCTGTCCATTCCCTCCCTTCCCCCAACCGTTAGGGACTTTTTCCAAATAACTCACCATGCTGTATGACTTATTTCACATGTTTAATGAGTTAAACATTTGAAGCATATATCAATTCTCTTGGCCCCAGTCCTGAGGTTTACTAAGCTACCTTGGTTTGGTTTCTCATCTATATTTGATACAAGAAACATTGCAAACTCCTGCCCTTCCTGATAGTTGTATTTCTCACCTGTGGACATTTGATTTATATACTTCCATCTCTCATGATTTTAATTAGAGTAGATATATTGGTCAGGGCACACCAAGTCATGCCACATCACTGCTTTATTTTTGGATAAATTAGAATCTTACATTACATTATCTCATCTGCGCTCCCCTCTCCCCCCACCCCCCCACCCCCGGCCACTGCTAACTGAACAAGACTTTAGCTTGTTCATTCTTGCATGTGTTCATTCATTTTAAAAAAATGTCTTGAGTATTTGCTATATGCCAGGTATCCAACAGGTGCTGGGATAGACACAGCCAACTATCACCAGTTCACGGTGATTGCAGCATAGTAAGGTAGACAGTAAGAAAGTACGTGAACAAATATCTAGTTATGAATTGTGTTAAGTGCTGTAAAGCAAAGGAATAGTGTCCTGTGATAAAAAGAAATGGGAATAGGGAGAAGGAGATCTGCTTATGAGTTAGAAGGGCTGGAGAAGGCCTCTCCGTTGGCTTACCAAAGGCCAGGCCGTGGGTGGCTGTGTTTCATTGCAGACGCAGGCTAGAAAAAGAGGCATTCTTTGTAGAGGACTTGACCACAATGAAAAAAAAATACTAAAAGTGCGTTTGCTTTTATTATCACCACGTGCCAGCTATTATAAAAAAGTCAGTGATAAAATGCCCTCTGAAAAAGTTTTTTGTCTAAGGTCTAATCAATTTCTGTGGTTACTGTGAGTTCTAGTAATTTACGTGTAATTGGCACATTTTTATTGCTTACAATAAAACATAGTATTCAATTTGGAATTCTTTAAAGAGCTCCCAATTATAAAAATCAGCCTCCACGCATACGGACACAGCTACACACACACATTCAGAGAGTGGGTTCAGAGCGATTCCAAATTACTCGAGCTAGCTTCTGGTTCAGTTCCCATCGCCAAATCCTGTGTTACGACACATCTCCGCGATTAAATAGTAAAATTGAAATAAATGATAGTGCGTTGACTGTGAACATTAAGAGGCGAACTTGAGGGTCTTCAATTCTAAGTGACAACTTGTAGCTTTTATTTGTGTCTAAATTTTAAAACAGCAAATTGTGAACTCTGATACATAATATTGTTTGGAAAGGCACATCTCAGTTTATACATGAACAATTTTACATTTCAGTTTATACATGAACTATTTTACTGATTTTGAATGATATTTTAATTTTAAAGATCTTTTTTTAAATTAATTGCTTTATTTTTTTAAAAGGCCTTATCTTAATTTCTTCCTTAGCCCCCAGAGCAGTCATACTGATGTGGTTTTTTTTTTGATGTTTATTTATTTTTGAAAGAGAGAGAGAGAGTATCAGTGGGGGAAGGCAGAAGGAGAGAGAGACACAGAATCGGAAACAGGCTCCAGGCTCTGAGCTGTCAGCATAAGAGCCCGATGTGGGGCTTGAGCCCATTAGCCATGACATTATGACCTGAGCCGAAGTCAGACGCCTAACCGATTGAGCCATCCAGGCGCCCCTTGCTTTATGTTTTTTTAAAGATTTTATTTTTAGGTAATCTCTACACCCAGCATGGAACTCGAACTCACGACCCCGAGATCAAGAGTTGTACCCTCTACCGACTGAGCCAGGCAGGCACCCCTTAAATTAAAAGTTAAGAAAAAAAAATCAATCAAGATTATATTTGATTTTATTGATTATTAGATTATTACTAAAAGGGGCACCTGGGTGGCTCAGCGAGTTAAGTGGCCAACTTCAGCTCAGGTCATGATCTTGCGGTCTGAGAGTTCGAGCCCCGCGTCGGGCTCTGTGCTGACAGCTCAGAGCCTGGAGCCTGCTTCTGTTTCTGTGTCTCCCTCTCTCTCTGCCCCTCACCCATTCGTGCTTTGTCTCTCTCTGCCTTTCAAAAATGAATAAATGGTAAAAAAAAATTTTTTTTAGATTATTACTAAATGTATTTTTGTCATATAGAGAAAGAGACTGTTAAAAAATGATTGGCTCCCGGTGAAAACACAGACACCACTGGGTCTCTCTGAGATAAGCATCTCTCAAAGAGGAAGGTGAAATTTAGGAGAAGGTAGGGCTTACAGGTCCAGCTTGCCCAACCGTGTGAAGTTTTCCCCTCAAATTGTCAACCTCAGGAATCTGAGATTGGGGTGCCTGGGTGGCTCAGTTGGTTAAGCATCTGAATTTGGCTCAGGTCATGATCTCACAATTTGTGAGCTTGAGCCCCGAGTCGGGCTCTGTGCTGACAGCTCGGAGCCTGGATCCCGTTTTGGATTTTCTGTCTCCTTCTCTCTCTGCCCCTCCCCTGCTCGCTCTCTCTCTCTCTCTCTCTCTCTCTCTCAAAAATAAATAAAATAAACATTAAAAAATATTTGAGATTTGCTTTTTAAAGGAAGATGATGTCTCATTTACAGAAGTCTGTAATGGGGAAAGGAATAGGTCCTTGATTTTGGTGATTAATGATCATCATTAATGGTGAAGAGAGAATTTTTACCTGAGCAGTTTAGAAATGAAGAAAAGGTGAGGTGGAGAGGAAAGAAGCCTGCAGGAATAGATATTTAGCAGCAAAATGAATAGGAATCTTCTTTCCCCAAGAGGGGATTAGCTGGCCCCAAACCCCCATGATTCACGAGGAATGGCAAATGGAATCCCTCATTTTGCTATTAAGCTTAGTTTGCGACTAACTGTCCAAAACCACAGTGAAGTTTGTACACTTTTAAATGATACCAGAAAAGGCAAGCCTGGGGGGATGCATAAGTATGAGCATAAGGGACCGGGAGATGACTCAGATAAACAAACACAGCATGAAGAATGAGCCATGGAGGAAAAGGAAAGAGAAATGTCATTGATTTTGTTGATATGGTTGTTCATTCACCATGGAGGTAAAGTAATACAATTTTCTATAACTAGACAGGTGCCAGGGTTTACACATTTATTAAGTCAGTTTTAAAATTGCCCAATTTAATTGCAAATCTTTTAAGGATAGTTTCCCCTGTAGTTATTTATTCTAATATTCAGTATAAATTGTTCTTCACATAATCTGACCTTCTTTATTTGTTTTGTAATTGTGCTAACAATGAAATAAAACACATCTTCCCCGTCATATTAAGACATTCTGTTAATAACTTTAGTATAAGCCCACATAAACCAACTACAATTTCCAAATGCTGTTATAATGATGCAGACTAGGAGAAAATAGTTTTTGATCGCATGAACCAAAAATCTTTGTAGGTGCCAATGACTCCAGCTGGAGAGGAAATACAATCTGTCTAATGGAAAAGATATGTTTTTAAAAGACATACACACCAATCATAGAGAATCTGAAAAACGCAGAAGCTAAATGTATAAAGAAGAAAATACCAGTGATGTCTAATTTATCTCCCTCTGACTCAGAAATAACCTTTTGCTTTAGTATCAGGAGAAGGTCATGCCACGGACTTCAAGGGACTCTAATGTGCAAAAGACAACAGAACATCAAACGTGTGTTTTCATTAGCATTTGGTTGATATTACGCTTTCTTGACTGTAAGTTCCATGCAGGAAGTAACCATATCTACATTTAATATTGTGAGCATGCCAGGGCTCCTGGGTGGCTCAGTCAGTTAAGCGTCCGACTTCAGCTCAGGTCACGATCTCTCGGTTTGTGGGTTTGAGCCCTGCGTGGGGCTCTGTGCTGACAGCTCAGAGCCTGGAGCCTGCTTCGGATTCTGTGTCTCCCTCTCTCTCTGCTCCTCCTCCGCTTGCACTCCATCTTCCTCTCTCTCTCTCTCTCTCTCGTCTCTCTCTCAAAAATAAATAACATTAACAAATTTGTTAAAATTATTGCGAACATGCTGGGCACAAGATCAGCATTCAGTATGTAAATGCTGAATGATGAGGTCTGTTTCCTTAGCAATGAGGCATTTAGGTTCTCGTGACCTTCGTGCTTTATACCCCTCCGGATGTGATGTCTCTTCTCTTGCCCAGTTCTCATTATGTCAAGGCCCATCATCATTTTGGCCATCTTCCTCTCCTTCCTCTGTCTTTTCCTTTTCCTCCTCTTCTTGCCCCTCTTCCTTGTCCTCCTTCTCTTCTTGTTGTTCTACATCTTGTGATATCTCTCTTAGAGCACAGTGCCCCCAACTTGCTCCCAGTATTGCCCTGGATGTGACAGTCATCAAAGGTGACACTGATTTACTCCTGTGCAAGGAACCAGACACAATACTCAGGATATTGCCTACATTCTTGTTTTTAGGCTGCCCTGCAACCCTGGGATGTGCATACTAACATTTTGTCTTTTTTTTTTTTTTTTACGTTTATTTATTTATTTTGAAAGAGAGAGAGAGAGTGAGAGCATGAGTGGGGGAGGGGGAGGGGCAGAGAGAGAGAGGAAGAGAGAGCATCCCAAGCAGGCTCCGTGCTGTCAGCAAGGAAGCTGAGGCAGTACTGGATCCCATGAACCGTGAGATCCTGACCTGAGCCGAAATCAAGAGTCGGCCACTTAAACCAACTGAGCCACCCAGGTGCGCCCATAACATTTTGTGTTTTTATTTTTATTTACTCACTTGCTTATTTACTTATTTTACACTTTATTATTTATTTTGAGAGAGAGCGAGCGTGTGTGTGAACGGGGGAGGGGCAGAGAGAGAGGGAGAGAGAATCCCAAGCAGGCTCCACGCCATCAGCGCAGAGCACGAGGTGGTCGCCTGCAACAAACTTTGTGGTCTGGCTGTCACTCACTACATCTTTCCACAGTCCTTTCACCAAAAATGGGATGGTCTGCTGATTCTTGCCATGAGGCTTTTAAAAATGGATGGGGAGGGACGCCTGGGTGGCTCTGTCGGTTAAGCGTCCGACTTCGGCTCAGGTCATGATCTCACGGTCCGTGAGTTCGAGCCCCGCGTCGGGCTCTGTGCTGATGGCTCAGAGCCTGGAGCCTGTTTCAGATTCTGTGTCTCCCTCTCTCTCTGCTCCTCCCCCGTTCATGCTCTGTCTCTCTCTGTCTCAAAAATAAATAAACGTTAAAAAAATTTAAAAATGGATGGGGAAAAGAATGGGAAAGTGATGCCGTGAACCTGTGCTTCCTGAGCCTCTGTGTCGGGGACTAATCACGCTGGGAAGGTCCAGATTAACTAAGGAAACCAGTTCTAAGTTTCCAAAATTCAATTTAAATTGCAACTAAGAGGCATTTACACATCCTGGAGAAAGCAGAAAGGCAGCGTCTGGACTGCTTTTGCTGTGGAGGCTGTGAGTCAGTATTATGTCAGGGGGTGTGGGAAAGTCAAGGCTCAGGAGACACCCCGCATCTGTGGAAACATAATCCAACAATTGTTACACGCACAGGCTGACGCGCCACAGAAATGAAACAATGGGTCCCTGCAGATAGCATTTTTTGCGCCTAATTCATTTGGTTTCAATCTTGACAATGCTCTGTGGATGCTTGTGGAAGAGGTCCCTCTGGTCAACAAATAGAAGGCTTTTAATTATACCATTAAAATGGGGGGAAAGTAGGCACAGAACCCGACATGGTGTTACCTGACGTGAACAGAAGCATGAAATGGTTTTGAATAAATGAAGAAGTCTGGGTACTTCCTGCATGTACTTTCCCATGTATTGGCTTTCAACCGTAGGGAAATAATCTGTGGAGTGTGTAAACAGGAGAAAATGATTTTTAGAAGCAGTTGTTAGATAAAAACATTCAGTTCATTTCGGACTGACATGCATTGCATCCAATTTGTTCTTTTTACTTGATTGAAACTGCAATCTGTCCAAAAAGCGATTTTAAGGGAAAATCAGTAACTCCCTCTGTGCAAAAAGTTAATACCCGTTTCAAGACGGGGGTTCAGAGATGGAACAGACCCCTATCTCTGAAGATGCTCATCACACAGAAGAAGAGGTTGTATGTATCAGTCAGTCAGCTCTTAGTTGCGAGAACAAGTCGTTTGTTTGGTGATCTCTTGTTGTAGAATAACTCCCTTGGGGCGCCTGGGTGGCTCAGTCGGTTAAGCGGCCGACTTCGGCTCAGGTCATGATCTCGCGGTCCGTGAGTTCGGGCCCCGCGTCGGGCTCTGTGCTGACAGCTCAGAGCCTGGAGCCTGTTTCAGATTCTGTGTCTCCCTCTCTCTGACCCTCCCCCGTTCATGCTCTGTCTCTCTCTGTCTCAAAAATAAGTAAACGTTAAAAAAAAATTTAAAAAAAAAAATCTATTAAAGAATAACTCCCTTAAAATTTAGCGGCTTAAAACGATAATTTGTCGTTACTGCTCATGGTTCTACGATTGACTGGTCCAGCCAGGGGGCCTGGCCTGGTCTCTCGTGTAATTACGGTCAGATATTGGCCGGGGCTACAGTCGTCTGAGGGCTTACTGGGCCTGACATCCAGGCTGGCTCATTCCCACGGTGGGCAGCTGGCTGTCATCTGGGACCTCAGCCGGGCTGACAGAGCGCCTACTCCTGGGAAATACAATTAAAAACAAAATCTTCGAACCCAGAGAACCTCTCTGTAGAGGTAGCAGGATAAGAAAACAGTCTTGTTATCGAATAAGCTCCAAGGCAGAACGTGCTGCACGTCGACGCATTCTGCTAAGTGATCGCGAGCAGGGGTCTCACCCTCTTACACGGCCAAGCAGATGCCACCTGTTACTTGCCTGTTCTCCAGATAAACGACAACGACTAGGCCCCAGGTCAGGGGACTTGATGGCACCATTTGGCACACATACTTCATGCTGACTTTACGAGGTAATTGGGGCGACCCTCTGCGTTAGCTAATTGGTTTTTTCCAGAGGAATAACAAACTTCTGATATCTTTATGACAGGAGATTATTTTACAACTTGGAAAAAGGCACCCACTCAAGTTAGGTTCCCACCCTCTGAGAGAAATAGAGAGAGGGAGACAGAAGGGGCTGGGGTGGGACCTGGAACAGGGGTATCCCCCTTCCTGTTTACACTACAAAGAAAGGGCTCCCAGGTCTTTGAGAAAGACTGTTCTAGGTCATAAAGCTGACAAAAGACCTCTCTAGTTTTCGAAAGGGTTTATGTACACTTCAAAGAGTGGAGCATGTACTTACCTTTCCAAGTTTTTTTTTTTTTCTTTAAAAAAAACCCTTTTTTTTTAAATGTTTATTTATTTTTGAGAGACAGAGAGAGACCAAGAATCCAAAACAGGCTTCAGGCTCGGAGTTGTCAGCACAGAGCCCCATGCGGGGCTTGAACCCACAAGCCATGAGATCGTGACCTGACCCCAAGTCAGATACGTAAGGGACTGAGCCACCCAGGCCTCCTGCCAACCTCTGTATTGCTGAATTTCTGCTACTTTACTCTCAAGTTTCTCTGGAAAAATAAATTCCATGTGCCGGTAGCCTCCTTCTATTACTCACTTTTTCTTATTTGTTTGTTTGTTTGTTTGTTTGTTTTGTTAGGCTCCATGCCCTAACCTTGGCTTGAACCCATGACCCTGAGGCCAAGACCTGAGTTGAGATCAAGAATCAGACATTTAGCCAACTGACCCATCCAGATTTTTTTTGAACTTTTTAAATTTATTTTTGAGAGAGAGAGAGAGAGAGAATGAATACGAGCGGGGGAGGGGCAAAGAGGGAGACAGAATCCACAAAGCAGGCTCCAGGCTCTGAGCTGTCAGGACAGAGCCAGATGTGGGACTCGAACCCGTGAACCACGAGATAAATGACCTGAGCTGAAGTCAGACGCTTAACCAACTCAGCCACCCAGGCCCCCCCCCCCCCCCCCCCCACTTCTCACTTTTGAATAGACATCTTGTTCTGGAGCATCTGATTGGTGGTGCGTAAGTCACGTGGCTGAGTCTAGCTGTAAAGGAGGCTGTGAAAATGAGGTCCTGCCTTCTTTCTTGGGATGTTTCTCGGGATGCTGGAACACATAAGGGGTTTACCTATGTTGGATTACCCCAATCAGATTTCTAGAGGTCTGCACCTTCTATCGTCCTCTGCCTCCACATCCAGTCTCATGATCAAGCCATATCGATTTTATTGAAAATAACCATCTTTGTTATGCCAATGGCGAAACTCTTTATGCACGCATGGATGAAACTTGTCTACTGAGTAGAATGGTAGGATTTGCTGCTTTTAAATTTGCTAATTTATCCTATCATTTTAAAAACAAAGAGTAGAGGGGCGCCTGGGTGGCGTAGTCGGTT
Organism: Panthera pardus; assembly: GCF_024362965.1. NCBI lineage: Eukaryota > Metazoa > Chordata > Mammalia > Carnivora > Felidae > Panthera > Panthera pardus. The sequence continues at coordinate 72,784,628 of NW_026527002.1, read as the reverse complement.
AAGCGTCCGACTTCAGCCAGGTCACGATCTCGCGTCCGTGAGTTCGAGCCCCGCGTCAGGCTCTGGGCTGATGGCTCGGAGCCTGGAGCCTGTTTCCGATTCTGTGTCTCCCTCTCTCTCTGCCCCTCCCCCGTTCATGCTCTGTCTCTCTCTGTCCCAAAAATAAATAAAAAAACGTTGAAAAAAAAATTTAAAAAAAAAAAATAAAAACAAAGAGTAGAAATAACTCCTTGCCGTTTGGTGGGTCCATCCTATTTGTTGAACTTGAGAGAACTTTCCTTTGCCTCGGTATCCCCACTGGTTGAAAAAAGGATGTGGACTGTGTGTCCTCTCAGCTTCTTCCCCACTGCATCAATGAATAGATTTTTTTTTTTTTTAAACACTAGAAAAGATGGGGAAAAAACAGGAAATCTGTGCCTGAGTCCTTATAGATTAGACAGTCATGAGCTCTGGAATGCAGGGATCTGGTGTATTAGTCAAGCACCAATCCCCTTTTCACGGAGATTGGAACTGGACGCACTTCAACCCTGCCAGCTGAGGCCATGGCTTTTTTGTGCCTTGCAGTAAATCAGTATTGTCAGGATTTCTGATTATCATAACCTCCCAAAATAGAAGCTCATTATTCTCTTCCCATTCCAGGCTCAACAGAATTGTGCCTGATTAAAACTTTACAGGGAATACAGGGAGCCTTTGGCAATTTTTCTCTCCCCCTGCCGTTTACTATGTTTGTCTTTTTAAAAATTTTTGTATGCGTTAGAACTATTTTGTTTCTGCATTCCTTAAGAGGCGGCTTGCATATGTTACGAGAGATGGTTGCAGTATTAAGGTGTTGAAAACCCTTGATGGCCCTGGTGTGCTATAGGAAGTTAACACAGTGTCTTACAATGATTCACTGAGAGCTGTTGAACTCCATGGAAACTTCTTTGTAGAAGAACAAAAGCCTAAGGGCATCTTTGTCGTCAATATGTTCTCACCTTCAAGTGAATGAGAAGAAGGAATGAACCCACAATAATGAGAGTACAGCCTCACGGCATTTTTACTCTGAATGGTATTTCAGAGGATACTCTGGAAGATCTCTCTCCACACCATGCACAAAGATATTTTTAGACTGTCTATGTGTCTGTAATCTTGCTACAATATTGCTGCACCATGAACAACAACCATGAAATCTGACCGTGTTTTCACAATGGAAATCTCGAAGAACTTCGTAAAAGCATAAGGAGCGTTTGCTAAGGATGCTGGGATTCAGGGATACTTCAAAAAAATTTTTCTTCTGTTCTCTAGAGGGAGACTTGGTGGTAGGTGATGTGAAATGTTGGGGTCTGGGAGCGAACAGTCAGGAAGGAATTCTTGAGGGGTGCCCGGGTGGCTCAGTCAGTTAAGTATCTGACCCCTGATTTTGGTTCAGGTCAAGATACCAGGGTTTGTGCCTTTGAGCCCCACCTCAAGGGAGGATTCTGCCCCTTCCCTGCTCTTTCTTCCTCTGGCTCAAAATAAATAAAACTTAAAAAAAAAGAAAGAATTCTTGAGATGTCTTCGGTGCAAACAAGGTGGTTTTATTAAAGCACGGGGACAGGACCCGTGGGCAGAAAGAGCTACACTGGGATTGTGAGAAGTGACTGATTATATACTTTCAAGCTGGGAGGGGGTTAGAGATAGAATAAGTCTCTAAGGAATTTGTAAGCAAGGTTTCCAGGCCCTTGAGTGGCTTGCTGCTATTGGGACAAGGTCATTTACTACTGTCTCAGTCATGAGACCCTTCATATATGTATCAGTGGGGCCATATGTTTGCAGGATAATTGTTAACGTACATCTCGGGGCATAGGCAGAGATAAAGGCAAGTCCGAAGGGATTTTTATATGCTGAAGAAGACTTACTGGATCCTGGAGGTCAGGTTTATGTCAAGCTAAGGTTGCCTTTGCTGCTAGCAAAGTCTTCACATTGAGGCAGCTGAGTTCTTGGAGGAAGGTCACTTGGTCTGTCTCAAGTATTTGTCAATGGGATGTAAGTTACAAAGAAGTTTAATATTTGTATTTTTTTAAGTTTATTTATTTATTAGAGAGAGAGAGAGAGAGAGAGAGAGAGAATGAGCTGGGGAGGGGCAGAAAGAGTGGGAGAAGAGAATCCCAAGCAGGTTCCACACTTTTCAGTGCAGAGCCTGTCTTAGGGCCCCATCTCACGAACCGTGAGATCGTGACCTGAGCCGAAATCAAGAGTCGATGCCTAACCGACTGAGCCAGCCAGGCGCTCCAGAAAGTTTAATATTTTTCTGTATTTCTTTTGCCTTTGTTCTCCACATCAGTGGGGATGAAACTGGGGAGAAGAGTCCACATCACCCAGAAGCAGTGTCGGTTGCTTACAGTAAAAGTTGGGTTTGTACTGTGCTCCCAGAAGTCACGTAATTTTCCAGAAAAGCAAAAGTTCCGGATTTCTTTTAGCATTTATTTATTTTTGAGAGAGAGAGAGAGAGAGAGAGCGCCTGAGCAGGGAAAGGGCAGAGAGAAAGGGGGCTAGAGGATCCGACGTGGGCCCCAAGCTGGGACAGCAGTGAGCCGGACGTGGGGATCAAACTCATGAACCGTGAGATCATGACCTGAGCTGAAGTTGGATTCTCAACTGACTGAACCACCCATGAGCCCCTGTTCAGGATTTTAATAGATGTCCAGTAACCTACTAATTTTTCAAAAAAGCGTATTAGCTGAGCCTCACGGGTGGCTCCCTCTGGTTCAAACTGGTCAAATCTTTTCACAAAAGCATATTCTCCTTTTACATTTCTCTTTTGACAAGTATTTACTGAACACCAATTATGTTCCAGATACTGATCTAGGTACTAGAGGAACAGGAGTGAAAAAACAACCAGATGTGTTCTCTGCCCTCAAGGAGCTCATAGTCTAGCGGATGAGAAAGATAGTGAATAATTAAGCATTTAATAAATACGACCATTTCAGATACTGAGGAGTGCTATGGCAAAATAATAATAATTATTATTATTATTATATATAATTATTATATATTTATATATTTTTATAATATATATAATATATATTATATAATAATGTATATAATATATATTATAAAAATATAATAATATTATATAACATATATTATAAAAATATAATAATATTATATAACATATATTATATATATTATATATAATATATATTACATATATATTATATATTCTGGTATATTCTGGTATTATTCTGTATTCTCACAGTCCGTGAGTTTGAGCCCCGCGTGGGGCTCTGCGCTGACAGCTCAGAGCCTGGGGCCTGCTTCAGATTCTGTGTCTCCCTCTCTCTCCGCCCCACCCTTGCTCGCACTCAGTCTCTTTCTGTCTCAAAAATAAGTAAACATTAAAACAATATTCTTAATTAAAAAAAAAGAAAGAAAAGAAAAAAGAAAGAAGTACTTCCCTAACTTTGTGTCCTTATTTCCAAAGGAAGGATTTTACTGTCTACTAAGTAAGAGATGGATGAAAAGACCCTGACCGTAGTAAAAGAATAAACACACACACACACACACACACACACACACACACACACACTTTGTAATAATCCTATTACCTCAGCATGAGATTGAAGCAAAGCATGGACACAGATATCCAATTTGTGCAATCCAGTTTTGTGCAAATAGCTGTAATTTATCAAGGTTCTGCTACAAAGGCAGTAAAAATAAAAGCACCAGAAGTGGCTGTTGACCCATGAGAACACCCTACTCATCGCATGCTTCACTCACAAGGGGACACTGGAGACACTAGCCAGCCCCTCCATCACAGGCCCAAGAAATTCACTGCTGCCCTGGACGGTCCCCAACTACACACATACGGGGATATTTATTGCCCATTTACTCCTAAGCGCCAGGCACCATGGTCGGCATTTAATGTGCACTCTTTCAGTAAATCCTTGCAGAACCCCCCGAGGCAGGGAACATAACCCCCCTTTTGCAGGTAAGGACCTTGAAGCCCAAAGCCTGACAACTGACCTCACACATGGATAATGAGTGACAAGTGTGAGACCAGTCTGTCTAACTCCAAAGCCAACTGCTTTGTCCAGGCTGAGGGCACAAGAAGGCTAAAAACATCCAGAGCAGGGGGTCTGGGACTCTCGCAAGGTGAATTAGCGGTCTACCAGTACAATAAGTCTTTAGCCTACTGTAGCTTCGATGGTGACCAGTGGGTCTAGCAGCATTTTAAAAGGTGCAGTAAGTAGGCACTTAGAATGATCTGAATCCCTCTAGCCTTTTGGGATTAAAACTACATCTAGGAAGGTGATGAAGTTTCGGAGGGAGGGTGGGGGTCAGGAGCCGATGGCCAAAAAGGAGTTCCTAAGAGGTCTTTAGTGCAAAAGATGATTTATTAGAGCCCGGGGACAGGACCTGTGGGCAGAAAGAGCTGCACTGGGGTGGTGAGGGGTGACTGGTTAAATACTGTGGAGTTGGGGGAGGGAAAGGCAAAAGGGAGGTTTCCAAAGAGAAACTTCCCGTGCTAAAGAGAACTCCTGAGATACTGGAGGCCCAGCTATTGTCAAGCTAAGGTGGTTTTTTTCCCCCTAGCAGAGCATTAACATGAAGACAGTAGGGAGTTGCTGGAGAAATGTTCTACTCCACCAGCCTTCAAGCATCTGTCCGGTGGGCTCCAGTTTACAAAGGAATTTAATTTCGTTTACATTTTCTTCTTGTCTTCTTTCCCCGCATCACTGGACGGGAGGGTGATGTTAGGGCTTCAGGAAACTGTGACTATAGGTTTCTGGAGATTGCCTGTTTTGTTTTTTTTTGTTGTTTTTGTTTTTGTTTTTTGTAAATCATTAAGTTGCAGACTGATTGAGACTCATCCCGCAGGACTGTGATCTCTATCAGTTAACCACTTGTTTTTCCCTTTCCTTTGTTCTTGGGTAGCCAGGAGAGCCTGAAGAATGTCACAGGTGTCCCACCTGGTGTGGGGGGGGGGGGTGTGTGGCGTGTGAGCTTGTGCTTTGTCCTCAGCTTGCCTTTGATGCCCTCATCGATAAGCTTCTTTCATTCATATTTTTAAAAACCTCATATATTGGGGCATCTGGGTGGCCCAGTTGGTTAAGCTTCTGACCCGTGGTCTCAGCTCAGTTCTTGTCGCAGGGTCTTGATCGCAGGATTGTGAGTTCAAGCCCAGTGCTGGGCTCCATGCTGGGTCTGAAGCCTAATTAAAAAATAAAGAAAAACTAACAGCCTCGTGTATTATGAACAGCTTACTAAGACAATAAATATTTGTATACCAGAATTAACATCCATAAACAGAGTTGCAGTTCAAAAGTAGTCACGTGTTTATTTGCTTATGAATTATCAAATTGCTTTTTGGAAAGCTGGTACTAATTTATTCTCCCATGGACTGTGTGACAATCCAGTTTCCCTGTATTTTCACCAACACTACATTATCTTTTATTTTGCTGTTTTATTGACCCCAAATATTTTATTATGGTTCTGATTTGCACTTGTTGCTTGAGAGGATTATCATTGTTTTTTTCCCATCTTCACATGTGTTAACCTGTGCATATCTTTTATTCAGAATCTTTTTTGAAGAGTTTATCTATTTGTAAAACCCTCCATTTTGTCTTCTTTTATTTATCTTTTGTAAAACTTCCTTTAAAAAATATTTTTTTGATGTTTATTTTTGAGAGGGAGAGACAAAACATGAGCTAGGAGGGGCGAAGAGAGAGAGGGAGACACAGAATCTGACGTGGGCTCCAGGCTCTGAGCTGTCAGCACAGAGCCCAATGCAGGGCTTGAACTCATGAAATGCGAGTTCATGACCTGAGCTGAAGTTGGACGCGCTTAACCGACTGAGCCACCCAGACGCCCCTGTTTCTTTCTCTTTCTTTCTTTTTTAAAGTTTATGTATGTATCTTAGAGAGAGCAAGCAGCGGAGGGGCAGAGAGAGAGAGACGGAGAAAGAGAATCCCAAGCAGGCTCCACACTGTCAGCACAGAGCCGGATGTGTGGCTCGAACCCACAAATCATGAGATCAGGACCTGAGCCGAAATCAAGAACCAGACGCTTAACTGACTGAGCCACCCAGGCACCCCAACACTGTTTCTGAAATACAGGATATTTCTAGTGTGCGAGCCCAAAGGAGCATTTATCTCACGCTGGAGAAAGAGGTGGAATCAGTTGCTGCATAAAATAAAGCTCATGGTAGGGCACAGACAGGCTGCTGGTGTGTGGATGTGTGGCCTAAAACTGTGAGCTCAGCGGCCACAGAGCTGGTTTCTGAATGGCACGTACCTGGAGGCCATCCTGTGTGAAATTCCACTGTTTTCTTCACAGCGCTTCCTTGGGTCTGGAGTCTCTCTGATCTATTCTGCCTTTACCCTGCTGAGGACAGATCACCTTGAGCAAAGTGCAGCAGGACTGGTTCGATAACTCGAGTCTTTAAAAGGAAGGTAAATGGGAACTTCTTGTCTCATTCTCATACTTTACGGATCTATAAAGGCACAAAACCATGGTTGTGTAATTTTGCCGTTAACACAGATAAGTCATGTTTACACTAGACAGTAACAACCGATTGCCATCAGTGCGTCTGAGCTGTTTTCGGAGACCAGTCTGTTCCCATGTTATCATCTAAACGCGACGTCGGGGCAGGGAGAGTTAAATTGGGGAGAACAAAACAGTTTTTGTAGGGTTTTCCGACTACTACAAGGTATCCAGCAGCCATGGCACAATTTTGATTTTCCCACCAATCTTGACCGTCTCCAGCAGGTGTCTCTTGTGTGCTAACAAAGGCAATCATAAGGTCACATGTGGTCAGCCATGTTTCTTCTGCTTCTGGCTTTGGGCAAAGTCCCCATCTGGGACTCTCATTTTAACCCCTGAGCCCTAAGGCATAATGAGGTCCACCGTGAACTATCATGAGATCCACCCTGGGACTGGACTGGATGGGTGAAGGCACATCTTTGTGTTATAGCCATCAGCTCCCAGAGATTGTGCAGTTGGGTTGGAATGCTATAACTTGGCAATAAAAAGATTACATGGAGCAGAGAAAAGTGTGGGTGCTGGGACACACATGAGGTTGTTAATTTGGTTTATCTTGGGTATGAAGGAAAAGAAGAGAGACAAACCTTGGGGAAGAAATGAAAGTAAAAGAAAACAGTACCCCCCCCAAAACAAAAACAAAAACACACAACAAATGAGAAAACCAAATAGAAAAACAAAAAACTCTTCCTCCAGACCCCAAGTTGTATATAATGGCATTTATATGAAATTATATTTATTTACATGCACATGCATGTAAAATTAGGAAATAGGTGAGATGGACTGGTCTCAGCTGATTTTTAGCAGTACCCGTGCTTTTTGTGACAAAAGCGGGTGTATTGTAGGAATCTTTTGATAGAAACAAAGACAGAATCCGTGGTTGTGTGTAGATACGTTGTAGGTGTAGATGAAAGCGAGGAGGTAGGTGTGGAAAGATACAAATGTGTATTAGTCTGCAACAGCTGCTATAACAAAGTACCATATACTAAATGGCTTAAGCAACAGAAATTCACTTTCTCACAATTCTGGAAGCTAGAAGTCCAAGACCAAGGTGTTGGCAGGATTCGTTTCTTCTGAGGTCTCTTTCTTTGCCTTGCAGATGGCTGTCTTCTCGTATCTTCACATGGTCTTCCCTTTGTGTGTTTGTCCTAATCTCTTCTTATAAAGACACCAATATTATTGGTTTAGGGCCCACCTGTAGTCCTCATTTTGACTTAATTACCTTTTTAAAGATCCTATCTCCAAATAGAGTCACATTCTGAGATGTTGGAACTTAAGACTTCAACATAGGAAATTTTGGGGAGACACATTCCAACCCATACCAACATCCAACTGTTAATATTGGATATTTCAGAAGATAGGATGAGAAGGAACATAGAAGCAGCTGATTAGCTCTGTCTTATGTATTCTTTTACTATTTCTCATGTTTCAACAAACATGTATTCCTTTCCTAGTTTGACAAATATTAAACTGGTTTAATCCATAAAGGGCGTGTATTCGCTTGTAGGACAGCAAAGTTCAGAAGTTGTGCTTCAGGCAGTTTGTTCCAGGGGGTTGTGACATCATCAGGGCAATTCTCTGAACTCTGTCGTTTTCTATATGTTGCTTTGCCCTCCACATGCCACCCTGTACTGTTCATTCTTTAGCTTCTGGATGCCATGTTTGCTGCAAGGGTTCTGGAACACACAGCTTCAACCTGGCTATCCACAGGAAAGCGGTTCCTTTCCTTTAGTTCCTATGGAAAAGAGAGGCACTTCCTGCCCAGAAGCTTCAACAAATATGTCTTCCTGCCTTGCTAGTTTGAACTGAGTCACATGTTCTACTGCAAACCAACGTTGGTGGCCAAAGGGTCACATGCCGATCGCTTCCGTCTATTGAAGCGCGGCTCCTAGAGCTGAAGGTAGTATCGATCTAGTGTTGCCGAAATTGGAGGGAGGGTAGTTCTCCAGTAGAAAATCTGTGTTCTGTTGGTGTGTGTGTGGGGGGGGGGGGGAGGTGGATGTGGGCAAGCAACCAACCAAAACCTTCTCCGACTCACCAGGGTCTCCATGGTGGTCTCTCAAGTTCAGTTCTTGTCTCAACTCTCAGGTCCAGCAACACTTCAGCACAGCCTCTGCATTTCTCACCTCTGAGTGTATTCACTTCACAGTTAACAAAAATGTCCTCTTAGAACGTAGGTTCCTGCAGGGCAGGTGTTTCCACAGCACTGGGAACGGTGACTGGCATTTTAAACGTATTTGTGGGATAGATGAACACACAGGTACTGAGTGTGAGCTGGGTGCTAGACTATTCTAAACACAGAGGATCCAGTGATAAAAACCCTATGTCTCTGTTTTCCTGGAGTTTACATTCCAGTGGAGGGAGCAGTACGCAAATAAATATATCATCAGACTAGCCCTATGTGCTACGAAGGGACGTGAAGTTTGGGTCGGAATAGACTGTGATGGGGAGACAGAAGGGCGCCATTTTATTTTCTTTCCCAGTTGTATATCACTATGATTGACAAATAAAAACTGTATATATTTAGGTTCTACAATATGATGTTTTGATGTACATATACCTCGATTACCACAATCAAGCTAGTTAACAAATCCATCATTTCACATAGGTACTTTTTTGTGTGTGTGTGTGTGGTGAGAACACTTGAGATCCATTCTAGAAGGTTGCTATTTCAGAGAAGGTGGTCAGAGAAGACCTCTATGATAACAGAGACACCTGATCGGAAACCTAAGTGACGGAAGGGAGCAAGGCTTCAGGATATTTAGAGGACAAGTTATTTCAGATAGAGCATCTTCAAAGACTGTTCTCTCATTTTATCCAGTAGGACTTTTTAGTTTGCCCATACAACAAAAATTAACTGAGATTATTTTAAGCAACCAAAGAAGAATTCCTCATAAAGTGCAGAGGGGTTACTTAGGACCCAATGGCAGGTATGTGGCAGGGTCAGGAGCAGGTGAATTAAGAGCTAGAACAACAATTAGGACCCAGAAGGAGCTTTCTGCATGCACCCATCTACTCCACTAATGCATTAATTAGCTAACCAATTGGTTAAAATCTCTTCCCCATATTCTAGCAACAGTTGGAGGTGGTGGTGGGGTCAAAGCCAGACGGTATACAATCTAAATAAAGAAAATCTGTAGTGTGTCAGATGGTGATAAGTTCTAGGAACAACACAGCAAGGACAGGGGGTAGGAGATATTATACAGCGTTTTAATTTTTAATTGGGGAATAAAGAGATCTCACTGAAAAGTTGATATTTGAGCAAATCTTTTCTTTTAAGTTTATTTATTTTGAAAGAGAGAGAGCACACGTGCGGGGGGGGGGGGCAGAGGAGGGGGGGGAGAGAGAGAATCCCAAGCAGGATCCTCACTGTCAGCACAGAGCCCAACTTGGGGCTCGATCCCACAAGCCGTGAGATCATGATCCAAGTTGGAATCAAGAGTCTGACATTCAATGGACTGAGCCACCCTGGTGCCCTGATCCTCGAACAAACCTTAAAGGGGTGAATGCCTGCGTTACCAGCCCTCTGGCCCTCTGGAGGAAGAGATTCCAGGCTGAGAGCAGAGGGAACACAAAGGCCCTGAGGCAGCATTTCCAGCAACAGCAGAGAGGCGTGGGGGGAGGGGCAGAGTGAGCCAGAGGGAAGTTAGCTGGAGATTAGATCGGTGATTCTGGGGGAGGCCATGTGGGTTTTTTGAACTGTTTTAGGTCTCTACTCTGAGGTCTGACGCTAGGACACAGTTAAGGAGGGACTGAAGGAGTCTGGTTAGAGTCGGGACGGAGTCACCTCCTGCTGTAAAGGAGACTGAGAGGGGCGAGGGCAGAGGCAGGGACGCGTGTTAGGAGGCTCCTAAAATAACCCAGGAGAGACACAACAGTAGCAGAGAGGTGCTAAACCGGAATGGAACTTTTTTTTTTCCTCCTGAAGACTATTTCTCTTCTGCTTCACCTGCACAGCCAGTCCTGGCTTCTTGACACCTCAAGTTAGACGCCTTTCTTCCCAATCAGAGACCCTGAAGTCTCTGTTCTAACGCCCCAGCTCAGGCTGGGTAATGTGCCCCCTCCTAGTCCACTCAGCCCTGGCTGGGGCATGAGGGGATACGGTACAAGCTGTGCGGCTGGGGCCTCCCCATCAGTGATTTGGGGCACCCCCTGGATGACCCCTGCTCCGATCTACACCCCTAAATATATCTATTAATCCCCACAAACTGAACGCCTCTTTCATTCCCTCTTTTTGCCTTTACCTGTCTAGCTTTTTAAGAACTGTACTCGGAGACCCCTCAACCTTCTGTCTTCTTTAGGCTCCCTTCATGCTCTTTATAATTGGGTCACATGATCACTCTCTTTTTTTTTTTTATTAAACAGTTTAAAAATATTTATTTATTTTTGAGAGAGAGAGAGAGAGAGCGCTAGTGGTAGAGGCACAGAGAGACAGGGAGACACAGAATCTGAAGCAGGCTCCAGGCTCTGAGCTGTCAGCACAGAGCCCGATGCAGGACTTGAACCCACAAGCTGCAAGATCATGACCTGAGCTGAAGTCAGACGCTTAACCAACTGAGCCACCCAGGCGCCCCCTCACTCTGTATTTTATTTAATTTAAAAAAATGTTTTTAATGTTTATTTATTTTTGAGAGAGAGAGAGAGAGAGACAGAGGCAGAGCATGAGAGTGAGCAGGAGAGGTGCAGAGAGAGAGAGAGACAGAATCTGAAGCAGGCTCCAGGCTCCAAGCTGTCAGCACAGAGCCCAACGTGGGGCTTGAACTCACAGACCGCGAGATCATGACCTGAGCCAAAGTCAGACCCTCAACCGACTGACTGAGCCACCCAGGCGCCCCTCTCACTCTGTATTTTAATTGTCACTCATTATTGAAGTTGGCTCTGTGATGGTAAAACACTGTATCCCCTTCAGTATGATCAGCACCTAATAACACTAGGCACATATTGCTGGGCTCGATTATTGCTTTCACATTGAGTTAAGTTTAACTTTGATATATTCACAAATTGATTTCTTTGCTCTGATGTCTCTTCCTGCCCTCCTAGCTGGAAATAAGATGTCTCTTAGGTTGCATGTGTCACTTGCACTTTGGCATGTACAGTGCTGATCTCTATTTTTCTTGGTTGCGAAGGAGCATGAATTTTGTAGGATTCCTACAGGGAAAAGATCTCCTGGGTAGGAAGGCACCTCTCTGGACCGGCAGGTGGCGCTCTAAGCAAGACAGAGATGTGCAGAACGAGTTTCCTGCTCTTGGCCACGTGTAGGGAAAGAAGCCTGTTCGTTTTCACAACAGATACCTATTTCCTCCTTCCTGAAGTGTTCCTGTGATTATCGATTAGGATGTGGAAGAATCTGCAAGTTCCATCGTTAAAAGCCGAGGAATTTTTAAATGTGTCTTGTGCACCAGCCGGGAAAGCACAGGTGCTGTTGAGAAGTATCTTTGGGGTGGAATCAGCCTGGTCTTCTGCAGTGACAATGCCTTCTGAATCCATTAGAGGCAGAAAAACAGCAGATTGCTCTCAGAAAGTGCAAGAATAACCTTTCTTGCTGTCTGTAGTAAATACCTCCCTGACCTACCGTTTTCAGCCACAGCCTGTGAACACCCTCAGGGACACAGCCTGCAATCTCAACCCATGGCTCTGCAGAGAAGGGTGATTGGCAACAGAAAGTATGCTGTCTCCACCTGGGCGTAACCTGCTCGTTCTTTGGGAGGTCTGGGTGATCTGCCTGTGACAGCTGTCACCCACTGACATCTCGTAGTAAGTCATTTATCTGTCTAGAAGGAGGGGTACATACATCGATCAGTCCTCACTGCTCCAAGCACATCCATCTCGAGTTATTTCTTCAATTAAGGGGGGATAGAGTTCTTCAGCCGAGAAAATGAAACTCTTACCTCTTTTAGATCTAGCTCAAAAGTCACTTGCCCAATGACACCTTCCCTGAAGCCTCCTCTATAACAGGAATTCACATTTAGTGAACATTTTTAGGTGTTAGGCGTTGTGTTAGGTTCTTTCACATACAGTTTTTAATCCTCGCAATACGGTGTGGTCATTATTACCATCATCATTTTCATGGAGGAAACTGAGGCTCGGAGAGACTTAAGGTAACTCGTCTGGGGACCCACAGTGAGGGAATGGTAGAGCTGGGAAGAGGACCCTGTTTGCCCGGTCCCTTATACATGTCAAGTTAATTGCTCCCTTCTTTGTTTCCACAGACCTTGATGTTTACTTCCAGCTTGGGTTTTTTGGCATAGCTCCCTCTTGTGTCCCCTAGGCCTTAGCACAATGGACAGCTCACTACACACGTCCCCTTTAACCTTGCCCAGTTGAATGACAGCCCTCTGCAAAATTAGAAGCCTTTGAGATCTCCTGTGTGGGTTGATTGCCTCCCTTGACAGTCTCTGCAGGGCTGTATCCTGACCCATAATTGGAACCCTCAACACCCTCTTACCCTCTTTTTCTTTTCCAATCCATCCTTCCTCTCTCCAAGCATAAAAGGAATGACTGCATCATTTATTCTTGGCAATGAATCAACTGTTTATACGTCAGCCCAAAGTCTGTTTTAGCTGAACGAGATTCTCAAATTCTTTCAGTCGTGAAATGTTAAAAGCTAGATAGGTGCAAGCTGCTGAACGCTAGGTGGTACTGTTCCTCTTCCCTGGGATCCCAGTGACCACACACAGGGTCCCTCTGCTTCCATACTGTGCTGAGTCCTGAGACCCGCCTCTGGTGCCCTGCATAATTTGTTCATTTTGTAAATAAATGCTGCTGTTTCTACTGGGACACAGGAAAATCACTGACACATAAGCATCCCCTCCTGTGCCCTTGCCTGTAATGAATGACCCTATGGCCTTCCCATCCTTTTCATGGGGATCTAGTGTCCATGGGGTTTCTAGTTTCCCTCAGCCTATGCCTTCCTTGCTCTAAAAAGTCCTACCACTTTCATGCAGATAATTTTCCGATTTCAAGAAGGTCGAGGCTGCATTTACTGCTTTTTCTCCCCTTATTGCCTTCTCTGTTTTCCTTTCTTCCTGTGAATTTTCTTCATTTTGTCAAAAAGTCCTTCTAATGCCACCTAGTGCATTTCTAGCCTTCTCCCAAGGCCCCCTTTAGTCTTCCAGGGATCTCTTCTCAGTCAGTCTTTAAGTTCTGTTCTTCTCCACAGCACATTCTTGGCCCTCAGTGATCATGCATAAGAAGGACACATAGAAGGTGTAGAGGAGTCTAGAGGAGTCAGATGCTGTTGGAGGAACAGGTAAAGTCTACATGGTGGTGATGGTGTTAGAGCTGCACATGGAGGTATGGGTAGACTTAGTTCTTCTGTAACTTTTGTGTTTCTTTTAAAATGCTGCTCTGCCCTTTTCACAGATGAGAATACTGAGGCCCACACAGGTTTAAGTTCTGAGTTAAGACTGTGAAGCTAGGAAGTAGCAGAACTACTGATGAAGTGACTTAAGTGGGTTCTTCCATCATCCATCCACCCATCATCCATCTATTCATCTACCCATTCATCCTCCCTCCATCCATCCATCTGTCCACCCACCCATTATCCATCCATCCAACCATCCATCCATCTACCTACCCACCATCCATCCATCCATCCATCCATCTATCCATCCATCCACCCATCCATCTATCCACCCACCCATCATTCATTCGTTAGAGGATTTAAGTCCTGCTTAAGATTGCAGAATTAATAAGTAGCAACCCTTCCACTCTTATAACTTTAGTGAGTTGTTTTCACCATTCAGTCATCCATCCATCATTCATTACGTTCATTCATTCATTTCTGCATTCAACACTATTATGTGTTGAATAATATACGCACTAGACATATGACAGTGAGCAAAAAACTAAGTCCCAGGGGGCTTACAATTCGGTGACAGGAGGGGGGTGGGAAGCAGACAACAAACAACAACAACCAATACATAGTATGTCAGAGATGATGATGTCACACTCTGATGTGTGTGTGCGCACATGCGTGTGCTCCGTTCATGTGTGCGTCATCTTGGCAGGTGTCAAGGAGGTTAGGGTGGGAAGGACAAACATGTGCCCCAACAATTGTGATATCGACCTTTTCCTTATTAGTCGCCGTATGCTGGGAGGAAGGAGTGAGAGAGGAGTCGGCCAGTGTAGGCCTCCGGAGGCAGGAAGTTGTTCACCATAAACTGCTCTTAGAGAAGAACCTGGGGATCATTTATTTTTATTAATTTTTTTAAAAGCAGGCTCCACGCCCATTATGGAGCTTGAACACATGACCCCGAGATCAAGAGTCACATGCTCTATCGGTGGAGCCCGTCAGGGACCCCTGGGAATCACTTCTTGACAACAGTCTCTAGGGGTGCCTTGGTGTCAGTTAAGCATCTGACTCCTGATTTCGGCTCAGGTCAGGATCTCACGGTTCATGGGATTAAGTCCCACATCTTTGGGATTCTCTCTCTCCCTTCTCTCTTCTCTCTCTGCCCCTCCTCTGCTCTCTCAAAATAAATAAGTAAAAAATGTTTTCCTGATGTGGGTGTGCTTTCATCCTCCCCCCGCCCCCTTTTACTTCAAAATAAAGCGGGAAAAAAGTCTGAGAGTTGAGGTTTCTGTCAGTGGTTCGCACTAAGATTTCAGCATGCCTTGCGGAGGACATTCCTTCACAGATGGCCACGTTACAGAGTGAGGGAAGGGGGGCATTGCCGGCAGAGGAAGCAAATACTTGGGGGGAAAGTCGGTGCAGATAGAAGAAGAAAGGCGAAGGCATCAGAGTGGTAAGAGGAAAAAGCAGTCATGTTGGGGCCATGAAAGTGGGCAGACCTTGATGGCGTTCTAAGGCAATGAGGGACCATTGGTTGTTTGAAAATTGGGTGCCTCCCTGCTTTACAGATGGACAATCTGACCCAGAAAGCTGGCCTCCAAGCCACTCACTTGACTACTTCTGCTCTTTGGTCCCCAGGATTAGACAAAGGAGAGAGAAGGGTGGGGGAAAGAGGCCCAGATTTCCAGGGAGAGACATAAGGTCGCCTGGTAGATGCAGAGCATTACTGGGGCAATCTCCGACACCCCACACTTGGATCCTGAATAATACCTAACGTAGAATCAGCCCAAACATGCAAAACCCTCTGTTTTCCTCTCAGAACACAGGGTATGGTCACCTGCCATCACGGACGTCAAGCCCCTACCTCGCCATCCATGCGGTCCAGATTCCTCAAAATTTCTGCTAGTTCCTAGAGACTTGTACTCTGTCTGGTCACGGCTGCCCCTGAGGTTTGGCTTCTGGAAGACTCTTGTCTCTAAATTAGTCTCACCTTCTGGGTTGGTTCTTTACTCTCTGCCCTCACTGACTCTTCTCCACAAACATGTGTTCCAGTCACACTGGTCCCGCGTGTGACTCTGGAGGAGGGGTTGTCCCCGTTACTACTGCCATGTCACAAACCGCCTGGAACTTAATGATATGAAACAGCAGTAATTTTATTATGGTCATTGTTCTTTTAAAAAATCAGGAATGCGGGCAGTGCCCTGTGGAGAGGGTTTCTCTACTCCCCAATACGAGAGGCCTCAACTGGGGGTGACAATTTCAGTGGAGTGGAGTAGGGTCGGGGGGTTCCCTGAATCATCTGCGTGTGACTCAAAGGCTGTGCCCAGCTAGGACTGTCCACTGGGGCGCTTACCCACGGCCTCTTCACGTGGCTAATGCTTCTCACAACAAGGCTGGATTCCAAGAGGGGGGATCTCTAGAGCAACCATTTGAGACAAGAAACGTCAGAAAATGTAAGATCGATCTTGTGTGATCCAGCCTCTGCTCGGAGCACCCATAAGCCTGCACTTACTCAAGGATGGGGAACATAGACCCCTACCTCTCAATGGGAGATATGTTAAAGAACTCATGGCCATTTTTGTAACCACCAAAAGAAGGCTATAGTGCAGTGAGGCAATGATAGAAAATTTAATTTTATTCACCCTTAGAAGTCTTTAGCCTTCTCTGTTCCCAGGGGTTTCTCCCTGGGCACGTTTCGCCATAGGCTCCTTCCTGCCTCATTGCTGTTCCCGTTACCCACAAATTCCTATTTATTTTTATTCATGCGTCTGTGAGTTCATTCCTGCATTCAACAAATGTTGACTGAGTGCCTCATATGTGCCAGGCTCCATTTCAAATGCTTAGAATTCATCAGTGAACAAAAGGTGCCATAGGTATTTTTCTTTGAGAGGTTGCATTCCAGGCAGAGGGAAACAAAATATAAACATAATAAGTAAATTTCACAAAACGTTAGGTGGTAGTGCTACAGAAAAAGAAAGTGTAGAACATGGTGAGGGAATATGGCACTTGAGGGGGGCGAGTGCCATTTCAGATAGACGGCCATGGTAGGCCTCGCCAAGAAGGTGGCATTGTAGTGGAGACATGTGGGGGTGAGGAAGTGAGCCAGGGACCTATGTGGGCGGAAATAATCCAGATAGGGGCAATAGATAGTACAGAGGTCCTGAGGCGGGAGTAGGTCTGGAATATCTAGAGAAGGGCAAGGATGCTATAGTAGCGGGAATAGAGAGAGCGAACAAGGTCAAGGGAGTGACAGAGCCCAGATCAGGAAAGGTCTTGCAGGAGGCTAGAGTAAGGACTTTGTAAGAATTCTAAAATTGGGATCCATAGGAGGACTTTGAGCAGAGCAGAGATTTAATCTGACTTAATGTGTAAAAAGGGCCCCTCTGCTTCCTGTGTCCAGAATAGACCATCGGAAAACAAATGCAGCAGAAGGAAGATGAGTTAGGAGATTATTAAAGCCATTCAGGTGTGAGGAGATGGCGGTGCATGTATTTTGGAGGTAGAGCCGGTAGGATTTCCTGACATCGGAGAGTAAAAGAAAGGAGTCACGGGGAGCTTTAGTGGTTTTGGTCTGAGAAATCACAGTGACGGGGTTCCCATGGATTGAGGTAAAGAGGGCTGTGTACGAAAGCACATTTTTTTGTTGGGGGGGATTGAAAAGATGAGGAATTAAGTTTTAGACATGTTAGTTTGGGAAGTCTTGTACAAATCGGTGGAGTTGTGAAGTTGAAAATATGAGTCTAGCGTTCAGAAGACGGGCTTGGGCTGGACATAAGAACTTGTGAGCTGTTGGTGTATAGTTGGTATTTGAAGCCACAAGACGGGATCGGGATCACATGGGAGTGAGTGGAGACAGAAGAGAGAAGGAAATCAAGGGCCAAGCGCAGGGACACTTCAGGAAGAACATGTAGGGAGCAAGGAGCAGAGACAACTGAGCAAAAATGATCACCCCTTTAGATAGAAACACAAAAGGGTGTGTGGCGTCCTGGAAGCCAAATGAAGAAAGAGGTGTCAAAGTCAAGCAGGAGGAGGTAACCAATGGTGTCAGCCGATGCTGACGGGTCCAGTAAAAAGGCCGAGAACTGACCAGTGGATTAACAACGCGAGTATCTTTGTGCAGCCATGAAAAGAACACTTTCGTTGAGGGTACCAGGAGCTGAAATCTTGATTGGAATGGATTTAAGGAGAGGAAATGGAGGCAGCAAATAGAGTGAACACTTTAAAGGAGGTTTGCTGTAAAAGGAAGCAAGGACATAGAGCACTAGCTGTTGGAGATAAATGGTCTAGAGAAGAGAGAAGTTTCATTAAATAAAGGTGGGAGAGATGTTGTCGAGAGGGATGCGGTCCAGAGCACAAGAGGAAGACTTTGCCTTGGATAGGATTGTGGGAAGCCCATCCATAGTCACCGCCTAGAGGGAAATGCAGATGTGTACGAGGGTGTGGGGTTTCTCATCTGATTACTTCCATTTTCAACACAGAAAACAAGCTTATCCACTGAAAATGAGCTTAGGAGAGGCAATGACAAAGATTTGGTGAGAGAGGAGTTTTACAATAGTGATCTAGGAGTGTGGAGGAGTGAGTAGAGCAGGGAAGGTTGAGATGATTGCTGAGCAGTGTTAAGGCCCCTTTTGAGTTCCTGGTGTTAGACTGATTGATTGATTGATTGATTGATTGACTGATTTTTCCTGGTCATAGATTTAAATCGACATCAGTCGATTTAACAATTTAACAGTGGTTGGGTGTTTTCTCCCCAGGCATGTTCAGTTGCACAAGGGCAAGCATGAATGGATTGGTTGATTTTTGTGGTTTTTCTAGCAAGTGAAGTGAGGGGTGGTTCAGAGAGGTGAAGGAACCACAGGTCTATGCTAACTGACTGTAGCGTTGAAACTGGTTGGGAGGACAGAATTTTTTTTTAATGTATTTTTTTTTTAATTTTATTTGGGGGGGGGTAGGGAAAGAGGCAAAGGGAGAGAGAATCTTTTTTCTTTTTTAAAGTGCATATTTGTTTTTGAGGGAGACAGAGAGAGAGAGAGAGAGAGAGAGTGCTACTGGGGGAGGGGCAGAGAGTGAGGGAGACAGAGGATCTGAAGCAGGCTCTGTGCTGACAGCAGAGAGCCCCATATGGGGGCTTGAACTCACAAGCCATGAGATCATGACCTGAGCCAAAGTCGGATGCTTAACCGACTGAGCCACCCCGGAGCCTGAGAGAGAGAAAATCTTAAGCAGGCTTTGCACTCGGCAGGGAGCCAGACTTGGGGCTCGATCCCACAACCCTGGGACCATGACCTGAGCCAAAATCAAGAGTCAGATGGGTGCCCCTGGAGGAGGACAGAATGTTAAGGGCTGAAAGTCAATGGGAGGGTCAGTGGAGTGGACACTGTGGAGGGGGAGGGGGAGGGATTGGATGAGTGAGTGGAACTTACAAGGTGGCGGTCGGAGGGTGGGGGCATGAACTAATCGGAGTTGTTCATTATGGGTGATGACGAGGTTGAGGATGAGCTCCTAGGCTTGAGTAATGAAGATGGGATGGGATCATTGGAGGAGAGACTTTCACGAAACTAAGAAACCAGTATGTTGGGGGGGATCATCTAGATACACCCTGAAGGCGCCAAGGGTTGAGTTCTCCTGTCCTGTAGGCACATCTCTTAGCACCATTTATCCTATAACAAATGTTCTAGGCATATACTTCTTATCTTATTTGCCTGCTTATCTAGGGATGGGATATGCGTTTGTGGAGTTGAAGGACTACGTGGTGGTTGGTTTCACCAGTGCCTGCCTTTCCCGACTCTGCTCACATGTGATCACCGAGGCTCTCCAGCACAGGGTCCACTCTGCTTGCTGCAGCCAACTCCTCACCACGCCTCTGCTCTGGGTTCCAACGCATTGAGAAGAGATGAGGAGTCAAACGGTGGTCTCACCACTAGCTTTAATCACGTAGGACAAATAATTCCCTAGCAAAGGATGAGACATTGTGTCTTTGTGTGCCAACTATTCTGGGTTGTGTCTCAGGGTATTTCTGGTTGAGAACAACATTGAAGTGTGTAGACTGAGAACAACCAAAAGCCTGAATTGATCAGAAGGAGTAAGAAAGAATTCTTTCTGCCAGACAGTCTTTGAGCTGGGATATTGGTCATTTCTTGCCTTCAGATTCAGACTCGGATTGGAACTTATACCATTGGGTTTCCTGATCCTCGTGCCTTCGGACTCAGACTGAAACTGTACAACTGGCATCCTGTATTTCCCCTTGCTGACTGCAGCCTCTATAATCTCAGCCTCTATAACATGTGAATCAATTCTTTCAAATAAACCTCTCTCTTCCTCTGCCTCCCACCTTCCTCCAAATCGAAAAGTAAGGACCTGCCCATGGATTGGATCTGTACCCTTATCCATCCAGGTGTGTGGAGACTTGTTAATCTTGTCTCACAACCCATTCTCAGACAGAAAAAACAACAAAGAGGATGGAAGAAAAAGTTAGAAAATAGATCTTTCTGGTCTAAAACATATCATGCTCTTTCTAATCTCCCAACCTCCTGTGGAGGGAGAGATTGACCAGATCAGATGAATTTTCTCCAACATTTCTGGAGTTGGGGGCAAAAGCGAAATTCTCCTTGTCAGCGTATGGACCTAAGTAGAAAAGTAGGCTGAGAGGTAGTTAATGTCTTCCTGCCTGAGGAAAGAGGACATTGACAACTCTATGTTCAGATGGGGTATGGATTGATTCTGGGGCCCTACTTGGTGCCTACCGCATTTCACATGCATGCCAATTGTGTTGTCACAGCACCCCTTTCCCCAGCCAATCACAAACACGTTTCTGTCCCAGAGTTCTGACTCCATGATAGATACTCACGGTCCAAGGGGACAAGGCTGTCATGGGCCAATGCACACGGGGCTGTGGAGAGAGGCCCACTCTGCCTGCATAGGGCCAAGTGATCGAGTCACTGCAACATTTTCGTACTTCAGAGATGATTACGTGTATGTTGTCTCACTTGATCCCTATGCCAGCATGGTGAGAAACTGACATGCATTATCCTGTCTGTCAAAATAATAATATTCATGATGACAATTATCAAGAGGTAGAGGAAGGAAGGCAGAAAGGGAAAGAATGTTGAGATATAAAATTCCTACACAATAACTGTATCACACTGGCATCGTAAATGTATTTCTTGAGATACAATGCCTCTCCACAAACTATTCTGTTGCTTTGTATTTCATATAATATCTCATGCTTATAAGAAGAGGTTTTGTGACTTTTTTAGGAGTATTGAAGAAAAGCTAATCTTCACAAAATAGTGAGTCAGTGAAATGGTAAACATAAAAAATGTGGAATTAGCTCCAAGGTCTGTGAAGCTTTTTGCAAGAAGCTGATCTAATGAGCCAAAATGACCTTCTTAGTTTTCTGTCATTTTCCCCAAGATGCTAATGTTTTAGATCTATGTGTAAATGTTACATGGGCTCTATCATTAGGTAGATATTTGCTGCTGGATGATAAAAAGGTACATTTTTCTCCCGAATTTAATTTGATTCTATTGCAACCATGGGCAGTGAGGAACAGCCCTTGGAGATGGGTGTTGCCAAGTGTTCTTATGAATGTGACATCTTGTTATATGGGGAAAAATTGCCAACAGTCTTAAAAGTAATAGACACAGAATGGAAAATATTAAAGGCCATCTCTCAGACTATAGTATTTGCTAGTAAAACTCACAAACTCTTAGAGCTTAGAAAGTTCCATACTCCGTTCTCTGGTTTGCTCCAGCAGCTTTCCAGACCTCTTTCAAATGTTGAACTCACTCTGGGGCGCCTGGGTGGCTCAGTCGGTTAGGCATCCGACTTCAGCTCAGGTCATGATCTCGCTCGCGGTCCATGAGTTTGAGCCCCGCGTCTGGCTCTGTGCTGACAGCTCAGAACCTGGAGCCTGTTTCAGATTCTGGGTCTCCCTCTCTCTCTGACCCTCCCCCATTCATGCTGTCTCTCCCTGTCTCAAAAATAAATAAACGTTAAAAAAAAAAAAAACCGTTGAACTCACAAACATAAATATCCCAGCACAAAAGTATAGAAGTTTTTCGTCTGCCATTCTGCATGCCTAGGATGATGTGTCCATCCTGGATTATCACCTGCAAATGGTCCAGCGTTCAATACAAAGGTATAATGGGGCAATAACTCCATGTTTTCTCTTTGCTTCTCTGTGTCAGCCATCAACTTTGCAAAAGTCCGTCGTCAGCCCTCGTTCTCTCTTCTCCCTTAATGTGTTTGAAGCAGCGCTATGTGTTTGGCCTGAACGGTTTCATTTTCTTCTTGGGCACGCAGGAAGACCATATTTCCAAGTTTCCCTTGCAATTACATTAAGACTCTGTGCCCAAGTTCCACAAGTCAGAATGTATGCAGAAGTGTTGTATGCTATGTCTGGCTGTATACCCTTCCTGCTCATAGGATCCTTTACACACTCCTTCTCTTTTGTGGCAGTTCTGAAGACCAATTGTTGAAGATGGTCATGCCACAAGGTGCGTGAAGCCTGGATACATAAATGACTGTGTGGATCAGGACTCCCTGTCTACCATATTGGACTACAAGGTGAGCAAGGGAAAGTGGTTATTGTATTAATCTGCTGGCTTGTTTCTTGTTACAGTGGTTAGCCAATCCTAATTAATTTAATATTGCACCCCTCTCGTTGGTATTGTACTACATATTTGGACTAACAAATTCATAGGGACCCATTTACTCTGGGTAACAGCCTTCTGATTTTAAATGTTTATGTATTTATTTTTGAGAGAGAGAGAGAGAGAGAGAGAGGGAGACACAGAATTCGAAGCAGGCTCCAGGCTCCGAGCTGTCAGCACAGAGCCTGACATGGGGCTCAAACCCACAAACCGTGAGACGGTGACCTGAGCCAAAGTCAGACCCTTAACCGACTGAGCCACCCAGGGGTCCCAAGCCTTCTAATTTTAAACATATGAAAAATCTGACCAAACCTAATAGCTATTCGAGTCATCTGGGTCAAAGATGGGACCTTGGCATGTCGCCTCACCAATAGAGTACCAGCATCTGAGTTCTCTTTCTTGGAAATAATCTGGGGCATAGGTGCTCAACCATTAAAGACCTTCAGAAACAGTAAGTGGAAAACTGTGGAAGGTAGGTCACCAGTGATAAAAGAACCTACAGCAGAAACTATTCTTATCTTTGCTGTTTGCTTTTCCCTTGTGACAAGTATTTTCCTAATTGAAAGACTGCCTCTTCTTTTATCGAAGTGACAGGTGGTTAGGATTGTTACATTTTCTTTTGGCAAACCTCATAGAGAAGATGCAAATCCTCATGATTTGGAGCCGGGGATTGCACTAAATATAAAGATACGGTCGTAAGCCTTAGCAGCCACAAATAGATACAACCTCCTACCACCGCCCTTCCCTAATCCTTCACCTGTGATTCAGTAATACCCAATTACTTGGAGTTTCCCCAAGAACTCCGTGGGCTCATGCCTCAGCATCTTGGTTCATTATGTTCTTTCCACCTTCCTGATTCAGGGGGTGCCTACTTGTCCTTCAGCCCTCGGATTGGGCAGTATCCCCTTCAGGGAGCCTCCTCTGACCTCCAAGCCAACAAAACCTTTGTACATTTTTCCTTTTGTGCTCTCATGGCATCTGTAGTTAACTACTATTGTAAAAGTTATCAGTCCTCATGATAAATAATCGTCTTTCCAGGAGGCTAGAAACTAGCCCTGGGGTATAGGGTTCCTGTTTTATTTATCGCTGCATTCCTAGGACTGGCAAATATCTGGCTTATTGAAAGTGCTCAGTAAATTCTTACTGAATCGAGTTGAGCTGACCAGGTAACAGAAGTCCCAGAAACAGAACAATTTTAAACGTGGTGTGTGATCTGTGGACAGGGGAACCTACGGCATGGGGCAATCGGAAGAACACGACACAGAGGTGTAGCTGCGAGGTCTCTATTATGTAAAGAGGGGCTCATCTTGATCCCAAACTACAGCCATGCTGTGATGAGATGTAACTGCCCTGTCTAAAGATCTCTGGAACATGCCCACGAGCATTGTAAAGTCAGCATGGACTAGGAGCCTCTTGGGGAAGATACTCTGAGCAAAGACAGGGTTTGGACAAAGGATTTTGTCTGGAATACAGTGGTTTATACAGGAGTGCAAGGTCATTTTGAAAAGTGCCCATGTCTGCCACTGAGCTTGTTCATGACCTACCTACCACGCTCTTGCCTGATCCTAAGAAGAGGGGACTGAGGATAAAACCTGAAAGAACTGTTCCAGCAAAGCACCATACAATGTGGAGTCCCTAAGGTAGTGCTGTTTGTAGGCTGCTGTGGTGGAGAGTTGCGTGGGGACTGGGAATTTTCCCGGTCCCGAGTTACTCCCGAGCACAGCACAGACCCAGCCACCTGGGAGCTAGTCGAACTAGCTTTTATCTCAAATGGAGGAGTGGGTGTTAGTGGGTATTTAGCGGGTATTAACAGAACCACAGAAGACATCAGGCAGCTCCATGATGGCTCCAGGTCCAGAATCAACAGGAGATATCAGAGCAAGGGGAACAAAGGAGGAAGAACATGGTGGGTCCACACGGTAGGGCTGGAGGACTTGTTTGCAAAGATCTGAGGCAACCTCAGTGACCCCCAGGAATCTGGTGTGGGGGGCAATTTGAATTAGATGGAGTCTTACCATAATTTGTGAAATAGAAGTACACGACTTTATTAGCGTTAGGACAATCGTGTTTTAACCGCAATGGTGGCACGGCCTGGGGAAACCTAGGTTACATTTTAAGTAAGTGGGATCATCTCAATCAGCAATATTGTATTTACCCAAGGACCGGGTGGGACATTACAACCACGAGCAGCGATTGTAAATGATCCATGAAGACTGGGCAACATGGACAAAGTGAGGGAAAGGGGCAATTTAAAGTCCATTTGCATGAAAGGAGAAAAAGGTTAGTGTGGCGTGATATAGGTCCATCAACCTGTCATACCGTGACACAAATAAACAAACAAACTGAATCTATCACCAGAAATCAATTCCTAGGCAGCCATAAGAACACAGGGTTTGGGGTGAAAAAGCCCTGTGGCTTTGTGAGAATCGATACATCAAACTAGTCTGTTTTCTTTCTGTGACAGAGTGATAGAAAAATTGAAAACAGAGCATATATTTGGACTTTGCTGAGACTTTTTATTTCTTTTGAGGAGAACTTCTCTGCAGTAAGGAGGATAATTCAGCAGACATTTTTGGAATGCTTAGTGCATATGGTAGGTAACAGGTATATTGTGATAACCCTCCTTCATCTGTGAGACACGGAGACTCTTGTAGGGGCAGAAAGACATGGGCAGGATTAAAAACTCAAGGTTTAATCCAGTCATGTGCAAAGGACTATCATGGCACAAATCTAGAGCCCCTAGAACTTTCTGAGGAGGTGTCAGAAACCTCTTTTACTAAGGAAAACCTTGAGTAATCGTTAGGAATCTGATCAGAGAACAAGGGGAAAGGATTGGAGAGTTAGGGAAAAAAGCACGTGTCTCTAATACTTAGAACACTCACAAGAACACGCAAGAGCTGCCAAAGGCCGCCTGGAGAACATCGCCATTTTCCTCCAAGTCCTAAGAGTTCCATCTTTGCAACTAGAGGAACGGCCATGGTTTTCAGTTCAAGAAAGTAAAGTGGGTGTGGCTAGTAAAATACAAAACAAAGAAACCACCCTCATATGAAGTATTACCCTGGACTTCTTTGAGCATTTGATGTCCACTGCAGTCCTACAACTCCAAGCAAGCAATCAGTCAGCTTTGCAGAGGATAGCTTCTCATACAAGTCTTTCTTGGCTGTCTAATTGACGAGCTCTTCCTTCCTTGCAAGCAAATGAAAGAATATGATAGCATACATTTCAGCCAACCAAGGAATAACTGCCAGGGGTCACTTCTTACGACGGCCATCTGAGTTTGCAGACATGACATAAATGATGTAAAGACATTAGTTGAAGATGTTGGTGTCAAGGGATATAAATACATATATCATCCTGCCACTGGAGCCCTGGCCTCTGCATTTCCTCTTACGCTGTATTTTGAGGGACAGATGGCAGACGTACTGAGTCCTGTACGGTAACAGCTGGAACAGGGTCGCGTGGGCAAGGCACCAGCAATCCATGACAAGTGGGGACATAGCTTTGCTGTGTGTTTAATTTTTTTTAATTGCATTGATTTATTTTTGAGAGACAGAGGGAGACAGAGTGCGAGCAGGGGAGGGGCAGAGAGAGAAGGAGACACAGAATGCGAAGCAGGCTCCAGGCTCTGAGCAAGTGTTCAGTGCAGAGCCCGATGTGGGGCTCAGATTCACGAACGGTGAAGTCATGACCTGAGCCGAAGTCGGACACTTAACCGACTGAGCCCCCCAGGCGCCCCATTTGTTGTGTGTTTAACATTTTTGTTGTAACAACGGTCTTTAGCTAAAAATAATATAATTCCTTTAGCTTAAGTGATTGAGGTGGTTAGGGTTACTTGAGTTACTTGAGTTACTCCTAAGAGGAAAAGTAAATCCACATAGTTTAAAAGGAAGTGAATAGGTTCAAACTAACATTGGGACCTTGAGTTACTCCTAGGAGGAAAAGTAAATCCACATAGTTTAAAAGGAAGTAAATAGGTTCAAACTAACATTGGGACCTAATCCTTTGGCCGGCATATCCTGAATGAATTCAACATCATACCCTAAGGGGTCAGGAAATGCAAGGTAACTGAAGAATCTGCAGTGAATTTGCAGAGAACGCAATAAAATCATCTGTGTACGTCACGCTGAATCGTTATGTGTGGCAGGACACGGCGTATGGGAGATTGAAGAAACGAGGTGAGAAAAAGTCTGAAACAGCTGGATTATGGAGGTCCTATGGAGCTACACCATTCTGGGTCTCTTCCAAATCCTGGTCTTTATTAAATCTTCCTTTTACTGTGTTCCATTGCTTTTGTTTGTTTGCTTTGTTTATTTATTTTGAGAAAGAGAGAGAGAACATGCAGGGAAGGGGCAGAGAGAGAGAGGGGGTGAGAGAGAATCCCAAGCAAGTTCCACGCCATCAGTGCAGGGCCCGACGCGGGGCTCCATCTCATGAACCGTGAGATCATGACCTGAGACGAAATCAAGAGTCTGACGCTCAACCCGCTGAGTCACCCAGGTGCCCCTGTGTTCCATTGTTTTTGATGCCTTCATTTGTTCGTTATGTATTCATTTCTTTTTTTTTTATTTTTTTTAAGTTTATTTATTTTGAGAGACAGGGAGCGAGCGGGAAAGGGGCAGAGAGAGAGAAGGAGAGAGGGGATTCCAAGCAGGCTCCCCGCTGGCAGCATAGAGCCTGACGCGGGGCTCGAACTCACAAACCGTGAGTTCATGACCCGAGCTGAAGCCAAGAGTCGGACGCTTAACCGACTGAGCCACCCAGGTGCCCCATTATGTATTCATTTCTTAAGCCTTTTTTGTTGATATAAAACATGTATATAGAAAAGTGCAAAACTTGAGGAATTTTGAGAAGTTGGGTGGGGCCCATGTAAACATCATCAAGATGAAGAAACAGAACCGGAAAAACACCCCAAAGCTCTCTAGAACTCTCTTAGTTATTACCCCTCACGAAGAACAATCACAGTCCTGGCCTCTAATGCCATCCATTAAATTATCTTTCTGTGAAAGGAATTGCACAGTATGTGCTACCGTATCTCTGGTTTCTCTTGTTTCGGGTTATGTTTGCGAGGCTCATCCATGTCGTTACGCGGAATCACAGCTCACTTGGTCTCACTGCTGTACGATATTCCATTACATAAACACGGCAGTTCGTCCACTCCACTATGGCTGGGCATGCGATCCGTGTCGAGCTTTTGGCTATCATGAAGCGTCCTGCCGGCGCGTATTTGTTTTCCTGTGTACACGGAGGCATTTCTGCCACGGACATGCCTAGGAACGGAACTGCGAGATTACTGGCTCTGTGCGTGTTCCGCGTCAACAGATACTGCTAAAGTAGTTTCCAAAACGGGTGTGCCACTCACGGCCCCGAGAGCAGTATATGAGAGCCATTTATTCTTTAATGAATTTGTCACATCTTTATGCAAGTCTGTGCTGTACGTGATGTTCATCTGGGCACTGTGGGGCAGGAGGAAAAGAAAATGAGGTAGGTACCTGTCCTCAAGGAGCTTAAAATTTAGTCGGGGACCCAGACACCCAAGCAGTTAATAACCAGGTCATGTGGAGGGAACTAACTGCCTTTTTTTTTTTAAGTTTATTTATTTATTTTTGAGAGAGAGAGAGAGAGAGAGGGCGCACGAACAGGGGAGGGGCAGAGATAGCGGCAGAGATGAGAGAGAGAAGCTTAAACAGGCTCCGCACTCAGCACAGAGCCTGATGCAGGGCTCAATCCCACCGCCGCGAGTTCATGACCTGAGCTGAAACCAAGAGCCAGACGCTCAGCCAACTGAGCCAGCCAGGTGCCCCAGGAACTAACTGCTTTGAAAGAGGTACAGCAACGTGGAGGGGAGAGGCCCCTCAGAGAAGATGAAAACAGTAGCTCACCTTTTCATGGAGCGCTTGGCTGTTTGCCTAGCACTTTTCATATGTGGTATTTTATTCACTATTTACAGCTCAGTACGGGCATGACTCTGATTCTTTTTAAATGAAGAAACAGATTCAGCGGTCAGACGATTTCTCATGGCGGAGCCGGTGGGTGGTGGAGTCCGTATTATCTACAAGGGCCTATGAAGGCAGTTCTCATATACTTGCTCTATGCATATACTCTGTTGTCTCAACAAGACACCTTGTGCAGCACCTGGCTGGCTCAGTTGGAGGAGTCCCCCCAAGGGACTCTCGATCTTGGGGTTGTGAGTTCGAGCTCCCTATTGGACGTAGAGCCTACGTAAAAAAAAGAAGGCACCTGCTGAGAATCATCTGGAAGCAGAAGGTAAGCGTGTCATGAGGTGGAAAAAGCGTAAAAGATCGAACCATACAAGTTAGATTTCATGCACTAGGTTGAGATATCTTAGCTTTCTACGCGATCTCTTTTCTTCTCCATAAGAAGAGAACGACAGGAATGACTGCTTCAAAGAACAGTTGTGAAAAGTAGACGCGTTAATACTTGATATGTAGTCGATGGGTGATAGCATTGCCAACAAATGGCATTCCAACCTGAATTTGTTGAACCTGACCAAAGACAGATTCTTTCCAATTAATATCGAACTGGGTGCAAAATAAATGCTTGGTGGTTATTAATTCAGTGACTCACTCACTGGCTGCACTGTCAAGGGAGAGTGAATTTTTTTTTTTTTTGTTCTTTTCTGGAGGCTTATGGAAAAGAACAGACAAGGATTTTTCTGGTTTAGCGTTTGAGTTGGAAGATGACAAAATGATCTCTTGTGTCCCTTCTCCAGCCCCCAGACTTGATGATTCAGAACCATTTCAGGGAAATATGATTCCATTGTAGCCGATTTCTTTAATTAGTGATTCTGCAAGCTTTCTGTGTACCCCTCCCCCCCCCCATTATGGTTCTATACTGGGGAACTTCAGATTACATAGTTCTTTCAGAAGCTTTATTGATTTTTTTAATTGAATCTTTACAGAATTTTTTGGTTCGCACACATAAAAACAAGCAGTGAAGTGCAATTTGTCTTCCGTTTTTAATCTTTACCAAGCATGGGAAAGGAAAGAAAAAAAATATTTTATGAAAGTAATAAGCTTTCCTGAGGCTCTTGCTAAGGGATTTATTTTTCTATTGTTCTGGAGAAAAAGCACATTCCTCCTAATATAACTGGCCATTTGACTGCTCATTCCAGAGCCAGATCTGTGGACCTTTATTATACCTTCTTCAAGAACTTTAGAGAAATCGACATTATATCAATCTCTGTGTCTCCTGCCTGCTAAGGATCCCTGGTCCCCAGGCACAGAGGTAGCAGACATTTCCCTTTGCCCAGTTTCCAGACTTCATGCTAATGGAAACCACGGTTTGGTGCTTTGACTCCATGCACTGTGTCCATTTGCAGAGTCATGGGACCGATGCTCCCTGCTGAATCCTGGATGCCAGATGCAGAGCCAAGAGCCTCTGAAACACGCTTTAGGAGTTTGCAGGGAGGAGCTGCCAAAGTCTGTTTATCCAGCTCAGGGACAAGATTTTACTACCCAACGTGGTTGCTGCCAGATTTGGGGTCTCATCTTATATTTGTTCCCTGTGGATGCCAGTTACCACAGACTGAGTGGCTTAAAACAACCGACATACATTCCGTCATAGCTGGGGAGACCAGGAGTCCAAAAATGAAGGTGTCGGCAGGCTACCCGCCTTCCAGAGGCTCTAAGGAAAAAAATCCCTTCCTGCTTCTTCTGGCCTCTGGGGGCTCCAGGTACTGCCTGGCTTTGGAAAACAGCGTCATCTCTGCTTCTGTCTTTACGTGGCCTTTTCTCTGTGTTTCCTCTTCTGTCTCTTACAAGGACTCTTGTCATTGGATGTAGGGCCTGCCTGCATACTCCAGGACGATCTCATCACGAGACCCTTAATTACATCTGCAAAGACCCTTTTTACGAATAACGTCACATTCCTAGATGCTGGACGTGGACGTATCTTCTGTGGGGGGCACCACTCAAACCACTTTAGATCAGAGAAAAGGTAAATATGGTAAGGTGCAGGTTGTGTGTTGTGTATGGTCTGCAGGGAAACGAGTCCAGAATTGTATACTGGCCAGGGAGGAAACTCTGATTCTTCTCATGCCTTCCATTTATGCACTGTTTTCAGTATTTCTCACAAGCACGTCATTTCCTAACGTGTGACACCTATGATGAGAGGGGAGATGTTTTTAAGCTATAGATAGCCATTTTTAAAAATTCAGTAGTTGTGTACTAACTTTCTATTGATGATTGTGATATAAAGTTTCCTTTTAAAATGATATTATTTAGCTAAAAAAAAATCACAAGTCAGGCTATAGAAAAATCTAAAGAAAATATTAGGAAAAAATAAAAATAAGGAAAAACCATGAGGTGGTACCTTAGTCACTGAAGTTGGACAAACACTGAATTATCTCATTCACCTTAATCTTTGTTAGTTTCTTTTTCTTTTTCTTTTCTTTTCTTTTTTAACTTTTTAAAGTTTACTTGAGTAATCTCTATACCGAATCTGGGGCTCAAACTCAACCTTGAGATCAGGAGTCACACATTCTTCCAACTGAGACAGCCAGGCACCCCAAACTTCATTAGTTTCATTAAAAAAATGAATGGTATAGGGTGTCTGGGTGGCTCAGTTGGTTAAGCATCTGACTCTTGATTTCTGCTCAGGTCATGATCTCATGGCTTGTGAGGCAGAGCCCCGTGTTGGGCTGTGCACTGAGTGTGGAGCCTGCTTGAGGTTCTCTCTCCCCCTTTCTCTCTGTCCCACCCTCACTCACACTCTCTCTCTCAAAATAAGTAAATAAGCTTTAAAAGTAAATAAATAAAAAATGAATGATATCAGTACTATTATGTTCATTTTACAAATACATCGAGGGCATACACTGTTTAGACATGGTAGATGAAATACTGTTTGCCTTCTGGCCACTAAAATTAGAGTAAAAACAGATCTGACCCACGAAGGACCAAGAGCACATAAACAGAGATGACGTAGGGATGCCAACGAAAATTCAGAAGGTGGATAGCAGATGGCGAGTGTATCTGGGGGGCCATATCAGAGAGAGCTGAATGCTAAGTATCCATAAAGGAGGAAGCCAAGGCACAGGTTAATTTGTGCAGTTGAATCCTGGCTGGAACAGCTTGGGAAGTATAAGCCACAGATAGACTCTCTCTCTGCTCCTCCCCTGTTCACACGCTGTCTCTCTCTCAAAAATAAGTAAAGATTAAAAACAATTTTTTTTTTTTTAAAAAGGGGTGCCTGGGTGGCTCAGTCAGCTGAGCGTCCAACTTTGGCTCAGGTCATGATCTCAGGGTTCGTGAGTTCGAGCACCATGTCGGGCTCTGTGCTGACAGCTCAGAACCTGAAGCCTCCTTCGGATTCTGTGTCTCCCTCTCTCTCTGCTCCTCCCCTGCTCACATGCTGTCTCTCTCTCAAAAATAAATAAAGATTAAAAAAAAATAAGAAAATAAGCCACAGATAGATAAACTGGTAGCAAAACAGTAAAATTGGTTAAAAGTGTTTTCTTACTTTTCTTTTCTCCTTTCTTTCTTTCTTTCTTTCTTTCTTTCTTTCTTTCTTTCTTTCTTTCTTCATTCTAGAATTATTTGGATTGTTACATTTCCCCCCTTCCTAGCCAAAGACAGTTAGTGATATACTCTCTGGGGGTATTTAACCAGAGGACTTAACCCTGGAATATCAGGCCTGATTGAATTCAAGGATGCTGGTCTGAGACAAGAGGAATTACATGAAAGTTTTCATCCTAAACAGTAAGACCTCAGTCTACTCCCCACTTAGCTGTGAGAACGCTGACAGCTGGGCTTATTTCTCTCAGGCAGGAGATTGGGGAATTTATCTCTGGGAAGACTGTCTGCCACAATAACCTAGAGACAGTGACAGTTGGCGGTCCCACGTGGAAAGTCCAGGCCCTTTTCCGTTACCCTGTTGAAGGCTACCACCCAATAAGCTTTGCCCAGTTACCTTTAGTGCCTCATTCTTCAAGTGAATGAACAGCCAAAGATCACCAGGTTTTAAGAAAAGCTCAGACTAAAAGAGGCACAAGAAGAAAAGTGAAACTTGGAGAAAATAGTCAATTCAAGGAGGAGAGAAAGTTTAAAAGAAGCAAAAGTCATAAGTTAATATTCTCAGAGAAATAAGTAAATCAACACATCCATGAAATAAGAACAGCGTGCTTTGAAAAGCTAGAAGTTAAAATGAGAAATCCGAAATAAAAACTCCGAGAATAAGATTGCAAAATAAAGTTGAAGGAGTTTTCCAGAAACTAGAGTAAAAAGAAAATAAGAGGGAATTAGAAAAGATAAGAAAATAAGTGGAGTTAGACCAGCAAGTCCCAAATATGAATGATAGAAAGTTCAGAAAAGGAAGTGAGAAATAGAGATGAGGAATTTACTCAAGGAAATTTTAATACATTTCCTAGGAAGGATGAGTTAATATTCCAGATTGAAAGTGATCTGGGTTCTTAATTTTTTTAACATTTATTCATTTTTGAAAGACACGGAGCACGAGTGGGGGAGGGGCAGAGAGAGAGAGGGAGACACAGAATCTGAGCCATTAGCACAGAGCCCAACATGGGGCTCAAACTCATGGACTGTAAGATCATGACCTGAGCTGAAGTCAGATGCTTAACAGACTAAGCCACCCAGGAGCCCTGAAAGAGATCTGGATTACTAAAAGAACCTAATAGCATCTAAAAATTATACAGAAAACAAATAGACAAAAGCCCTCAAAGCAGTTTGCATAAAGAAAGAGGTGAAGAATCAGAAGGGTGTCAGAGTTTTCAACCTCAGAGCCAGTAGTTAATAGCTAATTGGATAATATATTTTTTCTTTTTTTTCACCATACAATATGATTACAGTACCATGGACTGAACTCCCTATGCTGTAATATTTTCACAAAATCTCTAAAAAAGAATGATTTTCCATTTAGAACTTTCTTTCTTCCTTCCTTCCTTCCTTCCTTCCTTCCTTCCTTCCTTCCTTCCTTTCACCCAGCAAAACTACCAGTTAAGTAGAAGAATAGAAAAAAGGCATTTTTGGACATTCAAGTTCTGAAAAAGTTGCTTTGTATGACTCTTTCAGGATACAATTTGAGGATATTCTCCCCCTAAATGAGAGTGTAACCCAAGCTTTAAAAAGATATGCAGTTGAGCAAACAGGATTCAACAATGAACAGAAACAAAGACAATCTCCATGTTGATGATGAGAGCCCGTCCCAGGATGATATCTCATTAGCAGGCCTGGAAAAGCGATTTCTCTAGGTTGGACCAGGGAGTAGAGAGGGCTTTCACAGAGATGGCTCCAAGGGAAAAAGAAGCTTCTAGATCACCTGATGTGTGACCCATTGAAAGATGAATATACTTGTGTCAGTGTTTAAACCTGAAAAATTAGGCATTAGTGCATAAAACCAAGCACATAAAAATGAGAAAAAATAAAAAGTCGAACAACCATGAAAATATAACTGTCCCATATACAATGAATTTCATATATATGTGTGTGTGTATATATATATATATATATATATATATATATATATACACATACACACATATACATATATACTTTTTGTGGTAGCTTCCTGGCTCAGTCAGAGTAGAATGAAACTCTTGGTCGTGGGGGGTGTGAGTTCGCATTGGTGTAGAGATTACTTAAAAATAAAATTGTTTTTTAGAAGAATAATATATATACGTGAGTGTGTGTGTGTGTGTGTGTGTGTGTGAGAGAGAGAGAGAGAGAGAGAGAGAGAGCGAGGCAGGGGCAGAGAAAGAGGGAAAAAGAGAATCTGAAGCAGGCTCTGCACCGTCAATGCAAAGTTTGATGCAGGGCTCGAACCCACGAACTGTGAGACCAGGACCTGAGCCAAAGTCAGGTGCTCAACTGACCTGAGTCACCCAGGTGTCCCAAGAATAACATATACATATTTTAAAGTAAGCTCTAGGCCCAATGTGGAGCTCAAATTCACTCATGAACCTGAGATCAAGAGTCACATGTTCTACTGAGCCAGCCAGGTGCCCCCATTATTTACAATGGTATTTTGATATCAAACAGAGTGCTCATTTAACCAAAAGTTGAGACATGGGTGGTACAGAGGGGGTGAGTGTCTCTGTATCTGGGAGTGGCAGGGGGATGGGGCAGGGAAACAGAGACTGGCCATATGGGGGGAGGGAAATTGACATCTTCCTGAGTAGGAAGTCAAGTCGGTCATGTGTCAAATGGGAGGAATTAAGAACTTTCAGGGGTGCCTGGCTGACTCAGGCAGCGGAGTATGAGACTCTTGATTTCAGGGTTGTGGGTGTGGAGAATACTTAAAAATAACATCTTTTTTAAAAAGTTAAAAAAAAGAAGAAGAAGAAAAAAAAGAACTTTCGATGTGGCCTATCCTTTGGAAATCGAGAGGTAAATGCCCAGAAAGGTGAAAGTGGTTTCCTTCGGGAATGGGATTAGGGAGAGAGCAGCTAGATAGTTGTTAGCGGCATGAAACCATCAGGCTTCTTAAGCGCGTTCATTATGTGGCTTAAAAACAAGCAAAGAAATAAGTGAGAAACGAGAAGTCGAGAGACCAAGTGTTAAAAGGGTCATAGGTCGCAAGCGGCAGGACGAGATCTGGAGCGAGGTGCAGGGGACTTCACAAACCCAGACTGTTAATCTCTGCCTCCCCCACTTTGTCCCCTTCTCTCCTCTCTCCACTCCCCTTTCACCCCTTTCCCACATTCCGTCGCTCATTCTGTCTTCCCATTCTTCCCCAGACCCCCTCCTTCTCCCCTTTTCCGACTTCTCTTTCACCTTCTCCCGTATCCTTGTCCCTTTTCTCAAGTGCGTCTGAGCTACTGACCTTTTGCAAGGCTCTCTGTGTGTCCCGCCCGATGGGTCTGATGACCTCTCCGGCCATCGTAGGGCCTCTGCTCGGTTATCTGCCACCCTCATCCGTCCCTGCACCCGGCACGGTCCATGCTTGTAAATTTTCACAGCCTGGTGATTTTTCTTCTTAAATTTGGGGTTGGCTTTTCTCACCGGTGAAGTCTGAACTCTGCGGGGTATTATTTTTAGACGTTTCATTTTAGAAGAAGGCAAAAGCCCTGCTCCTTTTGGGCGGATTTCACGAATCCCCTGGAGTACCCAGACAAAAAGCACTAAAAGATAATTCCACTCTTGAGTGATTTAATAGTTTCTTGGCTCAGCAGGTGCATTACTTTGGTAAATTAGAAGGAAAAACTCCTTTTCTTCCTGATAACAAAAGTAATAATTTTTTCTTGTAAAAAAAAAAAAAAAAAAGGAAGTACAAAAAAGCACAAGGAAGAAAATGGAAACATATGGAATGGCACCTTCTGGAGATAACCTGACTTAACTCATTGCTGTACCTCCTTTGAGCCTTCTTTTTTTTTAATAAATTTTTTTTTCCAACGTTTTTTATTTATTTTTGGGACAGAGAGAGACAGAGCATGAACGGGGGAGGGGCAGAGAGAGACGGAGACACAGAATCGGAAACAGGCTCCAGGCTCCGAGCCATCAGCCCAGAGCCTGACGCGGGGCTCGAACTCACAGACCGCGAGATCGTGACCTGGCTGAAGTCAGACGCTTAACCGACTGCGCCACCCAGGCGCCCCAAGCCTTCTTATGTATATGTGCACAAAAATCACTCTTTCACAAAATGGGAAACGTGCTCTCTATATTATTTTACAACACTTCCATATTAATATTTTATAAACCTTTTCTCTAATATAACTTTTAATTCCTACCTAAGATTTAGGGACATGGATATTTTGCAATTTGCAGTAATTCGGTACATACTTTAAATGGCTTGAAGACATTATTTTTGAAGAGTGGTAAACATTGATAGCACTCTAAAAAATATACTTTCTCTCAACGACCGTGTGGCAGAGATGATACTTAATGAATTCAACAAGTCCTGCTTCTTAGTCTTCCCTTCTAGGGCTATGGAAATTTGTATTTCCCGGTTCCCCTTGAGGTTAGGCGAGGTCACGGAGTGGTTCTGGCCAGGAGTGCGAGTGGAAGTGAAGTGTGTTACTTCTTACTGTTACAGGAAAAAGCACCTTTGAGATTCTCCGATCTTTCTTTACATTTTTTTTTAAGTTTATTCACTTTGAGAGAGAGAGAGCACACAAGTCGGGGAGGGGAAGAGAGAGAGAGAGGGAGAGAGAATCCCAAGCAGGCTCTGCACTGTGAGTGCAAAGCCCGATGTGGGGCTTGAACCCGCAAACTGTGAGATGGTGACCTGAGCCGAAGTCAGATGCTGGACCAGCTGAGCCACCCAGGCGCCCGTCCAATCCTTATTTTAGTGCCATGGTGATCACAGAGGCCTTGATTTGAGACAGTGAAGTCACAACAAGAAGCATCCTCAATCACTGGGTCACCACATGGAGTACAGGTGCGCTGGAGAGTTGCCCAGCCTACGATCTATGGATAACTCTGGATGAGTGAGGAATTAATAGGGGTTAATACCTGAGATTTGGGATTGTATGTTTCTTAGTACAGGGCTAGTCTCTCCCGACTGACACAGACCATATATAGAAGTGATCTAAAACGATTTAAAGCGTTTCTTCTGTGATATTCTCAAGATACAGAAATGTACTGATTATCATTGAGCATTTACTGATTGAGGATCCCATGTGCAGACAGAGTGTCAGCCCCTAAAAGGACACAAAATGGTGAGAGACATAGTCCTGGCCCCCAAAGCAGCCAAATTGAAGATGGCATAGATTGTAGAAATTACACAGTGGAAATGCTTTTGTAGAGGACACACAGCTTATAGCATCACAGCAGGTAGGATAACTTTGGGGAGGGATCCTGAGAACTTCACGTATTGACTAGGAGATGTATACGTGGTGAGAGACGGTCTTTCTAGGGAAAGGGAGCAGCATGTGTGAGTCACAGAGATACCTGTGACATAGCATGGCATATTTGGAAACCCAATCTGTCCATCGGCAGGGGATGGAAGTCCATGAAACCATGTTAGTTCCGATAATGGGAAGCTCACTGCTTTTCAAGATTAACAGTCCCGTCATTAAATGGATCTATTCAGTAGGAAAAGTCTTTCTCATGCAAAACAAAAATACGTCCTCTCCTAATTTTTCATGGCTTGGCCTTCATTCTCTTCTCTGGAGATGTCGAGATGAAAACTACACTCTTTTGGGGGCACCTGGCTAGCTCAGTCGGAGGAACATGGAACATGTGACTCTTGATCTTGGGGTTATGAGTTCGACCCCCACATTGGGTGTAGAGATTAATTAAATAAAACTAAAAAAAAAAAAAAAGCTAAACTCTTTTTATGTGATCGTTCTTCAAATATTTAGGATACTGTTTACATCCCCTGAGTTCTGTGTTGCTTTCTTTCTCAGGCATTAGCTCCAATCTTTTAAAGGTGATGTGTAAAGTCTTGCGTGAAATCTGGCATATGGTACTTCCTCAGCATATGCTGGATGACTGAATGCGCAGGTCAGTTCAAAAGTAGTCAGCAGCAGGGGTGCCTGGGTGGCTCAGTCGGTTAAGCGTCCGACTTCGGCTCAGGTCACGATCTCCTGGTTTGTGGGTCCGAGCCCCGCGTCGGGCTCTGTGCGGACCGCTCGGAGCCTGGAGCCTGCTTGCGGATTCTGAGTGTCTCCCTCTCTCTCTGCCCCTCCCCCGCTTGTGCTCTGTCTCTCTCCGTCTCTCAAAACTAAATAAATGTTAAACAATTAAAAAGAAGTAGTCATCAGCCATGTGCGCTCAGTAGAAAATTGTGAAGGACGATCGTTTATTATACCTAGTGGTTAGCATTTATTGAACCCCTACATTTTTGCCAGGCAATTTACCGAGTTCTCTACTTGCACAGCAGCTCGCTCGATGTGATCACCACCCTGTGATGTGGGGACTCATACTGTTCTGTCTTGGGAGGAGGAAGAGGTTTGCAGAGGTGTGGCATCTTGTTCCATCACATAGCTCAGAAATGGTGGAGTCGGGATTCGAACTGAGGCCTGTTGGACGTCAGAGCCTGTCTTCAACTGTTTTCCAAGTGTCCTGTGCGATCTCATCTGACTCCCCTGCCGACACTGTCGTGGCCATTTCACCTCATTTTTCTTTTTCTGAAGACATACATTTGATAACACTTTAATTCCGGTGTAGTGAACATACAACATTTCACCTCATATTTTTCACAGCATTTTTTAAAGTGTTTATTTATTCTGGAAGAAGAGAGAGAGAGAGAGACAGAGCATGAGCGGGAGAGGGGCAGAGAGCAGGAGACCCGGAATCTGAAGCAGGCCCCAGGCTCCGAGCTGCCAGCGCACAGCCTGACGTGGGGCTCGAACTCATGAACCTCAAGATCATGACCTGAGCTGAAGTCGGACGCTTGACCGACCAAGCCCCCCGGACGCCCCACATTTCACCTCATTTTACACTTGCATGTTGTGATGGTCAGCAAAGCTGAAACACAAGGTCACACAGCTTGCTTGGTTCGGGGCTAGGATTTGTCAAACTTCAAAGCCCATGCCTCCTTGATCCTTCCCTGCGACTCCACGGAGAGAGTGATTTCGGTAGTGATCTCGCCAGGATTTTTCTGACCAAGAGACAGAACTTCACCTTTCCTTCCCTTTTCTTATTTCATTTGGATCAACCACTCGGGAGCAAATTAAAAAAACCAGAAGTGCAGCAGCAGCTAAATGTCGTTTTTAAGGCTCACAAATATCTGTGGTGAAGTTTGGATTGATCATCGCCTTGTCCTGGTGTCCTTGGGTTTGCCTGCTTCCAGATGGCCCCTGTCAGGTTGGGGCAGGGCGGCTTCTCCAATGCTGGAGGAGTTGAGGCACAGCCGAAGTCACCCCTTATTCGCAGGAGGACACTTGAGGTCTCCTCCTTGAATGCGGATTATCTGCCAAGGTGCTTCCTGATTTCATTCTGCAGTAGGAAATTAAATAGTTGGAATGTATAATCGTAGTTACCAGCTATTACCTGTTTTAGTATTTTTTTTTTAAGTTTATTTATTTATTTTTGAGAGGGGGTGGGGAGGGGCAGCAGAGAGAGAGAATCCCAAGCAGGCTCCGCACTGTCAGCGCCGTGAGATCATGACCTGAGCCAAAACCAAGAATCAGACCCTTACCCGACCGCGCCAGGCGCCTTGACCTGTTTTCTGTGTAACACACACTTTGCTAAACTCTTGATATGAAGTCTTCACGATAACCCGACGGAACGATCGGAGGAGCTAAATCACCTTCCCGAAGCCATGTAGACAGTTAGCAAATGAGATCCAGCCGTGGCCGCAGTGGCACCAGTGGGCTGTGGGTGGGGCCGCATTGGACTTAGGTTGGAGCACTGTGGTTGGAGCCTGGCCTCCACACTCGCTCTGGTCCAAGCAGCTCCTCAAGGCTCCGCCCCTCACCTGCAACATCGGGACAGTAGAAGAGCCTACGTTAGAGTTGTTTTTCCAATGAAAAGAGAAAATATGTGTACAATTCATAACTGTAATGCTTAGCTCATATCAAGTTGTCAAAAACATTAATCGCTATAATGAGCGGTTCTAGAGCAGTGGTTGAGTGGTTGCTAACTTTTCTTTTGGTCATGAATCTAATGAGAGACGTCCAGTGAAAAACAGAGATCTGAAAAACAACCTTACATCATGAACTTTCAAGGATGTATGGTGGGGAGAATAGGCCATCTCTGAATACTTCACCTCAGCATACTGATTATTTTGAATTAAAGTTACCTACGAAACAGCAGATACAAGGACACTGTGACCTCCTTTGTCCCTTAAAAGCTGGAAATAAATCTGCCTTGTGGAGGTATCCTCCCTGTACCAAGAGGGGAGAGAGCATCCGTTGCCTGAGACAGAGAATTTGAGGGAATAAGGAACATTGCTACTTCTTCATTCATTTGCCACCCCAAGCCCAAAGCCCTCTGTTTTGTCCAGTCTTCACGAATAATTGTTTCTTGGTCTCAGAGGCACAAAAGTGGCCTGTTTTGGTCACTTCTTTGAGTGTCGTGTTTCCGTGAGCTCCCATACGTACAAAATTAAATTTGTTTTCCTCCTGTTAATGTGTCTTATGTCAATTTAGCGAGTAGGCCGATCGAAGATCCTAGGAGGGGAAAGGGGAAAAGTTTTCCTCCCTTATGGTGGATTCCAGTACATCTGTAGGCATCCAAGGGTTAATAAATCCAAGGTTAATATTTCGTGGGAAGACAGAATCTCCCAGATGGGGGATTTTTAAAATTGATGTTTCTGTAAGTGTTTCTCTTTCTTCCTTTAAGGCAGTGGCTTAAAACAAAAACAAAAACGCAAACAGAAAACAAAAACCTCCTGTAGTAACTGCCTTTTCTATCAACAAACAACACTCATATCATCCCCTGGGGGCCTGAAGTCTCTGGCCACCTGGAGCTCCGTGAAATTCCCCAGTTATTATGTGCTTACATGTTCAGCCACCATTCCTGTATTTTCTGCCTCAGCTCTCTCTGCATAATTATCTCCACATATTATTCCTACCCCATAAAAATGCATACAACCTGTCAGTGTGGAGCGAGCAGGGCTGTTCTGTGCTGCTGGGGTTTGCTGCGCAGATATTTTTTTCCTGTTGGTGGAAACGCTGAGAGCGACAGGGAATTTTTGGTTCAGGTGCCACCCTTCTCTTTGGTGGGGGTGGAATGGGGATGGGACGGAGAGTGAGCCGGAAATTCTTTTTTTTTTTTTTTTTTTTAACATTTTATTTATTTTTGAGACAGGGAGAGACAGAGCATGAACAGGGGAGGGTCAGAGAGGGAGACACAGAATCCGAAACAGGCTCCAGGCTCTGAGCTGTCAGCACAGAGCCCGACGCGGGGCTCGAACTCACGGACCGTGAGATCATGACCTGAGCCGAAGTCGGACGCTTAACCGACTGAGCCCCCCAGGTGCCCCAAGGAAATTCTTATCATTACGACCCCAAGGACAGAGGCGAGACAAAGCAGAATTCGAATAATGGTTGAATGAATGATTTTAGTACATAGGCAAAGGAGGCCCAGTTACTCTCTGACTTCCATTTATTCCCCCAGTGTCAATAGAGAGGTTGTGTGTTATTACTCTGCCTTCCATTGGAGGTTTAGCTTTGAACAAATACATACAAGGTCACAGCCGACGGGGAGCGTTTAATCTAGTGTGTGTATCCATCAGATATTATGGAATCAACAGACCCGGTTTTCCTTAGCAAAGTATAAGGCAGAGGCAAAATGTGACCGTGATGGTGACTGTCTTTACCCTTCCACTCATTTATTTATTTATTCCTTCAAATGCAAACATTTGTTGACAACCCGCTCTGTGGTATGTTTGGGACTGTGCCAGGCTCTCTTTGCCGCTATCTGTGATTGTGGTGATTCTTTGCTGTGGGCGGCTCTTCTGTGCCATGGGGGACGTTCACAGCATCTCTGGTGTCTACTCACTGCATGCCAGAAGCGCCCCGACTTGTGATAACCAAAGATGCCTGAAGTATAGCTCAATAGCCCTCGGGAGGCAAAATTGCCTCCAGTTCAGGACCGCCGTTCTCACGAATAAGGCATCCCCTCTGACATCAGTGTTAAAATAACCAAGAATATTAATAACCACACCGATAATCACAGTGTACGAAAACGCCTCCTTTCCGTCCGGTTTTGTGCCGGGCACATCACCTTCTTTCATACTCACGACAATCTTATGAGTAAATATTTCTTTATGGATTTCTGAAGATTTATAATGAATATGTCTAATGCCGGCTGGCCGGGTCTGAGGAACCAGAGGGGGACCAGCCGTAGGACTGGTAGGACCAGCCAAGAGGGTCCTTGGCATGGCCTCACGCGGGATGGAAATCAAATGCGAGCCAACAGGAGGTGAAAGCAGACTTTATTGAAGAGATGGAGAGAGCAGATACAGATTGACCAACCGGGAGACTCGGAAAGGAAAAGAGCATGAGTCCTGTCTTTGTTCCGGGCCTGGGGTTTTTATTGAGGTTGGCGGTCTGGTGTACATTACGTGTCCTCCGGGGCATCCAGGAAATGGTTAGAACCCTGACAGGGGCCCAGGTGTTTCTTCTTGGAGCCAGAGGGTCTTGGTGTAGAGATGTCTAGCTCCCGTGGTCTGGAATACGCATATGATGG
The DNA here is from genome assembly GCF_024362965.1 of Panthera pardus. Lineage (NCBI taxonomy): Eukaryota > Metazoa > Chordata > Mammalia > Carnivora > Felidae > Panthera > Panthera pardus. The sequence goes on along the minus strand of NW_026527002.1, from coordinate 72,742,128 downwards.
CTTCGTCAGGTCAGGTCTTCTCACCTGGTCCTTCCTTAGATGTTATCTATTTTAGAGAAATCACCAGCTTCCTGACCCTTACAAGGGGGCATACGCTATTTGCGATAAAAGGCATGTATGGAGTGGGCTGGGGGTGCAGGTCCTAGCAAGAAAAGCAGAAAAAGAAACAAAGGAGAAAAACAGCTACTTCTCTCCTGGGGTCCCTTCCTTTTGCCTGTGTCAACCCTATTCACAGTTATTCCTGGATGTGGGAATTCCAAACTTCTCAAAGCAAGAATCAATGTTTAAGACTAGAGAAAATATGGAATTTGTGTTCTTTGGGATGGTAGAGGCTAAAAATGGAAAGACTATGCTTTCTTTTTTAAAAAAATATTTATTTATTTATTTATTTTGAGGCAGAGAGAGCGTGCATGCGCGAGCAGGGGAGGGGCAGAAAGCGCAGGAGACAGAGAATCCCAGGCGGGCGCCGCACTGTCACTGCAGAGCCCAACGTGGGGCTCGAACTCACAAACTGTGAGCTCATGACTTGAGCTGAAAACCAACAGTCGGACGTTCAACTTGAGCCACCCAGGCGCCCTGAAAGATCGTGTTTTCAAAAGGTGTTAGGTTATTCGATCTAGCAGAAAATGCTGAAGCCAGCATTTGCTTCAATATAAAGCAAACATAAAGGAGAACATACAGGTAGCTAGCCCTTCCTTTCTTTGCGCTGTTAGTTTATGTTGGCTAAACTCTTCATTTGATTCTCTGTGTATTTCTTTTTAATTTTTTTGGAAGCATACGTATTATTTATTTTTTTTTTTTTTTGTATTTTAACTGAGTAAACCTTTACATTTATGCTTCCTATCGCTAATAACAGGATGTTTTCTGGGCTCCAGAACAATAATTCATCATTGGGTTTCCGAATAGAAAGTCATCTTAGTTGCATAGAATCCAAACATCCACTTTACTGTTGAAGAACCCAAAGCTAGGTAAAAGGAGCTGAATTGCTGTAGGTCAGGGGTCTCCAAACTACAGCCTGTAAGTCAAATTTAGCCGTTACTTGTTTTTGTAAATATATTTTTAGTGGGACACAACCACGCTCATTTGTGTTTATATATTCTCCATGTTTGCTTTCAAGCCACAATAGGGTTGATTAGACTCTCTGTCCCTCAAAGCCTAAGATGTTTACTGTCTGGTCCTTCATAGAAAATATTTGTCAGCCCCTATTCTAGGTCATACCACAAACTAGGGCTGGAAGAGATCCGGGCAGCAGTGTGGTGGAGGGGAAAATCCCTGGGCTCTAGAATCAGGACAGGCTTTGCATCCTGTCTCCGTCATTTGCAAGCTGTGTGGCCTTGAACATGCAACTTGATCCCTTTGATTGAATACAATTAGGATGAATATATTTTGCAATTTTGTTATGTGATGTATGATTGTCTGATAAAGTCTCTGGCACATATTCAAAATAGATGATATTAAAATACAGCACCCTTTCTACTTAATAATGGTGACTATTTTACTCACTCATTCAGTCAACATTTATTGGAACGCCTGGATGGCTCAGTTGGTTAAGACTTGGACTTCGGCTCAGCTCGTGATCTCAGGGTTCGTGGGTTCAAGCCCCGTGTTGGGCTCCGTGCTGACAGCTCAGAGCCTGGAGCCTGCTTTGGATTCTGTGTCTCCCTCTCTCTCTGCTCCTCCCCTGGTCATTCTCTCTCTCTCTCTCTCTCTCTCTCTCTCTCTCTCTCTCAAAAATAAATAAATAAACATTAAAAAAATAAAAAGAAAAAATAAACATTAATTACAAACCAGTTACCTTGGGAGGGATTGAGGGCACAAGACTTGGCGTCTGAACTCAGTCAATTTCAGCCCAGCAGAGAGAGTGGGTGGGAGAGGCACCTCTTCCCGCAGGAGAGGACATTTTATCCGAGACCTTAAAGAAAGGTAAGGGGTAGCTAGGCACAAGAGATGGGGGTGAGCTAACGAATGTTTCAAGAGAAAGGAAAGAAGAATAATGAAGGACCTAAGGTTAGAAAGACACGGTTGATGGGGGGTGGGAGGGAGGGGAAGGTGGGTGATGGGTATTGAGGAGGGCACCTTTTGGGATGAGCACTGGGTGTTGTATGGAAACCAGTTTGACAATAAACTTCATATATTGAAAAAAAAAGGCACGGCACACTAAAAGTGCTTAAAAAAAAGAAGGTTCAGCACAATTTGGGTAATTCAGCCTTGGGAGGAAGTGGGGAGAGATGTGACTGAAAAAGTGAGTAAGATCCACATGCTAAAAAGCCAAGGTAAGCAGACACTCTGAGTTGCTCTCCCCACGGCCATGGCCTTGTCTTTACCGAGAGAATCATGATTTCGTACGAGCAGCAACGTGCCCACCTTAGAGGACACAGTGGTTATGGCCGCGGTTGGTCCCAGGCGAGCTCGTGCCTGGCATCTGGCCAAGGAGATGTAAACAGAAGAATCCTGAGGTCTCTCAGAAAAGGGTTTTCCAGCTTAAAAACATTGACGGAAAAGTCCTCCTCCTCTCTTCCTTTCTGGCTTTATTTTTTTTATATGAAATTTATTGTCAAATTGGTTTCCCTACAACACCCAGTACTCATCCCAAAAGGTGCCCTCCCCGATGCTCATCACCTATTTTCCCCTCCCTCCTACCCCCCATCAACCCTCAGTTTATTCTCAGTTTTTAAGAGTCTCTTATGTTTTGGCTCCCTCCCTCTCTAACCTCTTTTTTTTTTTCTTCCCCTCCCCATGGTCTTCTGTTAAGTTTCTCAGGATCCACCTAAGAGTGAAAACATATGGTATCTGTCTCTCTCTGTATGACTCATTTCACTTAGCATAACACTCTCCAGTTCTATCCACGTTGCTACAAAAGGCCACATTTCCTTCTTTCTCATTGCCACGTAGTATTCCATTGTGTATATAAACCACAGTTTCTTTATCCATTCATCAGTTGGTGGACATTTAGGCTCTTTCCATCATTTGGCTATTGTTGAGAGTGCTGCTATAAACATTGGGGTACCAGTGCCCCTATGTATCAGCACTCCTGTATCCCTTGGGTAAATTCCTAGCAGTGCTATTGCTGGGCCATAGGGTAGATCTATTTTTAGTTTTTTGAGGAACCTCCACACCGTTTTCCAGAGCGGCTATACCAGTTTGCATTCCCAGCAACAGTGCAAGAGGGTCCCCGTTTCACCACATCCTCTCCAGCATCTATAGACTCCTGATTTGTTCATTTTGGCCACTCTGACCGGCGTGAGGTGGTATCTCAGTGTGCTTTAGATGCCAGTCAGGTGGGATTATGCCTGGACCCGCTGTAGCGCTTCTGACCCCGGCAGTAAAGGTCAACAGGGCTGAGGGCGGAGGAAAGAGGAGTGGGGAGAGGCAGGGATGCTTCGTTGGATCAGCACTGGCATTTGGGGCCGGTCGTGGGTCGCCATGCTTCCTGTACAGAAAGCAGGGTGAAATCACAGAAGCCCTTGGTGCCCGGGTCCCCCTCACCTGCAAACGGCTGAGCTCTAAATGGATTAGATGACCATATGTGACAAGTAGTTAGCCTCTGGGGGAGGCCTCAGTTTCCTCATCTGTAAGATGGAAGTGATGACAGAACCATGCAAAGCATTGCTGTGAGGACGAAATGGTACAGACATTGAGAGAAGTGTAGGGCCTGGTACCTAGTATGTGCTCTAAACGGTGGGCGGTATTTCCGTTGTCGTCGTGTCGTTATCCGTAAACTTAAGTTTCTTGATGACTTTGGCATTCCTTTTTTTTTTTTAAGTTTGTTTATTTATTTATTTAGAGCGCAAGCAGGGAAGGGGCAGAGAGAGAGGGAGGGAGAGAGGACCCAAAGCAGGCTCTGTACGGTCAGTGCAGAGCCCAACATGGGGCTCAATCTCATGAACCTTGAGATCATGACCAGAGCCAAAGCTGGACACTTAACTGACTGAGCCACCCGGATGCCCCGACTTCGACCTTGCTAAAGATTACCTCGTGCTGGCATGAATCAGGATCTGTCATGGGTATTGCACAGGGAACCGAATGAGATATTCTCCATAGCAGTTCTGTCCCCCACCCCGACTCCCACCCCCCCCCACCCCGTCACAAACTGTAGGTTGTGATCCGTTAGCATCTTGAGAAATTAATTTATTGGGAAGTGAAAAAGAATAGAATAGGTTAAAATAGGCAATATTAGAATGTGTCGCATGTAGTAAGGATAGACGTTATTTCTTAAGAGTTTTATGTATTTCCTTTATTTGTATGTGTATGTGGAGTTGCACTTGGGAAGTGTATTTCCTATTGTCGATTGCATCGTAAAAAATTTTTTCTGTTTTTTTTCTTTATATATATTTTTTAACGTTTATTCACTTTTTTGAGAGACAGAGACAGAGTGCAAGCAGGGCAGGGGCAGAGAGAGAGGGAGACACAGAATCAGAAGCAGGCTCCAGGCTCTGAGCTGTCAGCACAGAGCCCAGTGCAGGGCTTGAACTCACGAACTGTGAGATCGTGACCTGAGCCGAAGTCGGACGCCGAACCGACTGAGCCACCCAGGCGCCCCTGTAAAAATTGTTCCTAAAAGACTGCTGTAAGGGGCCTTCCAACTCCAGATTCTGTGGTTATTCTCAGATGCTGTGGCTCATTCCGGCACTGTGCCTTCACGTTACACAACACTGTGATACCCTGCTGACTCACAGTCAGGAAACAGTTCCCTGGTCGACACGGGGGTTTTTCTCCATCACTGTTCATTCTTTTCTCTATCGGTCCTGCTTCGTTTTAAACAGGTGCTCAGGAAGATGAACATCTTCTGTAGAAGGAACTCGTTGCCCGCCAAACTGAAACGGATGCTTAGCTGGTATCTTCAGAGGTCCCCAGTGGGCTCTTCTTTCCGGTCCCTGGGAGGGTGGAGTCACAGCCAAGAAGGCAAATGGGCCATGTCCTAGGAACGACTTTGTAGATTTTGTAGTTTTCGGATGGATTTCTCTACAGGTTTAATTCCCTCTTCTAATTGTAGTTTCTAGTGTTGACATCATGGACTGGGGATTTGGGCAGCAGATTTTTACTGGGAAACATACCAGACAACTTTGATGTAACCTTTTTTTTTTTTTTCCTGAACGCTTAAGAGAAAAAAAAGAAACTAATGTTAAATGCATCCATAGATACTGATACAGATCACACGCGGTACCTGTTCTATTCCTGGCACTGCCCACTGCCAACTATAGATGATTACCTAAGCATTATAATTGGGGCCGTCTAGAAGGAGACAGGATTAGCATCAGAGACTTTGGCGTGCCTGCTCTGTCCACTGCTTGCATGACCTTGAGCAAGTCACTGACTCATTCTGAGCTTTGGTCGGTAATAAAAGCTGCCTTTGAGGGAGTACTTAACCATGCATCGGGCACATTATAGATACTACTTATCAATCTGAGACCAATCCTGGGAAGTAGTTGCATACATTCAGTAACTGAGTTAGGACCAGGTTGCTGGTCAGAGCCTGGATCTAGAGTTGGACACAAGTCTGGTTGGCCTCAAAGCCCACGGTCTTTCGTTACATTTCTGTGTTTCCTCCTAAAAGTGGAGATAAAACCAAAAATGCTTGCCAACCCTGAAGGTTGTCTTAAAGTTGAAATCAGCTAAAATAAATGTGAAGATTTTGAGTGCTGTTAGTTCCTGTGATTATGACCATAATTTGTGTGATGATGGCAATTATTCTTTTTAGGAGCCCTAATAAACCCATACATGCTTCTTGTTACCACAACCCTTCTTACAGGCATACTTGACTAGGTTCTATTTACTTTTCGGTCTCCTGCACTAGACTGTGAGCGTATTGACAGAAGGGATCTTGACTTAATTGGTTGTATGTTGCTAATAACTGATACAATGCTTGCCACAGAGTTAAGTGCTCAGTGGTTGGTATACTGCAATGAAAATATGTCTAATTTCCAGTCTGTCACTACACAGAACATGCTTATATTTAAAGCCATTTCTGCATGTTAAGAACTCATCTTTTAAATTGGAAAAGTTAAAAAAGAGGACTGGAAAACTATACAACCACACATTAATAGGAATTATGGGAGAATTACCTTTTTCTTTATATTTTCTAATTGTCTTTAGTAAACATGTTTCATTCATTCAATTAAGAGTTTGGGTTGTGTTTATTTTCTTTTTCTGTGTGTGTGTGTGTGTGTGTGTGTGTGTGTGTGTGTGTTTTCACTACAAGGGGTGATGTATTGATTCACCCAAACCCAGAAACATCAGCACCATTAACTGATCAAGTAAGTTCTGAGCTCCTGAGTCTTAGAAGAGGTGGAGTGGAAGATGAACAAAAAGAAAAGGCCATGGCTTGCTGTCTGGATTGGGACAAGGAATGGGAGTTTCCTGGGCTGCACCGTGACCTTTATAAATTGTTGAATTTCAAATCTGTAAGCAGGAGTTGAAGCCAACCCTTCCATGGCGTTACCTTACAAAAAGTCTTCCCAGAGTCTCTGATAATGGTTACATGTCTTCTGCTTTAAGATTCCATGGGATGCAAACAAAGGAAATCCCATTTCAATATTGATCAGAGTGGATCATGACAATGCGCCCTAAGTGGAGTTAAGCATTTGCCCCTCCCAAGTTTCAACTATTGGCTCCAGTGCAAAAGAGAATAACAGAATATTATTTTGACTTCCCTGAGTCTTATCTAGACCCCACTGAAGACACTCCATCTATTAACCAGTCTTCAGATGTACTGGCTGTCAGGTCTGTCACAGTTTTTGTTGCCGATTTCTGGATATAGTCATGGCATAAGTTTTGGAAGCACGTGGCTGTGAGTCCTAATATGAACTATATCCCCAGTGAGCTATGTAGAGACCATTTAAAGTGACATTAAAAAAATAAAATCATGATAAATGAGGAGGGTGGTAGGAATAATAATTGCCAACATTTTGGGGTGCCTATTATGCACCAGGCACTGAGCAGTGGGCTTTACGTGCAAGATAACATTTCAGCCTTGAATTCCAAGTGTTGGCTTCTCAAAGTGTGTAATATGTAATATGTGGATAGTAGGAGTAACCCACACGGAGTGATGGCATGGTTTCGATCCCATAATGTATGTTAAGTACTTAGAAGAAAGCTGGCACATGATGAACACAACCTAAAGATATAATAATCATGGCACCCACAAAGGGCCATGATACCCTAAGTGAGGCCAGTCCTTTGCAGAATACTGTGGGGTATGAGCTCTTCTACTAGGACAGCAGGGAGTTCATTGGTGTGAGTTCATTGGAGTACAAGTTTATTGAGAGGAGGCGGGGCAGAGGGGAAGAAGTTTTCTCATTGATCTGTGTAGCCATTTTGTCTGGAGCCAGGAGCTGAAATTGAGTGTTTTAGAAGCTTTTTTTTTTTTTTGAAAGAGAGAAAGTGCAAGTGAGCGAGGGGCAGAAAGAGAGAGAGAATACCAGGAGAGGCAGAGAGAGAGAGAGACAGAGAGAGAGAAGTGGGGTTCACCTCAATAAGGATTGTGTTTACCCGAAGGGGCTCATGTTCACCCGAGGCAGGGCTCAGGCTCATCCACCGATGTGGGCCTTGATCTCATGAACTGTGAGACCATGACCTGAGCCAAAGTCAAATGCCTAAGGACTGAGCCCCCCAGGTGCCCTGAAATTGAGTGTTTTAATTCATGACTGTCTTTTAAATTAGCTTTTTCAGAATAATCTCCTGGGTTCTGATGTGTGTGTCGGTGGCACCCTAGAATGTCTTCTGCCAGCGTAGTGAACGGACTCAGTAATATGAGCTCTGGAGCCAAATCGCCCAAGTTCAAATCCTGTCTTCAGAACACGCCAGCTGTTAAGTCTGAGCAATTTCCTTAACCTCTCTGGGTCTTAGTTTTCTCATCTATAAAACAGTGATAATAATCGTATGTACTTTCTTGAATGTTTTTGAGGATTAAATGGGTTAATAGGTGCAAAATACCTGGGAGAAGGCATGAAAAATGTTGGCTATATATGTATGTGTTTTTTTGTAGAATAAAGGAAAGACAAGGTTGGAATGATTCTCCCTGGACCAGCTAGCTCTTTGATTAAAGAGCTTTAAATAAGCCTCAGCATAACACACACGTTTGCATGTGCGTGCGTGCACACACACACACACACACACACACACACACACACACACACCCCTCCAGCCTCTCAGCTGTACAACAGCCACCTCTTTCGAAGATGTCACATCCAAACTACCCTAAGGTCTCGTTGCATTGTAGGGCCATTCATTATTGAAATCGCCTCTCGCTGCAGGAAATCAGGATGCGGCAATATTGAAATGCCTGTGTGAGATAGAATATGAAGTGTAGGTGAGAAGGCAAGAGTCCTAGCAAAAAGCCGGCGCATATTCAGAGCACAGCCCTCTCATCCTATTAGGAGATGGTTCTATTTCCATGTTGCAAAGAGGCAAAGAGCCTGAATTAGATTAGTGGGAATGTTAATTTATCTCCTAATACTATAGCCTCAGTGTGGAGTGTGTGTGTGCGTGTGTGTGTGGTGCATTTTTCTTAAATTTATATTCAAAAGTCCTCATGATATTGTTCGAGATAATGGATGATAGAGGTGTAGGACATTTCTCAGTAATACACAAACAAAGCCAAACTCAAATCATGTGAATTGCTTCATTCGTGGGGATAAAACTAAATTGCTCGGCAAGGCAGGGAGTCAGAAGAGAACAGAAAAGGTCCAGAGGGAGCAGTGGAGGAATGTTCAGTACATTCTCCTTGTTATTTCCGCATTTGTCAAAATGGAAGGCACCCCCCTCCTATTTTATATTCTTAGTTCTATACACAAGGCAATCGATGGCATTATAAATAAGTCTATTTTTGTTATGGGTATGAGACTGCTAAGGAAATGGAACAGAAAATCACTTTCCAGTCTAGCCTCAAAATCGATGTTTTCCAAATTATTTTTCTTACAAAACTTCTATTTGTCTCCTAGAATTCCCTTTCATTTACCACCACCCCTGTCTTTTTTTTTTTTTTTAAAAAGGTGTTTCACTATCACTTTTGACACTTGTGATCTCTATCATAAACTCAAACCCTTAATTCTGTATTGATGCTTTTCTCATGAAGGCTCTAAGATCCCTGGAGGCAGGGGCCATTCCTATACTTTTCTCTCCCCTGGGGAATGTGGCATAAGTTCAGCAAAGTTCTAGCAGACGAGGAAGCAAGTTCCTCACACTTTGCAAAGCACGATCATGCAAAAATCTTAGGTTGAATGCCTGTTATGTGTCAGGGAGGGAAGTAAATGCTTGATGTCCTTTGATCTGGACCCAGCACGGTTGCCCCAGGGCTTGAGCTGCCCCTAACCCTCTTTTCCCCAACCCGCTGTCCCCGGGCCATGACAGATTGGTTTGGGGAAGAGACAAACCAAAGCTGAGCCAATCAGATGCTTCCTCATGGGAATCAGCTGGCACTGCTCTGGGAAAAAAAAGAAGCCGCACAGGACCTCCAGCTGGGCGGCCCTCTTCAGCCCACCCAAGAGCTTGCTTCAGATTTGCTTGTTTTGGTTTCCGATAGCCCCCACCTCCAGTTTTGGGGAGGTATTTGATGTAAGCTGTCGAGTGATTTGCCCCCAACCCTGTGGACTGGGAGAGCAGGTCTGATGGCCCCCCAGATCCACTGGCTTCGCCACCGTGTGCCCAGCAGCTCTTACCTCAGCCTCACAAGAGCCCCATAAAACCCGGAATCCTCCGCTTCCCCCCTGCAGCGTGAGATCCGGAAGCCCACAGCCTCCGTGAGGCTCGATGTCACAGGTTGGTAGCTGGCTCCACTGGTCCAGTTTCTAGCTTCTCGCAGCGTCCGATTCAGAAAGGAGTTATTGGCTCTTGACTGTGTTTCGGACCTTACGCGAACGCCCACGAGTTAGTTCAGAATTAATGCCTACGAAAACCATCCGTTCCGTGCAGATCCGTACCGTCCCCATACCTTCCAAGGAGCCTGGACCTTTCGCCCCCTCTCCCCCTGTGGCAGCCCGGTCCAGGTGGCTAAGTCAGTGAAATGACATTGACCGGAAAAGTACGCGTGGTGCCTGCCACCGGGAATTTGAAGCTGGCGGTTAGAAGTGGGAGCTGAAATGTGTGGGTCAGGATGTGGAGAGGGCACTGGGAGGCCACGATGGCCCTGAACGACCTGGAGTAAGCACCTGAAGCCTTATTTGGAGGAGAACGGGACCCTCGAACTAGCACAGGGAACGAGGAAGAGTCAGACACCATCATACGCACCCACACACAGCTGCATCTGTTCGGAAGAACCAACAGCCTATTTTTCGTATCATTTGTAATTTTCTCACAGTCCACGTAATGAACTCTGGTTACGTTTCGGTGACAACTCTCTTCCAGAGTAGTTTGGTTTCGTTTTCGTTTTTTTAAAGTAGGCTCCCCACCCATCGTGAGGCTTGAACTCACGACCCTGAGATTAAGAGGCGTGTGCTCTAGGGGCACCTGGCTGGCTCAGTCAGTTGAGCGTCCAACTCTTGATTTCAGCTTTGGTCATGATCCCAGAGTCGCGGGATCAAGCCCCATGTCAGGCTCCCCATGGAGCCTGCTTAAGATATTCTCTCTCTCTCTCTCTCTCTCTGTCTCTCGTGCGTGCTTGAGCTTTCTCTCTCTCTAAAAAAAAAAAAAAAAAAAAAAAAAAGTCACACACTGAGCCAGCCAGGCACCCCCGGAGGTTTTTCCCCTGGGAACAGGGAGGGGTAACTTTACTACATGAGTACATGTGGCCCAGAACTTTGTGCAAATGAAGTATACAGCAGTGTGATCACTTAATTGTATTTACACAAAAACAAACTGAAAAAAAAATGAGCGCGGGTTCTAGGACTGGGTTTCTTTTACCGATTTAGAAACAAAACATAAAAAAGCTGTGCCTAAAATGAATCTTGTTTTTTTTTTTTGTTTGTTTGTTTGTTTGTTTGTTTTTTTAATAAGTGGCCACCTGGTTCCAGCATCCCATAAAATCCAGGCACTTGACCCTTGGTATAGCTTCTATTCACCTTTCTATCATGGGAATGAATCGGTCTGCTTTCTCCGCCCTTACCTTGAGCCGGTCACGTACAGGGTCCCTGGCCAGTGGACTGAGGCTTTGTCTAAAGCAACAAGGGCAGCTCAGGGCATGTGGGGGAGGGTGATTCTTTCTTCCCCGTGGTCCTTTGAGGCTTTCACCTTCTCTGGGTGAAGAGGCTGTTTATCCTTGTAAACACAAAACGTTTTAGCTTTTTGCCAGTTTTCTGTTAATGGCGAGACAATGGAAGCAAATAAAGTTTTATTGAAACTGGGCGAAAAATAAGGACAAAAGAACCAGGGTATGAGCAACAAGAACGGAGGCAGGAAGACTGCTACCTGAGCACGTCCTGGGGCATCCATGCTCCCAGGAACACTCTTCAGCCATTGAATTGCAGGGAGGTCCAGAAACTTACAAAAGAGTCCAGCGGAAAGAGAGGGGGGCTTGGGCTAGGAGGGTGGGATTTGAGGGAGGCTATTTATTAACCCGTCTGGGTGCTTTTCAATGTTTTCAACCCCGATGGTCACAGCAGTGTGTATCCCATGTGCACCACACCCACCCCTCGCTCCCACACACGCTCGCGGAAGCACACTTGTCCATAATGTGGCCTCGACAATTGAGAAGCGTAGCTAACACCTTCATCTAGGAATCCCTGATAACTTTTTACTTTCAAGTTGCAGCTCCATTACATGCAAATTCTTATACTATTCCTCCTCCCACCTTTGTGAAAAGATCCGGCCACCAAAAAAGGCTGAGAAATCAACTGGGAACATGTATAATAAGAATAACAGTCATGGCTCTGTGCCAAAGCCCTGTCTTTACTTCTAATGTCTGCTCTCAGAGCCCAGACTGGTTCTTCTTTTTCTTTTTTTTTTTTTTTAGGTCTATTTATTTATTTTGAGAGAGACAGAGAGAGAGAGAGAGAGAGAGAGTGCAAGCTGGGGGTGGGGGGGTGGGAGGGGAAGAAAAAGAAGGAGGGAGAGAGTTTCCCAAGCAGGTTCTGTGCTGCAAGCCCAGAGCCCAATGCGGGGCTCAAACTCAGGAACTGTGAGATCATGACCCGAGCCGAAGATCCAGAGTCAGACTCTTAACCGACTGAGCCACCCAGGCACCCCAGCCGAGAGTGGTTCTTAACATTCAGTTTGCAGTGGGTTCAGGGAAGGCATTCTCAGATTGCACTGGCAGGTGTAATGAAATCATTTGAGTTGTGCTGTGAACCTTTCGCCTGTGCACAGCCATACTTTGTTTCATTGTACCTACCTTTATTGTGCTCCATGGATACTGCTTTTTTTTGGTTGTTTTTTTTTAACATACTGAAGGTTCGTGGCAGTCTTGCGTCAAGCAAATCTATTGGCATCATTTTTCCCGACAGCATTTGTTGGTTTCCTGTCTCCGTGTCACATTTTGGTAATTCTCACAATATTTCAAACTTCTCACTATTACTATATCCGTTACGGTGATCTGTCGTCAGTGATCACGACTCACTGAAAGCTCAGAAGGTGGTTGCTATTTTTTAATTGAGGTATGGACGTTGCTTTTTCAGACATAATGCTATTGCACACTTAGTTGTCTACAGTAAGCTAAGTCACATAAACATAGCTTCAATATGCCCTGGGAAACCAGAGAATTCATTTGACACACTTTACTGTGGGGGTTTAGAACCACGCCTGCAACAACTGCAAGATATGCCTTATAGGCTTTAAGGCTCTGGAACATTGTAGAACTTGAATCTATCTATCTATCTATCTATCTATCTATCTATCTATCTATCTATTTATCTATCTATCTATCTATCTCTCTGTCTATTTTGGAGAATTACTATGTGGAAAACTGTCCTAAGCCACGGAGAAACGAAGATGAATGAGGCATGAGCCCATCACTGAGATGCTCACAGGCTGGTGATGGTAGTCAAGGGGGAAGCAGAATTGAAAACGACCAAATGCATTATCTCGTGATCTGTTAATGAAACAGAAATGCAACAGAATGTGTTTGAAAATTTTAGAATAGTTCTCCGTTGGGAGGGAGATCAGGTGAATATGAGGATAAAAAGGAATAAAGGCATTCATAAAGAGGAAAAAGGAAAGAATATATTAATGAAAGGGAAGCCATTTCACTTAACTGTTCCAGTGTAAGCAAGAGCAGTGGAATAGCATTTATTTCTATGTTTGCAGAAAGCTTGTAAGTTTCAGCAATGACTCTGACACAGTTGAAGTCAGTGCTGACAGCTGGGCTTGGAGGCACAGAGGGAGGACTGGGCAGCGGCCGCAGAAATGGACGTGGACCTGGGACAGATCGCGCCCTGCTATACTGGCTAAGGGTATAGGTCTCTGCACTTGTGAGGGGGAACGAGCAGGTGATCCATACCGTGCTCCTCTGCCTGTGACCCCTGTATGTTATTTGCTATGTTTTCAGCATATTTCAGTATGTTCCTGCTCAAGGTTACAATTTGATCTCTATCTACAGACTGATTCATAGGGGTTTCTTTTTTTTTTTTTAATTTTTTTTTTTCAACATTTTTTTTTTTTTAATTTATTTTTGGGACAGAGAGAGACAGAGCATGAACGGGGGAGGGGCAGAGAGAGAGGGAGACACAGAATCGGAAACAGGCTCCAGGCTCCGAGCCATCAGCCCAGAGCCTGACGCGGGGCTCGAACTCACGGACCGCGAGATCGTGACCTGGCTGAAGTCGGACGCTTAACCGACTGCGCCACCCAGGCGCCCCCATAGGGGTTTCTTTTGATAACCCTGAGCTTGAAGAGCTCCTTTTGTGTCAACTGACATTGGTATCAGTTCCACATTGTGTGGTATTCAGGGACCTTGTTGAGATATTTTATTGGGTAAGTGGATGGGCACAGACTCAAAAAGAGTACCAGGAAGAAAGGAACATGTGTTGAGTGTTTGCTCTGTGGCATCTCGTTTATTTCTCAGACAATTGCAAGTTTTGCTTGTCTCATTTTCACACGGGGAATTTGAGACTCACAGAGGCTAGTTCATTTGCCCAGCACCATAAAACTCATTAATAGTGGTCCCAGGATGTGAGCACAAGCTTATCGGTCTCCAAATTGCACGCTCTTTGTACTAAACCCAGAAGGAAGATAATGATGCCCATTGTCTTCCCGGAATTTATGCCGACACAATATTGCGATTTCTTCACCAATTTCGGGGCACCCCTGACCACAGCTGTGGACAATTCTTAATACTTTGAGTCAATGCTTCTCTTTTTTTTAATAATTATCATTTTATTTATTTATTTTTTAATATGAAATTTATTGTCACATTGGTTTCCATACAACACCCAGGGCTCATCCCAACAGGTGCCCTCCTCAATGCCCATCACCCACCCTCCCCTCCCTCCCACCCCCCATCAACCCCCAGTTTATTCTCAGTTTTTAAGAGTCTCTTATGGTTTGGCTCCCTCCCTAGTTTTCTTTTTTTCCTTCCCTTCGCCCATGGTTGAGTCAATGCTTCTCAAACACAGCCTCCTCATTCCCATAGCTGTGGCTTTGATTAGATAGTGAGCCTGGTCATAATTTTCTCCTTCGTTGTCTGCCTCCACCCGCCGAAATTTCTGAAACTCTGTCACAGTCCCATCTTTTCCCCTTACCGCTCCTGCCCCTATGGCCTCAATCTGTTCTGCACCTTCAATCCCAAATATACGTCTTTGCAACTAACGATGTCCTGCTTTAAAACATCCTCGAATTTATTTACACGTGTAAGTGGTCTCTTTTCAGCCGTACACAAAATGCACCACTTCGTATCCTTGATCATCTGTTAAGTGTCTCAAGTTCCACCTATGAGTGAAAACATATCATATCTGTCTTTCGCTGACTGACTTATTTCACTTTGCATAATGCCCTCCATTTCCATCCATGTTGTTGCAGATGGCAAGATTTCATTCCTTTTCATCTCCAAGTAGTATTCCGTTGTATATATAAACCACATCTTCTTTATCTATTCATCAGTTGTTGGGCATTTGGGCTCTTTCCATGAATTGGCTATTGTTGAAAATGCTGCTAAAAACATTGGGGTACCAGTGCCCCTGTGAGTCACCACTGTTTTAATTTTTTTTAAGTTTATTCATTTTTGAGAGACAGAGCACGAGTGGGGGAGGGACAGACAGAGAGGGAGACACTGAATCCGAAGCAGGCTCCAGGCCCCGAGCTATCAGCACAGAGCCCAACGTAGGGCTCGAACTCACGAACTGTGAGATTATGACCTGAGCTGAAGTCAGATGCTTAACCGACTGAACCACCCAGGTGCCCCTGAAGCATTGTGTTAAAAGCAAAGGGAAGTCAGTGAGAACTGGAGAGATGAGTAGAATTTGAATAATTAAAGGCAGGGGAAGGGCATGAAAGGGTGCTTTCCTAGAGAAGGGTTTCTGGCAACCCCTAAAAGCCAGAGCTGGCTGTTTGTGCTGGGCAAGCTTGGGAGTTGGTAAACTGGGAACCAGCACTGGAGACCTAGCTCAGGCATCCCATAGGATGTGGCTTCTGTCCTTCCCCTAGCTCTCGCCTTGTGGACATTGATCTGGGATTCTGTTGAGATAAGGGAATTTGCAAAACATCTGTCTGTCTCAGTCACGTTTTAGGGAGAGAGAAGTGGTAGGACGGAGAGACAGCAGAGCCTGGTGCAGGTGACGTTTTGTGTGGCATCTTCTTGTCCACAGCCGCACGTCCACGTTTCGGCCTGTTGTCAGCCGTGGCCGCACAGAGTAGGAGGGGGTACAGCAGGCGGGAGGCTATAGGAGGCAAGCCTTGTCTGGTGGTGGCTCAGTCGGTTCAGAGTCGACTTCAGCTCAGTGATCTCACAGTTCTTGAGTTCGAGCCCCCTGTCGGGCTCTCTGCTGTCAGCGCAGAGCCTGCTTGGGATTCTCTGTCCCTCCCCGCCCCCCCCCCCCCCCCCCCCCCCCCGCTCTGCCCCTCCCCATGCTCTCTCTCTCTCTCAAAAATAAACAAACATTAAAAAAAAAAAAAAAAGGCTTGTTCCAAAGAGCCCTTTGAGGAGTACAGGCAGTACCTCCGTTGTGCAGTAGGTGGTGCCATTGCCTCTGTGTCCTGAGGTTGAAGAACCATTTGACAGACTTGTTTCTTCTTTGCTCCAGGGGGGTCTCAGTCTCAGGACTGATGATGTCGTGTAGGCTGCGCGGGAGAGGGAGAAGGGGGTCTAACAGGTACTGAGAGATACGCTTATGTGCCAGGAGGGCACCAGACGGTCTGCGCGATGACTCTGGGGCGCCCCCTCCTCCTCCACTCCTGCTCCCGTCTGTTCTTTCTGCCCCCGACCCCTCCATCTTACTTTTCATTGTCACCATTGCAGCCCCCAGCCACTGAGGGCTGCGAGCCAGACGCCTGGCCGAGCCCCTTCATGCATGATTTTATTTAGTCTTTACCCCAAACTTTGCTGGACCCCATGGTTGTCCTTCCTTTGCAGAGAAGACAGTTGAGCCTCAGAGAGAGAAAGTAGTTTTCCAAGATCATACAGGTAAGAAACGGGAGAACACAACTCTGAGCCTAGTTCAGCCTTTCTCGATAGTACGTATCTACCTTTTGTTACATCATGTTTGTTATTTAAATTTCTTTTGAGAGAGAGAGCAAGGGAGGAGCAGAGAGAGAGAGGGAGAGAGAATTTTCTGGCAGTGCAGAGCCCGATGTGGGGCTCGATCCCACCGACCACGAGATCACTACCTGAGCCAAAATCAAGAGTCAGACGCTTAACCGACTGAGCCACCCACTCGCCCCCATCGCGTTTATTTTTTAAGGTTCAGGTTTGCAAATTATCGCATACTGCGACAGTCAGGGACTGTTGTCCTGTGCTGTACACCTCCGACCTCCCCACGGTTACACAGTGAGTCAAGAACCAGAGCTGAGCTTAGAAGCCAGGGTCCCGATGGGGTCCAGTTCTCAGCACCTTCTTGTTGCCTCCAGACGTTGGCGACTGGCCTTGTTACCACCCACTCGGCTTCCTTCTCCCTGGAGTGTGTCCTCGCCTCTTTCCTTCCCATCCCTTCCCAAGCGTGTCCCTCTTCTCAGCTGCGTCTGGGAACACTGGCCTTTCTCTCCTATTACAGAACTGAACAGCTCAGGCTCGTCTGCTCTCAGGCCCGAAGGTGAGTTCCTCTGCATCCCTGTTGGTCCCTGGTGGTATATGTGCACACAGGCATCGTTCCCTCTGCCAGGGGTTTTGGGGATTGTAGCTGATGTTCCAGCACACGGATACACAGACACAGACACACAGCCACGCTCTAATGGCTGAAAACCCATCCTTTTCTCCTTTCTGGTATTTACGTCTCGGTAAGTTGAGAGTGAGTTAGGGAATCCCTAGATCAAACTCTACTTGCTGCAAACAGGATTGTGGGTAGGAACCGAAAGAAGCCTGTGTGGGCTAAGTGAGGGTAGGCATGGGACCCAAGTCAGGCAGACCTGGGTCCGTGAAATCTACGGACGCTTGGACAAGTCAGTGAGTTCTCTGAACGTTTGTTTCCTCATCTGTAAATCAGAGCGAAAGAGAATGACAAAACTCCATCTCAGCGAGCTGCTGTGATTGGACTCCCCGACCCCCACCTCCCTCACCTCTGATCCATCTTTCAAATCAGCACCGTGGTCCCCCCTCTGCTCCCCACATCACCTTTCGTGACTTCTCATTAGCTTCACAGCAAGGTCCAAAATCTCAGCACGGCGCGTCTGACATTCAGCCTCGTTCATTCTGTAAGCATTTATTGAGACGGTGCACAGGGACTGTGTGTGGTAAGCACTGGGAAGCCTATAAGAAAGAATGCCCGTCCTTTTTCTGAAGGGACTCCCCATTTCTGACCCTTTTCTACAATCCAGCCATGCAGAACTGTTGAGGGTCTCAGATTTACCATTATGTCGCCACCCCGGACCTTTGAACATGCTATTCTCTCTGCCTGGCATTTCGCCACCCCTTCCCCTGTCTTCCCGGAACACTAAGCTCTCCCTTCCTTATTTAGGTGCAAACCTTGTCTGTAAAGCCCACCCTGAACACTTAGGCCCTCCCTCCATCATGCACCCCTTTACTGCTCCCTCAGCTCTACCCCCACTAATAGCGGTGATTTACTTACATTGTCTTCCTGCAGAGGATAGGGGTGCAGTTTATTCAGTCACCTAACTAGCATCTGGGGGGTGGGTGCTTCACTCTTCCTTTTACCATCAACCACTGACGGAGTGCTTGCCATGCGTTAAGTCAAGTTTATGTACTTTATCTCATCCAATCGTCCTTAGCAACCAAATGAGTCTGGTACGCACGCCCGTTTTACGGATACGAACATTGGGCCCGCAAATAGTTAAGGAACTTGTGAAGGTTACCTCGTTGCTAAATGTCCGAGCCAGGATTTGGACCCACGCATTCTGACTCTGAATCCTGTGCTCCTGCTACCAGACACGCCGCCCCTGGTGAAGGCTGATAAACGTGTTGAGTGAGCGAACGTTGAATCACAGCGACTGTTCCTGTACCGTTACGTAAGCGAAGCCCCTATTCAGTGCGTTTCAGAATACGCGTAGTGAGGATTAGGTTTGTTTAAGTTCCCATCTTCTGCAGAACAGTACTTTCGTACGTTACAATAAAAAATGAATTACTAGAGGGGCGCCTGGGTGGCTCAGTCGGTTGAGCGTCCGACTTCAGCTCAGGTCGCGATCTCACGGTCCGGGAGTTCGAGCCCCGCGTCGGGCTCTGGGCCGATGGCTCAGAGCCTGGAGCCTGCTTCCGATTCTGTGTCTCCCTCTCTCTCTGCCCCTCCCCCATTCATGCTCTGTCTCTCTCTGTCTCAAAAATAAATAAATGTTTAAAAAATTTTTTTAAATAAAAAAAATTAAAAAAAATGAATTTCTAGAGAAAAGATCACATGCTAGGATATTGTAATGATATCAAATTGCCTTAAATATTTCGAAATATTTCCTCTCAGTTCCCATCCTTAACATGTGGACCGTCTTTGAACAGCACTGCTCTATCCGACTGCCGGCTCGGACTGGCCACGTGTTGACGCATTGCAGAATGAATCTGGATCGTATAGCCGACGGTTTTGACGAAGAAAAATGGAAAGCTGAACATCTTGTGGATTTTTACCATGAGTCACATCCTTTCCTGGGCTCTGTGCAAAGAGAACCGTCTCGTTCTCCAGAGGCGATGCTGCGGCAAGGGGTCTAGGCGAGACCTGTACCCTAGCTACCACTTGGCCGTATCTTCTTATATTTGGAGAGGCAAATAGGCCAGAACGTTAAAACAGCCCAAACTACTATTTCAAAAGACTGTATTGCCCTTTCGTGCTCACGTTTGTTTTTGGAAGGGGATTGATGAACTGTTCTATTGATTCAGTAAGGCAGTGACATTATTCACGAGTTCTCCGGTAGAACATTATATTCTAAAAAAAACCCCTCTCTATTGGAAGTTTTTTTCATTGTATTTTAACACACTGGTTACTTTTCTAATGTTTACTGTTTTGAGAGAGAGAGAAGGGGGGAGGGGAGAGAGAGAGGGAGACACAGAATCCAAAGCAGGTTCCGGGCTCTGACCTGTCAGCACAGAGCCCAGCACAGGGTCTGAACCCACAAACCACGAGATCATGACCTGAGCCGAAGTCAGACGTTTAACCAACTGAGCCACCCAGGCACCCCCATACAGGTTATTTTTGATGGCCAGTATGGATGCTGAAGCAGTGGGGTTGGGGAAATATATCAGATGCAAAAGAATAAATAACATCAGACATTGCACCTTGAAAGAACCCATAGAGTTCTGGCTCAAGGGTCCCATTGTATAGGCGGGGAAACCAAGCTCTTGGGGATGGGACTTCATGCCCGGAGCTACAGATATACAGTGTTTGTTAGTAAATGAGCTGGGATAAAAAGCCTAATTCCTGGCTATGTCAACCAAACCTTTGGAACCCCAAAAGCCCCAAGGGTGACAAGGGGGAAACAGAAGCTTCCAGTTCTCTGTACGTTGCTGAGCTGGTAAAGCATCCACCCCACTGCCATTCCCTGAGGGATCAACACCATTTACTTTTACATTCTTCACGGGAAAGTCCCAAGGAACTAGTGAAACAACATCCAGAAGTGGTAATTGGCCAACCACTGAGCTATTGGCCAATTCCTCCAGGCATGAAGCCGCGACTGTGGCCTGAATAAGTAAGGTTTACTAAATAAAATATATGATTAACTATTCTTCGAATATAGATAGATGCTACTGCGATCATTCACATGGTTAGGTTGTGTGCTATTAGAGTAGCTCTTTTTCATGTGTTTACTTATTTATTTATTTATTTATTTGGTCAATGATACTAAAAAGACAAGTACACCCATATCGGGATCAACAAAATACGTAGACATTAAAACGGAGTTGTCTTATTTGAAAGATTAGAAGGCACAGGTGTAGAGAACTGTGTGTTGAAAACTGCCCTGAACTTAGGGAAACGCAAAGTACTACATCGCTGTTATGCTCAGGCCCGATGAGAAGCATAGGGGACAGTGGAGAGGACCAAAGGCTTCCAAGAACTGTGTGTAAGTTGAGTTAAGCCTAGTGGTTAGAAGCACTGGTTTTGCAGTCAGTCAGGTGCTCTGGGGCTTTACATTCTTCCTCTTTCCACTCACTACTATCTATGCTCTTGGGCAAGCTGTGTAACCTGACTCTGTTACCTTATCGGTAAAATGGGGCTTATGATACACGTTTCATTGAGTTGTTGTAAGAATTAAATGAAATAATGGGGCTAATGCAATGCTGGGATCATAATAAACATTTTACATATGGTGACTATCCTTCCACCTCAGCCGCTACCGAAAGCACTACGACAGCCACCATCACCACCCCCACCCCCATCACCATCACCATCACCGTTACCATGACTACCACCCCCATCACCATCACCATTACCTCCACCCTAGAGGCTACAAAATGTAACCTGGTTAATTTCCCTGCAAGTACTCTCAGCGCTTCCTTATAACAACCTCTTGACTTCTTTTCTAAGATCAATATGTCCTGTGGGAACTGGCCGAGGCGTTTGGGTGTATGTTGCCCCTGAAGTCCCTTGCTTTGCCCCTTTCCATACTTGTTACTTTTCAGCTTCAACCTTTTTCTGCCCATCTTCCCACCATGGGGTTTGGGGTTGGGCACCAGCTGCAATCCTAGGTTGCTTGAGTTCATGAGTTGAACCCAACAGGGGCAGGCAGTATATCAGAGGCCTCAGTCCAACCATCTGTTGAAGTCAGTCTCTGCTCGCGAACACGGTGTGCGTATGGTAGGGTGAACTTTGGCTTGCCGTCTTCACCGCCTCCAGGCTATAGCATCTGTAGGCCCCAACATCTGCTCTCTTCTCAAGGTCTGGCACTCCAGTGCCTGGTGAGGACTGCATGTCTTCTGGAAACCAAGTCTGTTTGGCTAGGCCCTGATGTCCTTGCACAGTCAGGACCAGACTCCCATTCCAGAGGCCTGGACTTTTCCTTCCTTGAGGAATAAGCTTACCACTTGGAAACTAGGTAAATGCACAAAATAACCCAAATCATGTTGCCCATGCTGCTCTTTAGGCCTTTTCGTTGTAGGTGGCAAAATCTAAATTCAAATACACTGGAACCAAATGAGTTATGGTATAGTCTCTTGCAACTGAACAAACACTAGGAAATACTGACTTTGGGCTTGGCCAGATCTAGGTGCTCACACATCGTCTTTGGGAGTTTCTCCGTCTCTCCTACCTTGACTTCTTTCTCAGGCAGCCTCACCCTAGTGCTGGTCCCAGTTGTGTCATGTTTCTCCCCTGTCTTCTCAGTGACTTGAGGTGAGATGAGAGGGAGAGAGAGAGAGAAAGAGAGAGAGATCCTCTAACAATTCCCACAAATGTTCTGTGATTGACATCTATTATACATGTCCCTCCCAGCATCAGTCGTGTGACCAGCCTGAGGCAGATGACCATCTCTAGAGCTGGGGGCAGGGGTCAGCCCCGGTCAAGCCACATGTCTAGAGATGGGGAGGGGCGTTCCCCACAGGAAAATCTAGGGGCTCATATCTGAAGAACGGAAAACTGACGCTGAGGAGACAAAAGGAGTAGTTATCTGTTGAACAGTCTGCTTTGACTGGCCCCAGTCAGCTAAACTTAACTGTAACCAGAACTCGCTGGGAATCTTGGGAAGAGTATGGCTTTGAAGCTAAAAGTCCTGTTTGAATGTTTGCTCTCTCAATTCCCAGCTGAGTGATCATGAGCAAGTTGTTGTACATCCTCAAGCCTTGTACTTTTTCCCTTAAAATTAGATGATAATGCCTTCCATTCAGCATTTGTTTGTTTGTTTTTAATTTTTTTTAACGTTTATTTATTTTTGAGACAGAGAGAGACAGAGCATGAATGGAGGAGGGTCAGAGAGAGAGGGAGACACAGAATCTGAAACGGGCTCCAGGCTCTGAGTTGTCAGCACAGAGCCCGACGTGGGGCTCGAACTCACGGACCGCGAGATCATGACCTGAGCCGAAGTCGGACACCCAACCGACTGAGCCACCCAGGCGCCCCTCAGCATTTGTTTTGAGACTTTACCTGTGTGACACACAGTGCCCGGCCTGGGGTAAGTATTCAGGTGACAGCAATCCTTCCCTCCTTTTTATGTTGATACAGCCTGACCCCCACTTGGGTTTGCTGCACCAGGTAAATACTTTTCATCAGAACCTTGGGCTACCACAGAGAATCTGCCTTCCACGTATTTTGCTTTGGCTTCCTCTTTATTATAATCCACGGGTATCAGAGGATCCATCCGTCCGTCCATCCATCATCGTAACTAGTCGTACTAATGATAAACAGAGCAATAATTCTGCCTTTGTCTTTTGCCGGACCTGTTTCTGCCCAAGCCTCTTACATTTTCTCTTCACCAGAGGAAAAGCAGTTGATTTGGTTAGGCAGAGACGAAGTCACAATGGCCCACGGTTGTATTGGAAAGACCTCTCAGCTCCACTTCTTGCCCAGGGTCTGTGCATAGCAGCGGGTCCCTAATGCTCCCTTCCACTCACGGGGGGCTCTGTGCATCAGTCAACCCAGAGCTTAGTTGTACAGGCCAGGTTATATTTCCACACACTTTATCGTCTCAGAGTGTGTGGTTCTAAGGTTTACTTTCTGGGGTAGGAAAGTTGGGGTGGTCATAAAGGGAGGAGAGGTAGAGGATCTGTCCTACACGAGCCTAAGTCGTGTGTCTTTTTACCAGAGCCCTGAGCTGGGATTCCAGGAGGCAGTACAGTTCTCAGTGGAATAGCACTGTACTTAATTTCCCGTTTGCCACGTGTGTCTCTGTGTCCCTGGGAACTCTTTGGAGAGGTAGGAACGATAGGAAGGGTGGTATATGATCACCTTTGCTATCGTGACCTTGATACCCTCAGCCCTCGCCTAGAACACGTAGCAGTGGCTATTTATTGAGCACTTTCTGCGTGCGAGGTATGCATGCCATTTGCCCATCTACCAGTGTGTCCACCCATCTGTGTATCCAACTACTCAACATTTATTGGATGTCTCTTCTGTCCCCGGTGTGGGTAGACACTGCCCCAGAGAAGCCCACACGGTCCAGTAGGGTAAGGCTTTCTCGTCCTTCACCCCAACGAATCCTCATTTGCCTCCCTCCTAAATAAGTACGATTGATGCACCAGACCTTCCCTCTACCGCAGAGCCCTTGGGGGTGCAAAGAGATAAAGAATGCGGTGAGCCTCCACCACCGCAGGATTTCGACAGACGTGGAAGGCTGTTCTTTGCTCAATTTTTGGACCCGAGAGGAGAGAGCTGGGCCAGCGCATGGTCTCTTATTGCTTCTGTAACAAATTGCTACAAATGTGGTGGCTTAAAGTAATATAGCTCTATTACGTGCAGTTTTGGGGGTCAGCACAGGAAATGAAGCTCATGGAACTGACCTCAAAGCCATGTGGGCAGAGTTGTGTCCTGGGGAGGATTCAGGGGATGGTCCATTTCCTTTTCTAGCTGCTTCGGCCCGCGTTCCTTGGCTCATGGCCCCCTCTGCCAGCTTTGAAGTCAGCAACCACTGCCCTCTGCTTCTGTTGTCACATCTCCTCTGACTCTTCTCCCTGCTTTTCCCCTATTTTAAGGGCCCTTGTGATTACTGTTGGGCCCACCCAGATAATCCAGGATAATCTTCCCATTTTGAGATTTCTTTTTTTTTTTGTTTTGTGAGAGAGAGAGAGAGCATAATCGGGGAGGGGCAGAGAGAGAGGGAGAGAGAGAGAGAGAGTCCCAAGCAGACTCTGAACTGTCAGCGTGGAGCCGGGCGCGGGGCTCGATTTCACCTTGAGCCTTGAGATCACGAGCTGAGTCGAAATCAAGACTCAGACACTCAACCGACTGAACCACCCAGGTGCTGGACGTCTTTGGGAGCTATTACTCTGCCAACACAGCCACTATCACTGTCTCTGCTTCTTTGGGGGAAGTCGCTCAGTCTCAGGTTTCCCACCTGAAAAATGAGCCTCATAACGGCATCACCAACACAGAATTGTTGTAAAGATTGAATGGGAAAGTACTTGTGAAGAATACAGTGCAGCGGGTGGTGCATAGTCAGTGCTCCTTCAATTATAGATGTGGTTATTATTCATTATGAAGTCATTGTCTTTCAGCTTTCATGGGGGGTGGCCAGAGGGACGAGGGGCAGACAGAGAGATGAATAGTTCTCCAGTCTTCTCCTATCTCTCCTTCTAGTATAATTCCAGACGTTGTCTTTGGGATGGACTGGTCTACAGTGGCCCTTTTCTCAACCTAAGGACTTAGACCGATTTTCCAAGAAAGAAAAATAATTGCTTGCCACTATCAGAAATAGAAATTGAGGTTCACGAAAGCATGCACGTGTCAGTGTGTATGTTGGGGAAGCAGAGGGTTGGGAAGGTGTGGGAAGCACTATAAAATGTCTTTGCCTGGAGGCATAATGGTTATGACATCCAGAGCTTGAGTGCTGAGTTTTTTTCCCCTTTTTTGTCCACATAGGAAATATCTAAATCTGCCAGAGCAATTTGGTTTTTCATTTGCAGGAACCACAGGTATCACTTCCACATATTGTTCAGAATAAAACTTAATTGAAAACGTAATCAAACTGGAAAATTGCTTGACAAGCTGGGGTCACATTCGTAAAGGGATGTTTGTTTATCCCTCAGCCGTGATGGGGTCTGTGCTGGCACACGAGGGGACGGCTGGCACGTTGCTCGCATCGCTCACAGTCCCTGCTGGGAAGGAGCCCCCTCAATCTGGCTGCACTGCGTTTGCTTAAAGGTCACCTGTCAGAGAAGCATAGAGCAATCCCTTACTGAGGAGGCACCAGAATAGATCCCTTTTGATTTTACTGCAGGATCCCGCTTTCTGTGAGTTCAAATTGCTTGTCAGACAGCGGAGGCTTCACCGCTTCAGAAAAGGGCTCTTCCTGTATCCGTTATGTAAGAATTACTTGAGTGCAGTCACTAGTCTGGGACTCTGATAGCCTAGACTCTTCCCCCGTGTCTCCTCCTTGAAGCTAGGCTGTGCCAAGTAGAAATCCAGAACTCTGGGATGCTAACCCTGAGAAGGCTGTGCTAGTTGGTGTTATTTGTGGACAGGTAACTGTGTCATTCTTGGAGATGCTTGATAGAGACAGAAAGTAACATAGGTCCAGAACCTTAAAGACTGTTATGGGCTGAAATACATCCCCCTAAAATTCACGTGTTGAAGTCCAAACTCCTGGTATCTCAGGATGTGACTGTATTTGAGATAAGGTCTCTAAAGAGGTGATTAAATTAAAATGAGGTTGTTGGGGCGGGGGGGGGGGGTGCTCCTGAATGGCTCAGTCAGTTAAGTGTCCGATTCTTTGATTCTTTGGCTCAGGTCATGATCTCACGGTTCGTGGGTTCGAGCCCCGCATCAGGCTCTGTGCTGACACCTCAGAGCCTGGAGCCTGCTTTGGATTCTGTGTCTCCCTCTTCTGCCCCTACCCTGCTTGCACTTTGTCTCTCTCTCTCTCTCTCTCTCTCTCTCTCTCTCTCAAAAATAAACATTAAAACTTTTTTGATAAAAAAATAAAAATAAAATGAGGTCGTTAAGCATGAAATCTCCAGAGTAATGAGTGTCTTCTTGAATGCTAATGAATAATGAAGCGACTCCTGGTGGGCCCTTCCATAGCTTCAGGTGGGGGCTGTTTACGACAGAAACCAGACCAAGGCAGGATTAGAGGGTTGAAATTTTCAATGCCATCCCTCAGCCCTTCAGAGAGGGGTGAGGGGCTGGAGATCATGATAATCACCAATGGCCAACAACTTCCTCCATCATGAGTATATAATGGAGCCTCCCCACAGAAGCTCTACACAGAAGGGTCTGGAGAACTTCCAGGTTGGTAAACGCATTCATGTGCTGGGAGGGTGGCATCACCCAAACTCCGCGGGACCGAAGTGTCTGTGTTGTGCGCTATGTACCTCTTTTTCTGAATGTTCGTTTATACCTTTTATAATAAACCATAATAATGGGCTAAAAAATGAGGTCATTAGGGTGACCTAATCCAGTTTGACTGGTGTCCTGAGAAGAGGAAATTAGGACACGGGTACAGAGGGAAGACCATGTGAAGACACAGAGGAAAGATGGTCTTCCACAAGCCAACGGGCGAGGCCATGGTAGAAACCAAACCACCCCGGCCCACACCTTGATCGCAAATTTCCAGCTTCAGAAATGTGAGAAAATCACTTTCTGCTGTTCAAGCCACCCAGTCTGTGATACTGTCTTATTGCACCCTGAGCAGGCTAATACATAGACCCAGAGCTCTTCTGTGTAGCATTAATTTTGGCTCCATTGTATAATGCTAAGCAGAGCACTAGATTTCTCTGGGTCCCAGTTTCCCTATAGAAAAAAAACGTGGTTAAAAATAACCCCTGTTCTGCCAGATTGACAAGGTTAATGGCGAGGGCTGAATAGGATGGAGATTCTGGGAGGGCTTCCTTAACACGCCTCTCATCTGGGCCGAGTGGACCAGCAGTGAACAGCTTTGGGATTTCTTGGCTGGCCACCACCCAAACCTGAATGTCGAGTGGATGTCATTTCATGTGCCGTACTTGAATAAGTGGCTGTGACGTCTTCGGGTGGTGAGATAGGTTATAAGAATATGTGAGGGGCGCCTGGGTGGCTCAGTCGGTTGAGCGTCCGACTTTGGCTCAGGTCATGATCTCGCGGTTTGTGGGTTCGAGCCCCGTGTCAGGCTCTGTGCTGACAGCTCAGGGCCTGGAGCCTGCTTCCGATTCTGTGTCTCCCTCTCTCTCTGCCCCTAACCCACTCGCATTCCGTCTCTCTCTCTCTCAAAAATAAATAAACATTAAAAAAAAAGAATATGTGAAAATTCAGGGGGAAAAATGCCTCCGTTGAGTTGAAATGGGCATATTGTGAATTTAGGAGGAGTGGGAGGTCATCAGTACACTTTTATTTTTCAGCTGAAGTTGGAGGCCATATTCTCGATGACATCTTCCATTATGAAATCAGTTGACATCTTTCTTTTTTTCCTAAAGTTTATTTATTTTGAGAGAGAGAGAGAGAGAGAGAGAGAATCCCAAGCAAGTTCTGTGCTGTCAACGTGGAGCCCAATGCAGGACTTGATCCCACAAAATGTGAGATTATGACCTGAACTAAAATCAAGAGTCAGATGTTCAGCTCACTGGGCTACCCAGGTGTTCCAGCACCTTTTTTTTTTTCCAAAAATTTCTGTAGGGGCGCCTGGGTGGCTCAGTTGGTTAAGTGTCTGACTCTTGATTTGGGCTCAGGTCAGGATCTCATAGTCATGAGGTCCAGTTCCTTGAATCGTCTCGAGAGAGAGGATTCTCTCCCTTCCTTTCTCTCTCTGCCTTTCCTCCACAGTCTCTCTCAAAATCAATAAACTTAAAAAATAATGAAAAATTTCTCTGGAAACTTTTAGCATCCATCTTTCAATTTCTTAATCTTATTATTTGTATTATTTTCCCATGGCTGCTGTGGCTTAAAGCAACATAAATGCAGTATTTACAGTTCTGGAGGTCAGTTTCACTGGGCGGAAGCTGAGTGAACCAGCTTGATAGAACCAGGCATGCCTGGTTCCCTCTGGAGGCTCTAGGAGAGAATCCATTTCCTGGCCTCTGCTGGCTGCCAGAGGCTGTCTGCACTCCTTGAATCTTTCTAGAATCACTCCAGCCTCTTGCTTTTGTTGTCGTATTTCTTACTTCCTCCTTTGACCTTCTTGTCCCCCCCCCCCCCCACCGCACACTCATGATTATGTGATTACATTGAGTGCTCACCCAGATGTTCAGAATAATCTCATCTCAAGATCTTTAGCTTAATCATACCTACAAATCCCTTTGGCCAGATAAGGTCACATTCACAGGTCCTGGGGATTAGAACGTGGGTATATTTGGGGGACCATTATTATCCAGCCTCCCACAATAGTGAAGAAGCAACACAGAACAATGTAGAGAATGGGCTTTCCCCCTAATTTCTCTAGTCGTGAGCTTTGTGATCTTGGCAAAGTCACTTAACCTTTCTGAGTTTATTTCCTCACATGTAAAGTGAGTGCAACATTGCCCACCTCACAGGGTTGCTGTGAACAGTTACATGAGAGGCTATGCAGGAACAGGGAACATCTTTCCAAGGACTCAGCTGGCTCTTAGTGAATGGTAGCTATTTTGTTTCATCTTTTGTTCTTCCGAATTTAGATTGTTCCAACTTAAGTTTTCTGTTTTCCACAGGAAGAGAGAACCATCTCAAACCAAACTACCCCTTGTCTGCTGAGCTTATCCCGCACAGGGGGTCTGAGCCGCCCCACTCGGGCACGGAGGGTGTGTAGGCAGGGGAACGTCTTTAGCCTCAAGGAGATCGAAGCTTGTTTAGCCTTTTCCTCACTTATCAGAGGCCAGCACAGCCCTTGGCCAACACGAAGGACTTTGTCTTATCCAGCATACCATGTAGATCATGTCTCATGACTCTAATAGCTGAGAGCTTGAGACCTGTGGCTCAAACTCTAGTTACCAGGACCAGTCTTGCCTTAAATCGCGGAGTGTTTAACTAGCCCTGCATCTGTGGTACCCACTGTTCATGCTCAAGATTCTCTACTGCTTGGCTGATGGTGCACGGCCTGTACTACAGCTGAGACTTCTGCCTTGAACTTCTTCCTGAAGTTGCCTTCTGGTTTTGCTTCTTTCCTTCTCTGGTGAACTGCCTTCTACCTCAGTCTTTTCCTGGCACTAGTCCCTGCCAAACTCTTGCTAGCTCTACTCCCAGACATTGGGACTTTGCCCTAAAACCCAATTCAGGAAGTAAGAGAGATTCCTTCCTCCTTGATAGAACTCTCTGATACCAGCTACCTGCTTGAGATTCTTGAGCCTCAGAATCTCCTTTGGCCTTTCTGTTGAGAAAACATTTATCCGTCCATCTATGTTTCCATGGATCCATGTATACATCCATCCATCCATCCATCCATCTATCCATCCATCCATCCATCCATCTATCCACTATTTCTTGAACTGTTGTCATAACCCTGGCTGACACAGAGGTGAACAAAATAAAGTCCTGGCCCTGGAGGAGTTTATACTACAGTGGAGGAGACAAAGGAGTGAATAGTTACACAATACAGAGTGAGACGTTCGTCAGTTAATACATGAAAGAAGTCGTGTATTACATGAGAGGCTATGCAGGAACAGGGAACATCTTTCCTGGACGAAGTACTTGGTTTTGAGGAGAGAGGTTAGAGGAGTCTTCACAGAGGAGAGAAAAGCTAGAGCTGTTGAGCCTGATTAAAAGGTGTTTTTTTTTTTTAAGTTTATTTGTTTATTTTGAGAGAGAGAGTGTGTGGGAGGGGCAGAGAGAGGGAGAGAGAGAGAGAATCCCCAGCAGGCTCCACACTATCTGCACAGAGCCTGAGGCAGGGCTCGAACCCACGAACAGTGAGATCATGACCTGAGCTGAAGTCAAGAGTCGGACGCTTAACCGACTGTGCCATCCAGGTGCCCCCTGAGGAGGAGTTTTCTAAGTGGACAAACCAGGGCATTGCTCTGCCAACTGCCTGCCTAGCCTGCATCCCGGGTCCTTCCAATTCCAGACTGGTTCCCTCTAATGCTCAACTTTCTCAAAGAGTAGCTTCTATGGACTGAATTGTGTCCCCCCCAGATCCATAGGTTGTGAAGGGTGTGGAGAGGTGTGAATCTCTTACACCCAATGTGACTATATTTGGAGATAGGGTCTTTGGGGGGCACTTAAGGTTAAATGAGGCCATAAGGGTGGGGTCTTAACCCAACAGGACTGGTGTCTTTATAAGAAGAGGAAGGGGCTCGAGAGCTGTCCCCACTTTGTGAGGACACACCCACACCGAGAAGGTGGCCATCTGCAGAACCAAATCAGCTGGCACCTTGAACTTGGGATTCTAGCCTCCAGAGCTGTGAGGAATAGATTAGTTTTGTGTAAGCCACCCAATTTACGGTATTTTGCGATGATGGCTCGAGCCGACAAATATTGCAGCTGAGGGAAATTTGTCCTTTTGGCTATCCGCCTACATTGTAGGTGATGAATAAATATTTAGCGGAGGAGCACAGGCTAAGTGCTTTCAGTAGGTCATCTCATTTAATCTTCATTGTGACACAAGGAAAAAGGGATTATCACCCCCCCCCACCCGATTTCACAGATGACCAAACTGAGGCTCAGAGCGGGTCAGTGACCTACCTGAGGGTCATTTAGTGAAGCTGGAGTTTGAACTCAGGTCTGTCTGGTGCAAAGCTGGAGTATGTGCCCTGCTCTCTAGATAAGGATTATTTTGAAAAGTACTGGGGCGCCTGGGTGGCTCAGTCGGTGAAGCGTCCAACTTCGACCCAGGTCACGATCTCGCGGTCTGTGAGTTCGAGCCCCGCGTCGGGCTCTGGGCTGACAACTCGGAGCCTGGAGCCTGCTTCCGATTCTGTGTCTCCCTCTCTCTCTGCCCCTCCCCTGTTCATGCTCTGTCTCTCTCTGCCTCAAAAATAAATAAACGTTAAAAAAAAAAATTTTTTTAAAAAGTACTAAAACCCCATGTCCTGTCCCTTGATTCCATTCAGCAAGGGTGGGTCCATCCTAGGGGCCAGAAGGATACGGAGGCAGGAGCAAGCTCTATCAACTTCAAGTTCTCTTCCTCCGTGCCCCGCCCCCCGCCACAATCAACCCCAGGGCTCCTCCTTCCACCGTGTGCATTCAGGAGCACACCCCATAAATCTCAGGAATTGAAACACACACTGAAGCAAATAACTCACCCTACCTGAGTCTGCTGTTTAATAACTGAACTGGCACACGTGATGAATGGCTACAATGTTATGCCACAGGAAGAAGAAATAACAGACACAGTCATCTTTAGAGACGTTATAAATGAGACCCATTCCTTCCTGTCTCTGCCTTAAGGCCACTGTCGAAGGAGTCCGTAGAGGAGAGATGTGCCCGATTTCGTCATGGCACACGTGCATTGAGCACCTGCTGTATCCTGGGATGGGCTCTGGGAAGTCAGGGAAGAAGACGATACATTCTGCCCCCACAAGCGAGCCTCTGCCTGAATAAATACGTGCGCCCCTGTACGTGGCTCTGTAAGAGCCGCGTGCCATAGTGTTGAAGCCTCAGGGTGCCGATGGGGAAAACGAATCCGAAGATCCATTCTCCACTGTTACAAAACAGCCTACGGGGACATGCCCAGTGTGTGCTTGGCACATGGGAGGTGCCGGTGCATCTGTGTGTCCCATAAAGGGGTCAGAGTTAGAGACGGGGCTGTTGAGCGTGAGGGGGGAGTTGGTCCTGGAGCGCCCCGGGTGAGAGCTCAGCTCTGCAGCCTCGCACAGTGGACGTTCACGGTCCCTTGCAACTTGACTGTCGTGTGCCAAGCTCGATATCTGGTCCCGTGCTGAGACCAATCTGGGTGTAGAAAGGTAATTCAACACTTCAGTCAGGAGGTTTTGTAATCTGTAGGTGAAATGCTGCCTTGATTGATTTTCATAGCCCAAAAGTCACTTCCGACCGTGTGCGCTTTGGGAAATGACCTCAAGCATTCTGTTTAAGATCGTTGTCTTGTAGTTTTGAAATAGTGGGATAAGAAACAGAATAAAGGTCTAATTAACCACTTGACTTAGGAGTCCGTGTTTAAACTCCAGGTCCTCTCTCCATTAGCTGTGTGACCTTGGGGTTCCCTCGCCACCACTCTGAGCCTTCCTTTCAAGGTCTGTCAACAGCAAACAAGCCAAAAGGGATTATAGTATCCACTAAACCAGTTGTCGTAAGGCAAACGTTGACATTATCTGTGTAGAGTGCTTAGCACATGTGTCCAGCCCTTAACGATAGCAGTTCTTACTAAGAAAAGAAGGGAGTGAGCCAGGAAGGATGGGAGGGAAAAGAGAAGGATGGGGAGAGAAAGAAGATGGAAAGGAAGGACAGAGGTGGAGGGGCCGACCACAGCACTGTCTTCCCGTATTTGAAGAGCTGTGCTAGAAAGAAAGTGAGAGACTTTGCTGAGGACCCGTCTGTACAAGGGGAGGGAAGCAGGTGCTGTCTAATAGGCCCAGTTACTGTAGCAGGTGCCATCGAGGGAAAGGCTGGACGGAGATGAGCTACAGACAGGGACGCCTGGGTGGCCCAGTCCGTTGAGCACCCATTCTTGGTTTCGGCTCAGGTCATGATCTCACGGTTCCTGAGATCGGGCCCCTCATCGGGCTCTGAACTGACAGCGTGGAGCCTGCTTGGGATTCTCTCTCTTGCTCCCTCTCTGTCCCTCCCCTGCTTGCGCTGTCTCTATCTCGCTCAAAAATAAATAAATAAACGTTAAAAAAAAATTAAGATGAGCTACAGACATTGAGAAAAGGGTCTCTCTAGAATCCTATAAGGGGAATCCTACTAAATTGGCAGTTTTGTACACCTAATGCAACTTTATAAATATATATAGAAACCTTGGTTCTGTGAATTATATCAGCAACCACGTCCAAAAACCTGAACCATCCGCCACGCCGGGTGCTGAGCGCTTTACTTCTTTTTGTTTAAATTTTGTGTGTGTGTGTGTGTGTGTGGCTTTTTTTAACGTTTACTTTTTGAGAGACCGAGAGAGACAGAGCGTGAGTGGGGGAGGGGCAGAGAAAGAGGGAGACGCAGAATCGGAAGGAGGCTCCAGGCTCCGAGCTGTCCGCACAGAGCCCGACGCGGGGCTCGAACTCACAGACCACGAGATCATGACCTGAGCCGAAGTCGGACGCTCAACCGACTGAGCCACCCAGGTGCCCCTGAGCGCTTTACTTCTAATACACATATTACCCCCACGGCAGCTCTATGAGAAAGATGCCGTCAGCCTCTCTGCAGAGGGAGAGGAGACTCCGTCCGGAGAGCATTTATTTTTGGTGTTAGGAACACTTAACGGAGCAGCTGTTTGGGATGCCTGGGTGGATCGGTTGGTTCACACACACACACACACACACACACACGTTAAAAAAAACCCAAAACATAGCAGCAATCCTCTTAGCAAGTTTCAAGTATACAATACCAACTATCTCGTCCCCATTTCCCCCACTCCTCTAGCCCTGCCAGCCACCTTTCTGCTCTCTGTACCTGCAGGTTGACTATTTTAGGTGCCACATCCACACCACAAGTTGGGTATTATTGGGTAAGTTATTATTATTATTATTATTATTATTGGGTAAATTATGAAGGGATACTTCCCAAACCCCACGACCTCCATTACGCTATTACCTGCGTGCTCTGTGATTTATTCGTTGACATTACATATCAGTTTATCCCTCTGGACTGTGGCCTCCTCAGAAGCACTCACACGGATCTATTTATCTTCGTATCTTCTGTGCATAGCAGCTCCAGGCAGAAAAGATGCTCAATCAGTATATTGTGAAAGAATGAATTTGTGAATTGGGATTCGAGGGAAACAGGAACACAAAAAGATGATGAGAAGGAGAAGGGAAACATTTTGTTAGTGCCTACGGGGTACGGGACTCGGAAGCACTGTACTTACACAGCCTCCTGCAGAGGCTAAAAAGCTAAAAGCTTTAATTTCAGATATACCTGCAGCTAACATAGGTCCATCCAACCTGATGCACTTGAATGAGATGTGGGAGGTGGGGCAGAGCTTACTAGAACCTTTTTTAAAAAAATATTTATTTATTTATGTTTGAGAGACAGAACGAGAGAGAAATTGGGAGTGGAGGAGGGGCAGAGAGGGAGTCAGAGAATCTGAAGCAGGCTCTGCACTGACAGCAGAGAGCCCAGATGTGGGGCTCGAACCTACAAGCTGTGAGATCATGACCTGAGCTGAAGTCAGACACTTTACTGACTAAGCCACTCGGGCGCCCCGCTTGCTAGAAACTTCATGATGGTGTCCTTACTCTGCCCTCTGATCTCATCTTTCCTTGCTTTTTCCTCTAAGCTTCACTCCAGCCATCCGGAATTTCCCCCACCTATTCTCCTATGTGCCTAGATCTCCCTTGATTCTTCACTGGGAACTTTGCTCTGCCTCTTAGTGGCTTTCTAGCTAACTTCTGAGCTCAGCTCACATACCACTTCCTCCAGGCAGCCTTGCGTGACTCTCTCAGCCTGGATTAGGTGCTTTGCTGTGGTAGGAATTCTAAAGACGCTCTCAAGATTTTCATTCCCTGGTGAGTTAGTCAAACGATAATCTAGGTGTTGCAGATCCGATGAAAATCCTATGTTAGTCGATTTTAAAGGGGGGGAATTTTCTGGGTTGACCTAATCTAATCACCTGTGTCCTTAAAAGCAGAGAACTTTCTTCGGCCGGTGGTTGAAGAGGAAGGCAAAAGGGGATGTTAGAGAGATTCAAAGACTCAAAGTGTCATTTCTGGTTTGAAGATGTAAAGAGCCACGTGAGAAAGGATGGCTCCAAGTGGCTTCCAAGGACAGAGAGCATCCCACCCCCGCCCCCACTCCCACCCCCACCCTCCTAGGAAAGCCAGCAAGGACACGGGAACCTCAGTGCCAGCACCACACCGAGCAGAATTTTGCTGCCAAACTGAATGAGCTCCGGATAAGAGCCTCGCCTGGTTGACACCTTCATTCTGTCCTCCTAGACCCTGAGCAAAGAACCTCCCAATCCACTGGGCTTTCCGACCTACAGAACCCGGAGATTATCCCTGCGTGCTGTTTTCAAACACTCAGTTGATGGTTAATTTCATACACAGCGATAGAAAACAGATACCTTCGTTATGTGTTCCCTTGGAACTCTGTTATTCTCTTATTAGCACAGTGACATTGTGATGGCTTATTAAATTATGTCTCCAACTCCATTGTGAGTGCCCTTAGGGCAGCGGTTCTGCTGTCCTTGCGCATAGCTGTTTCCCGATGCCAAGTGCAGTGCCTGAAACACAGAAGGCGCTAAGATAATGTCGGTTAAGCGAGTAAGTCGATTTCCACAAAGAGGGTCCGAAATGAGGTCCTAGAAGGGTCTGCCCATGGGCCTCAGTAGAAGGCTGTTCAGATGCTATTTTGTGGGAGACTGCCTCAGCCTACCAACCCAAGACATACGGCTGTTATGCTGACATGGTACCTGAATAATTGAGGGAACACAGTGCTCACCTTTCTGTGAGTATCTGAAGCTTTGCTGCTTTTCTTTCCTTTGGGCTAAAATGTTTCCCTTTCCTGAGAGACGATTTGGCAATTCTCAGCGGATAATTGGATAATTGGAAAGCTCGAACTTTCCAACCCTGGAGTGGTACATTCAAGGATCTGCCATAGCCTTGGCAGTGGGCACCAAATTGTGTGCCAAATTCATGCCTCAGATTCTTTGAGGACTTCTTCCTACACCCGTCAGTATGGTCTGATTTTTATCTCAACCCATGTGTTCGCCAGGACTCTTGGTTGAAGGTAGGCTTGGGTAAAATGAGGATTATAACTGCCTATACCTGGAATGTCTAAGGTTCAGAAATGTGGGTTCAGGAGTGATGAGATCCAGGGGCTGAAATGGGATCATCATGGATTTGTCTATCCCAACATATCCTTTTTCAACTTTCCTCCATGTGTTGATTTCATTCTCCAGATGGCTATCTTTACATGGCAGGAAAGATGAGCCACAGACCATTGGTTCTAGGACTATATGATCATCACAGCTCATTGTTTCCAAGGAAAAGTGGAATGCTTCTCTTCTTTTTTTAAAAAAAAATGTTTATTTATTTACTTTTGAGAGAGAGAGAACGAGCTCAAGCAGAGAAGGGGCAGAGAGAGCGAATCCCAAGTAGGTTCTGGGCTGTCAGCACAGAGCCTGATGTGGGGCTCGAACTCACAAACCATGAGATCATGACCTGAGCCAAAACCAAGAGTTGGATGCTTAACGTACTGAGCCACCCAGACACTCCTGGAATGTTTATTTTCATTGAAAAAAAAATTTTAATGTTTATTTATTTTTGAGCGAGAAAGAGAGTGTAAGCAGGGGAGGGGCAGAGAGAGAGGGAGACCCAGAATCGAAGCAGGCTCCAGGCTCCGAGCTGTCAGCACAGAGCCCGACGTGGGGCTCGAACTCATGGACCACGAGATCAAAACCTGAGCTGAAGTCTGCTGCTCACCAGACTGAACCGCCCAGGCACCCCCACTTTTTTTTGCAGTGTTTTCTAAATCAGGTCTATGTAAGTCTCCATCCTAGTTGGTCTCAACCTGTTTCTGTCCCGGTGTCTGGCCAGCCGGGGTCACCTGGCCACTTGGGTGGGGTGATCACAGAAGAAGTTAGCAGAGGGAGACAGAAGTGGTGCCAGACGGGCCACAAACAATGGTGAGCACCCCCGCCCGCAGTCCGCTTTCTTGAGACCCCTGGTCACTGTTCATTCCCTTGTGTCCACCAAGACATTCTCCCCCTGCTTCCTGGAGCCACCCTCACTGCTGCTCTCCTTGCTGGTGACTTCAGTCACTCTGCCCGTCGCCTTCTCTCTGTTCTACACGGTGTCCTCGTGGAAATCCCTGAGTAAACGTAGGTTTCCTTAACCAGGATTGCAGGTGCGACCCCTTAATTAAGAAGATCCAGGTAAAGGATGTAACGTCGAGAAGGGTAAATGGTACTAATTTACTTTGAGAAGACAAAATGATAACCTGCTCTTTCTGCACTCCTAGGGATGCTAATTGGCAATCCAGAGCTAATTTTCTGATGCCTGTTTTTCTTTCCTGGAGAAAAATGCAGGAGTGGAAATGGAGGTTAGAAAGAGCAAGTGGGTGCTCACAGAGGAGCTGGTCAAGGAGTGGGGTGTGGATGGAGGAGATGGAATGGAAAAGACTGGAATTGCCGGAAGGTCTTCAGAGAGCTGAAGGAAGAGACCCGGCTGGAGGACGACGCAGGACTGCCCCGTCACATTCAGGGAGGAAAACCGCACTCATACCGGGAAGCCATCTGAGCTCTCTGGTAGGTATACGTGGTGACTCACGAAGCAGCAAACTGTTTATTTTCAGAGGGATCCCAGCAGGGGCTGGATGTCCGCCTGCCAGAGATGCTACAGAGGGGAACCTGACAGTGTGCGAAAAGGGATGAGTTTCAAAATTCCTTGGAACTAGGGAAGTCTGAGATTGCCCATTCAGCCTGTTCCCTTCCAAACTGGAGGTGCGGTCAGAGCTCATGACAGCCTGGGAGCGAGCTTCAGCGATCGTAGAACGATTAACCCATGGTCGTGTCCTCATGGGACGTAGCTGAGAGTCACAATCTGCACGGCTGCCGAGAACAATGTGAATTCTTCACTCTGTGGCATGAGTTCAAACGCTTGCAGAAGTTTCCTACGAATTCAGGATTTCTACCATTGAAAATCCATTCCATTCAAGACTTGGGGCCAATCCGCAGCGGGGCCCCCACCAACAGTGGGCCTCGGGACGGTAACTCTACCTGACTTGACTTTAGCTGCCTTTCTGCACATTGGGAAGATGGATGGATGCTCTCTAAGGTCTGCTCCAGTTCTGAGGGTTCGTGGAGTCCCAGGGTTGCATAGATACACAGAAGAACCTTATGTAAATCAAGCTTGGCAGGGGCCCTGCCTGAGGCAGCAGGCCTGGGCAGGTGAGGAGGTGGAGGGATCCTGCATAGATGCGGCCAGAGAGTGCTGCAACATTGGCTTCCAGGCTGTTACTCCTGGGGCAACAGGTGCAAGTGGCAGAATAAACGAATAAATAATAAGTTCTATGAGAGGACATCCATGTTCCTTTGTAGACTTTTGTCTGTTTAGTAACTAAGTATCTAGTCCATTGCGGGCATACTGGAATACTGTTGAATCCAAAATTGCTTCAGTCAGGGGCGCCTGGGTGGCTCAGTGGGTTAAGCGTCTGGCATTGGCTCAGGTCATGATCTCATCGTTTGGGGGTTCAAGCCCCACAGCGAGTTCTGAGCCGACAGCTCAGAGCCTGGAGCCTGCTTCAGAGTCTGTGTCTTCCTCTCTCTCTGCCCCTCCCCTGCTCGCACTCTGCCTCTCTCTCGAAAATAAATAAAGCGTTAAAAAAAAAAATCACTGCGGCCAAACCAAATGACTCATGATTCCCAGAGCCTGGTACACATGATTCCCAGAGCCTGGTACACAGTCTGTGCTTCCTATGATGTCTGTGTGTCTCTGTGATTCTGATTTGGGTTCTTAGCATGTTCTTGTCAACCAAAGGTCTTTAAAGCCAGCCTAAGTCAAGGGGGAATCTTAGGAGACGTGAGAGGCAAGTTCATGGATGTCAAATGCAGGA
Organism: Panthera pardus; assembly: GCF_024362965.1. NCBI lineage: Eukaryota > Metazoa > Chordata > Mammalia > Carnivora > Felidae > Panthera > Panthera pardus. The sequence goes on along the minus strand of NW_026527002.1, from coordinate 72,703,492 downwards.
AACAATGCACCGTTGGGCCACGTGGGCCTGGGAGCTCGAAAGTTACACACACGTTTCTGCCTCTCGCCAGGGTCTCCATGGTTCCCCATTTCCATTTGTCTCCATGGATGGTTCCAGTCTCCCTCTCCTGTCATCGTGCACTTTTCTCTGCTGAGCAAAATACTGAAGGCAGGGATTTAGCATCGTGGGTACAAGAACGTGGGACCCACAATGCGCCCTTCACACCTGCAGACGCTGGCATGCTGCCCCTTTCTTCAGGCTCCTGTGTCTTGAGCTGTAAATCGAAGACCATACCAATGATCGAGGGTCATAAAGAAAAGCAATACCACGAGTTCAGCACTTGGTCTGTGGCTGGACTGTTGATTTCTTGAAGCAGGAGGGTCTCTCTTGTAAGGAAGGCACAAGGAAAGCAGGAATCAGGACAGGAAGTGGCCCCTAAAACTACCTGGCACGGTGCTATTAGAATCAAACAATTCCCAAACTGAGGAGACCTTTGAGATCATGTGAGGAAATCTTGGCGTCCCGCACATTCCTTTCTTCCCTTACGTACCCGAGAGCTTTTTTCTCTTTGTCACACAAATGAGAAAAGAGCAGTGCCCGCACCCCAGGAAAACACATAGGAGTTTTGTTTCTAAACACCCTTCATGTGTTTAGCCTTATGTGGCTCCTGAGAAACTTAATCAGAAGACCAGCGGGGAGGGGCAGGGGTGGGGGGAAAGTTACAGAGAGGGAAGGAGGCAAACCAGAAGAGAGTCTTAAATACTGAGAACAAACTGAGGGCTGATGGGGGGTGGGGGAGAGGGGAAAGTGGGGGATGGGCATCGGGGAGGGCACCTGTTGGGAGGGGCACTGGGTGTTGCATGGAAACCAACTTGGCAATAAATTATATAAAAATAAATTAATTAAAAATAAATAAATAAGCGCCCTCCACCGCAGGTGTGAGAGCTGGTCACATTTTCATTCCGGCTGGGTTTACTCCCGTCACTGGTGCTGACACAGGAGTCACTCTGCTGGTCCCGGGAGCACCGCAGCGCAGTGGATGGATGGAGGCAAAGAGGCCAGTCCTGCCTTGTTTTCATCCTCGTGATGAAGCAAGAACATTGCCGGCAAACAGGGGCAGCTGGGATGCTGGTGGATGTTTCCAGGCAGGCAGGAAGCCAGGTTGAGCCACCTGGACCTTGAGTCTCTAACAGAACCTCCCGAGACCCCTTCCGAGATGGTTGCCTGCAGACCCGCCTGCCTTGTGTCTGTCAGCAGGAGCACATGTTTCGGCACACCTCTGTGGACCAGGCGCTGCCCTAGGTGTTTCACGGAATACTGACGTTAGCCCAGTGAATTCAGCCCTGATGTTCCCATTCGATGTAAAAACTAAACAAGGCCTCAGAGAGGTGAAGCCCCCTCGCCGGGATCACACTGCTGGTCAGTGGGGCAGCTGGGATCAAAACCAGATCGGTCCTGCACTGCCGGTGGGAGTGCACACTGGTGCAGCCACTCTGGAAAATAGCGTGGAGGTTCCTCAGAAAGTTAGAAATCGAACTACCCTACGATCCAGCAATGGCACTACTAGGTATTTATCCAAAGGATACAGCTGTGCTGTTTCAAAGGGGCCCGTGCACCCCGATGTTTATGGCAGCGCTATCGACAATAGCCAAAATACGGAAAGGGCCCAAATGTCCATTGACAGATGAATGGATAAAGAAGACGTGGTTTGTGGGGCACCTGGGTGGCTCAGTCGGTGACGCGTCCGACTTCAGCTCAGGTCGTGATCTCGCGGTCTGTGAGTTCGAGCCCCGCGTTGGGCTCTGGGCTGACAGCTCAGAGCCTGGAGCCTGCTTCGGATTCTGTGCCTCCCTCTCTCTCTGCCCCTCCCCTGCTCACATTCTGTCTGTCTGTCTCTCTCTCTCTCTCAAAAATAAACATTAAAAAAAAGAAGAAGACGTGGTTTATATGTACAATGGAGTATAACTCGGCATTCAAAAAGAATGCCATTTACAATAACATGGATGGAACTAGAGTGTATTACGCTGAGCGAAATTAGAGAAAGACAAATATCGTATGACTTCACTCATATTTGGAATTTAAGATACAAAACAGATGAACGTAAGGGAAGGGAAGCAAAAATCATATCAAAACAGGGAGGGGGACAGAACATAAGAGACTCTTAAATATAGAGAACAAACTGAGGGTTGCTGGAGGGGTTGGGGTAGGGGGATAGTCTAAATGGGTAAGGGGCGTTAAGGAGGGCCCTTGTTGGGATGAGTACTGGGTGTCCTACAGAGGGGATGAATCACTGGAATCTACTCCTGAAATCATTATTGCACCGTATGCTAACTGACTCGGATGTAAATTTAAAAAAAAAAATAAAAAAATAAGCATACATCTAAAATAGACAAACAACAGCAAACCAACACCAGATCTGTCCATCTTCAAAGTACAAGCCCTTCCCCGCAATAGGTTGTGCCTCCGAATGGCTAATCCCTTCCATGCACAACTGCATTTAACCTTCGTAAGAGCAGAGCAAGGTGACTGTTATCAAGGAGTGCGAGGCTCCGAGGCGTTAATTAAATTGTCCAAAGTCCCAGATTCATGGACCCTGCATTTCTTCATCTTATGTTGCTTTGCACTGGGTCCCGGGTTACAGCTGTGAATGACCTACGTGTTCTCACCTTCATGGAGTATCCTCCCTATTGGGGAGCGAGGTGTATTCTGCCACGTGATAACCCATGATGCGGTAGGAAGTGACATAATGGGACACACGTAGCGTTGTGACATTAGAATGAGAGAGGTGTCTGGGAAGAGGTCCTTGAGGAGGTGTGAGCCGAATCCCGGCTACGAAGGGAGAAAGCAGGTGCTGTGGTCTGAATGTTTGTGTCCCCCTAAAATTCAGTGTTGAAGCCCTAACCTTAGGAGTGATGGTATTTCAGGTCGGGACCTTGGGAGGTAATTAGTTACATGAGGTCATGAGGGTGGGCCCCCAAGATGGGATTAGTGTCCTTAGATGACGAAGAATGACCAGGACTGGCTATTTGCCCTGTGAGGACACAGTGAGAAGGCAGCTGTCTTCAGGCCAAGAAGAGGGCTCTCACCAGGAGCCCGAATCTGCTGGCACCTTGATTTTGGCCTTCTGGCCTCTGGAACCATGGGAAATAAACGTCTATACTTTAAGCCGCCTGGTCGATGGTATTTGTTACAGCAGCCTGAGCGGACTAATACGGCAGGACTCTAACCTAATTCAGGGAGGCCACAGGGTCTCTTTCCTCTGCCTGCTGCCTTCTGCCAGCAAGGAAAGTAAGAAATATTAGCAATGCACGGTGTTCAGAGTTACCCAAATGTTCTGCCTGGGCCTGCACAGATCTTTCTGGAGTAGGTTAAGGACAAGTCCAGGGAAAGTTATTTGGTTTCACTGGGGAGAAGGCAATAGACGGGTAGCCACTAACTGAAATGTTTCTGGGCGTTAAGTCAATTTCTAGGGGAAATGGAAGGTGGATGAACTGGCACCCGTGAGTGTGTCTGACATCTGCCTCTTCCTGGTTCTGGATACAATTTCACCAGTAAAAAATAGTTTCTCAGTGTGATGGCTGCTACTGACAAGGTAAACGAAACCCCCTCAGCTTTGAGGTCAGGAAGTGAGGAGGGAGAGGCCAGAGGATACTTTCCTAGTGTGAATGTTTTTTTGTTTGTTGTTGTTGTTGTTGTTGTTTTTATCAGCTCCCAGCATGTTAGAGCTGGAGGGGAACTTAGATTCAGCCAAGTCCAACCCCCCACATCTGACAGATGGAGAAGGGGGAGTCACCAGTTCAAGGGAAGCTCTCCGTGGTGGCAGGGCCGGGAAGAGAACCCTTGTCCGTCCATCTCGGAAACAGAGACTTCTCTGGGGACTTCAAGCACAAAGTCGTTACGTAAAGGGAATTAACGGCATATAGAGTTACTGAAAACACAAGAAGAGCACAAGTCAGGGAAGACCGTGACCCTATGATCTTCCCACCTTTCTTGGGGGTCTAGTGTCCATGTGGCTTTCTGTTTCCCTCAGCGTATGCCTTCCTTGCTCTAAAAAATCTACCACTTTTTAAAATGTTTATTTCTTTATTTTGAGAGAGAGAGAGCAGGGGAGGGGCAGAGAGAGAGAGAGAGAGAGGGAGTGGGAGAGAGAGAACCCCAAGCAGGCTCCACACTGTCAGCGCAGAGCCCAACATGGGGCTCGATCTCACAAACCGCGAGATCATGACCGGAGCCGGAACCAAGAGTCGGACGCTTAATCGACTGAGCTACCGAGGCTCCCCGTGAATTTTATTTTAAAGGACATATGGGCACGTTTAGAAATGAACTAGAAAAAGCCAAATGTAATGATAGGAAAATGGGCAAGATTCAGTCAGGCATCCAGGCATAGACTGTAGGTATGGACAGATCTGGATTCTACTTCTGGCTCCGTCTATCATCCCCATTTTATATCTAACGTTACTGGCCAGAGCACAATGGAAGCTTTCCAGAAAGACTTCCCCAAGTGAGAAAGCTCGATGGGGCGTGGCTTTGTTTGGGGATCCCTTAGTTCTGGGATACAAATGTAATGTGTGGGATCCCTTAGTTCTGGGATACAAATGTAAAAATTTGGAATTATAAACCCCTGCATTTCAACCCTGGGAAATTATTGCCATACGTACAAATGAGTGAGTTGCTCATTTATAGTCATACCAGGTATTTATTTATCGTCTGTTTCATTCCCACAAGGGGCCGAGGGAGCTGTGATTCTGTATTAGGCCAGACTGAGTAGCAAATCGATCTGAGCTCCGAGTGCGGGGAGGGACCAAAGCTTTTTAGCTGTCGCTACTGCAACATTTTCTCCCCTTTCTCCACTTTGCAGCATAATGTTTTGCAAAAGAGACAAAGATAAATATTCGCAGTCAAGAGTAGAAGAATCAACAGATGTCACGGATATTTTTAAACCAATTACCGAGCCAGTCCTGCAGAAGCAGGCACATGAAATATAGATGTGGCTTCCTGCACCAAATCTGATTTGTTTCTGAGACCATTCCTTCATCACAGCTTGAGCCGCATTCCAATGTACCCAGAGCAAACTGATGAACAATCGGCATTCGGGGTTGTTAGCAACCCTGCAGACAGTTTACGAGGCGCACTATGGCCATCGTCTTTAATAACAATTAACGCGGAGCGCTGTTTTCTCACCAAGGGCTGGAAGCGGGAGGCACTGACTGCTCAGACCCCCTCACGTGACCGGCGAAGCAAGGAAATATCTCCTTCTGTTCCTCTTCCAGTTTGAGCGGAAGGCGTGTTTTCATGCAAATGGACAAGGTGAGGCAATGATGTCCAGGCTGCAGCTTTGGAGAGGGAGCTCTCTGAAGCCTTACCGTGTGTTCCTGGGCACCTCCTGCTAGGGTTCTATGTAGTAATACCTCACTGCCTTGTGGCAGGACTGAGTGTTCTTGTGTGATAGAGGTGTCCTCATTTTTTAGAAAGTTTATTTATTTATTCTCAGATGGGGGAGGGGCAGAGCGAGGAGAGAGGGGATCCCACGCAGGTCCTGCACTGTCAGTGCAGAGCCCGATGCCGGGCTTGACCTCACGAACCGGGAGATCGTGACCTGAGCCGAAGTCAAGAGTCGGGGGCTTAACCGGCTGAGCCACCCGGGGGCCCCGAGGTGTCCCCGTTAATAAGGACAGGTGCTCGGCCTAATGCATTCACAAATCATCACCGAGCTGCTGATTTGTGCAAGGCGCCGGAGACACAGTTGCAAACAAGATAGACAGAGTCGCTGCCCTCCCGGAATTTGGGGGGCGGGGGGGAGAAATTCCATTCCACGAGGAATTACAAATGTGGCCAGTATTAGTGAAAAGATGTTGGCTAAAGCACAGACAATCTCAGGCCTTCACTGTCCACCCAAAGGAAGACCCGAGCAGGCGGGCTCACCCCAGGGGAGTGGAGGTAGAAGGGGAGCCCTTCCTACAACCCCGAGTCAGGCAGTGAAGGAGCCCCGGAGGCCGGCTGCACCGTGGGTGAAATGACAACTTCTAGCACGTTGGTCCCTCGGTGAAACATGGCTGGGGCTCTGATCGGCACCAATTGGATTAGCTACTCTTGGGGGTGCAGGGCAGTGCGTGAAGCAAGTGGGACAAAGAGGGCTCCGTCTTCCTCTTTTTGGCCTGGAGGAACAGGGTGGAAGTCTCACCTGCCACGGGCTGAGGATTGTGGCTTCTCCTAAAACGGGGAAGATAGAAGATGCTACAAACGGGAGGGGGGAGGGGTGGCAAGGCGTTTTAGGCAGGAGTCAGGTCAGGAACGTTCTGGAGCCATAGGGAAGAGCCTCCGTCTTGGCTCATTTGGTGAGATTGTTTCCCATTCACTGCATGCTTTCAATTTTTCCTTTGGCCCTGGTGACTTTCCTCTATTTCTTTACTGTTAGTCTCTGACTTCCTACCTCCTTTTCTCATAACCTGTCTCCTCACTCATTGTCCTTACGCCAGGCGACTATTACCGACTGAGGCTTACGTCACTCTGAAACGCGGCACAATTGTCAGAACTATCACGGGAGCACCGTGCTGTGGGTTGTGTCTCTGGCGGGGAGGGTGTGATGATGGGGCAGATGGCCACCTACGCGCAGGTCAACGTTGCCTTGAAATCAATCGGCGACTCACTGAGGAGTGTGGCTAAAATGTCCAGCATGTGGCCTTGAATCTCATCAGGGGACTGTCACCCGAAGGGATGACAAAGGGGCATGAGGGAAAATGCATGTACCTTGTGAGGCCAGAGAAGGAGGCCCACCACCTCCAGGATTTTGAAAGCAAGGTCGGCGTGTATGGAAAAAGTCACAGAAAAGCCGCAGCTCCCCCAGGAAGCTTCCAGATTGAAGTGCCTGATGCTCTCAGAACTGGAGCACCTTTTGTGGGGGGAATGGGATTTCCCACTGCTGCTTTAATTTCCACCCGTGCACCAATGTCTCTTATACCCACAGCATGAACCTGTCTCAGGAAGACAAGAGCTACTTACTCAGCTACGTCTTGTTCTCAACTGGGCTGATGGCCTTCATTTCGGATCGCCTCTCCTGGGCGTCCCGTCACAAGCGGGTGCGACACCATGGCACGAATGCTAGGCAGGCAGACAAAACACACACGTGCCGTAAGTTCATTGGGGCGTCCTGGAGCCCCCACCTGTCTAGGCAGTTCTTCCAGAGCCTGCAAAATATAGCAGTCCTCTCTTCCCACCAGACGTCCTAACCAGTTGCCAAATGAGGCAAACTAGGCAGGAAGACGGAGAAACAAAACCTCTCTTGATGAATGATAACGTGTGGTTGGGGAGAATGTTGCTTAGTGGAAGAGCCAAGACGAACTTGCTGGTTCCTCCAGCCTAGGCCGTGGAAGAGCCCGTCTGAGGGAAAATTGGAGCATCCAAAGGAGACACCCAGATCTCTGCTTCTCGCTGGTCCCCAGGAGATAGAAGGAGAGACCAAAAGAGTAACGTTCATGGTGCCTGTGAGGCTACCTCCAGCTTCTTGAGACATCGGGCCGATGGACTCGTCCTCCAACGCTCGCTCCACCACTATGGGGAGGAGCGGAGGCAGAAGGCCAAGCCTATCTAGGCAGAATCTTCCATACAGAAGGACGGTGAAGAGCAGAGAAAGCTTTCCACGGCAGCAACCTTCATGCCCTCATTCCCTCCCGCACCGGCTTCTCGCTTCTCGGAACAGAATGGTGTGCAATGAAGACGACGTTTCAGATTAAAAGGCAGCATGGGAGCCTGGAGTTGGGGGTTAATCCATTTGACCTGAGCGTTTGGAGGAAGGCTGCACAGAAGAGGTGATGGGTGAGGTGGGCCTTGGAAGACAAGCTGGTGTGTGCCAAGAAGAAAAAGAAAGCGTCCTTGGCGGAAGGATGGTGAATAGCAAAAGCGGCAGGGAAGACAAAAATGTCCGGTGCCTCTTCCATGTGGAATGTGTGGGGAACTTGTCTTAGTAGATAAAGGGACGTTGTCTTAGTAGATAAAGCACAAGACAGAGGTGTGTCTGGGAGTAAGGGTGACCAAGGACCGGGGCGTCTCCCAGGCATCATCCTGGCAGGGCCAAGAACGTTGGAGAAAATCTCCCTGCTGATGTAGAAAGCTGTGTCTCCGGTATCATCCAGCTCTCAGGCCGGCTACCATATCTGGGCTCTTTGCTTCCACCAGTTGGGACAGGAGAGCCTTGTTCTTTTACGGAGCATCACAGAACCTCACAGAGAGGTCAGGGGAGAGATGTTCCTCGAAACCCTGCGCAGGCACTTATATTTTCTAAAGAGGTGGGCAGAATGCCAGAGCAGAAATGGGACGCTTTGGAACCTGTAAAAACACCGTTACGTTTCATCTTTTAGAGTCAAAGGAATGAGTGGCTTTATTTTATTTTTTTTTTCCGGAAGTTCTTCATGAAAGCCACTTTGCAAAGTCTGGAGTGCAGGATGTGTCACACCGAAGGCACTTGTATTTTTACCTTGGAAGAGAAGGTGCTGCTGTCACTTCTCTTCGTTCTCAAGGATGGGATCTTTCTGGTGCTGGGACGGTTTTCCCCAGAAGCCTCCCCTATCTTTTTTCCAAGTAGGCTGCACGCCCAGTGTGGAGCCCAATGTGGGGCTTGAAACCACCTTAAGATCAAGACAAGCTGAGATCAGGAGTCAGACACTTAACCCACTGAGCCACCCAGGCATCCCCTATTTTTTTTTTTAACCCCCAGAAGCCATTTCCACAAAAGAATCAGGAAGGTATGAGAAGCGGGTTGTGAATATCATTGTCCTTTATTGCAGGTATGTCCACGCTGGCTTGGAATAAAAGAATAGAAGGGGTGCCCAAGACGAGCCAGGAATAGGACCAGGCACTGTAGGTACTTTTTTCATTCTAAGCAATAGGGTGCTGTTATTCCCATCATACAGATGAGAAAACTGAGTCCCAGGACTGTGTCACTTTGTGCTCTTCCTAAGGCACCATGCTTGTTCTCTAGAACGTTGGACCAGAAATTAGGTCTAATCTTAATTTTTGTTTCTTCTCTTCCTAAACCCCATTTCTGCATTGCTTCTATCACTCTGAGTAGGTGGCTAGCCCTTTTCTTGTCCTTGGTCTCCTTGGGGGAAAATATTCAAGATACGACTTAAAAAAACGAGACCTACGTTTGTCCAACATCCAGAGGATTGGTGTCCCGTGGTGAGTTCTAACTCATACAATCTAGGGACTAACTCACCCATTTCCAGAACTTTCCTTAGAAATTGCTGTTTACTCAAGATCCACATATGAGTGAAAGCATATGATACCTGTCTTCTCTGACTGACTTTTTTCATGCAGCATCGTACTTTCCAGATCCATCCACGTTGCTGCAAATGGCGGCAGCACGGCATGATTTCATTCTTTCTCATTGCCAAGTAGATTTCCATTGATGAGCACCGGGTGTTGTAAGTGATGAACCACGGGAATCTACCCCAAAAACCAAGAGCACACTTTACACACTGAATGTGAGCCAATTTGACAATAAATTCTATCAAAATTTTTTGTATTAAAAAATTTAAAAAAAGAAATTGCTGTTTACTGTATGAGCCCTATCAGAAGCATCACCACATTACCGCTAAAACTTTTCTCTATGCTTATGTTTAAATTTTCAAATTAATACATGTTCCTTAAGGGTAATTTTTTTAAACTGAAAACTGAGAGAAGATAAAAATAAAAATCCTACAAACGTCCGTTAATCACCACAGTAATACCTAGCATTTTTCTTTCCGAGTTTTAGAGTTAAACCACTTTTTAAATGTTTTTTTTTTTTTTAAATTCACTTATTTATTCTTGAAAGAGAAAGATAGTGTGCCTGCATAAGCAGAGGAAGGGTAGGGAGAGAGGGAGAGACTGAGAATCCCAGGCAGGTCTCCGCACTGTCAACGCAGAGCCCGATGACGCAGGGCTCGAACCCTTGAACCACGGCTGAGCCACCCCGGCGCCCCAGAGTGAAGCCATTTTTGGACATTTGTGAGACACTCAAATTCTCCCTCCTTCATCTGTACACGGAGTCCAAAAGCAAGTTGTGCAAGTTCTCCAAGCCTTGGCTTCCTGCTCCTGCCATGGTTAGCTTGAGGACGAAAGGCCATACGCATGGGGAGCATCGGGCACAGTGCCTGACACAGAACTGGTCTCTACTAAATAGTAGCCATTAGCACTGCCACCCAAGTTCAGGCATCGGAGTCCTTGTGTTTGCTGGAATCCCAAACCGGTGCCCCGTGATACACTCTTTGTCTTCCCAGAGACCTCCTGACCTTCCTTTCGGGGGTATTGATGTTTAAGAATAATCAGTTGAGGGGCGCCTGGGTGGCTCGGTCGGTTGAGCGTCCAACTTCGGCTCAGGTCACGATCTCGCAGTCCATGAGTTCGAGCCCCGCGTCGGGCTCTGTGCTGACAGCTGGGAGCCTGGAACCTGTTTGGGATTCTGTGTCTCCCTCTCTCTCTGCCTCTCCCCCGCTCATGCTCTGTCTCTCTCTCCCTGTCAAAAATAAGTAAACATTAAAAAAAAAAAAAATCAGTTGAGTGCCCTGTGAGCCCAAGGGGCGGGGCTCTTGTCTCTTATCTATCGCTTGTTTTCCCAGTACCTAGAAAAGTAGCTGGCACCTCGTAATTTCTCAGTATTTATTGTTGAATAAAGGAATAATTACCCAGGAATAAAGGAATAAAGGAATAAAGGAATAAGCACCCAAGACTTTTCTAAAGAGATTCACACTATGCCAACGTGGTACTTTCTACGCGCTCATTCATTCATAAACATTTATTAAATGTGGACCATGTTCTTGGCATTAAAACATCACTGTCAAGGGGACAGATATGAATCAGGCATGGATCTTGCTGTTGAGGAGCTTGTGGACTGAGAAGGGGGATATAGTCCAAGGGAGAAATGATAGGTGACAAGGGAGGTACTTAGACAGTGTTATGAGTTTTCAGGAGAGAGTTCCACGGGCTTCCGCTTTTAACTGTTGGAACCAGAGTGACAAGGACGTTTGAACAGACCTTTGAAAGATACCTATATACTTGTTTACTCAACCAATCTAGGAAAATAATCAGCCCGTCAGTGGATAAATGAGTTAGATTAAAAAAAAAAAAAAAGCCCATACAAGTAAATAGTCAATTGAATTGACCAGCTGTCTAACTTAACTGTCTAGTTGATTCAGTCAAAACAATCTTGTTTGGGCACCAGTGCTCCCATACGTATTTCCATGGCAAATGAGAAATTTGCCAGGCCCTGTATCTTGTCTCGAATCTCCACACCGAGAGTTCTGACTTCAACAATTCATTAAAACCTTGTGTCTGTGCCAAGATCTCCTTGCTTCTCCACCCTCCCCCCTCGCCACTCCTTCATTAAAACGGAGTGATTATGCAATCCTATCCCTCTGCACAGGGCTCCTTCTAAAAATGTCCTTCTGCAAATGTCGTGGTCATGGCTGATTGGCACCAGGAGACGGCGGGAGACGGCGGGAGGTGGCAGCAGCCGGCGGGAGCTCTTCTTCTGAGTCTAGTTTGGCAAAATGCTTTCTCAGGGATGGGCCGTGGGTCACTCCCAGTGCCAAGTGCACGGACGAGCAGGAGTCAAAGGGAGAGCAGACCAAGGGCAGCGTAGGGAAGGTAAAGTGGCAGCTGAGTGGATGACGATAAGTCAGGGACTCTTAGAGCTCCCAAGAAGCTTGGCTACAATGAGGTCCAATACATTTATGTCACAGATAAACAAACTGGTTCCAGAGCACGCAGCTGGTGGTGGGAACACCGAAGTTGGTAGCAAGCTTTCTTTCCCTCACCCTCCTGTGTCCCATCTCCTGTGTGGAGGGTGAGAGATGAACAGGCATGTGAGAGGCCGGGACCACGCTGTTCACAGGCGTCACATCTTGACCGGGCCACTTCCTGACCCGTGAAATAGACGCACAGGGTTCTGAGCCCAGGAGCAAATGCTGTAGGGGAGGCGGGAGGGCACTGGTTGTTGCCTTTGGGAAATCAGGTCATGAAAAAGAAGGGGTGTGGGTAAAGAGGTGGGGGGCCAGAATGAAACAGCCGTTCAGTGGTGCAGAGAAAGATGTGAAGGAGCCTTCTCCCGTGAGTGACCGTTGTCACCATGTAGAAGTCACCCATGCTGGAACGCCACATTTTGCACATTGAGTGTCGATGTATACCGTACTAAACCAAACGGAACAGCCCTTCAAATGCCAGCCTCCAGCCTCCCAGGTTGCGACTCACAAGTCTCACAAATCAGCGTTGATGAATTGTCTACGGTCTGGTGATGGCCAACTCTCATCTCTTTGTTCTGAGTGTGAGGGCCGTGCAGGCCAGAGGACTCTGCCTTCCGTCCCTGCTTCGCCCTCTGTGGGTTCCTAGGAAAGATCAGGATGGGTTGTTCCCTCCACTTCCCGTGGGCTGTGGGAAAACCGAGGGGGCTCTTGGGCCCTCTCCCAGCCTAGTCCTGCCCCACCCTGGCTCAACGGGGAGATCGACTCTGGGGACACACTTCCTTTCTTGGGTACCCACTTGGGGAGAGAGCACAAGTGTCCGGAAGGGACCACAGGTCTTTCCGAGATGTTCTATTGGAAACCCCTTGCTCATCCTTGGTGCTGACTCCAGATGGGGGAAGGCGATAGGATCGGATGAGGCCCTCTCTCTCTAATATTCTGTCAGTATCTGGCTCTGGTATAGCTTCTCGAATATTTTTCTTCTTTGCAGTCATGTTTTTTAGTCAAGTTGTGGCAGGCAAGTTAAAGTCCTTTTAGCTTACATTCCCCAAAATAACGGTAGCTGTCATTGATGTACTAGGCACTATTCCAAGTGTTTTATGTATTTAATATGATGGTCACGACTCTCTGAGGGAAGTACTCTGGTTCTGACACACCTGATGTCTGAACAAATCGAGGCATGGAGAGGTTAAGTGACTTGCCCACGTGTGGGTCCCGTGGCAGGGCCAGCACGGTCTGAAGCCAGCCAGCCCGAAGTGCATGCGCCTACTGAGCGCTCCGTCTCTCCGATTGAGCCCCGCCTTGTGGCTCTTTAAAACATAAAAGCCAAGAATGTGGCATCCTGGGTTCTTCCCGGGACACTTTCCCTGGTACTTTGGTCTGAATGCAGAGGTACACGTAGAGACTGTGGTGTGAAAGAATATCGGTCACTCTTCACCGGTTGTCTTAGTGACTGGATCCGTCGTGCATGTGTTGAGAAGATTAATTTGAAAAACATGATAGAACTATGATTTGATGGAGAGACGGGCCCCTATCAGGTCAGGCTGAGTCACATGAATTGTTTGGTTTGTTTGGCGACTTCTTCGCTTCTGATGCTGCAGGAGGGTTGAGGCAGGGCCCTGAAGCAGGACTACCCAGACCAAAGAAGACCAGGCCAGTGGACCCATGTGTTCCCCTCTCTGATCTTTTACACCTGGCTGATGATGCTATTCAATTCTGGCCGTGTTTCCTGGTGAACCCAGATGCAGCCTCAGACTTTTTCTCAGTCCTCAGCTAATAAAGCAACTTCTGCCTGCAGAATGGAGCTGGTATTTAAGACAGTAGCCATTTACCCTGGCTAGCTGAAAAATAACAAGAAGGAGACAGGCAGAGAACAACCCAAAGCTAGGTAACCTGAATGGTAAAATTTGGCATGCTTGTCTGAGACTCCGGGGCCCCATCAATCCTTGCCCCACACCTATTTTTTGTGATAATAATTTAGGAGCACAGCTCAGACTTCTAGACTCCCTGAAATCCGATTCCAAGAAAGCCCAAGACCTACTGAGAAAAGGGCATTCCTGCTCCTTTCCACTTTGAACTGGACTTCCATCACTAGATTGGCTATTCCCGGCATCATTAAGCCCTACCCAGAAAAGACTTTACCTTACGCCAAGTGTGTGCTGAGGCCCCTGGGCTACAGAAGAATAATCATGATCCAAGTGAAAGACAGACAACAAAACAGGTGGGCATTTCAATAAAGTGAGGTTGTCCTATAATCCTAACTCACACTTATAAGGGACTTGCTACGATCTGGGCACTGTTATGTCACATATAACTCATCTGGATGCTTACAATAATCCTATGTAGACAGTTGTATTATTACAGGAGGGAGATCAAGGCAAAGAGAAGTTATATAATCTATCACCTATTCTTCTATACCTGACCATACATCTGGGCTTGTGCTTGGGTTTTGAAAGGAATACTTAGTATTAGGGTGGAGGGAAGGAAGGATATATTCTTAAGCACCTGCTACATGCCATGAACCATGTTATGTGCCCTTACATACGGTCTCTCATATTTCTTCCTCCTAGCCCGGCTGTTTTCCTTCTCCCACACATGATTCCTTGGAAGGAAATTAGCTCTTCCAAGGTCACACAGCTGGACAGTAGTGGAGTTAGGGATTCAAAGCCTACTCAGTTTTCCTTTGCACTCTAAATTTCTCATTCCACTCTAAGAAGTTAAAGAAGAATATGCTTCTCGAAAGGAGAAAAAGGAAGTTGATTTGGTAATAGAGAACTCTGGTGCTTTGCCATTTGAAGGGCCCCTCTGGTGCCCCATCCTGAAGATCTCATATCAACCTCAAGATTCACTGTAATTTGGGGAGAGATAGCGGGAGGGAGTGGGGGTGAGAACATGTGAGATCTTGGTTGGGTTTTGCAGAAGCCAATAATTGCTATGATCCAGGACTGTTCTCTCTGGTCCGTGACCTGCCTCAAGGTGTTGCTAGAAGGCAATTAAAGGTTCTAGTTTGAAATAAGTTATACTTAAGGAAAGAGAAAGAAATAGCAAAGTGTAAAAGCTCCAATTCAAGATGATCCTTCATTCTGATCTGCTTTCTGCAACTGAGAATGACATCAGTGTTTTCTACTTATTTTATTGGAAGGTGAATAATGGCTTCTTAGAGGCTCTGAATTTCCATCATTGTCAGGGCTACAATCTAATGGTTTATTTCGAGGGAACAGAAGTGCTGCTTGGGGAGAAAGTCCATGCCCTCGAGCCTGTCTTGACTTACCTTGGCTTTAACAAATTCTTTCCTTCAGGGCAGGTTCTGGTTTCTGGTTGGAAAGATCTCAATATCTTCCCCATAACTGCCAGGCCAAATGAGAAGCTGCCTGACATCTGGCCTCTCGTTCTCAACATTGTTAAAAATTGGATTCCCCAATCCTCTGACTTCCCTTGACTTTATTGATCCAAGTTCCTCAAAGCTTCCAGTCCACAAATAGTGCTATTTGTGAGAACAAAACCATAGAGGTTATAAGATATCACTTTATTTTCCATCCATCCACCCATGCATCCATTCATCCATTCATCCATTCATCCATCCATCCATCCATCTATCCATCCATCCATCCCAAACCCCTAGTGAGTACCCACCCTGTGCAAGCTGGAGCAAAAAAAAGTTCAAAGTGCAAAGTGCAAAGGCCTGAGGCTGTAACGAGCTCTGCCTGTTTGAGAAACAGAAGAAGACAATGTGGTTGGAAGGTGGGGAAAAAGAGAGATACCAGAAAGTGAGGAAGGGTCCGCCATGGAAAAGATCATGGATTTTGACCTAACTACCATAGAATGCCATGGCAGAGTTCTAAGCAGAAGGACCCTCTGAGCTGGTTTTGTTTTAAGAAGGCCACCCTAGGGGCGCCTGGGTGGCTCAGTTGGTTAAGCGTCCGACTTCAGCTCAGGTCGCGATCTCACGTTCCGTGAGTCTGAGCCCCGCGTCGGGCTCTGGGCTGATGGCTCAGAGCCTGGAGCCTGGTTCCGATTCTGTGTCTCCCTCTCTCTCTGCCCCTCCCCCGTTCATGCTCTGTCTCTCTCTCTGTCTCAAAAATAAATAAACGTTACAAAAAAAATTAAAAAAAAAAAAGGCCACCCTAGCCTCTCCCAAGAATGGATTACCGCGCAAGGGGGGGGGTCAACGGAGACTAGTTTGGGGGGCATTGCAACAGTGCAGGCAAGATGACAGCTTGACTTGAACTAGGGGGCAGCAATGGAGTTTTCAATAAGTGATTATATTTGGGGTATACTTTGTAGGCAGAGCTAAAAGAACTTGCTGATGGGCATGGGGAGGATGGGCAAAGAAAGACAGATATCAGAGTTTTGGCTTGAGTAACTGACTGCTGGTGCCGTTGGCTGGGAATGGACAAGATGGAGTTTAGGCAAGGTTAGGTCCTTCCAGCTTTAACTGTCCTTGAGTCTCAGTAGCAGCCCAAAGCACGTGTGCTGGCCCCAGCTTAGCCTAGACTGTATTTTAGGTTGTTCTGTGGTGAGCAGCTGCGGCCGTCCCAGGAATAAGGGCTGAGTGGGCACGAGGCCCCACTGAGGGCTGAGGGGTGAAGACGCTGGCATCTGGGCCAAGCTTTGTAGGTGACCCGCTGAGCCAGCACAGGTGGAAGCCGTGATGCTCCTTAGAGCCACATCCTGCCTCGCATCCTTTGCTGCCTGAGGGACACACAGGGAGTAACCGGGAAATGTCAAGAGGCATTGGAAAAGTCTGGGCTAGAGCCACTGTCACCATTTCCATCACTGCCATCGATGCAGGAGTGTTAGGGTTCAATGTGTATTTTCACATGCCTCATTCGATTGGCTTCTCATGATAACCTAGAAGGTTCAGGGGTCCCCATGTGATAGATGGAGACACTTTTTTTTTTAAAACCTTCTCTTATTTTATTTTTTTATTTTTATAGGTAAACTCTACCCCCAGTGTGGGGCTCGGACTCATGATCCCAAGATCAAGAGTTGCACGCCCCACCCCCTGAGCCAGCCAGGCGCCCCTAACGGAGAAACTCTTAATGAGGTTATATAATGTGCCTCCGAATTGTCAGAGGCTTATGAAGAAGTAGAAAGATGAAGGGAACAGGGTAGAGATAAGAGTTACCTTTTTTTTTTTTTTTAAAGTTCAGTGTATGCTGTAGAAAGAGAGCCAATATTTGCTTTGCAAGTTTTGGGAAAGGCAAATATTAGCAAAGATATTTGGAATTCAGTGGGGGAGAAAAAAAAAGACCCGGTTCATCATAAAATGCTTGATGAGCTAGTTCAAGGCTCTGTGCCTTTGTGTCTGTCTGCGGGGCCTCTAAAGGTCTTCTCCTTTGTCCATTCTGAGAATCCCTAATCCTCCTTTAAAACTGAGCTCAGATATTATAGCTGACAGCCTCCAGGGTAACTTTGGTACTTCAAAGTCCTTTTCTTTTGGAAATTCCCCTTCCCAGGAGAAAAGGCAGGTTGAGGATATGGGATTTTTACCATTTCCACCTCTGTAATAGCAAAGGTGAGATCGACACGTGACCCAGGAAGAACGGACTTACTGGCCAGTGGAAACCCTTTCTCTCTCCCGAGAGTTTGAACTAAAGGGACCCGGACACCGTCGTCTGTGGGTGATGGAGTTTAGAGATGAATAGTCACGTGGGGGTAGAGCCAGAGTGAGCACGGAGTGAGTCGAAGGCCGTGTCAGGTGATGTTATCATGGAGATCAGGAGCCACGAGTGGACAAAGGAAATCAGACTACATCCATTCATTTATTCTAGAACATTGGTTGAGTGTCCAGCTTCTGCAGACTGGCCCATTCAGCATCCACTCGAATCCCTTTCGAGCCTGTCTTCCCGTTCCGTGTAGGAAGCAAAACGCTACATTTTGGGGCTCCTGTGCCGCCCAGCTTCTGTACCGGACCAGTTGAGGTGTCAGCCGAAGGCAGGGAAATCGGAGCTTTTGACACGCGCGGTGGTTGGCGTGTTCGGTTCTCCCGGATCTGAGGACTGACTTGCCTTCTGGTCTCTAGCATCATAAACCCTGAGTGGTAGACAGCTGAACCGCAGGGTCTCCAGAAGAGAAATCGTTCATGTCCCCTGGCTTCGTTGTTCCTGTTAGAATACATCTATGCTCATCGCCTAGGACTTCTGTAAGGTACTTCATGCCCCGTAATCGGTTCTTCTCTGCTTTCACCGCGTGAAATGAGATCTGTTGTTTTCACCCAAGCGCCCTGACCCAGTCATGATTTAGTATCAGGTCTGACTCTAACCAGGTGGCCTCCACGGAAGAGGGAACCTGGGAATCTGATCCGGTTGGGTTGGAAGGCGGTGAAGACAGGGTTAAGCACGAGACAGGATGGAACTCAACGCTGGTGGTTAGCCGCACGCAGCGGCAAGAGAGGTAGTAAGCTCACACAGGGTGTCTGTCCAAGGAAAAACTCTGCTGGACTTACGGGGTGATTCTGTGTAGACCCTGTTGGAAGAACTTGCTACCATAACGTGTGGTCCACGCGGGCATTGGCATCGCTTGGGGCTTGTGAGAAACGAAGTCTCAGGCCCCGCGCCCTCAACTACGGAGCCAGAGTCCGTGTTTGAGCAAGATCCGGCGTTTCAGGGGAAAGAACAGTGGCTAAGGTACTCTACACTCTGCTGTGGGCCCTAAAGGAAAAAAAAAAGAAACACTGACAAGATCAAACAGGGAGAGCGTCTCAAGCTGATACAGTTTAGGCTGGTCTCTTTAAAAAAAACAAACAAAAAAAAACAAACCAGCATACAAAATTCGAAATACAAAATTAGCTATGCAAAGATACATATATTTAGAAGGAGCACGTGTGAGCAAAGAGCCCTGAAGATGAAATTTCATCAGTGTTACAAAAAACAGCCTCTGGCTCGACGTTTGAAGTTTTCTATTCAGAGACTTTTCTCTAACTGCTCTGAAACATATGGCTTTTAGCCCCGGGGCTGATGTAAGCAAAAGTCCAACGCGCACGCTGATCCCGGGGGCTGTTCCAGGACAGTTGAGATGGCATCCAAGCGCTGGTTGAGAGCGAATGAAAATCGAATAATGCGATCAGCCCTGGTAAGTGTGTTCTCCCCCAGGCACTGGCAGTTGCTGTGAAACAGGGCTTCCTGCACACCCCCCCCCCCCCACCTGCCACTTGTCAAAGGTTTTTCAGCAAGCCACCTTCTGCCCATCAGGCTCTAGATCTTGGAGGGCAGGCTCTGAGCTTTTATACATCTCTGTACCCTGATACTTGCGATAGCCTAGTCAGCACAGGGGCGCCTGGCTGGCTCAGTCGGTTGAGCCTCCCGCTTGGGCTCAGGTCATGATCTCCGGGTCCTCAAGTTCGAGCCCCGCGTCGGGCTCTGTGCTGACAGCTCAGAGCCTGCTTCCGATTCCGTGTCTCCCTCTCTCCCTGCCCCTCGCCCCGCTCACACCCTGTCTCTCTCTGTCTCTCTCTCAAAAGTAAATACACATTTTTAAAAAAATGTATCTAGAAAGCATGGCTTGCTATGACAAACAATATATGGCCGGCCGCTTCGTCCTTCCGTTCTTTGCTATAACCCAGAAAAAAGTTGGCTTGTCGGCCCAAGGGTTGGGCCTTGCCTATGTAACGGATGATTTACTGAGATTCTAGAACGGCCAGGAAATAACAGCCTATCTTACTGGGAAGTCACAGTCTGTTCACGTTTCTCTGCGAGCGAGCCCTTCCCTACGGCTCTAGCACACTCCGGGGGAGGAAAAGGCAGGGAGGCGTTTGCTGAGGTCAGCTTTGGCCTTTTGGCTGTGTGTTCTGAGCAGACGGCACAGGGGTGAAACGGAGAAAGAGAGGCACGGGGAATGCTATGCTGGCCGGTGCTCCCCACCGCTCTGGCTGCACTGGGGCTCTTTCAGGATACGGAAGACGCCCTTAACATTGTTGTGGTACATTCCAGCTTGGCAGTCCTTTCACTTCCATTGAGATTAGCACTCGCGTGAAATACGACGGCATTGATTCAACTGGTCTTTCAGAGAGCTTCTAGTCAAATAAATAACCTACATTACAACAAAAACTATGGTAGCATCAGGTCTGGGGGACCGGGGAGGGGGATATGGGAGCATCACACTGAGCCTCGAAGTATGGGCCAGGCGATGCTTGAGGTGAGCCAGGAAAACGAATTTGGAGCGGGTCCTCCTGACCCGCGATCCTTCTAGGCAGGGGATCTGTACACGTGAGTAGGAAAGGGCACAGCCCTTCTGGAGACGATGTAAACGTTTAATAACCTAAAAGAAAAAAGTGGAAACCAGCTCTTCCGCCCATGCATTTGTATCAAAGAGTCACGTGTGACAGTAAACATTTGGAAACAACCAGTATCCAGCAACGGAGAAACGGTTAATATCTGAGAGTACATGTGATGTTTTTGAAAAGTATAGAAACTTGGGGTGGTTAAACATGTTTTAATTTTATAACGAATGAGAAGGTAAACTTTGAAAACCTTGGTATGGACTAAACATCCCTGCTCTCACCCATCTTTTATTAATTTTTTTGAAAATTTTAATGTTTATTTATCTATTTATTTATTTATTTTTGAGAGGGAGAGAGAGACAGAGTGTGAGCAGTTGGGTGGGGGGAGGGCAGAGAGACAGGGAGACCCAGAATCCGAAGCAGACTCCAGGCTCTGAGCTGTCAGCACAGAGCCCGACGCGGTGCTCAAACTCTGACCAGCGAGATCATGACCTGAGCTGAGGGCGGAAGGAAGCCCAACTAACTGAGCCACCCAGGTGCCCCCATCTTTGATTATTGCTTGACTTTATTTTAGAGAGACAGTGCATGATGCACAAGAGAGGCGGTGAGGGAGAGAGAGAGAGGGAGAGAGAGAGAGAGAAAACCTTAAGCAGGCTTGATGCCTGGCTCGGCATGCCTGGGATCATGACCTGAGCTGAAATCAAGAGTTGGGCGGCGTCCCCCGTCTTTTATTTTTACTTTATTTTTCTTTGTGAGGGACAAACCCACTGACATCTGAGACAGTGCTTTGTGCCCTATAAAGCACCACGAAAAAAATGACAGAATCACATCTGCAGCTTTGCTCAGTTCTCCTACACTTCTGGTAGGAGTGTATCGAAAAATACACACTTGTCATGATTATACTTCTATTTTTGCTCGTTTTCTTATTTAGGGCTTTTGTTATGCTTATGTATTTTTGTGTGTGTGTTATTGTTGTAAGGCAAAGATGTAAGATTTTTGAAAAATGATTGAGGTGGTACATATTTCGCGTGTACAACTAGATGAGTTTGGGGATACGTAGATACCCTTGAAACTAGTTGACGTCTTTTTTCCCCTCCTCAAACTTGATGATGATCTAATGGCCTAAGTCCTTTGCCTAAATCCCAAATGCCTTTTGGGACACCTGTGTGGCTCAGACGGTTAAGCGTCCAATGCTTGATTTCAGCTTGAAATCTCCCGGTTTGTGGGTTCAAGCCACGCATTGATCATGATCTCCCGGTTTGTGGGTTTGAGCCACACATTGAGCTCCGTGCTGACAGCACGGGGCCCGCTTGGGATTCTCCCTCCCTCTCTCTGCCCCTCCCCCACTCATGCTCACTCTCTCTTTCCCCCAAAATAAATAAGTACATTTTTTAAAAAACGCCTTTTTACGGCTCCTCTTACTGTCCCGTCCTCTGTTCTTAGGCGGTTGCTTTTTGCGCCCAGTGTCATCATGAACAACTCAAAATGATTTGGCACTTACTGTGAGCAGAAAATGTGAGTGGCAAGTGACTAAGGCATTGTCCTTGCCTTCTGAAACGTTCAGCCCAGTGGGAAAGGCACAGCTCTCGAAGAAGGGAACCAGTGGTCCCTGTTGGCCAGCTCTGTGCCTGGCCTGGGCTACGTATGGCGTCTTCACTCTTCACCAGAGTGCTCTCAGGTCTGATTGTTGCCCTGATGGCAGACGAATAGCTGCATTTACTTGTTCAAGGTCACGAATATGGAAAATAGGGTGCTGGGATTCAAAATCTGGTCCTTACAGGTCACGGAGTTTCAGTTCAAATAAGCTGGGATGGCTGAGAAGTCTACTGTGGTCTCGCCTGACTTGAACTCGTGCGGGTCGATTCAAGTCAAGCGGACGGATGCTACAAGTCGGGCGGACGGATGACCTCCAGTCATGAGCAGCAAGTCCAATTTTATCAGAAGGCTATTTTCCTGGGCATCCAAAGGTGGTCCTCTGGCCTCCCTGATAATTAGCAGCGGTCAGTGCATCAGGAGGTGACGTCACGTTATGCCCACTTGTGGACTTTGTCTCTCCTGTGACCTTGTGATCTACAACGTCAGTGAACAGAACCCGAGGCCCAGCGGTGCAAAAAGAAGGCTTCCTCCCGTTCGCCTTCCCTTCTCTACCTCCTCCCCTGTTACTTCCCGTGACCATCAAGTCCTAGTCACCGGGTATCCTACTCCAGTTATTTCTTCCTTCCATTTCATGGCCACTGGACTCATTCTTCCAAGGCTTATCTTTCTGGAGAAAGCACCCTCAGTGTGCACAGTCAGCCTTCCTCTGGATACTTTAGGCCAATGCATTATCTTGTAACACTTTTTGGAATCTGCTTTCCACCCAGGCTTTGTGTTTGACCACCAGCGTGGATGATCAGTCCATCTTTTTTTTTTTATATTAAATATAATTTATTGTCAAATTGGTTTCCATACAACACCCAGGGCTCCTCCCAACAGGTGCCTTCCTCGATGCCTATCACCCACTTTCCCCTCTCCCCCACCCCCCATCCGCCCTCAGTTTGTTCTCAGTACTTAAGAGTCTCTTCTGGTTTGCCTCCTTCCCTCTCTGTAACATCCCCCCCCCCGCCACTCCTTCCCCATGGTCTTCGGTTAAGTTTCTCAGGATCCACATAGGAGTGAAAACATACGGTATCTGTCTTTCTCTGCCTGACTTATTTCACTTAGCGTAACACTCTCCAGTTCCATCCACGTTGCTACAAAGGGCAGGATTTCGTTCCTTCTTTCGCTCCTTCTTATTCTTGGTTCAGCGTCCATCTCCTGAAACTATCTGGTCAACCCACAGTCTTCTATATCTACCCTTTCCCGTTTATACAGAGGAGAACACGTATCTGTACTATCTCTATCTCTATATCGACGGCTCTACCTATCCTCTATCTACCTGAAGCAGAACACCTGTGGACATACAGAGGTAAAGTTCCGCACTTCATAGAGAGGCATTGAGGGAACAGAAGAAACAGAATTCTGTGCATGATGATGCCTAAAAGTGCATCTGATAGTGGCCCCATACTTTAGGGACTCCAGCAAGATAATTTGCTCATGCCCTCATTGTTCTTCTCTCCTTCTCCAACTATCCCCTCCCTTATGGAGGGAAGTCACCTACTAGAAAACCTCATTTCATATATTACCAGTGTTGTGACCTGAAAAGCTAGGCCTCATTTCCTCCAGTTCCAACCCAAAGGTTTGACTCTGGGCAACCCTAAGGAATGACTCTGATTAACTTTGCTTAAGTTACGTGTTTGCTCCTAGGCCCAAAACGGTGCTCAGGTGAACTGGGTCCTCCGCTTGGCTGCCCAAGGTCACGTGTCCTCCCTCGTACCCTCCTGGCTGCCAGGGAGTTAGACTATTTCAGCGGGGATTGCAAGACTGGAAGGGTGGGGAGAGCAAAATGCCAAAGGAGGCCAGCCTCCTGAAAGTGGGACGAAAACAATTGCCACCCAGTGTCACACAACCGAGTTTGTCCGATTTTTGAAACGTAGGTATATTCGACCGCATCTCACTGCAGCCCTGTCCCCAAGAGATGAGGAATGTGACTGGAAGGTCTACAGGGCAGCTGTTAATGAAACCCTGGGCAAACACGTTTCTCCTTCTTAAGAGATTTGAACTTTTCACTTGCATGTTTTGTTTTTGTTTAATTCGGAAAAAAACCCGGTCACTTCAGTGTAGGTTGGAGAGTTGAATGCATTAATGGCCTATAGGGTTTCTTTTACACTTGTTGCACGAAGGTCTTCTAGGTTGGGGGGAAGCTGCCGATTTCTCTAGGTCGCCCCACCAGAGGTACAATTTTGTGTACATTTTCCGAGGTCACACCAATGTCACTGGCTACTTATCTGCTTAGACTTTTAAGGAATTTAGTGCCAGTGCCTGGGGCTTGAATGCCCTTCTCGCCCAAGTGTGTTGGTGAGACTCTTTGGGTTGCCAGCCACACTCTTCCTCGGGCCACCCTAAGAAAACGAGACCATTGAACGGGTTCCTGAAGGTTGGAAATTTGCCCACGTGCGATGGATGCTGCTGCATTGGATGAAGTGACTCCTATTTCTGTCTTGCTCATGAAGTAGATGGTCTGTCTCTAGGCACCTCCATGGCTCTTCCAGTCCTGCTCCATTCTCCTTTCTTTGGTGGCTGGCCAGTCCTGTCAATCACCCCCACCCTGAATTTCACAGGGGAGTTTTACTGTGGTTTTGCTGATGATTCTCCCTCTCGTTCTGTACTTTGCTCTGGGTGCCCCCAAGGATCACGGACCAGGCTCCTGACGGAATCTCTTGGGCCGGATTTCCTTCTTGATTCAATCAGAAGCCTTCCCTTATCAAAGACCCTGGAAGTGCTGCTTCCCTGAGCAGAGGATTACAGGCAGGCCAGTAGTTGAAGCCAGAAGGGGCTGACACCGTGATTGGTGCATTTAGCACGCTGAAACAGAGACAAAGCAGAAATCTGAAGCCGTGCTTTGTAGATCAAGTATCTGTGAAGCACAAAGAAGAAATCTGTAGCCCCTGCCTCTTAGGTAGCTTACTTAGGTTTCTTTGTAAGAATGAAGGAATACGTGTCTTTTCACAACTCTACTCCCTCTCATCGGTTATTTCTTGCTTGGCTCCTTCATCCTAAGGAAAGGCAGTATAATTGCTTATGGATAGGTGGCAGAAACTAAATTACAGGGAAACAAAATTGGCCAAATCCCTGTGCAACAACCTTACACTTAAAGCAACTCTAGAATTAGTTAATGGGATTTGTGCTTCTCCGTTTATAGATGAGAACATGGTGTCCCAGAAAGGAGAAACGGCCTACCCAAGGTCACAGTCAATTAGTGGCGAAGCTGTGAATCAAATCCAGGTCTGCTGACTCTTCGGGGTCCTTCGAACCTCACACCGTAGGCGTATTTGGAGGGTTGGATGGCAGAGGTGAGGGAAGACTCCTGGCTCGAGCTATTTGCATTTGGCAGACTCTCTCGGTGTTTTCTGTTGACTCAGTTCCGGGACGAATTTCCTCCTGCCTTTCCTCAGCCTTGGTTTGGGCCAGCTGCGGGTCCCCACTGTGAGGTGGCCACGTGGAGCAGGTGGGCCAGGCATTTTCATTTCATAGTCCATTAGCTCTTGGCAGAGTAACTTTTTTTTGTATCCTTGGCCTCCCAGGTCTTAGATCACCTGCTAGGTTGGCGTAGGAGGCTATGGTCTGGGAATCTGATGCACAGATCCAGCTAATGGGGCTGGATTTGGCTTCGTAAAACTTTCCGTCGGCTGCTGAGAACCTCACTCAGAGATACTTTGTCCTGGTTTTGATATTTTTCCCTCCTACAAGTTCTTGTTCACACACTATTCTTCAAGGTGAGAAAGATACAGGAGACAGAGGTAGACTGAGAGACGGGAAGGAGGTAGAGTTAGGGAAATATAGGAAGACAAAGAGAAACAGAATCAGTGAAACACAGGGACCGTGCAAGATGAGAGAAGAGCCAGAGGGGCCAGAAAGGCAGGGAAAAAAAAACCAGAACGATTCAGAGGGAAGAGAAAAGGAGAAGGAGGCATCAGTGGGAGAAATGCAGAAGAGAAGATCATGTTATAGAACACAGCTAAGAGAATCTAAGCAAACCCTTTCATGGTGTCAATAGGAGATAAATTTCCCCAAGGGAAACACTGAGCTAAGTCTCAGAGCCAGTTTCAGAACTCAAGCTGCCTAGTTCTTTCGCTGGAATGCACTTGGTTCCTTGCAACCAAGGATGCCCAACAAATATTGTACTGACTAAATAAATGAGAGCTGAGATGGTCAAGGGACTGTAGCCATGTCAAATGAGACATATTTAAAATTGGTAATAGGCTGGAGAAGAGAAGTTTCCAGACCCCGTGACCAGTGACTTGAAATGTTTGAAGGGCTGCCATTTGAATAGTGATTAGATTGGATATGTGTGTGCTTTCGGAATCAAACCAGGACCAGCGGGTGAAAGCCGCAGGTACATGGATTTGGGATCAAAATAAATGGTCTACGCATCCAGAGAAGCACATGCTTCCTAGCGGAAGGCTTGTAAGAAACATCTGAACTTCCGTGTGGCAGGAATGTTACAGCTGGAATCGAAGCAGTAATATGCAGCGAAGGCAAATGGTTTTGTTGGGCAATTTCTACCCAATTCTGAAGACTCCTAATCAGTGATCATCTATGGACAGGCCCTCTGTACGTCTCCTGAAACGGGATACGGAAGGGTGTGTGTGTGTGTGTGTGTGTGTGTGTGTGTTGGACTGTGTGTGGTCAACGTGGCAGGCATCACAATCTCCTTCCTTGAACAGTTCTGGGTAGATTTTTACCAGTGAGAGGAACTTGGGCAGCATTTGGAAGGCGGAAATGAAAAGGGCGTTGTTTTCTGGAGGCTGTGGTGGTCGTATTTGCTGGTTGTGCAGACTTCTGCGAGATCTCCCACTTCAGAGCTCTGGGATAAAATGCAGATTCCTGAGCCCCACTCCAAACCTATTAAATCAGAATCTTAAAGTCTGAGAATTTCTTGGAAGGGAAGAGTCTAGATCCGGAGTAGAATTCTGTTGTCTAGACCTTCTGTATTTGAGGTGTGGGAGAAAAGGCAACTCAGGAGTGGGAGAAAAGGCAACTCAGGAGTGGCTCAGGAGAATACTGATGGGCACCAGGTGCCTGAATTCTGGTGCAAAACAATCATCAGTCCTGACAAGAACCCCCCAGGCAGGGATGTCAGCCTATGAGGCCTAGGTTTGAATCCCGGATCCTCTGTTTGCTGTGTAAACTCGCACAATTCCTCAACCTCTGTGATCTTGTTTCCTCTGTAAAGTGAGGAGAGTAGTGTCCAGCTCATGGGATTGTTTACTCTGCCCCATTTATTCATCCGTCAAACATTCATGGAGTACCTACGATGTGCCAGGCCCTGCAGTCTAAATTACAGGTACCATTGCGTTTTCATTTGGTCTACCATGGGGTGGTTCTAAAGTTCAAATATAACAGTGTTTGTGTATTTCCAAATTCAGAATGCTATTCAGAATGATGAGCACTACAGATTGTTCAGCACATTTTCACATCCCCTTTCTTTTGGACATAAGTCCTACACCCCGCAACTCAAGGGTAGGCACATGATTCAGCCTTGGCTAATCCTCAGGCACCATTCTCTTGGCCGTAGTGATCGGATTAGGGTGGACAGGTGACTCAAGCAAGATCAGTCAGATATATTCTCTGGGGGTGTTGCATGGACATTGGGAGAAAGATGTTTCCATTCTCTTAGAGTTGCCAAGCTGGGAAGAAAGAAGTCTGGGATGTTAGTGCCATATTGTCACCACATAAAAAAAAAAGCTGGCCCGTAGGATGTGTTGGAGGAAGGAATTTCCCCTGAATGTATGGGTGGCCTTTCTCCACCCTTTACTCATTCTGCTAGACTGAGTCATGTGACTGGTAGGTGTGGGAAGACTGAGCAAAAGAAATCCCGTTTTGAGGATAATTTTTTTTTTAATTTTACTTATTTTGAGAGAGCACACACACGCATGCACTCAAGAGCAGAGGAGGGGCAGAAAAGAGAGAAAGACAGAGAGAATCCCACGGAGGCTCCTCGTGGTCAGTGGGGAGACCGACACGGGGCTCGAATCCGGAACAGTGAGATCGTGACCTGAGCCGAAACCAAGCGGGACGCTTACCCAACTGAGCCACCCAGGTGCCCCGGGCATAATTTTTTAACTCAGAGGCAGTTTTTAAAAAAGTATTTGCTAGTAAAAATTGATATGAAGTTTTTGGAGGGCATTTAAATATAAAAACTAGACATATTTTCTTTTATTTAAAAAATTTTTTTAATGTTTATTTTTGAGAGAGAGAGAGAGAGAGAGAGAGAATGTGAGCAGGGGAGGGGAAAAGAGAGGGACACAGAGAATCCCAAGCACACTCCATGCTCAGTGAGGAGCCCAACACGGGGCTCGATCTCATGAACCATGAGATCATGACCTGAGCCAAAATGGAGAGTCTGACCCTTAGCCAATGAGCCATCCAGAAATTTGTGTTATAAAACAAATGCATGAAATTACATATGCACAACATTACCCTAAAATATTCAGAGTTCCAAAATTAAATCTTGTATGCCACTGGAGTTCTCATGATATAGTTTGCTCAGTTCCTTCCGTGCTTTATTCTACATAAACATCAAGGTCTTAATGCTTGTAAGCTCTGTTCTCAGCAATTACCTACCACTCTGAAATATGGATGTTTGGGCCCCCCGTTTGTTAATGCTTGGATTGAACGTTGCCAGGTTATTTTGAACAAAATCAACCAAAGTTTAAAGGTCTTTCAAATTGCACAAAATCCAATTGATTGCACAAATAGTTCTGCTGAATTATTTTCCTTTTACATTTAATATTAACTCATGAAAAAAGCCCCTCTATCCTGGTCACTCTTCTTGTGGGTCTCTCAATTTTCTTAATTACAAAAGAAATTAAAGCCTTGTTGAATCACTACGTTGCACACCTGAAACTAATATAACATTGTGTGTCTACTATACTTCCGTTAAAAAAAAAAGACCTTGAAAGAATTCCAAGGTTTTTTGTTGTGAAAACGTCTAAAAAGGAACACTGAGTTGAAAAAAAAATGCATTATTTGGAAAAAACTGATTAAAGTACATGTGTATATATGAAATTATTTGCTCTTTATCTTAATTTTCAACGTTTACACAATAGAGAAGTGATTTTAATGGACACGGTATAAATTACCTTATAAACTTATAGACTTATTTTCTGCAAATGAGTTTTCAAATAGAATCATTTAATGCCTAACATTTGTTAATTCCTTTTTTTAAAAGTTTATCTATTTATTTTGAGAGAGAGCACATGAGTGGGGAGGGGCAGAGAAAGAAGGAGGGAGAGAATCCCAACCAGGCTCCACGCTATCAGCGCAGAGCCCGATGTGCCGCAGGTCTAACCTACGAACCCTGAGGTTATGACCTGAGCCAGAATCACGAGTCTGACGCTTAGGGGCGCCTGGGTGGCTCAGGGGGTTAAGCATCCGACTTTGGCAAAGTCACGAGTCAGGTCCCTGACTCAGAAGGCTAGGGAACTGACTTTGGAGCAGGCACGAGAACGACCCACATCTTCCCATTCATCCACCCAGTAAACATTATGGAATCCCCGTGGTGATGGCGCGCTGTTGGGAAAGCTAAAGAAAGTAGCACAGAGGTTGCAAACTAGCAAGCCCCATGTTGTTTGTTCTGTAGGTTTGTTTTCCCTGGGCTACAGGGTGTTTTTTGTTTTGTTTTGTTTTGTTTTGTTTAAATGCAAGCCAGTCTTTAAAACCAGACCAACTTTACATGCGAATACAGATGCCCAACTTCTTTTGAGGATTGAGGAATCGGGAGCCCTGGCGATGCTGGTCATATCTTCCCAGGAGATAGCAGTTGGCTGTTGTGGAGTAAGGCTCCCCTGTGGAGTGTCAGTTTCACTGTGTTTCCCCCACATTCGATTGCTCCCAGGACTTAGGTCGAATATCAGCAGCCATTTGTCATGACATGTATATAGTTCATTTTATCAAAGAGAACTGATTCTGTATACCCATATCCCTGGGATAAGTGGGGAATGAAAGATAGTATGGGGGCCACGTGAGGTTTTACGAGAACATACCAAATACTCTTGACTTCCTTAGGGTCCCCTGCCTGGTCCCAGCATTTGACTTTCTGACAACTGAAATAGAAGCTGTGATCCCTGTCCTCTGAAACTCTGAACGGAGCAAAAGATGGAGTTGGCCCCCAATTTGATGGTGTTGCGAACGAAAGCATCAGGATGAAAGTCATTCTCGGCGGGAGGTCCGTCATCTGTCTTCCAGGTGCACGCTGACCCAGCCCCTTCTGGTGCTGAGCTCCATCTTGGGTTTCTAGTTCTGGCAAAATGGAGCTTCTTCTGCGGTCCCTCCAGCTGCAATGCCTGAGGCCTTATTGGACGATAGCCTTCATCCTTTAAGACTAAACAGAGGTGTTAGTACCTGGAGGGAAACGCCGACTCTTTCTCCCTCTTAATTCTTTGAAGCCTGACTTTAGAGGATCTGTCCTTTCTCCTGGAGAAGGGGTTATCACTCTGTAAAGAAATGTGTTCTACAGAAAGGGAAAGGCAATAAGGCTAGTTGGTAGGGGAAAAAAAAGTAATTAAATTAATTATTCAGGAAAAAAGACTGTGAAATAGCCAAACCTAAGAAAGGCAGAGCCCAACCAGGAGGGAAAGTGGCAGAACTGTGGAATGCTTGACATTCTTTTGAATCCTAAGAGCGAAGACAGTCAAGATCACACTGGGGTCAGAACAAGTACAGGTAAGAGTTGTATTTTGTGGGGCGCCTGGGTGGCTCAGTGGGTTAAGCATCCGACTTTGGCTCAGGGCATGATCTCACAGTCCGTGAGTTCGAGCCCCGCGTCGGGCTCTGGGCTGATGGCTCAGAGCCTGGAGCCTGCGTCTGATTCTGTGTCTCCCTCTCTCTCTGCCCTTCCCCTGCTCATGCTCTGTCTCTGTCTCAAAAATAAAAATAAAAACATTAAAAAAAAAGTTGTATTTTGTGCGTGCCTGTGTCACTGTTTCACTCCGTGTTGCCCTGACAATAAGGGGTCTACCTCATGTAATGATACTATGTGAGAAAAACCAGGAAAAAAACTTGCAAATGAACCAACTGGTAATTCAAGATGGAGATGCCTGTGGTCTAATTAGCCTTCTCTTGGGGGAAGGTCTGGGGAGGGGTTTGGAAAGGTCGTAGACGAAGAGCGAGATCATAGAGAAGAGACGATGACTTATGTACCGAAGGGTTGAATGGGAAAGGGAGATGGGGGAGAGAGGGAAATAGACATACCAATATACTGTAAATCCGTGGGCTTTAATCTAGATTCCGGTCAGATTCAGGGTTAGTCCAAACCGTGTAGCCTAGCTCCTTCACTAGCCTCACTGCTTGGAAGGAAATGCGTCACTAGTGATCCCCAGGGGACGCTCATTTTCCTGGCATCAGAGCTCAGGACCAGGGGGACAGACTCTTCTGTGGATCGCTTGCTCCCTCCCTGCTGCAGAGGGGCGGGCCTACCAGAAAGGGGGAGGATCGGGGGGTCTCCCTCCTATGCGGCTCTGATACTTTGCAGCTCAGGCAGAAACCTATGAGTAAGTGGTTACCTGGGGCTGGAGAGAGAAAAATTAAGACCTCAAGGAAATCACACTGGAAAATGTGCTTTAAAATTAATTTTGAGGGGCGCCTGGGTGGCGCCGTCAGTTCAGCGTCTGACTTGGGCTCGGGTCACGATCTCACGGTTTGTGAGTTCGGTCCCTCCCTGCATCAGGCTCTGTGTGGACAGCTCAGAGCCTGGAGCCTGCTTGGGATTCTGCGTCTGCCCCTCTCCCGCTGGCACTCTGTCTCTCTCAAAAGTCAGTAAACATGAAAACTAGGATAAAATTAATTTTGAAAAAAAAATGATTTATTCCTTGGCTCGCGGGGACTCATTCTTCTATGAGTTACATAAGTTAAAAAAAATATATGTGTATACAGTGCTTTCGAGTTGGTGACGCACTTCCACGCATTTGGTTTGTATAAAATCCTTGTGAGAAGCACGTTATTTTGTAAGGTGGAAGAGGAACCGAAGGCGAATGTTACTCGACCCGCTCCTACTGCGCTGCTTCTGACAGTTCTTTGTCCTTTTTCTCTTTTTTCCTAAAAGCAATTGCAATCTTCTCCTTCCATCTCAAACCTTTGGCTCTCCTGTCCTCCCTTCGCATTCAACGATGGCCTTGTCTTCGCCTGTAGGAGACACGAGTGGATATCCGAGAAGGTCTTTAACTTCTTGCCGCTGAGCTTGCACATTTCTCCTCGTCTGTGTGTCCCTTCCCTGAAGGGTGGCCTCGGGGAGGACTCAGGCTTCTCTGTGTTCAGTTTCTTCACCTGTAAAAGTGGGCCGTAGGGGTAGCTACTTTGTGGGGTTATTGTGACCAGATTAGTTAATTCAGATAATTCCTTTGTAGTTAATTATTGCCCAGTTATATCGCCTGCGAATTATTCTTCATGGAGATACGATTTGCATAGGGGACCCGGAACAAAATTGAAGAGTCCAATCTGAGGAAGTCTGGCAAATGTATGTGTCCAGGTAGCCATCGCCCACGTCAAGATAAGGAATGTTCTCGTCGCGACAGGAAGTTCATTTGTTCCCCTTCAAAGTCACTTTTCCTCTGCCACCACCCCCTCCCCTTCTTTAACCTGGTCCTCAGGCTGCCTCAGGCACCTGCTAGCCTGCTTTCTATGCGCAGATGAGTTGTGTCTGTTTGTGAACTTCGTGTAAGTGGAATCACACAGCACACAATCTTTTGTGTCTGGTTTCTTTTGCTGAAGTGTAATCTTTGTAAGACTCATCCCTGTTGCCGCATGGGGCAGCATGCATGGGGCTGCGTGGTTCATCCGTTTTAATTGCCACGCAGTATTCTTTTATACGGATACGCCAAAGTTCACTTCCCATTCTGCTGGCCGACATGTAAGGTATTTTCAGGTTTTGGCTGTTATGAAAAATGTCGTCGTGGACATTCTTGAATAGGTCTTTTGTGGATCGTATTCATTCATTTCTCCTGAGTGTGTCCCCGGGAGAGGAACTGTCTGGCCAAGGTAAATGTCTTAATTCAGGCTGTTATAACAAAGTACTATGGGCAGGGGGCTTATCAACAAAATAACCTATATTTCTCACAGTTCTGGAAGCTGGGAGTCAGGGTGCCCATTCTGGGGAGGTCCCTCTTACATGGTGCAGATGGCCAACACCTCACTGTGTCCTCCCAGGGAGAAGGGGAGGGATCTCTCTGGGGTCTCGCTGGCAAGGGCACTCATCCTGTGCATGGGGGCTCCACCCCCCACCCCCTGACCATCTCCCAGAGGCCCACCTCCAAATGCTGCCACCTTGAGGATTAGGTTTCAACAAAAGAAATTTGGGGGGTACAGGCATTCAGGCTACAGCAGTCCGGGTATGATCACTTCACTGGAATTCCCAAATAGTTTTTTTTTCTTTTTAAATTAATCTATTTATTTTGAGAGAGAGAGAGAGAGAGAGAGAGAGAATCCCAGGCAGGCTCTGCACTGTCAGTGCAGAGCCCGACACGGGGCTCAAACCCATGAACTGTGAGATGACATGAGCCGAAACCAAGAGTTGGTTTCATTTCTTTATCTCTACTCAAGCCACACCGATCTGGGTTTCTCTTTTGCTACTTCTCCAAAAGTCCCCTTTCCAAGGCTAGCAGTGACTGCGGTAGGTATGAAGTCTCGACCTTTTATCAACGTTTGATGCTGACCATCATCCTCTCCCGGTTTTTTGCCATCTTGGTTTTCTTCCTATCACACTCCTCCTCCTCCTCCTCCTCCTCCGCAGCTCCTCCCCCTCCTCCCCCTCTTCCATTTCTGTCCTCAAAATTGTCTTTGTCTTTTTCCCTCTTCCGTTCCACCTGCCTGTCAGCTGAATATTGCTGTTCCCATGTTCTGCTTTGGGACTTTTTCTCCTTTGCTGGTGAGCTCCTCCTTGCTGCTGACTCCTAAGTCCGTGTCTCCAGCTGTCTCTTTCCCCGAGCACCAGATGTGCTGCTTACGCATCTGCAGGTGCTGTTTCACAGGCACCTGAAACCAAGCAGCGTTGAGCCATATTGTGAAATATTGAGCACAGTGATGATTCATGAAGATTATGGAAGGGTCAAGTTGCCCAGAGATGAATCCTAGCTCTCTCTCTCTCTCCCCCTTGCTGTTTAACCACGGTTAAGTGACCGACAACATAACAATGAAACCGTGCGCTCTGAAGCCAGATCGCCAAGGTTCAAATCTCAGTTGTGTCCATTTGTCATGGTTTACCAGATTAAAGCCTTTGTCATGCTTCCTTATAATTCCTTATTTAATTAGTTTCCTAGCTACTTTGTTGGGAATGAAGATCAGTGAGGGAAGGGATCAGAACGTCCTGTTTACCATTATATTCCCAAGGTCAAGCATAGTGTCTCTCACATAATAAGCTTTGAAATGTACTCGGTTGATGGAAAGGCTGAATGAACAAATAAATGGCTTGGGCTGGCAACAATGGACGTGCCGTGGAGATTTAGACAGTGACCCTTCTGCAAGTGACCTGACTGCTAATGAATATGCATCTACAGTGATATATTATTACTAGGTACTTGAATTATTTCCAGGTCTCTACAAATATAGAATAAGCTGATAGGGGCATCTTTCTACCACGTTCAAACGTTTTCCTTTTTTATTTCTTCTTTGGCATGGCGTCACCACGGTAGAATACTCAGCCAAGAATTCTAGGGTAATTTTAACCTCTGGTTATATAACAAAATACTTTTATGACCAGAAATGAGCCCCTTTTTTCCCATGGACATTTGGGCCTTTGCCTCTAAGTAAGCATTGGCCTCCAAGGCCCATAGTCTCTTCCTTCAAGAACATGGAGATTTACACGCAGGACCCTGAGAGTCTTTTTGTCCTTGTTGTCTCCAAGAATAAAAAGAAGGCCTTAAATTAAAGTGGTAGACATCTCTTTTGAACCAGAGGAATACCGGCTTGATTGTAAAGGAAATAAAATATTAGATTTGTAGTTTGAGACCCCTAGAGAGAACTGAAATAATGAAAAGGAGATTACCAGGAAGTCTTCTGTATGAAAAAGCAGAACCGGATGCATTTTTAAGGTTCCTGAGAGTGACTTTGGGAAGATAAGGATAATGACTATAATTGATTGCCACTTATTATGTTCCAGGCACTGTGGTAAGTGCTTCTCAGGCACTATTTTCTTAGTCCTCACAAAATGCAGCTGCAGTCAAGAGCATCAGTCAGCCATGTCTATCCACCTGGTTCTGCAGACCCTGTCCTGCCCATCTCTATCTCCTGAAGGCACCCACCAGCACGTGGGCACCCATATTTGGATTATGGATGGGGGTAGGGAGTCCCCCCTTCAGTCATAAGCCTACATCTCTTTCTGCAGTCCAGCTTTCACCAACACCTTGTTCAAGTCCCAGGCCTTTGTGTGGCCAGTAGTGATGTTTTCCGAATATACGGTTTTCCATTTGACTATATTTGCAAGTGTGCTCTCAGCACGGAACTCTGGGGAAAGTGGGTGAATGGCACGTTTTAGGCCTCAAAACCACACCCCGTCCCCCTCATATCCCTGGGAAGTTAGTTCTTTTACTGGGTACCTGTAGTTTGGTTGTTGGTTCCCAATTTAAAAATCAATTCAAAAAATGGGAAAAAAAAAACATCGAAGACAGTCCACCCCTAATTTCCTATTTTATGAGATGTGGAGATGTGCTTGAGCCCATGCTCGTGGGTCCTCAGCAAAGCAGGGACCAGGTCACAAGCCCCCCACCTCAAATGCAGTATTCTTCTGGTCAAGTGCAATCTTCTTGTCAAGTGCAGCCTTCCCAAGATTCTCAGTGCCCAGGCACCTCCCTTTCTTCCCCACGCGTCTAATCAGAAGCCAGTTCTGAGTGTGGAAGCAGCAAAGAATCATTGTAAAGCATCTTGGTCCACACCCTTGTCACATTAAACAGACACATAAGGTATTGCAATGTTCCAGGTACTGTTCTAAGCACATCACAGATGCTACTTTCTTAAATTCCCAAATAAGCCTCATGGAATAGACTTTACTATTATCCCTGTTTTATAGATGAAGAAACTGAGGCACGGAGAGACTGAGTGTTGGCTCAAGGTTATGGAGCTGGTAAGCCATGGAGTCAGGATATGTACCCAGAGAACGTGTGGCACCAGAACCCCTCAGCTGGATCACGGATTCTGCTGCTGTCATAGGTTAGGAAACACTTCCAGGCTGTGGAAATGGCTTCCGGAATCCATTGGTGAGTTGGGGGCACGGCAGAACCCTCACCTCCTGATCCAGAGCTCTATCTTTGCAGACCTTCTCAGGTTATCTTCTCTGACTGTTCTGTTTTTATTCTTTAAATTTTTTTTAAATGTTTTTATTTATTTATTTTTTTGGAAGAGAGAGACAAAGCATGCGCAGGGGAGGGGCAGAGAGAGAGGGAGACACAGAATCCCAAGCAGGCTCCAGGCTCTAAGCTGTCAGCACAAGGCCCGACGCAGGGCTCGAACTCATGGACCACGAGATCATGACCTGAGCCGAAGTTGGACGCTTAACCGACTGAGCCCCCCGGGTGCCCCAGTGTTTTTATTCTTTAAATTACATGTGGGATTCAACCACCAGGAAACTCAGGATCGTTTTTCAATGTCTCACCTTTATTTATGTTTTTAGGGAAGGAGAGTTAAAAAGAAAGTCAGCAGTCTGGAAAATGAAACATTCTGCCCTTGCCTCCCGAACACGACCAGGCCGAGCTGTAACTCAAATCACTCTTTGTACTGCTTGGTCATCAATCCCTCCGAACTGAGTTCGTGTTAAAATTAATGGGAGAGCAGTGTCTGGTCTTGAACCACAGCGAACCAACCAATCTGACCGCTGAAAACACCTCCCGCCCTTCATTTCTGATGCTGACACAGAGAGAGATGATTTATTGCCACCGAAACGTCCTATACACCCCGCGCCATGCAGCAGGCTCCTTTGCTCCAGAACGTTAAACAGGTTGTTTTGCCTTCCTTATTCTTTGCTTCCTTCTGGACCGAGAGGCCAAAGGCCCACGCTCTCCCCTGGGCTCGGCCACTAACTTACTGTGTAACCAGAGCTGAGGCATTTTATCACCTGCAGCCTTGGTTTTCTCACTCATAAACCCAGGAGTATAACGCTGCAGCCACATTTACGGGCACCCTTAGGATTGCTCCCTTGGTGTTTCCTGAGGTATGGCTCAGGTCTCGCTGTTTCCACAGCCCACAGACTCAAGGCTAATATGTGCTCTGACTGACCGCTGGAGCATAGCATACAAAGGCCTGTTGAAGCATCTTGGCCAAAACTACTAAGTGATATGGTGGCGGGGCTGGCAATGAATTGTGAGTTCCTAGGACGGCTGAAACATACTAACACAGACGGGGAGGCTTAAGACAACAGACACTTACTCTTTCACAGTTTGGAGGTTAGACGTCTAAACTCAAGATCTGGGGAAGGCTACATTCTCTCCAAAGGCTCTGGGGGAGGATCTTTCCTTCCTCTTCCTCACTTCTGGTGGTTGCTGGCGACCACTGGTGTTCCTTGACTTGTCGATACATCGCTTCGATCTCTTCCTCCAACGTCCATGACTTTGTCCCTGCGTGTCTCCTCTTTGTCCGAATTTCCTCTATTAGGGGGACATCGGTCATCAGCATCGGGCACATCCCAATCCAGCATGATCTCATTTGATCTTTTTTACACCTGCGAAGAAAGTATTCATTTCCAAATAAGGTCACGTTCACAAGTACCAGGGCTGGGAGTTGGGTCTGTCTTTTCTGAGTGGTACAGTTTAACTCACGACAGAGGAGGACCCAGCGTTCCTGCTCCAATATTTGTCAGGAGGGATGAAAAAGACGGCACAGAAACCTAAAACAAATATGTTAGAAGCGATTTTTGGCCGAAAAGCAATCACAATGAATAATGTAGCCGATACTTACATGGTGCTTCTGATGGGTGTTTTTAAGGCATCCTTTTTTGTTGTTCTTTTTCCTTTTCAAAACCAAAACGAGGTCAGCAAGGCAGGTGTTATAATGTCCATTTTACAGATAAAGAGGTTCAGGTGCGTGGATTTACTACGGACGTCTTCTGGGCACATTTCTGTGTGGAGGTGCTGGTGGGGAGAGTTGGAGTGAGAGGAGAAGTGAATCAGAGCTGAGGGAAAAATATAAAGTGATACCAGAGAAGGTCCTTGCCTGGACTAAAGATAAGGTATCCCCAGGGCTTTGGAATTATCCAGAAACCCAATGAGGTCAAGGGCAGTGTTGCCGCACCTGCACTTTTGCTTGCAAAGAGCTTATGAGGTTTTTGAGACAAATCTTCTGTGTCTGAGGCCGGTTCTCAGCCATTGCCACCAGCTTCTCTCTTGTACGGACTCCTATGCGGAAAAGATGAGATGCTATCTGTAGAAACATAGCTTGCATCATTGACCCTCCGTTGGTGTCTTGGAGCATAGCTGGTAAACAGTCTCTACGTGGATATGAAACTTTCCAGAAAGGAAAGAAGGGCTCATCGTGCCTAACTGGTTTGTACAGGAACTGGGTGTATGCTGAACACCTGCTTTCTTTCTGGGAGTCTGGAATTCCGGTATGTGCCGGGCAGAGGATGCCTGTGTGACCAACGTTGGTGACCGAACTTCCAATGAGCGTCCGTGGAAGACAGCACTTCACACGTGTTGTCACATGCCTCCTACTTGTCTCTGGAGAAATTAAGCATGTCTTGTGCCACCCCACTGGGAAAGGGCTCTCGGGGGCTTGCAAGGGATTTTCCTTTTGACTTTGCACCGCGCGCGTTCTCTTTTTTTGGCCAAGTTTGCGTTGCATCCTTTCACTGTAATAAATCTTCGACGGGAGTACACTTTTGGCCTTCGGCTTGGAGGAGGTGAAGGTGCAACTCTCTTCGGTCGTCCAGAATCTGGGTTCATCCGACACCAGCCGCCTCCACCATGCCGCCTGAGTTCGACCCCGATGAAATCAAAGTTGTTTACCTGACGTGCA